>NC_133324.1:975480772-976080772 GCF_042186555.1 Aquarana catesbeiana | reverse complement strand
ATAGCTGGAGGAACCCTAGTGTGATAATTGTTAGACTGCTCGCCAGACTGTATCTTCCTGTGTGTGGTCAGCCAGCTTCATTGGAGTGGAGTCTTCCTTTTAATGGTGGCCAGAGGTGGTGTGGACTGTGAAAGTGTATCATGGCCATTCTTATTAGCTTAGAATTACTCCCCCTCATTCCCCTCTACCCTAGTCAAGGTCCACGCCTCAGTTAACTATCAGCTGCGTGCGTGTGTTCCGTGACAACAGGGATATGGTATATGGTGGTGAGATAAATACACACACAGGTTGAACTGGTTGGACTGGAGTTTTTATTCAACCTTACCGACTATGTTACGGTGTGAAGGAGAAATGTTGTGTTTGTGTGTAAAGATGAATTCTGAGAATGAACTGAATTCTAAATGATTTTCTCTTTGCAGGTCATTCCGTATCTGACCCATTTACAGATATAAAATGGAAGACACATATTGGTTATGGTGAGTATCATATTGTAGGCACTCTATTTCTACACATTCCAGGTTTAGGTGGAAATATCTCAATGTAAATTAGGTGGGGCTCCCTCCATAACTGTCATGGCCTCTGTTATTCTATTGGTGTTCCTCATCATACCATCCAATAGGATTCTCAGATCCCTAATACCTTCTCATTGTGTCCATGCCGTGTCCCTGGAGAGGAGATCATTGTCCAGGGAGTAATGTGGGGAGGATTGGAGCCTCCACTGCTCCACTTTCCATCCAGGTCTGAGCTGGGATTTATCCCGGAGTTATCTACAGAAAGGAGATCAGGAGGTCAGGGTAATACGCTGTCCTTTCCCATATACATCTCCACTAAACCCGCCCCCAGAGGGTACTGATCACATGACCCAACGCCTCAAGTGAGTGAGCACTCTACTTCCAGTTCGTGCTCTTCTCTGAATGGGATTGATTGCTGTAAATGGCTGTAGACTTCTATTGTTGTGATTGGTAGAGCTGAACAGGTGTCGAGAACTGCCCCTGCCGGCTGGTATACACTTTTTATATTTATTAGGCTAAAAGAATAAGGAATCCATGTTTTTAAAATCTTCTTTTTAGTTATGAACATCAGGAAAAAATATACAAAAATTATACTTTTCCTTTATACAGTAACACAGTAGATGTTAATAATGAGTGGATGCATCAGGGTTGCTTTAAGACATTGGTGGGCCCAGGGCAAATTTTCATTAGTGGGCCAAAACCTTTCATAGATTTTATAAATGGGCCCACCAGTGGCGTTGCTAGGGGGTGGCTACTGGGGCTATGGCCCCTGAATCTGGGTCCCATAGCCCCGAGTCTCTTATCCGGTGCAGCAGTGCCGGATTAACGTAGGGGGGGGTACTGACACGTTTTCCGCAGGCGGCATTTTACAGGGGGCGGTGTGGCGTGCATGCCTGCTAGCAGAAGGGACACTAGTAGTGGGACTGGGCTGCTGATTAGTTCATCCCCTAGACCATTGCAGAGGCGCAGATATAACAGAATGTGAGCCGCCATAGTTCTGGCTCCATCTCTGCTCCCACCTGCACTGCTGGCTGAGGCTGTTACTGGTTGCTAGAGCCGCCTAGCGTCTAGCAACCAGTGACATCATGGCCGTGACTCCCTGCCCTGTAGAGAGAGCCTGAGGTGGCCCCAGCATTCAAAGCAGAGGAGGATCCAGAATTAACTTCCTCCTCCTCAGTGCTCTCTATGGTCCACCCACCTCCTCTATGATCTCCTCTGGGCCTCTGTTGCGGTATACTCTCAGGGAAGAAACGGAACTGCGTGAAGCCTGTAAGGTGAGGCAGGGCGCAGGCCAGTTTTATACATTGTGTATCAGCATCATTATGTGCAGTCTGCAGAGCCAGAGACCCATACAAAGAGGAGGGGTTCATGCTGGGACCTGTAGTCCTTCACTTTTGGGGGATGTGACCCCAACACCCCCAAAAGTGAAGAACTACAGATCCCAGAGCCCCTCAGAGCTGTGGATGTGACACCCCACGCCCCCCTTAACAAGTGAAGGACTATGGGTCCCAGGCATGAACCCATGAGAGCTAAGAGGTTACATTCTTAGATCTCAGGGGTTCATGTTGGGACTTGCAGTCCTTCAGTTTTGGATGTGACCCCCCGCCCCAACAAAAAAAGTGAAAGACTACAGCTATGCCCCAGAATGAAGCCCTCAGAGCTGAGGACATGACATCCCCCAATGACATCCCCCAACTAGTGAAGGACTACAAGTCCAAGCATGAACTCCTGGGATTTAAGAATGTAACCCCTTAGATCTCAGGGCCCAGGGTTCATTTGTGCTTGGAACACATAGCAACCACCAGAGACCCCACGCAGTCCACCAGACTCTCAGGGAACCCTGACGTATCGAGGAGGCTCTCAGGGAACCCTGACGTATCGAGGAGGCTCTCTGGGGACCCTGATGTAAGGAGGAGGCTCTCTGGGGACCCTGATGTAAGGAGGAGCTCTCTGGGGACCCTGATGTAAGGAAGGGGCTCTCCGGGCAGCCTGATGTAAGGAGGAGGCTCCCTGGGGACCCTGATGTAAGGAAGGGGCTCTCTGGGAACCCTGATGTAAGGGGGGCTCTCTGGAGACCCTAATGTAATGAGGAGGCTCTCTGGGGACCCTGATGTAAGGGGGGGCTCTCTGGAGACCCTAATGTAATGAGGCTCTCTGGGGACCCTGATGTAAAGAGGAGGCTCTCTGGGAATCCTGATGTAAGGAAGGGGCTCTCTGGGGACCCTGATGTGAGAAGGAGGCTCTCTGGGGACCCTGATGTAAGGAAGGGGCTCTCTGAGGAGCCTGATGTAAGGAGGAGGCTCTCTGGGGACCCTGATGTAAGGAAAGGGCTCTCTGGGGACCCTGATGTAAGGAAGGGGCTCTCTGAGGACCCTGATGTAAGGAGGGGCTCTCTGGGGACCTTGATGTAATGAGGAGGCTCTCTGGGGACCCTGTTGTAAGGAAGGGGCTCTCTGGGGACCCTGATGTAAGGAAGCTCTCTGGGGACCCTGATGTAAGGAAGGGGCTCTCTGGGGACCCTTATGTAAGGAAGGTGCTCTCTGTGGACCCTGGTGTAAGGGTGGCTCTCTGGGGATGTAAGGGGAGGCTCTCTGGGGACCCTGATGTAATGAGGGGGCTCTCTGGGGACCCTGATGTAATGAGGGGGGCTCTGGGGACCCTGATGTAAGTGGGGGGCTCTCAGGGGACCCTGATGTAAGGGGGGATCCGCACTCAGATATCTAACAACATGTTATTTATATATACAGTGGGGACAGAAAGTATTCAGACCCCCTTAAATTTTTCACTCTTTGTTATATTGCAGCCATTTGCTAAAATCAAGTTAATTTTTTTCTCATTAAAATTTACTCATTTCTCATTAATGTACACACAGCACCCCATATTGACAGAAAAATACAGAATTGTTGACATTTTTGCAGATTTATTAAAAAAGAAAAACTGAAATATCACATGGTCCTAAGTATTCAGACCCTTTGCTGTGACACTCATATATTTAACACAGGTGCTGTCCATTTCTTCTCATTTTCCTTGAGATGGTTCTACACTTTCATTTGAGTCCAGCTGTGTTTGATTATACTGATTGGACTTGATTAGGAAAGCCACACACCTGTCTATATAAGACCTTACAGCTCACAGTGCATGTCTGAGCAAATGAGAATCATGAGGTCAAAGGAACTGCCTGAAGAACTCAGAGACAGAATTGTGGCAAGGCACAGATCTGGCCAAGGTTACAAAAATTTTTTTGCTGCACTTAAGGTTCCTAAGAGCACAGTGGCCTCCATAATCCCTAAATGGAAGATGTTTGGGATGACCAGAACCCTTCCTAGAGCTGGTCGTCCGGCCAAATTGAGCTATGGGGGGAGAAGAGCCTTGGTGACAGAGGTAAAGAAGAACCCAAAGATCACTGTGGCTGAGCTCCAGAGATGCAGTCGGGAGATGGGAGAAAGTTGTAGAAAGTCATCCATCACTGCAGCCCTCCACCAGTCGGGACTTTATGGCAGAGTGGCCCGACGGAAGCCTCTCCTCAGTGCAAGACACATGAAAGCCCACATGGAGTTTGCTAAAAAACACCTGAAGGGCTCCAATATGGTGGGAAATAAGATTCTCTGGTCTGATGAGACCAAGGTAGAACTTTTTGGCCTTAATTCTAAGCAGTATGTGTGGAGAAAACCAGGCACTATATCTCTATGCAGTGGTAAATATAAATAACCAAATATATTGTTAGGGAGCAAAATCTCTAATCCACTCTGAGAATAACAGACATAAGAGATATATACTGTATATACTATTAGAGGAGAGATATACTGTATATACTATTAGAGGAGATATATACTGTATATACTATTAGAGGAGAAATATACTGTATATATTATTAGAGGAGATATATACTGTATATACTATTAGAGGAGATATATACTGTATATACTATTAGAGGAGATATATACTGTATATACTATTATGCCCCGTACACACTGTCGGATTTCCCGATGGAAAATGTCCGATCGGAGCGTGCTGTCGGACATTCCAACCGTGTGTGGGCTCCATCGGACATTTTCCATCTGATTTTCCGACACACAAAGTTTGAGAGCAGGCTATAAAATTTTCCGACAACAAAATCCGATCGCGTCAATTCCGACCGTGTGTGGCCTGTTCCGAAGCACAAAGTGCCACGAATGCTCAGAAGAAATTCCAAGACGGAACAGCTTGGTCGGGTAAAATTGGCGTTCGGAATGGATACAGCACTTTCGTCACGGTGCTATGTAGAAAATAGTTTAATACAGCGCACTCTCTTCTTCTTTATAATGTGAGAAGAATGAAGTAGTTTTGCTGCTCATATTCACACAGACTTCTCACAAACTTCTTTCTTTATTATTTATTGGGATTCCCTCAATATATTTAGATTTGTCACATCTGACCAAATTAGTTTTGGCTTGTTTTTAAATTTTTTTGGTTTTCTTCCAGGCTGGTTTTTGTATTTTTTTGGGGGGTTTGTTTTTTTTTCAAGGCTGTGTTTTTATCGTTGTTTTTGTTGTGTTTTACTCTATAATATTTTTGTGTGTGTTTTGTGTGTCAAGTTACCACAACACCATTGATATCTTGTATTATTTAATCTGTAGGAGATTGTTTGGTGTTGGTGTCCCTTGTTAATTTCACATTGTATTTTGAAATGTACCTGAATCCTCACAAACAAACTGTCCTTTTTGAAGGAAAACACACATAGGCAAGTATAATTGAACAAAAAATTCCTTTATTAAGGGCTCACAACTAAACAAAGAGGGAGGCAACACTGGAGAAACAGCTGAAATGGGTGAAGCCTTTGGCCCCCAGGGCACACATCAACTATTTTCAAGCAAAATTGGTGGCCTGAGGAGTCCATATATAAGGGAGTGCAGTCTGGTCCAGAAGTCCCAGAGATCCGGAAAGCAGCAGATGACATCTGTGTCCCCAGGCTGTGGTCATACAAGAGACTGCATCTTTTGCCAGACCAGACTGAACCCAGGGCCATCACTCTCTGGTCTTCCTTCCACGCTTTCTTCCACGCTGTGGCTCTGGTGGTGGAGTTGTAGCAGCAGGAGGAGTAGGAGGAGGAGGAGGATGGTCCAACTCAATCACGTCAGTCTTGGGTGTGATTTCGTCACTCATCCCCTTAGTTAGGACTTTATAAATAAGTTGCTCACACATAAGGCATTGACCCTCCTGCATGCAGTTCAGTTTTATGGCAGCCATGCAGGCAAAGGCCTCTTCAGGAGTGGGTAAGGCTCTGAGGGATGCAGAAGCCTCCTGAATGAGCCTGAGCGCAGAATCCTGCATGTGAGTCGCCTTCCTCGCTCTTTTTTATGGAAGGCGGAGGGGAGGAACCTGCGATTCTGTCAGGCTGCGACTGGTCCCAGGCTTCTCCTGGCTGACACTTAGCCCCGCCTACTCCTGGCTGCGACTAACCCCAGCCTCCTCCTGGCTACCACATTTCACAGCCTCCTCCTGGCTGAGGTCTTCCTGTGTATGAAAAAGGGACATAGTTTTAGTATTTTCTTCATCAATCACACACAATTTTCACCTCCTGACTGTTGCAAATTGAATGTTAACAAATATAACAGACTATCCTTCTGAGCCCAGCATTCTTGTCCCAATTTTTTGTGCCCACTACTGTCTATTGATATGTCAAACACTTTTTTCAATCAGCAATTAGTGATCAATAATGACATCTAGTAAACATCATTTATTTATTGACCAGAAATCTGTAGAACAATGCTATACCTGACTCAAGCTGGGCTCCTCCACTTCTTCCTGGCTGGAAGGCCCAGGTTGGACATCGGAAGCCTCAGCTGGGGTGGAAGGAAGAGTGGAAGGAAGGGTAGAGAGGGATTCCCTGACTTCAGTGTGGTCTGACAGAAATCGCAGTCTCTCATAGTACCACAGCCTGAGGACATAAATGTCATCTGCTGCAGCTCCGGATCTCTGGGAATCTGTGACCTTCTTGCGCTCCCTAAGATAAGTGCTCCTCAGGCCACCAATTTTGGTTTTTAAATAGGGGATGGTTGCTGTGGGAACCACCGGCGTCACCAACTCCAGCAGTTTCTCCAGCGCTGCCTGCCTCTTGTTTATTATTATAATGAGGATGTCTCACCTGCCACAGACAGGGCAGCTCCCTGTATTTGTCTATGAACAGGGGGAGGAAATTGTGGTCGTTGAAGCCATACATTTTCTCTGCAAGACACAACACAAGACAAACCCTAATGTCAGGCAAAACTCTCCTAATCTTGTTACAATATAGGCCTCAATTTAAAAGCGGTATAGGCCCAAGTTTAGATCTTACCTTCGTTTTCACGATCGGCGACTCCGAAACTCCTTCCTCCGCTCACAGATCGTACATACTACACACGCGTGTTACGCTTTATACACACTGCGCATGCGTGTAACCCCGCCCGCCCCTGACGTTCTTTCTAGTCTATTCCCCACCCCTTTTCATTCGGCGCAGTGGGGGAAGAGCACATGGCAGAGATACAGCAGGTGCGTGCTAATTACACCAACAAGGAGGAGGAGGAGGAAAGCCCGGATCTGGAAACGTCTGGATCCAGAAGGAGAAGATTTAAGGCCTCAAATATGTCCTTTGGGGAGATGTTGGAGATGGTCGACATCCTGAAGAAGGCCGACTATGATGGAAAGTATGGACCTTACCCCAACCCCAATGTCCGAAAGGCCAAGATAATGGCGAAAGTGGTCAGGAGTCTGCACCGGAATTTCGGGGTACGACGATCGAAAGATCAGCTCAGGAAGCGGTGGTCGGACCTGAAATTAAGAGAACACGAGCAGTACAGAAAGATCCGGAGAGTGCTGCAAAAAAGTAAGTAGTTGTCCTGTGTTCCTATTCTTTTTGTGTTTATTACGTTCGTGCTGCTCCATGTGCTTTTAGGAACTGTTGTATAGTTTAAAATGGCAACTTTCATGTTCATGGGCACATTATTCGTTCGTATCCAACATTTTTCTTTCGGACTATAAAACACCATTGTTTTGGCCATATGCATTTGACCACATTTTTTAGGGGCTACTTGTATGAAACTAATTTGGTTGTGTAGATGTGTTTGTTACTAGAATGAAATGCAAACTAGATTCTGTGTAAGGAGAGGACACTCAGCAGCAGTTTTCACATCTGGACACTGGAGCACTAGTGTGGGACACAAGAACACCCTTTTTATTAGGGGGCCCACACAGGTGCTCCAGTGTATACTATAGGGGGGTCTCCATCTGTGAAGCTTTTACAAGACAGGTAAAATATTGGATCTTGACAAAGGACAATAAAAATTCTACATCTTGGAACTCTGCCAAAATAGACAATTGTACCCCACTTCCAAGCAATGTTTCATATTTATAGTTCTACCATAAAATATCTGTGTACTAAGTATACCTTTTTTGTTTCACATAGGGGAGAAAAGACTCGGAGGACACCCCTCATCTGAGGAGACCAGAGACCCCCCACCTCTGGAAGAAGGGGAAATACCCCCAACACAAGAAAAGCAGGAGGAAGAAGACGTGGTGGAACTAGTCACCACAACAGGTGAGTGTCTGCGACCACAGGCCCAGATAAGAGATGGATGCCGGCATATTTATAATACATGTTTTTTTGTGGTTTCTCTCTTTTTAGGTGATCGTGATGTTGTGGTTCCAGATCCTTTCACCTCGGAAAGTGCCCAGATCCTGATTGGGGAGATCATGGGGTGTAATGTTGCCTTGGAAAACATCACGAAAAACATCAATGATGTTATTAAAAAAAACAAGAACATCATTGATGTTTTGGGGAGAGTTTAAAACCCCTCCAAAGCCCTTTCTTTTATGGTGTGCTACAATTTAAAAATGTTTTCGCGAATTGTAGAAAAGCCAAATTTTAAGGATGCACACAGTGTGCAAACGTGCTATTTGCCATCACGGGAGATCATTGGACGCGTTTTGGGGGTGCAACCCCTTCCTCAATAATAAAGTAGCTGTGAGGAAGGGCTTGCACCCCCAAAACACGTCCCTTGATCCCCCGTGATGGCAGCTAGCACATGTTGACATTCGTAAATTGGTGTGCATCTTCAAAATTTGGCTTTTCCTGGGGTGACTTCACCCCATTTGAACGCAATATCAAACAGAGTTCCTAAATACTCATGTCTGATATTGCCTTCAAGTTCTACCAAATGTGAACTTTGTAAGTTCAAGATTTGTGTCTTTCTTGTTGGTTTGAAACATGCCTGTTTTATCTTAAATGGACATTTGTACTTTTTCTAATGCCAAAAATTGTTATACAACAAACATGTTGGTTTGTTTTAAAAACCTTTTCTAAATGCACATGTGATTGTGCTGGTATTAAAAAGATTGTTAATCAAGAATGTGTGGATAATTGTCTCAATGCTACAACACTTTTGTGGTGCTACAATTGCTGCTTTATGTGACAATGGGGGTTATTTAATAAGGGCCAATCCACTTTGCACTACAAGTGCAGTTTCAGTGCAGTTTCAAGTGCACTTGTAGTGCAAAGTGTCTTTGCCTTTAGTAAATAACACCCAACAGTGCTTTGTAAGGTTACACAATCACGCCATTTTCAGGACTCACCACATTTCTGTCAGCGTCAGCTAAAACAAACACAAGCAGTAAATGTCAACAAAGATTTGCTTAATTTTTTTTTATTTGATAAAGGTTTCACACATTGTCTGGCATATTGATGGCCCCCCTACCCGCAAAGAACTCAAGGTATCTTAGCCGTACATCACGGGCACTGAGGAAGGGCAAGCCAGGACGGCCACTTTCAAGCGCCGTCAGGGTTGTTTCTTTTATAATTCCGGCCTCAGGCCTAACTGAGCCAGCATAGTTGGCAGAATCTTGACATAAAAAGTTATGTAGAACACAGGACACCAGGATAATATGATTCAGTTTATACTCCGCCATATGTATGGGTGTAAGAAATAGGCGGAACCGGCTGGCCATGATTCCAAATGTGTTCTCCACCACTCTGGCCAGCCGGTAATTAAAAACCCTCTGGTCCGGGGTGAGGGTCCTCATCGGGAATGGCCGCATAAGATGGTCTCCCAACGCAAATGCTTCATCCGCAACGAAGACGAATGGGAGTCCTTCCACATTGTCTTCTGGAGGTGGCAAGTCCAAGCTGCCATTCTGGAGATGCCTGTAAATCTCCGTCTGGGCGATGACTCTACCATCGGACATCTGGCCATTCTTCCCCACGTCCACATACAGGAACTCGTAATTAGCTGACACCACCGCCAACATCACAATACTATTGAACCCCTTATAATTATAAAAGTAGGACCCCGAGTTGGGTGGTGGGACGATGTGGACGTGTTTCCCATCAATTGCCCCTCCACAGTTAGGAAAGTCCCACCGCTGGGCAAAGTGGGAGGCCACAGTCTGCCATTCCTGTGGCGTGTAAGGAAACTGTTGAGGAAAATAAAAAAAAATAGTCTTTTTGCACATAAACATGGAAAGCAGATTAGACACAAAACTTCTTTGCCAACATCAAGATAACATTTATTAATGGGAATTTTTTAAGTACAAAGTATAAGGTACACCTATCATATTCCCCCTCCCCCCTCTCATCGGCCATTTCTAACATTATAGGGGGGGGAATCATGGACAGGTAACCCTCTCCACTTCATTGAGAGATGAATGCCTAAATAATGGGTATTACTTGGAACAGCCCCTCCTTAGTTACACTATTGGCAGCCCACTGGATAGGTAAGAAGTGTCATAGTACAAAGATATAAATACACATTGTACACATTTGAGCACATTTGGACATTCTGCTATTACCTAGCAAGATAATAATAGGATACAAATACTTTAAACAGTACCATTTGAAAGTATTCAGGCAGGCCCTTGCACTACATGCTTTGGGGAATTAATCCATACATCTGACCACAAAAGAGATGGGTATAGTGTGTATGGGTTTGGCAAAGTCAGCAGATAGATGATTGAGGATAGATAAAGAATTGTTATCAGCTGACTTAGCAGTTGGGGGGAGGGAGGGTTCCAAATGATTTGGGGACCCCCCCCAAAAAAACCTCTGGCACTCTGCCAGAATTTAAAGCACAAATCACATTTAAAAACATTTTTGGGTAGTATTTAGGGTAAAGCACTACTATGGAGCTGATAAAATACATTGTAAAGTGACTACATGAGGTGAATATAGGGGCAGGAGACCATGCTGGGGAGGTAAGTGAAGGCAAATATGTATGAAGGACAAAAAAAATAAGTACATAGAAATCCAGCATGCATGAGGACAAAGGGGACATTCACAGCATATTCCAATCATGGTAATTAGAGAATGAGGAAAGAAATACAACATATTATCAAACATTAAATACAATAAAATGTGATATTAAAGGATAAAAATCTTACCTTCATATACTCCTTCTGCAGGACCTGTATGATGGCAGAACAGGTCTCTGGGATCCCCAGAGCCTGGGGGGAGATGCCTGTCGAGAACTTCAAGTCCTGCAGGCTTCTCCCCGTCGCCAAGTACCGCAGGGTGGCGACGAGCCTCTGCTCCGGAGTGATGGCTTGCCTCATGCAGGTATCCTGCCTGCTGATATAGGGGGTCAGCGAAGCCAACAAACGGTGAAAAACGGGGTCCGTCATCCTGAGAAAGTTCCTGAAATCAGGATTATTCTCACGGATCTTATGGAGCAACGGCATATGACAGAACTGGTCACGCTGAAGCAACCAATTCTTGGTCCATGAACTCCTCCCCACCCTGTTCATGGACTGGACTTGTGTCAAGGTCAGGACCCCAACACCAAGCCCCCGCACAGCACGAACTCTACGAGGAGTACGCATACGCATCATGGCTAGAAAATGGTCGGCTGCTCAGAACGAAGTAACAGAATGCACTGAAGAACGAACAGCAAGGCCTGTGAAGAGCGACCTGAAAAACAGTAACGAACGAACAAGAACACAATGACTAATCACAGTCACGCGTAGCTTGCTGCATGCACTAAAGAGCAGATACAAACCCACAAGCACAAACTGAACAGCAGAAAACGATCTGAAAACCATGAGTCTGAAAAAGCGCGAATCGTCTCTCACCAAACTTTTAATAACACGAAATTAGCAAAAGGAGCCCAAAGGGTGCTGCGCTTGGTTCTGAACTGGCCTTTTCTAGTCTCGTCGTACGTGGTTGACGTCACCGCGTTCTTGGCGATCGGAAATTCTGACAACTTTATGCGACCGTGTGTACGCAAAACAAGTTTGAGCCAACATCCGTCGGAAAAAATCCTAGGATTTTGTTATCGGAATGTCCGATCAATGTCCGACCATGTGTACGGGGCATTAGAGGAGAGATACACTGTATATACTATTAAAGGAGATATATACTGTATATATTATTTGAGGAGAGATATACTGCATATACTATTGGAGGAGATATATACTGTATACACTATTAGAGGAGATATATACTGTATATACTACTAGAGGAGATATATACTGTATATACTATTAGAGGAGAGATATACTATATATACTATTAGAGGAGATATATACTGTATATACTATTAGAGGAGAGATATACTGTATATACTATTAGAGGAGATATATACTATTAGAGGAGAGATATACTGTATATACTATTAGAGGAGATATATACTGTATATACTATTAGAGGAGATATATACTGTATATACTATTAGAGGATATATACTGTATATACTATTAGAGGAGTTATATACTGTATATACTATTAGAGGATTTATATATAGTGTATATATTATTAGAGGAGAGATATATACTGTATATACTATTAGAGGAGATATATACTGTATATACTATTAGAGGAGATATAGGGGGTCATTTACTATAGCACCACGGCACTAATTCGCACAAATTGCAGCAAATTAGCGCTAATTCATGGCAATTTAGCGCTAATTAGTGCTACTAGCACTAATTAGTGTTAAAACGGTATTCACTATAGCGCTGGTGAGAAAATACTCCCAAAATCAAATTTACTATAGTTCCCTGAAACCAAATAGCGCCCAAACCCTTACTCTGCTAAAACCTGGAGTAGTGCACATGGAAATAATGTTTAGAGCATGATATAATTGCCTAAATGGTACTGAAATATGCGGTATATTATTTAAAGATAATCTGATTTTAAACTGTGTACAAAAGTGATTTCTACACTGAAATATCTTTAAAAGTCTGAGAAGTGAAAAATTCCCCGTTTTGAACAACTAGGTGCCAACACAACTGAGCATGCTCAGACCTGAAAATAACTCTCATTGCTCATTGCTCTACTCATTGCTGGGGGGAGCACATTGCATGGGGCTTCTATCCTTAAGGCTTCTATCTCTAAGTGATTCTTTCTACAAATGATATGCACTTCATTCTCTGCACTAAGTTCTGCCTCACCTGATCATTCCTTCTGTCTCTTTACAGGTATGTGTCAGCTCATCCACATCTTCCACCGTTAACTGAAATTGGGATCTGCCTGCTGTCTCTGTGTGTCTGTCTCTGGTATGTGTCAGCTCATCCACATCTTCCACCGTTAACTGAAATTGGGATCTGCCTGCTGTCTCTGTGTGTCTGTCTCTGGTATGTGTCAGCTCATCCACATCTTCCACCGTTAACTGAAATTGGGATCTGCCTGCTGTCTCTGTGTGTGTGTGTGTCTCTGGTATGTGGCCTTCTCTATCTGTTGCCCTGTGCGAACAACCATGACATTATTTGTTGCTCTGACTGTCTTACCTAAGTTTTATGTGTTGATCTTATCTTGGCCTCTTGCTATTCTGACTTTTGAAGCAAAAAGTCCACTTTGATTGCCAGGCACTCTTATAGTCACTCATGATTAATTAATGAACTTCAACCCCACCCTTATAACAGTATAAATTTGAGCATCCTTAAGGGGTCAGCACATTGCTGCGGGGAGCACATTGCATGGGGCTTCTATCCTTAAGGCTTCTATCTCTAAGTGATTCTTTCTACAAGTGATATGCACTTCATTCTCTGCACTTCAGCGATTGCACGAAGGAAACAAATACAGCAATCTGCACTGGAAATCAGCTAACAGACTGCAGGTGACCCGTCTCTCTAATAAGCTCTACTTCCACTCTGTAACATGCACTCTCTACCACTGCTTCTGACATTCCTCTCCTCTCTCCTCAAACTCTCTTACCTTCACCCCCCCTCTCCACCCGCCTGCTTATACATATCACCCTGCCTTCTGTCTTCCCCCTACTACTGCTCTTACCAACTCTCGCTCATTCTACATCCATACACTGATAAAACCTCCAGTACACTGAGTCATGCCCCTTCACATAAATCACATTCCCACATTACCTCCCTCACCCTCCTGCTTCTCCTAATCTCTGGTGACATATCCCCAAACCCTGGGCCACCATCATCTGTCTTTGCCCAACGCTCCCATCCCCCTACACCCTCTGGCAGGAGCCGCAACCCACAGAACTTGGTCTATATTCCTCTTTTCAAAACCAGCCCCCCCTTTTCCTGTGCCCTGTGGAATGCACGTTCTGTCTGCAACAAACTCACCGCCCTCCACGACCTCTTCATCACAAATTCCTTTAACCTACTTGCCATTACTGAAACCTGGCTTCATGAATCGGATACTATTTCTCCTGCTTCCCTCTCCCATGGGGGCCTTCTCTGGACTCACTCCCCCAGACCAAGTGGACGGAAGGGAGGTGGAGTGGGAATCCTTCTAGCCCCATGCAGCACCTATCAGGTACTTCACCCACCTCCCTCTCTGACATTCTCCTCTTTTGAGGCACACTGCATTCGTCTTTTCTCTCCCATTTCTCTAAGAATTGCTGTCATCTACCGGCCCCCTGGACCAGCATCAGCCTTTCTTGATGACTTCTCTGCCTGGCTTCCCTACTTTCTCTCTTCTGAAATCCCCACAATTATTCTTGGGGACTTCAACATCCCTGTCAACACTAACACTACTATTACTTCTAAACTTCTCAGTCTAACCTCATCACTTGACCTGAAGCAATGGATACAGGCTCCTACCCACTCCAATGGCAACACCCTTGACCTTGCCTTCTCCTATCTGTGCACTCCGTGCAACCTTTCCAACAATCCACTCCCACTCTCTGATCACCACCTTATTAGTTTTGCTCTCTCCTTGTCTTCCACCTCTTCTCCCTCCAACCGCCTAACAGTTACACGTAGAAACCTTCGCCACCTCAACCCTTCTCTTCTCTACTCTGCTACTGATCACCTCTATGACAAAATCTCCCCCCTGTCCTGCCCCAACCTAGATACTTTCATCTACAACAGCTCACTGTCTTCCTCCCTAGACAAGCTGGCCCCCCTCACTACACGCAGAATTAGGCCCCGACTGCTACAACCCTGGCAAACAGATGACACCAGAAGTCTCAGAAAACGTAGCCGCGCTCTTGAGACTAAGACCCAGGAAGACTTCACACAATATAAATCTGCCCTCCTAAAATACTACTCCTGCCTTCACACTGCCAAACAGACCTACTTTATCACACTCATTAACACCTTCTCATCCAGTCCACGTCAACTCTTCTCTACCTTCAACACTCTACTCTGTCCTCCACTGCCTCCACCCACCAACTCACTCACTGCCCAGCAGATTGCCAATCACTTCAAAACTAAGATTGATACAATTCATGAGGAGATCGCCAATGCGCAAAAACCTCCCCCATGCAACACCCCATGTCCACAGACACAATCATTACTTCCCTCATTCAACCCTGCTACTATTACTGAGGTTGCTAAACTTTTATCTAGCACTCATCTAACCACTTGCCCCCTGGATCCTGTTCCCTCGCAAATGCTACGCTCACCCTCTGACTCGATTCTACGCTCTCTAACTCACATTTTCAACCTCTCCCTCTCCTGTGGCATCTTCCCAAACTCTCTAAAACATGCGCTAGTCACCCCCATACTAAAAAAGCCCTCACTGGATCCCACCAATCTCAACAATTTACGTCCCATCTCCTTACTCTCCTTCTCCTCCAAACTTCTTGAAAGACTGGTCTACAACCGACTAAGCGACCATCTGACCATGAATAAAATTCTTGATCCCCTTCAGTCCGGTTTTCGCCCTCAACACTCCACGGAAACTGCTCTCCTTAAACTCTCAAATGACCTACTAATGGCTAAAGCCAATGGACACTATTCTGTACTACTTCTCCTGGATCTCTCTGCTGCCTTTGACACAGTGGACCACCCCCTCCTCCTCAAAAAACTCCACTCCTTTGGTCTCCGTGACTGCGCTCTTCGCTGGTTCTCATCCTACCTATCCCACCGCTCCTTCAGTGTCACTTACAACTCTACTTCCTCCTCTCCTCTTCCTCTTTCCGTTGGGGTCCCCCAAGGTTCTGTTCTTGGACCTCTCCTTTTCTCAATCTACACCACCTCCTTGGGTCAGTTGATTGCCTCCCACGGCTTTAAATATCATCTCTACGCTGATGACACCCAAATCTATCTCTCCACCCCCCAGCTCTCTCCATCTGTCTCCTCACGCATTACCAACTTACTAGCAGACATATCAGCCTGGATGTCACATCACTTTCTCAAACTCAACCTATCCAAAACCGAGCTCATGATATTTCCTCCCTCAGGTGCCACTTCCCCTGATCTCCCTGTCAAGATCAACGGCTCAACTATCAACCCATCTCCCCACGCCAAGGTCCTAGGTGTAATCCTGGACTCTGAACTAACCTTTCGACCCCACATTCTATCACTATCCAAAGCTTGCCGCCTCAGTCTTCGCAACATCTCCAAGATACGCCCCTTCCTAACCAATGACACCACAAAGCTTTTAATCCACTCCCTGGTCATCTCCCGCCTTGACTACTGCAACTCCCTCCTCATTGGTTTACCTCTAAATAGGCTATCCCCACTTCAGTCCATCATGAACACTGCTGCCAGGCTCATCCACCACACAAACCGCTCAGCGTCTGCTACACCCCTCTGCCAATCCCTCCATTGGCTGCCACTCAGTCACCGAATTAAATTCAAGATACTAACTATAACTTACAAAGCCATCCACAACCTGGCCCCCAGCTACATCTCTAACCTAGTCACAAAATACCAACCTAATCGTTCTCTTCGCTCCTCCCAAGACCTCCTGCTCTCAAACTCCCTTGTCACCTCATCCCATGCTCGCCTTCAGGACTTCTCCAGAGCCTCCCCCATCCTCTGGAATGCTCTACCCCAATCTGTCCGATTTTCCCCTACTTTATCCACTTTCAGACGATCCCTGAAAACTCATCTCTTCAGAGAAGCCTATCTGGCCCCCACCTAACAACTGTACATTTTTCTTCTCAATCAGCACATCACCCACAGTTATTACCTCTTGTATCTCTTGACCTTCCCTCTTAGATTGTAAGCTCTAAGGAGCAGGGCCCCCTGATTCCTACTGTATCAAATTGTATTGTATTTGTACTGTCTACCCTCAAGTTGTAAAGCGCTACGTAAACTGTTGGCGCTATATAAATACTGTATAATAATAATAATAACTCTCATTTTAACTCAAGTGTCTTTTTTAGCCGGCGCTATAGTAAATACCAAAATGAGAGCTAATTAGAGAGCATTTTTTTGAAGTGAAAATCTGCTCTATTTTAGTCCAAATGAAGTTTCAGTCATTGATTCTAGTGGAACAATTCTAACTTTCACAAAAAACCTTTTAATGTTGAGATGAAATGTATCTTTCTCTGAAATAAATTTTCCTTTGCAACATTGTTGCTTCTACTTAAAATATTTTGTTTTTAAGAATACTACAATGTGGAATGTTTTGATGTTTTGGTAAAATATATTTTTCTCTGTCACTTTCACTTGTTACTCTCCATCTCACAACAATCTTTACCCCAAACTCACACAGGGTTCTTTACAATCCACAAACAATACAATTGCTGATGCAAATTTAAAATGAATCACAATTTTTTGTGCTTTTTATTATTAGCAAATATTCATAATTTGAGCCCAAAAAATGTGATATGTGTACCAACATCAGAAAGCAAAATGTAATTCCCAAAAATTTGAGGGTAATATTCTACTCTCACCCACAAAAAAACACCAAATATCACAGAATAAATCAAGAAGAAGAACTGTTGAGTAATGTAATTCCATCACCTGTATGTCCAAAGAAATGCAGTTTTTATGTGTATTTATGTGTAGTTGAATGAATGAATGAATGAATGAATGATTTATAAAGCGCTGCAAATGCGAACTGAATCGCCTCAAGGCGCTGGATGCATTCTCTGATGTCAACTTCTCAGAAAAGGAAGGTCTTTAGTTTTTTTCTGAAGGCCTGGTGGTTTTCTTCCATGCGGATGTTGGTAGGAAGAGCGTTCCATAGTCGAGGTCCTTGGACTGCGAATCTTCGTTCTCCCTTTGCTTTGTAGCGGTATTTGGGAATGGTAAGGAGGTTTTGGTTAGCTGATCGAAGACTGCAATTCGGTGTATAGTGTTTTATTTTCTCGCGGAGATATGGTGGGGCGTTTCCTTGTACGCATTTGTGGGTGAGGCAGAGGGTCTTGAATGTGATCCGTTTCTTCACCGTTAGCCAGTGTAGGCTCTTTAGGGAGGGGGAGATGGATTCCCAGGGTTTTTTTCCTGTTAACAGTCTTGCCGCCGTGTTTTGGATGTGTTGTAAGTGCGCAAGCTGATATTGGGGTAGTCCTACGTAGAGCGAATTTGCGTAGTCGAGTCGGGAATTGATGATTGTTCCCACAACTGCCGCTTTGTCCTCTTCTGGGATGAAGGGGATGAGTCTACGTAGTTGGCGGAGGAGATGGTGGGATCCGCTCACCTCTGATCCTATTTGTGCATCCATTGTCATTCCTGAGTCAAAAATGACTCCAAGACTCTTGGCTTTAGTGCTTGGGGAGATGGTCTGTCCAAGGATGGTGGGAGGTGTCCATGTAGTCTTTATTTTGGAATTTTTGTTAGCTTGTAGAAGAAGAAGTTCTGTTTTTGATCCGTTGAGTTTGAGGGAGCTAGTGGTCATCCAGTCGTCTATTAAGGAGAGGCATTTCTGTAATTGCTGATGAAGGTCTTTTTGTCCGTTGATACGAAGGTAGAGTTGGGTGTCGTCAGCGTATGAATGGAAACAAAGATCAGTTTTCCTGATGATATTGAGAAGTGGGCGGATGTATATGTTGAATAGTACTGGTGACAAGGGTGATCCTTGAGGGACTCCGCAGGAGACTGCCCGGGTTTCCGAGGTGAATGTACCTAGTTTCACTGTCTGGGAGCGATTCTCTAGGAAGGATGTAAACCATTTTAGAGCAGAACCTGTTGCTCCTGCTACTTCAGTGAGGCGGACGAGTAAAGTGTTGTGGTTTACTGTGTCGAATGCTGCTCTGAGGTCTAACAGTACCAGGAGACTCTGTTCTCCGTCGTCAGCTGCTTCAAGGGCATCATCCCATATTTTGAGAAGTGCTGTTTCTGTGCCATGGCCTGGGTGGAAGCCTGATTGCAGAGGGTCCAGGAGTTGGTGTGTGTCCAGGTGGCGTTGTAGCTGTTGTACTACCGCTTTCTCCATAATCTTGGAGATGGCATTGAGGCTAGTTATTGGTCTGCGGCAGTTAGGGTCCTTAGAGTCGAGATTGGCTTTCTTTAGCAGAGGTTTGACGATGCCTTGCTTGAGGGAGGTTGGCACAGTCCCTTCTTTAAATGATTTATTTATGAGCTGTGTTAGGATAGGAGCCAAGATGTCGGAACATTCTTTAAGCAGTTTAGTGGGGATGATGTCGTTCGGTGATGTGCTGTCTCGAAGGCTTCTGATGATGTTTTTGGTTGTGTCTATGGTGATTGGGGACAAAATGAAATTCGGTGGTTGAGTGATGTTTGTGTCGATATCTTCTTTTTGCTTTGGTTCAGTGAGGGTGATCGTTGTTTTCTGATGGATTGATTTCCGAATGTTGTCTATTTTGTCGATGAAGAAATCTGATAACTCATTGCAGAATTCTTGAGTATCGTTTCCTGGGGGGCTCTAAGCAGGTCGGGTTCATAGACTGAGCCACTATTTTGAACAGTTCCCGCGGACGGTTTAAGGCGGATGAGATGGTGTCTGAGAAGTGTTCTTTTTTGGCTTTGAAGATTGCCTTGTGGTATTTCCCCGTGAGTGCTTTGTAGTTAGCATGGTTTTCCATGGTAGGATTTCTTCTCCATGCTCTTTCAGCTCTTCTACGTTCTTGCTTGAGTAGGGTGAGAGTACCATTGAACCAGCTAGAGTTTTTTTTGCGGATGAGTGTTCTATGTTTTGGCGCCACAAAGTCTGCTGTTTGTAGTAATACATTGTTTAGGGAGTTGAGCGTTTGTTCTGTTGAGAGGTTTGAGTTTAGCAAGAGAATTTTGCTCGATAATGTAGTTTTGAAGAGATCAGAGTGAAGTTTCTTCTGCGATCTATTCCAGTGTGTTGCTGTTACGTGTTTCTGTTTTTGCAGGATGGTGTTGATGGTGATTTTAAATTTGATAGCATGGTGGTCCGTCCATGGTAGCGGTGTGTTGTCAAATACGTTGATGTCCATATTCTGTTTGAAGATGAGATCTAGGGTATGTCCTGAACCATGCGTGGGAGAGTTTATCAGTTGTTGAAGGCCAAGTTCTTCCATTTGGTTGACGCAGGCGGTTGCGGTGGGGTCTTGGGCCGAGTTTGCCCACAGGTTAAAATCCCCAAGTACCAGCAGGTTTTTGGTTTTCAAGGTGTGCATCGAGAAGAATTCAGTGAGCGGTGTGAGCAGATTGGTCTTAGGTCCTGGTGGTCTGTAGCATAGTAGTATGTGAACGGTGTCTTGAGGTGTTGTTCGGAGGTGCAGTGAGAGTGTTTCCATGAAAGGCACTGAGTTCTGTACATTTGGTTTGGTGAACCCAAAATGAGATTTGAAGATCACTGCTAGGCCTCCTCCTTTTTTTCCGATTCTATGCTCGGTTAGGATACTGTAGTTCTCGGGCACCAGTTCAGTTAGGATGGTGTTGCAGTCAGGTGTTAGCCAGCTTTCTGTAATGAAGAGGCAATCTAAGTTGTTTTCGATGATGAAATCGTGGATTTCCAGCCTGTGCTTGACTGCAGATCTGGTGTTGATCAGGGCGCATGCTAGTTGTTGCGGTTGGATCGGTGTCTCCTTGCATTTCCTGGTTGATTGTGGGTTGGTTCTTAGTAATTGTTCTTTTTTTAGTCTTTTTTGAGTGGCGCTCGGTAAAGTTGCGGCGGTGTTTCTTAGCCTGTGGATGGTGTCTGCTGTGTATTTAAAGTTGCACATGATGAGGAGGATGGTGTTGCTAGTAGGAAAGGCGTTCTGATGATGGTACTGATGTGGTGATGATCCACTTGCAGGGAGATGGCGGGGTCTGATGGCTACCCGCTGCTTCTGGAGTAGTGTGGCGATGGGCTGGAGTGGGTGCGGAGGTACTTGGGAGGTACGGCTGCCTCCCCCCTTGTCGTTGATCCAGAGGAAGGCGAAAAACCCCTAGCTGCGAGGGCCAATAATGCAGCAGAGGAAAAAATTCCTTCCTGACCCCCCGAGGGGCGATCGGACTGGCCCCTGGATCAACTGATGCAGTACCCCTAGTGGCTTACCTGTAGGATGGTCCGGCGGACGACGGGGGGGGGATCAGACACTACTTACTGGTAGGTGGTGCAGTGGCTGCGTCAAGGATGATTGAGTTGGAGTAGCCTCTGGTGAGATACCGGAGCCTTTGGGATGATGTTCCGTGTTGGCGGGAGGGGTGATTCGGGTGTGGAGGGGTGCGGGCTCTGTTGGACAAAAAAAGGAAGGGGGGGATGAGTGGCTGGCTGCAAGAAACTAAGCCGCAGCCGTGGTCTATCCCACAGAATCTAGCAGCTAGCCTATGGTGATTAGACTGCGGCTGCGGTGGTGACCCGGGGGGGTGCCGGAAGGAGGGATCAAGGATGGTGGGTCCAACCAGGGGGGTTCCCCTGCTGGGGGGCCTCAGATGTTGCACCGGGGGTCTTTAGTTGGTGCACTGACGGCCTGGGTGTGCCAATATGGCCGCCGGTAGGCCTGAGCTGCGGCTGGGCGGCGGTGGGTGTACCACAATGGCCGCCGGCCAGGCCCGAGCCGCGGACTTTCCTGCGGTGGTCCCGGCCGTCCAGCGGAGGTGTGCGTGATGATCCGGAGGTGGGGTAAGCAGGAGGTGGGGGAGCGCCCGCCGGGTGGGCAGACCGGTCGATGAAGGGGCAGTGAATTGCTGCCTGTTAGCAGCCGAGCTGGGCCGGAGCCGCGGAGTATCCTGTGCGGCCGGCCGGCTGGCTGAGAGCGGCGTCGGGGAGGGAGGAGCGGGAGGGGGGTCCAATGGTAGTGCGAGGGGGGGGTTAAGCCGGACCACGGAGCTGCCTGGCGGCCGGCCGGTTAGCTGGACGGGGCGGGGGTTATGTGTAGGAGGGTCTCACACGTGGCAGCTCTGTGGCTTAGAGGTTAGAACTTCTGCTTAGGATCTCTGAGGGTCTGGGTTCAAATCCCAACCATGTTGCTTCATGTGGAGAAGTTGTCTCATCTTCCAGGTCTTATAACTGTGTCTAAAAGTAGTATTTATGTGAAGAGGGTTCCACCACCATTGTAAGTCTTTTCCAGATACACTATTTAGCCAAAAGTATTGGGACGCCTGCCTTTACACACACATGAACTTTAACAACAGCCCAGTCTTAGCCTGTAGGGTTAAAATTTGATTTGGCCCACCCTTTGCAGCTAGAACAGCCTCTGGGAAGGCTGTCCACAAGGTTTAGTGTGCCTATGGGAATGTTTGATCATTCTTCCAGAAGTGCATTTGTGAGGCCAGGCACTGATGTTGGATGAGAAGGCCTGGCTCGCAGTCTCTACTCTAATTCAGCCAAAGGGTGTTCTATCGGGTTGAGGCCAGCACTCTGTGCAGGCTAGTCTAATTTCTCCACCCCAAACTTGCTCATCCATGTCTTTATGGACCTTGCTTTGTGCACTGGTGTGCAGTCATGTTGGAACAGGAAGGGGCCATCCCCAAACTGTTCCCACAAAGTTGGGAGCATGAAATTGTCCAAAATGTCTTGGTATGCTGACGCCTTAAGAGTTCCCTTAACTGGAACTAAGAGGCCAAGCCCAACCCCTGAAAAACAACCCCACAGCATAATCCCCCCTCCACCAAATCATTTGGACCAGAACACAAAGCAAGGTCCATAAAGACATGGATGAGTGATTTTGGGGTGGGGGAACTTGATTGGCCTGGACAGAGTCCTGACCTCAACACAACAGAACACCTTGGGGATGAATTAGAGAGGAGACTGTAGGCCAGGCCTTCTCGTCCAACATCAGTGCCTGACCTCAAAAATGCACTTAGAAGAATGGTCAAACATTCCCATAGACACACTCCTAAACCTTGTGGACAGCCTTCCCAGAAGAGTTGAAGCTGTTATAGCTGCAAAAGGTGGGCCAAATGAGTTTTGAACCCAATACTAATACTGGGATGCCATTATAGTTCATGTGCATTTAAAGGCAGGCGTCTCAATACTTAGGCCAATAAATTGTATATTGCTTGTGACACTGAGCATGGCTATGGACTTAGGGCTGGTTCACACCACAGAGATGCAGAGAACATGTGTGAGGCTGCCTGGTGGCTAAGTGGGTAGCAGTTCTGTCTAACAGCACCTGGGATGTTGGTTCAATTCCCCAACATGCTAATCCATGTGTTGAAGTTTATATGTTCTCCCTGTGTGGGTTTCTCACCACAATCCAAAGACATGCTGGCACCTTATTTGTCTCCTGTCAAAATAGGTTCTAATGTAAGAAAGTTAATTTTGGACTTTAGATTGGAAGCTCATTGCAGCCAGGGACTGATGTTAATGTTTATTAGCACTAATCATGCCCAGGGACTTGGACATTTCAAATTTTAGGGTTTACACTGCACAGGTACATATGCTTAGAAAACTGTTGCTTTGTTTATGTGGATGCAAATGGACTTGTCCTGTAGTTGGAGACTTGATGCACATAGCTAAGGGCTAACACAGTTGCGAATACTATTATGTGTTCCTGCTCATCAGGTGCAATCACTTTAGACATACATGAAGAGACAGATTGAAAGATACTGGTGGGCGTGTACTTCTATTGGGCGTGTCAGTGTGCTAACAATACAACCTCTCTTATATAAAGGCCTGCAGTAGGGGGGTTCGTTTGGCCTGAGAAGGTCAGGTTTTTTGCTGTGATTTGTGGGGGAGAAGGAATGATATTGTGCCTATTGACAAATGCCCAACTAGGGAGATTTGATGAAATTCTTGTGCATTTTTTCAGTCAAAAGTGGGTTTATATGGCCATGCTGTCAATGTTGTGTGTGTGTATTGTTCCTGTGTGATCATGCAAACATCGTTTGGAAGCATCTGCTGACCTACTCTTTTTGATCTCGTTGTTTAATCGTGTACACCGAAATGCAGCTTCTAGCAGAACATGGTCACCAATGTATGTATGTGTGAATTGTGGGCTGGTGGTGGGTGTTTTGAATAAGTCTTTTGTAATATTATGTTGGAATGCTTCGTAAGAATAACTGTTAAGTATGTTGTATGTTTTTATAATCTTGCAGATAAAAATGTGATGTGTTGCCCGTTATACACTGAAAATAAAGCTGTGTCCACTCTAAGGTTTTGTCAAATTTTAGATTGTAAGCTCCTATGAGCAGGGCCCTTAAAATCCCATTGCTAAAGGTAGCACCATATATCCTATCCAAATTTTTTTGAAGCTAGTAAATGAATGTAATTTTTTTTTTTCTGTTGGTAAAATAAAAGTACATTATTGAGCTTTGTTGTGGTGTTTTTTTTTTTTCTTCTACTTTTCTTTCTCTTTAGTTTTTGTGGGTGGTGGTTTTGGGAAAGTGCAATATCTCTTATATTTTATTTCAATATGTATTCGTGCACCAAAAAACGAATCGCTTTGCCCTGGTTCACATTGATGCTACTTTGAAATCACGCTACTTCACTTGAAGTAGCACGATTTCAAAGTAGCAAGGTCAGCGTGATTTCAGGTGCTACTTGATAGACATCCGTGTGGCTTCATACACAAATGTCTATTGAAGTCGCACTTGAAATCAGCAAAAGTAGTGCAGAAACTATTTTAGCAAATTGGTGCGGCGCCACCAAAAAAATATTGCATCGATTGGAACAGTGCCATTGCTGCCAATAAGTGCGACTTTGGGGTGCAATTTGTATTGATATCAGTACAGAAACCTGCACAGATGTCTCTGAAATTCCCCCTGCAGTCGGGACTGACATGCGGGAATGAAAGTGTGTGATTTCAGCTGAACGATTTCCTCCCTCTGTCAGTGTGAACCAGGGCTCAAACTGGGCCTTTTGTTTTTGTCATTCACCTGCTGCTAACCCAGGGACACCATTTCTTATCGAACACCTTTAAATATCATGAGTAGAAATACAAATTTGCATTTCTGCAAATAAACAAAAATAATAAAATTCAAATAGTGGTTGCGATCAAATATTCGCAGCAGCGATCAAAAGAGTGTGGTTTTGCATTCTGACCCAGAAATAAGTCATTGTAATCACCCTGAAGTTCCTGTGCTGGTCAGGATCTCCATCTAGGTGAACATGGCGAGGTCCCTCTTTAGCAAAGAGGAGGTGCTGCTCATTTTCCGGATAAGGGTATGATATGTACTTGTGCTTAATCAATGCGGGGGTGGATGTGGTAGTTAGATTTGGTGTGGGTGGGGTTCATTGATTTGTTTGGCATCCCCACACATTTGCTTCTGGCACACATCACTTCCTACATTTGTTCTGCTGATGTAAATGCAAGTATAAATGCAAGCTCCTTTCTATTAAAATATATATGACATGTTTCACAGTTGGGTGACTTTGGACCTCCGAGTTGCTTGACAAGTTGTACCCCATGATTTTCAATGATAACTAGGGATGGGCCGAACATCCCCCCTGTTCGCTTCGCAGCAGAACATGCGAACAGACAAAAAATTTGTGCGAACACCGTTAAAGTCTATGGGACAGGAACATGAATAATCAAAAGTGCTAATTTTAAAGGTTAATATGCAAGTTATTGTCATACAAAGTGTTTGGGGACCCGAGTCCTGCCCCAGGGGACATGGATCAATGCAAAAAAGTCTTAAAAATGGCTGTTTTTTTGGGAGCAGTGATTTTAATAATGCCTAAAGTGAAACAATAAAAGTGTAATATTCCTTTAAATTTCATACCTGGGGGGTGACTATAGTATGCCTGTAAAGGGGTGCATGTTTCCCGTGTTTAGAACAGTCTGACAGCGAAATTACATTTCAAAGGAAAAAAGTCATTTAAAAGTACTCGCGGCTACTAATGAATTGCCGGTCCGACAATACACATAAAAGTTCATTGATAAAAACGGCATGGGAATTCCCCACAGGGGAACCCCGAACCAAAATTTTAAAAAAAATGGCGTGGGGGGTCCCCCTAAATTCCATACCAGGCCCTTCAGGTCTGGTATGGGTTTTAAGGGGAAATCCGGCCAAAATTTTTTAAAAAATGCCATGGGGTCCCCCTCAAAATCTATACCAGACCCTACAGGTCTGGTATGGATTTTAAGGGGAACCCGCGCCAAAATTTTAAAAAAAAATAGCGTGGGGTCCCCCCAAAAATCCGTACCAGGCCCTTATCCGAGCACGTAACCTTCCAGATTCTGATAAGCCCCACGCCCACAGACCCCCACAACCACCGGGCAAGGGTTGTGGGGATGAGGCCCTTGTCCCCATCAACATGGGGACAAGGTGTTTTGGGGGGCTACCCCAAGGCACCCTCCCAATGTTGAGGGCATGTGGCCTGGTACGGTTCAGGAGGGGGGGCGCTCTCTCGTATCCCCCTCTTTTCCTGTGGCCTGCCAGGTTGCGTGCTCGGATAAGGGTCTGGTATGGATTTTTGGGGGGAACCCACGCCATTTTTTTTTTTAATTTTGGCGCGGGGTTCCCCTTAAAATCCATACCAGACCTTGAGGGTCTGGTATAGATTTTGAGGGGGACCCCACGCCATTTTTTAAAAAATTTTGGCCGGGGTTCCCCTTAATATCCATACCAGACCTGAAGGGCCTGGTATGGAATTTAGGGGGACCCCCACGCCATTTTTGTTTTAAATTTTGGTTTGGGGTTCCCCTGTGGGGAATTCCCATGCCGTTTTTATCAATAAACTTTTATGTGTATTGTCGGACCGGCAATTCTTTAATATCAGCGAGTAGTTTTAAATGACTTTTTTTCCTTTGAAATGTCATTTTGCTGTCAGACTGTTCTAAACATGGGAAACATGCACCCCTTTACAGGCATACTATAGACACCTCCCAGGTATGAAATTTAAAGGAATAATACAATTTTATTGTTTCACTCTAAGCATTATTAAAATCACTGCTCCCAAAAAAACAGCCGTTTTTAATTTTTTTTTGCATTGATACATGTCCCTTGGGGCAGGACCCGGGTCTCCAAACACTTTTTATGGCAAAGAACTTGCATATAAGCCTTCAGTGAGAACTTTGGATTTTGCAGGTTTGAGCCCCATTGACTTCCACTACTCCAGCATATGTGATCTGACAGGCATTATTGCCGCAATAGCGCTGCTTTCCATTTGCATTAGCGCTGACTTTCTGAGAGTTGAAGTCGTTCTGGCCTTTTTTGAGAGTTATTTTTTGGTACTGCAGGATAATTTTTTGGCGCTATAGTAAATGACCCCCATTGTGTTTTTTTCAAAATTGTCGCTCTTCTTTTGTTTATAGTGCAAAAAATAAAAACTGCAGAGGTGATCAAATACCACAAAAAGAAAACTCTATTTGTGGGAAAAAAAAGGACGTCAATTTTGTTTGGGTACAGCGTTGCATGACCGCGCAATTGTCAGTTAAATCGACGCAGTGATGTATCGCAAAAATAGCCTGGTAATTGAGCAGCCAAATCTTCCGGGGCTGAAGTGGTTAAGATCTGGTGGCCTAGTAGCTTGTAAATGGAATTTCCATCTTTGTTCGCTCTGTAGAAATAATTCATTAAAGTCTCCCCCTTTGGAGACGTTTAATTTCAAACCATACCTAGCAGGTTTTCAATCAGGGGTGTGTGCATCAGACCTGTAATGGCTATCCTCTCACGTACAGTATCTATATTCATTTTCAGTATATTTTCATTTTTATTTTTATTTTCATCCATATTTATTTTAATTTTTAATTTTTTTTTATTATTTTATATTCTTTGTAATAAACACACAGACAATACAAACGTACAACAACACAGCCAACATCTGGCTATTCTCAGGGAAGGGACCCGTGCAGGGGTCACAAGGAAGCATTACAGTACCAAGAAATGTTAGATTATTTACGAATACCATAGTATACCACCATCAATGAGCTGACCTGGCTCATGCTCCAAGGGTGGGCCGATAATGAAATAGCTCACCTGAATAATTGTGCTATCAAGGACTGATCTATTAGGTCCTAAAGCGAGGCCATCAGATATTAGGAGGGTTACCCTAGTATGCTGCAGAGGGTTCTGCTAACCACTTAGTCCAGACTCTGTCATATATAGGTCTGTGTATAGGGGTACCACATTATTGACAAGTGGCTTCCATAGACCTATAGAGGGAGGAGTTTTCCTCTACCAGCAAAAGGACTATGGATTTCCTGGCATAGAACAGCAAGAGACCTAACAAGGTTCTCTCGGCCACCATGGGCACCAGTTCTGCCACCAACCCCAGGCATATTTTTGGGGATGGAACAATAGAAATACTTAGTAGTTCATTCACTTCCATAAGGATTAGTGACCAAAAAACTGTCATTACTGGGCAGGACCAGAAGATGTGAATGTAGTCCCCGGGGGCATGGTCACAACGCCAGCACTGCGGGGAGAGAGAAGGCCTCATCTTGTGCACCCGAGCGGGGGTGAGATATGCCCTTTGGACAATCTTGTACTGGATAAGGCAGTCTCTCAAAGAAACAAGTATTTTATATGGGAAGTCCCACACGTCCTCCCAGTCCTCAGAGTCCAGCTCCGGGACATCCCGGGCCACATTGCTTATAAGGCCTAGATAAATTAGGAGATGAGACCCGGAGGAGATGTGCGTATAGCACAGAGGTGGGTTTCTCTGTACAGTCAAAGCGTAAAATCCGCTCCAAGTTTTATTTTCATTTTTACATTTATCAGCACAGGGATGGTGGGAAACTGTCATTCCGCTCCTTGACAGCGAGGTGTCCTTTGCTCCTGTGCTTCCAGAGACCAGGCGCTAGAGTTGCTCCTCTGCCCCAGGAGTGATGCAGGATCCTGGGGAGGACCCTGGTGGAGGCCCCCTGGATAGGCCTCAGCCTGTGGACGACACTGGGCCTGGCCCAAGGTAAGATGAGTCCCTGTCTGCCTTTAGACGGAGGGTTATTGAAATGCTGAAGTGGATTGAGAAGGAAGAGGAGAAATTGGTAGCTTTGAAAAATGAATTTAAAAAGAAAAAGCAGATTTGTGCCAAAGTGTTCAGCAAGAAAAGAGCGGCTCTGAGGCCTGAGCTGAAAGACCTGGAACAAGTTCTGCGGAAGCAGAAAGAACTGGTGAGTTCTCTGAAGGAGAATAGTGGAGCATATAAAGAAAAATATAAGAATAAAGAAAGAGTCAGCCAAATGAGAAGAGGAGCCGCTTCCTGCATGGAGGTTGAGGAGACCAGTGAGGAGATGCAGGTGCAGACAGCAGAGAGTGAGAAAGTGGGCCCGGAGGATGAGCCCAGCTCTTCAACACCTCAGACATCTGCTGAGTCCTCAATGGTGGAGGCCTCTGTCCCCTTCACTCCCCAGCAATGTGGAACATCTGAGCAGGAGGTTGAAGGTTCTGGCATGCTGGATTTCATCAATAAATTTGAATCCCCTCCAGGTGTGGCTTCCCAGGATGATGAGGAAAAGATGGACGCCGTTCCTAGCCCTGTGGAAGAAAGACATGTGGAGAGACAAGGTGCAGGTACAGTGTGTGTGCAGGATGGTGTGAACTTTAATGACAATGTGCTTGCTGAGGGTTGTAGTGCTGCAGGCAGTCAGCCCAGACCCATAGACAATACACAGCATGCAATAACATCTTCCAATAACTGTCAGCTTCAGTCTGCAGAGAGGTCCATGGACAATACAGAGACTTTGCCTGGATCAGGCACAGCGGCTGTTCCTGTGAATGGTGGAGGAGATGCTGGGTGCAGTAGTGCTACAACTTTCCAGGAGTCTGCGGAAGCCATGACTGTGATTGATCCCAGAAATGAAACTGTGTGTTCAGAGGAGGGGGAGGGTCCTGCCTCTGCTAATCAGAAGACTGCTATCCCAGCTGATTCAGACTCTTTGACAGCAGGTTTGAATGTGTCTAAGGACAAGACTGCAAATGCTGCTGGTGTAAGAAAAACTTATGCTGGTGTTGCTGCTACAGGATCTGGGAAGGGGCAGCAAGCAGGGAGGGAGCATGAAAATGGTTTATCTTCCTCCCTGTTTAAAAGGAGGAATGTTGTCCAGTTAAAATGGGAAGGCGGTGGAATCCCCCCACATAGGAGGACAGTGGTGGATAAGATTCTGCAGATGTGGTTTACACCTACAGATATCTTTGCCCTGATCAGTCCGGTGGGTTCCTATGAATATGATTTGTCCTTTATCCGTCCGGAGTCTTTGGACATATTTTGGGAGAAGTATGAGCATGTGTGTAGGGGCCTGCCAGACTGGAAAGGGCTCATCCCAAAGCTTGTATCACGCCAGCCCCTCATTAAAATGGTCACAATTTTGGTCCGCAATGAGTCCATACCACAAGGGGATTTATCTGTATGGTTATGGAGACGTCCTGAGCCCCCTAAAAAAGATTGTGGACGATCGGGGAATATGGACGGGGGGATGGTCTGTGCAGCTAAAATTAAAGGTTGTTGACAATGTCGTCCAGCATCTGCCATCCTCAGCTTTCCTGGGGAGGGACAGGCTGACCATCTTTGACCAGCCAAAGCTCTGCAATAAGTGTGGTGATAAAGGGCATCTTGCATCCTCCTGTCCAGTGATGAAGTGCTCTCTGTGTCAGGGTATAGGACATTTGGCGAAGGTTTATAATATCAACAGGTGCAATCTGTGCAATTCGGTGGGACATCCTTATAGTCAGTGTCCTGAGGCAATGCACAACAATCCTGAGCTCATGAGAGAGTTCTTCCGCATGGACATGAAGGATGCTCGGAGCTCAGCAGCTGGGGTGCCTGTGAGTCCATCTGAGTCTGTGCTAATACCTAATGTGTCTCCCCAATCTGTGGTGCCCCAGTCTGTGCCAATACCTAATGTGTCTGTGTCTCCCCAGTCTGTGCGTTTACCCAGTGTGCCCGTGTCTTCTGTGGGTAAGGTATCAGTTGCCAAAAATGTGTCCAATCCTTCTGTGTCTGTGTCTTCTAAAATTGCAGAGGCAGCAAGAGGTGCTAAGGCAGGTGCGTCAGGTGTGGTGCCAACCCCCCTCCCCCGACGCTGCAGGGTTTCTATTGAGGATCGTGGGGTGCAGAGGAGTGGGGAAAATTGTGGAGAGGCTGGCCTGGTGGTAGATAAGGGAAGGGGGAGTGGGGGGGGGTGAAGGGGAGGATAGGGGTGGGGAGGCTGTTGAATCTGGTTTGTCTAAGGATGATATGGAGTGGTTGGAGGATAGGAGGAGGAGGGGCAAAAGAAGGAAAAAAAGGGGTTCAGTTACCTTAAATCCTAAAGTTTTGCCTTTGGAAAATAAGTTTAAGGTTCTTTCAGATGATGAGGATGAATGGGACTCATTCAGTTCTGCATCCTCTATGGAGGATGTGTGCCAGGGTGCAACGAAGCGCGCTGGTTCTCCAGGGAGAGGGAGTAGTCAGGCTAAGAAACGGCTGCTTCAACTACCCTAATGGCAGTTCCCACTCCGTTAAAAGTGGCAACCATTAATGTTGCCAGCTTAAGATCAGTAAGTGCTCGTCATATGGCCTTATTTTTGCTCAGCAAGTTTGATGCTGACATTTTGTTTTTGCAAGAAACCCATCTGAGTAGTCTGGCTGATATACATCTGGCAAAGAAGGAGTGGAGACGTGGTCCCTCATTTTGGTCTCTTGCGGCCGAGCCTTACAGCGGAGTTGCAGTCCTTTTTTCTGGTATGGTAACGTGCCGGCGGGTAATTGAGGTAGAGATAGGGAGATGCATGGTCTTAGACGTCTCTGTGAAGGGGCAGGACTTGCGCCTGATTAACATCTATGGTCCCCAGACGAAATGGGACAGGAAATGCCTCTTTACAAAGATTAAGCCTTTTCTTTTTACGGCCCAGCAGGTTATCTTTGGAGGTGATTTCAACACCATTACTAGGTCTAAAGACAGGAGAGGTTTCAGAGATAAGCTGGGCTATGACACCCTTTTTCTTAATGCGATAGTTAGGGAAGCAGGTCTGGTAGATGCGCACATTAAGTGCTGCCCAGACAGCACGGGGTTCACTTTTCAGCGAGGTAGTAGTCAGAGTAGGATAGATAGGTTTTTTTTTTAAAGGGGGACTCCGCTTTTTCGGCACCTGTGTGTCGGGCAGTGGAGTTTTCTGATCACTGTATTCTATCTGTGACTCTGAATGCCCCAGACATGCCACCTAGGGGGAGGGGTATCTGGAGATTGAATTCGGCCCTCCTGGAAGACGAGAGAGTAAGACAATCCTTTGAGGTTTTTTTTCAAGCACAGGTAACGATCCTAGACTTTTGCAACAGCAAGTCAGAATGGTGGGAGCTTGTTAAACAGCCGACTATTGGGCTTTTCAAAGCCATAGGAAGAAAGAAGCAGCAAGATAAGTATATCACCTACCAGCGTTTGCGGAGGAAACTTGACCGCCTTTTTTCCGAATGGAGGAGATTCTGGGGCGATCTCTGAGGTGAAGATCCTCCTTAGGAGACTTCAATATGACCAGCACGCCTCTTTGGTTCAGGAGAGGGATTACAGAAAATACCATTCGCCTGACCCTTACCAGAATTGTAAACAGAGCGTAGCAGTTAAGACGGTCAATGGCCTGAGGGACAGTACGGGCTCTCTGATGAAGTCTAGGTCAGGGATCCTGGAGGTTGTCAGGTCATACTATGCCGATCTCCTGGGAGGAAGGAACCTTGATCGGACAAGGATGTTGGGTTTTTTGGACTCTACACCAGGACTAGAAAGTAATGTTCCTTTGATGAATTTGACAGATGAAATCACTGCAGATGAGGTAATCCAGGCTATTGATAAACTAGCCATCAAGAAAACTCCAGGGCCAGTTGGTTTGACAGCCGAGTTCTATAAATGTTTTAAGACGATCCTGGCTCCCTACCTTGCGGAGGTTTTTAATGGCTGTTTGAATGAGGGTTCTCTCCCTCCCTCCATAAGGCAATCTGCAGTCATCCTTCTGTCAAAGGGTAAAGATCCTTCGATGATTGGGAATTGGCGCCCCATTAGCCTTCTTAATGTCGATAGAAAGATACTGGCAAAGATTTTCTTCTGGCGATTATCACCAGTTGCAGGCAGTTTGTTATCCCGCCACCAGCACTGTTCGGTCCAAGGTAGAAGCACTTTCTCAGCGGTATTAGCTGTCCGGGAGGCCTTGGAGCGTTGTAGGGCTGCTGGTTGGGGTAAATTTTTGCTGACATTGGATCAGGCTAAGGCCTTTGAACGGGTTACTCATGAGTACTTGTGGCTCCTGCTTGACAAATATGACCTGGAGGGGGGTTTCATTTATTGGCTCAAGATTTTGTACAAAGGGACTGAAAGCTTTCCTCTGGTTAATGGTTGGGTCGGACAGCCCTTTGCGGTCGGCTCGGGTGTGCGTCAGGGGTGTTAGCAGAGTCCTCTGCTATATGTGTTTGCAATCGACCCCTTCATTAGAAGGCTAGAGAGTGGACTTTTGTGTGGGGTACCTTTGGGCATCGCTAGTGAGCCTCCTTTGAAGGTTGTGGCCTATGCTGATGATGTTTCTGTTTTTATCTCTGGGACTGCGGAGGCGCAGGAGGTGGTCTCAGTGATAAGGCAGTATACAGAGGCATCAGGTTCAAAGGTCAACCAGGACAAGTGTGAAGCTTTCTGGATGGGCATGGAAGGTGAGAGCTTTGTTCTTCCGGATGACTTCCCGGAGCCCCAACAAAAAATTTGAGTTCTAGGCATTGAATTCGGCCCAGGTGACTATGGTCATGCAAATTGGGTGAACAGGCTGGAGAGTGCCGATGCCAAGGTGGCAAGCTGGAAAGGTTGGCAGCTTTCCTTGAGGGAAAAGGTTGATCTGATCAAGACTTACCTGATTCCGATTTTTCTGTATGTCAGTTTTGTTTGCATTTTGCCAGTTTCTCTCTATACCAGGATCTATAGTTGTTTCTTCCAGCTGTTATGGGGGAACAGAATAAACCTTGTTAAAAAGAATGTGACTTACCTTCCTAGGCGAGAGGGTGGTCTAGGGATGGTCAACCCTGTAGTCTTTTTCTCTCTGATGTTTGTGAAGTACAATCTTGGTAACATGTTGGCAGAGAGACCACCTGGGTGGGTTGGTATTTTCCAGTCCTGGTTTAGGCCCTTTCTGCGAGACTGGGAAAATGGTGGGCCAGTGAAAAGCCTGAGGGTCAAGCATGAACAGCTCCCGGCTTATATTGCCCCGTGTTTGAAAATGCTTCAGCAGTGGCAAGTAACAGCAGGAGAAGTCAAATCCCTTCCAAGGAAACTTCTTGAGAAGCGGATCATGAGCTTTGCTTTTTGCGAGCCACTGGCCTTGAGGGATTGCCCAAGACTGGTTTTGGGGGTGGGTTTGCGATTGATTAATTTGGAGAGAATCCCAATGAAGTTTAGGGATCAGGCTTGGCTTGCCTTTCATGGAAAACTATATGTGAAGGGCAACTTGAAGTTTCTTTCCATGAGTGACCGGGGCTGCCCGAGAGTGGAGTGTGGAGGAGTGATGGAGTCCATGGATCACTTTCTACTTCAATGCCCTTTTGATATAGAGGTGTACAAGAGGGTTGGGAGGGCTCTGTGTATACCCTTCCTCCCCCATATGAGTTATGCAGAGTGGGTGTATGGGGCATTCCAGACTCGTCGGGATTATGATTTGGGAACACTTTTTTTAGTTATTCTAGTAGTCCGTTATTTCACGTGGAGTGCACGGTGTCAGGTATCCTTACGGAGTAAAATCCTCCCTGTGGAAGTGGTGGTGCAGGACATTCTGGGTGAGGTTGGGAAGATTCAGGGTCTTGAGAAAGGCAGGTGGCAGCAGGAGGCCTGGATAAGGGCGTGGAGGAATATCAGGACTCTGTAGCTGCTGCCTGTTGATCTCGGGTGTGCGGCTTTTCTTTGTATTCTTGATTCACTGCCCTAGATTTTCAAGATCAAATCTATTTTTGATAAAAGGCTACATGCATGGTGATGGTGATGTTCCTTAGTCTAGCTCTCCCATAGGGATTGTGTTGTGTGCAATTTGGTTTGTACCATTTATAATGTTCTTGTTTTGTATAATCATATTCAATTATTTTGTAAATATGTTTTATATATTTATTATGGTTTTATTGTATATAAGTTGTTGTTTGTAAGATTTTTCAATAAACAAAATTAACCCCTCATAATGGGCACAGCAGGTGTACAGATCCAGGAACTTCCGCACAGGGTTAGTGGGAACCCCTCATAATGGGCACAGCATGTGTACAGACCCAGGAACTCAGCACAGAGATGGGGGATCACTTCATAATAGGCTCAGCAGGTGTACAGACCCGAGAACTGAGCACAGGGATGGTGTGAAACCTTTATCATGGGCACAGCAAATCTAATGACCTGGGAACTGGGAGGGAGGTCCGGATTCCTCTATATAGATCTTTAATCACTAGATGGACCACCAGCAGGAAGAAGGAGGTCCAATTACTCTTTATAGATCTTTATATCACTAGAGGGATCACCAGCAGGAGGAAGGATGACCTGATTCCTCTATATACATATAGCATAATGGAGGAGGAATCTGTAGAGATGCAGCCTACAGCTGCAGAAGTCATAGCAGAAAGACCCTCTGGCAGTGGAGATCCAGAGGAATTTATTGACACAATGCGGAGGCACCCAGAACTTTGGGACAAGAAACATAGCTGGTACTCCAACCGCTTGAAGAAAAGTGCTGGATGGAATTCTGTTGCCGACCTACATATAGAAAACTGGAATTCACTATCAAGAAACCAAAAAGCTGAGAAATGTAAGCTGAAATTCCAATCTAGTTCCTATTCCCAATGCCGGTATTCTTTACCCTATTCCATGTCTCTGTAGTCCCGAACCCCAATCATAACCTTAATCCCACCCCTCCTAGTCCCCAACCCCCAATCCTAACCCTAATTACACCCCTCCTAGTCCCTAACCCCCAGTCCTAACCCTAATCCCACCCCTTCTAGCCCCAAACTCCTAACCCTAATCCCACCCCTCCTAGTTCCTAACCCCCAATCCTAACCCTAACCCCACCCCTCCTAGTCCCTAACCCCTAACCCTAATCCCACCCCTCATAGTCCCTAACCCCCAATCCTAACCCTAATCCCACCCCTCCTAGTCCCTAACCCCTAACCCTAATCCCACCCCTCCTAGTCCCTAACCCCAAATCCTAACCCTAATCCCACCCCTCCTAGTCCCTAACCCACAATCCTAACCCTAATCCCACCCCTCATAGTCCCTAACTCCCAACCCTAATTCCACCCCTCCTAGTCCCTAACCCCCAATCCTAACCCTAATTCCACCTCTCCTAGTCCCTAACCCTAACCCTAATCCCACCCTCCTAGTCCCAAACTCCTAACCCTAATCCCACCCCTCCTAGTCCCTAACCCCTAATGCTAATACCACCCCTCATAGTTCCTAACCCCAATCCTAACCCTAATCCCACCCCTCCTAGTCCCTAACCCCTAGCCCTAATCCCACCTCTCCTAGTCCCAAACTCCTAACCCTAATCCCACCCCTCCTAGTCCCTAACCCCCAATCCTAACCCTAATCCCACCCCTCATAGTCCCTAACCCCCAATACTAACCCTAATCCCACCCCTCCTAGTCCCAAACTCCTAACCCTAATCCCACCCCTCCTAGTCCCTAACCCCCAATCCTAACCCTTATCCTACCCCTCCTAGTCCCTAACCCCTAACCCTAATCCCACCCCTCCTAGTCCCAAACTCCTAACCCTAATCCCACCCCTCCTAGTCCCTAACCCTCAATCCTAACCCTAATCCCACCCCTCATAGTCCCTAACCCCTAACCCTAATCCCACCCCTCCTAGTCCCAAACTCCTAACCCTAATCCCACCCCTCCTATTCCCTAACCCCCAATCCTAACCCTAATCCCACCCCTCCTAGTCCCTAACCCCTAACCCTAATCCCACCCCTCCTAGTCCCAAACTCCTAACCCTAATCCCACCCCTCCTAGTCCCAAACTCCTAACCCTAATCCCACCCCTCCTAGTTCCTAACCCCCAATCCTAACCCTAATCCCACCCCTCCTAGTCCCTAACCCCCAATCCTAACCCTAATCCCACCCCTCCTAGTCCCTAACCCCTAACCCTAAACCCACCCCTCCTAGTCCCAAACTCCTAACTCTAATCCCACCCCTCCTAGTCCCTAACCCCCAATCCTAACCCTAATCCCACCCCTCCTAGTCCCTAACCCCCAATCCTAACCCTAATCCCACCCCTCATAGTCCCTAACACCCAATCCTAACCCTAATCCCACCCCTCCTAGCCCCAAACTCCTAACCCTAATCCCACCCCTCCTAGTCCCTAACCCCCAATCCTAACCATAATCCCACCCCTTCTAGTCCCAAACACCTACCTAATCCCATCATTGTACATGTGACTTTAATCTATTTATGAAATATGATTCATAACTTTATTATGTAATGTAGTAATTTAATTATTGACTCACTAAACATATGAACAAGTGAAATTATTATAACATGTAACAGAAGCAAATAGATACATGGCTTTAATAAACATACATCAAACTATTCAAAGGAAGTATTTAGTCTGAATAAATTGAAGGTTTAGATCATGTTTTCTTGCCAAATCAATGCACCATCCGGACTCATAAAATAGTCTGCAAAAGCATCTCTAATTGTGAATCCTACTATTGGTCCACGTACATGCAGAAAATCATCAGGTTCAATATTGTGTGACAGAGTATCCTCAAAATGTACTCCATCTCTCTCTCTCACCACATTATGTAATATACACGCAGCCTTAATTACCTTACATGCGTTTTCAACATTAAGGTTTATTGGTTTTAGAAAAAGTTGCCACTTGTTCGCCAGTATATCGAAAGCGCATTCTACAAGTCTACGTGCCCGACACAGCCTGTAATTGAAGATCTTCTTTCGTTTATCTAGATTTCTCAGTGAATAAGGTTTCATGAGATGTTCGTGAATAGCAAAAGCATCGTCGGCTACAAACACAAATGGCATTTCGGATCCCTCTGTTCCGGGCAGTGGTCGGTTATCTGGTAAATCTAATTCATTATAGGCAAGACCTTTTCTGAATTTACTATGCTGGAAAACAGCGGAGTCTGCACTGCTGCCAAACGATCCAATATCTACATAAATAAATTTATAGTCAGCATCGACAACAGCCATTAAAACAATAGAAAAATACTTTTTATAATTGTAGTACTGGCTTCCACTATGACATAGTTTTATTAGCCTAATATGCTTTCCATCAATAGCTCCTAAACAGTTTGGAAAATTGGTCTTGTTCAAAAATCACTGGGCAACATCTTCCCATTTAGCCTTGTTTGGAATTGGCATGACTGTACTTCGCAGATCCCAGATTCCATCACATTTTTGCTTCACAATTTCGCTTATGGTTGATATCCCAATGCGAAATTCATATTGCAGCAATGAGTATGTATTTCCGGTTGCAAGATATCTGTAAAAGAAAAAAAATAATGTATCTTTCAGTAAAACTGATCAAGCAGCGATGGAAAACATTAAGAGACAACTTCAAACGAGAGTTAATCAGACAACAAATCAAAAGTGGATCCAGCGGGAAACAAGGGAGAATTTACTGTCACTACTACGAATTAGAATTTTTAAAACCGGTGATGCAGGACAGACAGTAAGTAGTAACATTTTTCTTAAAAGCAATGTATAGAAATAATAGCAATAATCATGTAGCACTGTCTAATCATTTATATTTTATTCAGAACAGAAAGCAATTTCAATAGCGAGAGTGAGGCAGAGGAGCTTACTCAAGAAAACAACACTACTAATGAACCACAAGTTGCAGAAGAGGAAAATGTTGAAGATATCAGAGAAACAACACCGGAGCCACCACGAAAGTCAAATTCAAGATCCAAACCTAAAAAAACCCAGCAAACGCATGAATTCATTGATGTTGTCTGAAACCTGATTGATAGCCACAAAAATGAAAACAACGAGATATTGTCTTTTACTAAAAGTTTGATTCCTCTGATTGCGCAGTTGAACCAAGAATTCCAATGTGATCTTCGAATTGACATTATGAAAGTGATTAAATCTTACCAACAAAAATCAAATCCTCAAAGTGTACACGCCCAAACCTCAGAAAACCCAAACCCACAACAATATGTTCGTTATGGGAATCCATGGGAAGAATCATCTTATCGTGCCCCTTCTTATAATTCTCCATGTGGACCAAACATTATGTCCATGACCCCCCAATTTAATAAAAGGTTCCATGCAGGCCAATACGACATGCCCCCTAATTATTATCCCCCAATTCAAGCTCCTCCTCCTCCTCCTCCCCCTCCTCCTACTCCTCCTAACACCGCTAGAGAGGATTCGCACCCTCACCCCTCATTTTATCAAGATCTGTAATTATGAAATAGTTACATACTTTGAGTTTGCAGATAACGTTTGAATTAGGCCCCTTTCACACGTGCGGACCGTATGTCCGTATTTCATCCATCCGTTTTTGGATGAAATACGGACATACATGCATCCCTATGGAATAGCGAGTGTCAGTGGATGAACATCCGCTGACACCCGATATCATCCATCCCCGCTCTCGTCCAATTCTGCAGACGGCGGAAAATCCTATTTTTCTATCCGTCTGCAGAGCGGATCGGATGAACACGGACAGGCGGTCCGTGCTCATCCGATCCCCCATCGGGAAGAGCGGAGATCTGACAGGGCGGTCCCTGCGCAGTGTGCGGGTCCCGCCCTGTCATTCGCCGGCTCAGCTGGGAAAAACGGAGAGATCCCAGCTGAGCAGCGGATGTTCACGGGTCGGATCAACACGGATCCGTCCCGTGTGAAAGGGGCCTTACAAGTGTTAGTAAACCTTCATGTCATATGTTTTTCATATTTATTGATTATTTTCAATCAACGTTTTTATAATTCAGCTATTTGGATATATTAGGTCCCTTTCACATGTGCGGACCGTATGTCCGTATTTAATCCATCTGTTTTCGGATGAAATACGGACATACATTCATCCATATGCAGTGGATGAGTGGATGAACATCTGCTGACACTATCCCTATGGGATAGCGAGTGTCAGCGGATGAACATCCGCTGACACCCGATATCATCCGTCCCCGCTCTCGTCCGATTCTGCAGACGGCGGAAAATCCTATTTTTCTATCCGTCTGCAAAGCGGATCGAATGAACACAGACAGACGATCCGTGCTCATCCGATCCCCCATTGGGGAGAGCGGAGATCTGACAGGGCAGTCCCTTGTACAAACCCTGACATCTGCCGGCTCAGCTGAGAAAAACGGAGAGATCCACGCTGAGCAGCAGATGTTCACAGGTCGGATCAACACTCATATAGTAAAGATGATAATTTATTATTATATAGATTTCTATATTCTTGAAAATATTATTACAGTATTATATTTTATGCATATGTTGTGCAATTTGAAAAAATAAATGTTAATTTTTTCAAACTAAAAATTGCAGTATGTTTATGGTTTATGAATAAATGCATGGAATCATAACATAGCTTACCTCAGCGTTATAAGTAAGCGTTTGAATGGTTATATTGCATCTCTGCAATTAGTATCCCATCTCAACAACACAGGTGTCAGCAAATCAAGAAGAAAGTCAAATCTATGGAAAGAAACAGATTTGTTGTTAAAAACCACAGCTAGTAGGAGTTTGTGACATTGTTTTTTGGAGTTTGGGACATTGGAGGGGTGGGATTAGGGTTAGGGTTGGGAGTTTGGGACTAGGAGGGGTGGGATTAGGGTTAGGAGTTTTGGACTAGGAGGGGTGGGATTAGAGTTAGGGTTAAGTGTTTGGGACTAGGAGGGGTGGGATTAGGGTTAGGGGTTAGGGACTATGAGGGGTGGGATTAGGGTTAGGAGTTTTGGACTTGGAGGGGTGGGATTAGGGTTAGGATTGGGGGTTAGGGACTAGGAAGGGTGGGATTAGGGTTAGGGTTGGGAGCTTGGGACTAGGAGGGGTGGGATTAGGGTTATGGTCAGGAGTTTGGGACTAGGAGGGGTGGGATTAGAGTTAGGGTTAGGAGTTTGGGACTAGGAGGGGTGGGATTAGGGTTAGGATTGGGGGTTAGGGACTAGGAGGGGTGGGATTAGGGTTAGGGTTAAGAGTTTGGGACTTGGAGGGGTGGGATTAGGGTTTAGTGAACTAGGATATACTTACGTTGCAATGCTCATCCGAGTGTAGTTTCTGAATTTATCAGGGTGCTCTCTCAGGTCACGATAGAGCAGCACAAATTGTCCTCTCTCAGAGTGCATTTGAGTGATGGGATGAACCCAAAAGCGACGTTGTGGTCTCTGTTGTTGGAGAATATGTTCCCAAACATATAGCACAAATAACAACAGCCGCTCATGGAACTCCATCTTCTCCCTGTTATATTTCTTCTCTGATGAAAAAACAGGAAGTGCACAGGATGTGATGTAAGGGGGACGGGTTGTTTGCTGACGCTAACGCTTAAAAAACGCTATAAAAATGCATGGGCCTTAGCGCTATTTTTAACGCTAACACGGCAGAAACGCGGTAAAACCGCGCTTATAACGCTCATCGTTTTTACCGCGGTTTTGCAACGCCTCAGTGTGAAAGGGGCCTAAGAAAAGAGAAATCGTGCTTCATTTCTTTCTCGAACATCACGGGACACAGAGCCACAGTAATTACTGATGGGTTATATAGGTATCACTGGTGATTGGACACTGGCACACCCTATCAGGAAGTTCAACCCCCTATATAATCCCTCCCCCTTGCAGGGATACCTCAGTTTTTACGCCAGTGTCTTAGGTGATAGACGTGTAAAGATGTCCTGTGCTGAGCTCCAAAGGGAATATCCTAAGATCCTATACTGGGGCAAGCCAGGCGAACCGGATCCATTCAAAGTGTCTTTTCATGGCCGAATTGAATGGTACCCGGGCCTCGTGTCCGAAGAAACGAGGTTTTACCCGTAATGCTTCTCTTTTTAGAGAGCTGGACCCCGCAGATCAGAAAATGGCTTTAAACTTCCTAATTTCTGGCGAGGTGCTTTACGGTCCCAGAACTGTTGGATCCCCCTACTGATGGGGGCCCCAGTCTCTGACGGTTTTTTCAAACGGAGCCCACCGTGAGAGGTGAAGATTGGGTCTGTGTAAACGGCACCCTGCGGCTGGATAAGGTAAGAGGAGATTCCACAGAATTTTTGAGTTCTAGTGGCTTTTCTCCTTTAAGGTAAATGCATGCTATGCCTATTGTGACCACCGGGGGCTGCCAAGAGCACAAACCTACACATGCTGAATGTCTGTCTCAGGTGTTGTAATCGCTGTGTATGTCCCAGCGTATCAAGCAGGCTGCAAGCAGGTAAGGTGGATGGGGGGATTTCTCATGTTTGAATGTTCCCCCCCAGGCTAGAGAGGGGCCACAGGGGTCTAGAAAGTGGTTATACCACCCGGGCTCTGTGGCCTAATGGCCACCATCTCTGAAGATAGCCGTTCAGGCAAATCTTGTTACCAGTCTCCCTCCTCCCCCCCCATCCCCAGCCTTTTCTCCAGAGCATGACAGGAGAGTCGGCAGTGCGGGAAGCGCTCGTTTTTTTTCAAAACTCGAGGGGGGGGGGGCGGTAGAGGAGGGGGCGGGATGTCAGCACAGAGTGTTTAGACTCCCACTCAGGCCAGCTGCAGGCTATTAAAGGCACTCTGTACAGGTGCACTCAGCCTTCTGAGAGACACAGAGCTGACGATCGCATGTAAGGTGGGACACAGGCATTCTCCTAGGCAGCATTTACTGAAGTAACACCAGACTGAGCATTGGGTAGCAAGGCTTTTAGCCAGACTACATCGCTCAGCGGACAGTGTTCATTTGTATACCTCACACCTTGTTGCTTTGCACTATGGGTAGAAGAGGTTCAAGCACCCCAGGAACCAGAGACACTAGGGGATCTCGTTCAGGTTCTGAGGGCCCCCTGTCGGCAGCATCCTTCCCCCCTAAAGATGGGCCAGGGACGGCTAGCCAGGGAGAGCCATCTGGGTCAGGGGCTACACCTGCTTTTGGCACTTCAGCCCCTGTATATATTACACAAGAGGTTTTTTCCTCAACCATTAATGGTCTAGAGGAAAGATTAATGGCCGTGATTACGTCTTCACTCAGTGGAAGAAAACGCACTAGGCCTTCCTCTGTTCCCCAAGACCCTCAGACAGAGGAGCTCTGGGATAAAGGAGATGAATCCCTTTCAGAGGATCAGGATGGGATGGATGATTCCTCTTCGGAGGATTCAGGTGGAGAGGGACCCTCTGCGACTTCCCAAGAGGAGAAAGTCTTAGTGCAGATCCTCACTGGATTGGTCCGCTCCACATTTAAGTTGCCCATACCTGAAACTGCTAAAGAATCCTCTTCTGCTTTGTTGTCACTGAAACCTTTCCAAGCAGCACATGCTTTTCCTGTTCATACTTTACTTGAAAAGCTTATTTATTCTGAGTGGGATCACCCAGACAAACGTTTTTTTTTCCGCCGAGAAAGTTTTCAACACTTTATCCGATGGAAGAAAAGTTTATTAAAATGTGGGGAATACCAGCTATTGATGCCGCCATTTCCTCCATAAATAATAGCCTGACTTGTCCTGTAGACAATGCTCAGATGCTCAGGGATCCTGTAGATAAAAGGATGGAATCCCTATTGAAGGATGTTTTCTCCTTAGCAGGATCAGTGGCCCAACCTGCAATAGCAGCGATTGGAGTCTGTCAATACTTAAGAGACCATGTTAAGCAGGTCATCAAAGTATTACCTGAACAGCAGGCCCAGGGGTTTGCTAACCTTCCAGCGGCCTTATGCTTTGTGGTTGACGCCATTAGAGATTCTATCGTGCAAACCTCCCGTCTTTCACTGGGGTTGGTGCATATACGTAGAATCCTATGGTTGAAAAATTGGTCAGCCGAAGCACCATGTAAGAAGCTACTGGCTGGGTTTCCATTTCGTGGTGCAAGGTTGTTTGGAGAGGACTTGGATAACTATATCAAGAGAATCTCTTGTGGGAAAAGCACTCTCTTACCTGTCAAGAAGAAGAGTAAGCGTCCCTCTTTCAAACGGACTCTTTCCCCAGCGCCGGGGGCTTCAGCCTCCAGGCAGTCTCGACGGCCGCCTCCATCGGGGTCCAGAGACAAGAGTCAACCCCAGGGACAAAAGAAGTCCTGGGGAAAGAAGCCTACTAGGCAAAACACTAAGACCTCTGCATGAGGGGGCGCCCCCGCTCACTCGAGTGGGGGGAAGACTGCGACAATTCTCAGAGCTCTGGCAGGAGGACTTCCAGGACAGATGGGTAGTCTCCACGGTAACCTTAGGGTACAAGCTGGAGTTTCAGGAATTCCCTTCTCCTCGGTTCCTCAGAGACCCAGAGAAGAAGCAGTCGCTCCTTCTAGCGTTAGAGCGACTTTTGTCGCAGGAGGTCATTATGATAGTTCCCGCAAAGGACCAGGGATTGGGCTTCTATTCCAACCTTTTTACGGTCCAAAAGCCAAATGGGGATGTCAGGCCCATTTTGGACTTAAGGGATCTGAACCGATTCCTAAGGATTCAATCCTTCCGCATGGAATCAATTCGAACAGTAGTTCCCACCCTGCAGGGAGGAGAATTTCTGGCATCAATAGACATCAGAGATGCATATCTGCATGTGCCCATTTTTCCTGCTCATCAGAAGTTTCTGCGCTTCGAGGTAGGAGGGCGCCATTTCCAGTTTATGGCTCTGCCCTTTGGGATAGCCACTGCACCTCGAGTGTTCACAAAGATCTTGGCTCCTCCTCTGGCCAGATTAAGGGCTCAGGGTATAGCTGTCATAGCATACCTAGATGACCTGCTCTTGATAGACCGGTCGGTAGCCTCTTTGAATGGAAACTTGAGGACCACGGTCAGGTATCTAGAACACCTGGGTTGGATCCTCAACTTAGAAAAGTCTTTCCTAAAACCAGTAAGAAGACTGGAATATTTAGGTCTGATTATACATACAAGCCAGGAGAAAATATTTCTACCCCAGGCAAAGATCACTGCTTTGAGAGAGCTGATTCTGACAGTAAGGACCAAGAAGGGTCCCTCAGTCCGCCTTTGTATGAGGCTACTAGGGAAGATGGTGTCTTCATTCGAAGCAGTTCCCTATGCTCAGTTTCACTCAAGAATGCTGCAACACAGTATTCTGTCGACCTGGAACAAGAAGGTTCAGGCATTAGACTTTCCGATGCACCTGTCGCATGCGGTGCGTCAGAGCCTCAATTGGTGGCTCATATCCGAAAACCTGCAGAAGGGGAAATCCTTTCTACCGGTTACCTGGACGGTGGTAACAACAGATGCCAGTCTGTCAGGTTGGGGAGCAGTTCTGGAACAGGCTGCGGTCCAAGGAGTATGGTCCAAGACAGAGAGGACCTTACCCATCAACATTCTGGAGATCCGGGCGATACATCTAGCTCTAAAAGCCTGGACTATCAGGCTACAGGGTTGTCCGGTCAGGATCCAGTCCGACAATGCCACAGCAGTGGCTTATGTCAATCATCAGGGAGGCACCCGGAGCCGAGCTGCTCAAAAAGAGGTGAACCAGATCTTAGTCTGGGCAGAGATGCATGTGCCATGCATATCGGCAGTTTTCATCCCGGGAATAGAGAATTGGCAGGCGGACTATCTAAGTCGCCAGCAGTTACTTCCAGGGGAGTGGTCTCTGCATCCCGACGTCTTTTGGGCCATATGCCAAAGATGGGGGGTTCCAGATGTAGATCTCTTTGCATCCCGATTCAACAAAAAGATAGACAGATTTGTGGCAAGGACAAAAGATCCTCTTGCATGCGGGACGGATGCGTTGGTGATTCCGTGGCATCGGTTCTCACTGATTTACGCATTCCCGCCTATTCTGCTACTACCACGACTCCTTCACAGGATCAGGCAGGAAAGGAAGTCGGTACTTCTGGTGGCCCCCGCTTGGCCCAGAAGGACTTGGTATGCAGAAATAGTAAGGATGACGGTAGGTTCCCCGTGGACACTACCGGAACGCCCAGACCTGTTATCTCAAGGTCCAGTGTTCCATCCTGCCTTACAAACGCTAAATTTGACGGTTTGGCTATTGAGACCCACGGTCTGAAGAGTCGTGGGCTCTCAGGTCCTGTCATATCTACCTTGATTAATGCAAGGAAGCCAGCTTCCAGGATGATTTATCATAGAGTCTGGAAAGCTTATATAACCTGGTGTGAATCCAGAGGTTGGCATCCCAGGAAATATGTCATAGGTAGAATCCTTGATTTTCTACAGATGGGATTAGAGATGAAGCTGGCCTTGAGTACCATCAAGGGCCAGGTCTCTGCTTTATCAGTATTATTTCAGCGGCCACTTGCTTCGCATTCTTTGGTCCGAAACTTTATGCAGGGGGTGATGCGTCTTAATCCTCCGGTTAAAGCGCCCCTAAACCCCTGGGACTTGAATTTGGTCCTGGCTGTGTTACAGAAACGGCCTTTTGAACCAATAAGTCAGATTCCTTTGGTCTTGTTGACAAAGAAATTAATTTTTCTGGTGGCCATCTCTTCTGCTAGAAGAGTATCAGAATTAGCAGCTCTTTCCTGTAAGGAGCCTTATTTGATTATACACAAGGATAGAGTGGTACTACGCCCTCATCCTAGTTTTTTACCGAAGGTGGTTTCTGATTTTCATTTAAACCAAGACATTGTTCTACCTTCCTTTTTTCCAGATCCCTGTTCTCCGGAAGAGAGATCTCTACATTCGTTGGATGTAGTAAGAGCAGTTAAGGCCTATCTAGGGGCAACTACTCAGATCCGCAAGACGGATGTTTTGTTTGTGCTGCCAGAGGGTCCCAATAGAGGACAGGCAGCGTCAAAAGCTACCATTTCTAAATGGATTCGACAGTTGATCATTCAAGCTTACGGTTTGAAACAGAAGATTCCTCCGTTTCAGATCAGGGCACATTCCACAAGGGCTATTGGTGCTTCTTGGGCAGTGCATCACCGGGCCTCTATGGCTCAAATCTGCAAGGCCGCAACCTGGTCTTCAGTTCATACATTCACCAGATTCTATCAGGTGGATGTGAGAAGGCATGAGGATATCGCCTTTGGGCGTAGTGTGCTGCAGGCAGCAGTACAGGGTCCTCAGGTCTGATTGCACCCTACTTGGTCGTGGTTCCCCCCCCTCAGGTAGCATTGCTCTGGGACATCCCATCAGTAATTACTGTGGCTCTGTGTCCCGTGATGTTCGAGAAAGAAAATAGGATTTTTTAAAACAGCTTACCTGTAAAATCCTTTTCTTTCGAAGGACATCACGGGACACAGAGGTCCCACCCCTCTTCTAATACACTATATTGCTTGGCTACAAAACTGAGGTATCCCTGCAAGGGGGAGGGATTATATAGGGGGTTGAACTTCCTGATAGGGTGTGCCAGTGTCCAATCACCAGTGATACCTATATAACCCATCAGTAATTACTGTGGCTCTGTGTCCCGTGATGTCCTTCGAAAGAAAAGGATTTTACAGGTAAGCTGTTTTAAAAAATCCTATTTTTTGTCACATTTCTTGGTAAGTAAAAGTCTGTTATCTGTTTTGCAGAAATTCATCTCAGTGTTCTATTAATTATTAATATTGATTAATCACTTCATATATGGGCACTCCTATTTATATAGAGGAACCGGGACCTCCCTCCTCCTGCTGGTGACCCCTCTAGTGATATAAAGATCTATATAGAAGAATCGGGACCTCCCTCCTCCTGCTGGTGACCCCTCTAGTGATATAAAGATTCATATAGAGAAATCAGGAGCTCCTTTCTCCTGCTGGTGACCCCTCTAGTGATATAAAGATTTATATAGAGGAATCAGGACCTCCTTTCTCCTGCTGGTGACCCCTCTAGTGATATAAAGATTTATATAGAGGAATCAGGACCTCCTTCCTCCTGCTGGTGACACTTCTATGGATATAAACATCTACTGTATATAGAGGAATTGGGACCTTTCAGTACAGACTAAATTTTTGTATTACGCACTGGGGACAGCAAGTCTCAGCATGAGCGCACATTAAGTTCATATAGACATCTTTGTCCCCTTTTGATTGGCTCAGACCCCTATGCTAAGGGGAGAAGGGTGTTGAAAAAAAAGATCATGGAATATGTAGATACATCCGCTCCAAGTGGGACTGAGCTCTGCTGGGAAAAGACTACAGCTCCCAAGCAGGGGCGGATCCAGAGTCTAGTCTCGGGAGGGGTACTGCCAGAAAATATATTTTTTTGGGGTACATCTATCGGGGAAAAGGCTGGTGTTGGCGCTTCAATCATCACGGCACCATGGTTGTTATGGTGTCAGGATGATTGAAGCGCATTATTACTATTATTACATTGTTGTAAAAAATTAAATAGTTTAACTCACCATAATGCAGAATCAGTGGAAGCCCCGAGTGTGTCACTTGCCACGTCACCTGTCACCAGATGCAGATTATCACTTGCCACGTCGCCTGCCACATGTTGCAGATTGTCTCTTGCCACGTCGCCTGTCACCAGATGAGACAGGCGACGCACCCACCCACACCCACCTAATGCCACTGCCGCTGTCTCTCTCTGCGGAGCCGCCCGGCGGCTCTTTCACATATGGAGCCGCCCAGCGGCTCTCTCACTTACGGAGCCGCCCGCCGGCTCACTCACCCACATTTCTCGGAGGGGGCAATTGCTCTGTTGCCCCCCCTTGGATCCGCCCCTGCTCCCAAGGGTCTATGCAACCATAGAGGAGGGAAACTTTTACAAAGCTGCCTGGAAAAGCTAGAGACACTTAGCACCAGACCAGGAAAAGTTTGTTCTGGGCATTATTGGGTGTGTGGAATAATTCCCACTACACATATTCTGCCAAAATGTAAAAAATTGCAGATTAGTAATCCTAAATATCAAATTCACGTTAAAATGTCTGCAGGACATTATGGATGTGAGGAAAATTTTCCCAAAATTTAGCCCATTTGAGTCCTGAAAATTCAACCTGAATTCATGCTTGACCCCAAATCTGAATCTTAATCATTGTTTGCTGTAAAAATATCCCTCTGCTGAGAGTAAACAGTTAACCTCTTGATCGCGCCCTAGTGTTAACCTCTTCCCTGCCAGTGATATTTTTATAGCACTTTTTTTTAATAGCGTTTTAATAGCAGTGATCGCTGTATAATTGTCAATTGCCCCAAAAATGTGTCAAAAGCGTCCAATTTGTCCGCCACAATATCGCAGCCTCAATAAAAATCGCAGATCGCCACCATTACTAGTAAAAAAAAAAAAAAATATATATATATATATATATATATATATATATATATATATATATATATATATATAAATATATATATATATATATATAAATAATAAAAATGCCATAAATCTATCCCCTATTTTGTAGACGCTATAACTTTTGTGCAAACCAATCAATATACGCTTATTGCAGTTTTTTTTACCAAAAATATGTAGAAGAATACACCTCGGCCTAAACTGAGGAAATTTTTTTTTTTTTAAATTGGGATATTTATTATAGCAAAAAGTAAAATATATTGCAAAAAAGGGTATTTGTCCCCCAAAAACGAAGGGGTTTTCAAGGCAGCAAAGAACTAATACAAAGGTATGCAATGTTATTATCACATGGACTCTTTGAATGTATTCCATACAGCTCTCAGTTTCTGTAATTCTTTATTCCAGATTAAGATCAAAGTAATAAGGCGTTTATGTTTCTTGCCAAGATATGTGGTAATCTTACATATGCCTTGGTTTTCGTTAGCTATCTCATACATACTAATTTACTATCGTTGTAAGATTTTTCACATTTTTTTTTTTTTTTCCACCTAGGTCCAGCCCAAGGCTCCCGGTCCGGCCATCTTCCCCCTCTGGATGGTTTGTCTGCATCACTGTGCTTCTTCCTGGCAGGGGGAGACAGGCGTATGGCCCTGCGCCTATCTACACGTCTACCAGGGGGCTGGTCCCTCTGGGACGTGACCTCTCCCTGCCAGCGGTGTCCTGAATCCTTCCGGGCGCCGTGCCCATGCCTGCGCGCGCAACGCAGTGCGCGCGCATGCATGTGATATCACGACGCCTCGTCATTACGTCGGTAAGGACGGCGGTGCCGGGACATTGTCCTTCGGAACGCCGGGTGAGCTACACTGGAGTGCTGACATTGTCAGCATCGTCCCTGCGTTGGTAATTAGGGGCGGGGTGGCGGGCTTACACCTGTGACTCCCATCGGCAACCAATCAGTGCTCCACTCATTATATTTAAGGTGAGTAGATCCCTGTGGGATCTTTCATTCGATCCCCACTGCTCCAACAGGAAGCACAGCCATATAGGGGCTCCTCAACTACACGTATCTTTCCACTCTCTTCACCGCAACATCTTTCTATTTGTTAGTTTATGTCCTAAATATTCGTCACATATCTCATTATTAGGGATGAGCCGAACACCCCCCTGTTCGGTTCGCACCAGAACATGCGAACAGGAAAAAAGTTCGTTCGAACACGCGAACACCATTAAAGTCTATGGGACACGAACATGAATAAACAAAAGTGCTAATTTTAAAGGCTTATATGCAAGTTATTGTCATAAAAAGTGTTTGGGGACCTGGGTCCTGCCCCAGAGGACATGGATCAATGCAAAAAAAAGTTTTAAAAACGGCCGTTTTTTCAGGAGCAGTGATTTTAATAATGCTTAAAGTCAAACAATAAAAGTGTAATATCCCTTTAAATTTCGTACCTGGGGGGTGTCTATAGTATGCCTGTAAAGGGGCGCATGTTTCCTGTGTTTAGAACAGTCTGACAGCAAAATGACATTTTGAAGGAAAAAACTCATTTAAAACTACCCGCGGCTATTGCATTGCCGACAATACACTTAGAAGTTCATTGCTAAAAACGGCATGGGAATTCCCCAAAGGGGAACCCCGAACCAAAATTAAAAAAAAAAAAATGACGTGGGAGTCCTCCTAAATTCCATACCAGGCCCTTCAGGTCTGGTATGGATATTAAGGGGTACCCCGGCCAAAATTAAAAAAAAAAATGACGTGGGGTTCCCCCTAAATTCCATACCAGACCCTTAAGGTCTGGTATGGATTTTAAGGGGAACCCCGCGCCAAAAAAAAAAAAAAAAAAACGGCGTGGGGTCCCCCCAAAAATCCATACCAGACCCTTATCCGAGCACGCAACCTGGCAGGCCGCAGGAAAAGAGGGGGGGACGAGAGTGCGGCCCCCCCTCCCTCCTGAACCGTACCAGGCCACATGCCCTCAACATTGGGAGGGTGCTTTGGGGTAGCCCCCCAAAACACCTTGTCCCCATGTTGATGAGGACAAGGGCCTCATCCCCACAACCCTGGCCGGTGGTTGTGGGGGTCTGCGGGCGGGGGGCTTATCAGAATCTGGAAGCCCCCTTTAACAAGGTGACCCCCAGATCCCGGCCCCCCCCCCTGTGTGAAATGGTAAGGGGGTACATAAGTACCCCTACCATTTCATGAAAAAAGTGTCAAAAATGTTAAAAATGACAAGAGACAGTTTTTGACAATTCCTTTATTTAAATGCTTCTTCTTTCTTCTATCTTCCTTCATCTTCTGGTTCTTCTGGTTCTTCTGGCTCTTCTGGTTCTTCCTCCGGCGTTCTCGTCCAGCATCTCCTCCGCGGCGTCTTCTATCTTCTTCTCCTCGGGCCGCTCCGCACCCATGGCATGGGGGGGAGGCTCCCGCTCTTCTCTTCATCTTCTTCATCTTCTTCTCTTCTTCTTTTCTTCTCTTCTTCTAATCTTCATTTTCTTCTCCGGGCCGCTCCGCAATCCATGCTGGCATGGAGGGAGGCTCCCGCTGTGTGACGGCGCTCCTCGTCTGACAGTTCTTAAATAACGGGGGGGCGGGGCCACCCAGTGACCCCGCCCCACTCTGACGCACGGTGACTTGACGGGACTTCCCTGTGACGTCACGGGGAATGCCACAGGGAAGTCCCGTCATGTCCCGTGCGTCAGAGGGGGGCGGGGTCACCGAGTGGCCCCGCCCCCCGTTATTTAAGAACTGTCAGACGAGGAGCGCCGTCACACAGCGGGAGCCTCCCTCCATGCCAGCATGGATTGCGGAGCGGCCCGGAGAAGAAAATGAAGATTAGAAGAAGAGAAGAAAAGAAGAAGAGAAGAAGATGAAGAGAAGAGCGGGAGCCTCCCTCCCCATGCCATGGGTGCGGAGCGGCCCGAGGAGAAGAAGATAGAAGACGCCGCGGAGGAGATGCTGGACGAGAACGCCGGAGGAAGAACCAGAAGAGCCAGAAGAACCAGAAGAACCAGAAGATGAAGGAAGATAGAAGAAAGAAGAAGCATTTAAATAAAGGAATTGTCAAAAACTGTCTCTTGTCATTTTTAACATTTTTTACACTTTTTTCGTGAAATGGTAGGGGTACTTATGTACCCCCTTACCATTTCACACAGGGGGGGGCCGGGATCTGGGGGTCACCTTGTTAAAGGGGGCTTCCAGATTCCGATAAGCCCCCCGCCCGCAGACCCCCACAACCACCGGCCAGGGTTGTGGGGATGAGGCCCTTGTCCTCATCAACATGGGGACAAGGTGTTTTGGGGGGCTACCCCAAAGCACCCTCCCAATGTTGAGGGCATGTGGCCTGGTACGGTTCAGGAGGGAGGGGGGGCCGCACTCTCGTCCCCCCCTCTTTTCCTGCGGCCTGCCAGGTTGCGTGCTCGGATAAGGGACTGGTATGGATTTTTGGGGGGACCCCCACGCCGTTTTTTTTTTTTTTTTTTTGGCGCGGGGTTCCCCTTAAAATCCATATCAGACCTGAAGGGCCTGGTATAGAATTTAGGGGGACTCCCACGTCATTTTTTTTTTTTTAATTTTGGTTCGGGGTTCCCCTTTGGGGAATTCCCATGCCGTTTTTATCAATGAACTTCTAAGTGTATTGTCGGCAATGCAATAGCCGCGGGTAGTTTTAAATGAGTTTTTTCCTTCAAAATGTCATTTTGCTGTCAGACTGTTCTAAACACAGGAAACATGCGCCCCTTTACAGGCATACTATAGACACCCCCCAGGTACGAAATTTAAAGGGTTATTACACTTTTATTGATTGACTTTAAGCTTTATTAAAATCACTGCTCCTGAAAAAACGGCCGTTTTTAAAACTTTTTTTTGCATTGATCCATGTCCCCTGGGGCAGGACCCAGGTCCCCAAACACTTTTTATGACAATAACTTGCATATTAGCCTTTAAAATTAGCACTTTTGATTTCTCCCATAGACTTTTAAATGGTGTTCCGCGGCATTCGAATTTGCCGCGAACACCCCAAATTGTTCGCTGTTCGGCGAACTTGCGAACAGCCAATGTTCGAGTCGAACATGAGTTCGACTCGAACTCGAAGCTCATCCCTACTCATTATAGCCGAATGCACACACCACCTGTGTAATCCTCAGACTATCTCTGCACATTGCTACTCCTATGCTGGGCACTTCCAGGTAAACCACTTTGATTGATTTTTTTTTACCTTTTCAGCATTCTTGGCTTCTGTCTGTTTTTTCTTATCTTCCACCCTCTTTCACTTCAGTTACCTTTTTAGTCACTTTCACATCATATTCCTATATTTGTTTGTGTATATCACCTTTCCTTTTATTTGGCACTTCAGTTATCACTTTATTCACCCTCTCACTCACCTCTCACTTTTTTCTCCCATGTGGTTTGTTGTCTATTCTTCACAACCTTTCATTTCATTTTTTGCTGTCTACGTTTCTCCTTCTTTCTCCTCTCCTCTGCTTTTTTTTTTTTTTTTATCAATTCTATCCTCTCCCCTTTCCCTCCTCGTTTCCCTCACTGTCTTCCTCCCCTGTTCCTCCCCATTATCCCTCACTACCCCCCCCCCCTTTTTTTCCCTTTCATTCCTCACAACCCTTCCCTGTCCCCTTGTTCCCCTTTTCCCCTCTTTTCTTTTTCCCCTTTTTCTCTTTTCTTTTTCTTTCTTGCTCCCCTCTCCACCCTTCACCCTTCATCTTTCTAAAATAAATGTGAAAAGCTGCGCTTAGAACAATCGTTTAGGTACGCTGCCCCCCTTAAAGGAGCTTCCCTAAGGATTCTCTGCTGATTTAAATTAAATTGAAAAGGGGTATGGCGCTCCCTATGGGGTAGTGTATGGGAGGGGGGGGGGTTAGAGTTGTTATATCCCCAGGTGATTTCCCCCAATATGATCCTAGTGGAGGTACCTCATACCAGCAGGAAAAATTAGTTACCATAAATATATATGTCTATAATATTATATTTATATATATACACATACACACACACACACACACACACACACACACACACACATACCAGCAGAAATAAATGATTATTTAGACAAGGAGCTGTCTTCAATGGTAGTTCGACCAAACCCTATAAGTAAGGGATGTGAGCTGAGACCCCTACAGCTGTGATAGGTCTGCACCATATACCACCACAGAGTGAAATAGCTATAACATATAAATGTAAAACATATATGTGCATAAAAAAGCATATAATAAACTCTGCCTTAACAGTGCGAAATAAATGTGTGTGTGTATATATATATATATATATTACCAAAAAATACATATCATAATCAAAGTCCAGTGATCAAATAATTTCATCTCAAGCTAGTTAGTGCAAAAAAAAAAAATCAATAAAAAGTTTTTTAGTGATTATAGTCCTTAAAGTGAATAAACTGTTCAGACCCAGTGTTCCAAGCAATTTCGTGGCTTGAGTGCTCTCAGATAGTTCCTGTGACTTTTGTCTTCTTCTTTCTACCCTCTCCTCCTCTTCCTCCCTTTCTTTCTCTTTTTTTTCTTTCCTTTCTTCCTTTGTACTCCTTATCCCTTTTAAACCATTCACATCATACATACCTATTATGTTAAATAATTTTTGATCATAAACTCCAATCACTGTTGTAACCTAGGCCTAATAGCCTAAAAACACTATAAAATTAGGAGTATCATTATTATTTGATTTATATAAGCTCATACAAATAACCCATATACATTCCTTATATGCACTGACTGATGCTACTGCTTGATGTTCAGATCACAGGTGCCGCTGACCCACACACGCCCTTTGCCATATGCGGGGCATCCCAAATGTGTAATTGACCGTAAGTTGCGCAGTTGCTGCTTGACTCCTCCCTTTCAGGTCGGTGGCTGGCCGGGGGACTCCAGGCTGGGACCGGACGGTGGAGGCTTTTTGAAAGTCTTAGGCTCAGAAGACATGGCTACACGCACACTTTTGGTAACTATGCTGAAGGCTTATACAATTACTACATATAACTGTGCATTATTGTACTGATATTCTTTTTATGCATACAACTTTCCAACAGCGCATGCATTTCCTCTGAAGATGACCCGATGGGGTCGAAAAGCGTCAGAACTATCCAAGCGCTTGTTCATTGCATTATTTTTGTGTAGCCCTGTACATGCTCCTGTGCCTCTTACAACTTTTGTACACAGTTCATGTTTTTTACTCCACTGTCTTATGTTTTAAATAAAACCATTAACATTGCATACCTTTTGTATTAGTTCTTTGCTGCCTTGAAAACCCCTTCGTTTTTGGGGGACAAATACCCTTTTTTGCAATTTCCTTTTGGGGTGTGCAGCTATTTTCCTTTCCCAAGTGTTTCCTCTTTTCAAAGTAAAATATATTGGGGCTGATTTACAAAGCATTTGCGCCATGACTTGCGGTGCACGCCGATGCGCAAATTACATTTTCGTATTTACAAAGCATTTGCGCCGGTAACACAGCGCGATCCCCCATTTACTATTCTCTTCCTGGCGCACGGGAAGAGGCGATCGGTACGCCACTATAGACATGGCGCACGGCATCTTTAACTTAAAATTTAAACAAGCTGGAAGTACCAATAATATGGGGGTGATGTGGGGTGATGTGGGGAAGTGTAGTACTAACTGTCCAAGTAACAAATATGGCCAAAATAGAATGAGAAAAATGTATTTTTCTGACAAGCCGGCAGCGCCGGCAAATACATTTAGAGCTGCGGGAGGTGAATTTATACACTGCGCATGCTCAAACAGCATTTGCGCTTGTTCAAATGCTTTGGTTCAGTGCGCCGGCAAAATCTTAGTAAATGTCAAGCAACGCATTTACATAGGTTGAATGGGTGCACCTATAGACTTTTTTTTTTTTCCTTTTTTTTTTTTTTTTTTTTTTTTTTTTTAACGCTGGTTCACTTTGCGGCTATAATGAAGTGTTGGTCCAGCAAAACACATAAAAGTTTATTGATAAAAACAGCATGAAGAAAACAAACAAAATTCAGAAAAAAAAATGTGTGGGGTTCCCCCGAAATTCAATACCAGGCCCTTCAGGACTGGTATGGTTATTAAGGGGAACCCCGCACCAAAAAAAAAAAAAAAAATGGCGTGGGGGTGACCCTCAAAATCCATACCAGACCCTTCAGGTCTGGTATGGATTTTAACCACTTGCCGACTGCCTCACGCAGATATACTGCGGCAGAATGGCACGGGCAGGCAAAGTAATGTATGGGTATGTTACTTGCCTCCCGCGGGCGGGGGGTCAGATCGGACGCCCCCCAGTGCCCGAGGCGGTCGGCTTCTATCCCTGAGCGATCAGAGGTGAGGGGGATGTCATCCATTCGTGGCCACCCCCTCGCGATCACACCCAGCCAATGACATCCTTCCTCTGCCTCTGAAATTTAAACAGCAGCAGAGGAAGTGATGTCATCTCTTCTCGAGACGGTCTTTTCGTTCTGGCGCCGAGGAGAGAAGACACAAGTAAGTGCACTAACACTACACTAACAGTAGAACACTCTAGGCACACATTTCACCCCCCATCAGCCGCCGATCACCCCCCTGTACCCCCTGTCACAGTGACACCAATAGCATTTTTTTTTTTTCTGATTATTGCATTGGTGTCAGTTTGTGACAGTTATAAGTGGTAGGGCAGTTAGTAGTACCCCCTTTAGGTCTAGGATACCCCCCTAATAAAGGTTAACCCCTTGATCACCCCCCGTCGCCAGTGTCACTAAGCAATCGCTTTTCTGATCACTGTATTAGTGTCACAGGTGACGCTAGTTAGGGAGGTAAATATATATAGGTTCGCCGTCAGCTTTTTATAGCGTCAGGGATCCCCATATACTACCTAATAAAGGTTTTAACCCCCTGATTGCCCCCTAGTTAACCCTTTCATCAGTGATCAACGTATAAGTGTTACGGGTGACGCTGGTTAGTTAGTTTATTCTTTATAGTTTCAGGGCACCCGCCGTTTATTACCTAATAAAGGCTTAACCCCCTGATCGCCCGGCGGTGATATAAGTTACATTTTTAGGATCAGATAAGGTCTGCGTCACCCCAGGCAGCATCAGGTTAGCGCCAGTATCGCGAACACCCACACACGCAGCATACACCTCCCTTATGCTATAGTATCTGAGGGGATCAATATCTGATCCGATCAGATCTATACTAGCGTCACCAGCAGTTTAGGGTTCCCAAAAACGCAGTGTTAGCGGGATCAGCCCAGATACCTGCTAGCACCTGCGTTTTGCCCCTCCGCCTGGCCCAGCCCAGCCCACCCAAGTGCAGTATCGATCGATCACTGTCACTTACAAAACACTAAACACATAACTGCAGTGTTCGCAGAGTCAGGCCTGATCCCTGCGATCGCTAACAGTTTTTGTTGGTAGCATTTTGATACATTCGCTGACAGTCAGGAGCTTTTTTGCCTGTGAGTCTCACTAGTGTACCCCTAAATTTAGATCCCAAAATGGCAAATCGAAGGTACACTAGTGAAGAGGCCTACATGTTTCTGAGCATGACAGATAGTGAAGAGGAAGTCACTCATCTGTCACATTCAGGCTCAGAATACGATCCTGTAGAGGACAGCGGCTCCATGAAAGATAGCTCTTACGACGTAGTTGTGGTCCCTGCTAGAGTCAGGCGTACCAGACCCGGAACTTCTTCTTCTGTCCTTGAAGTGCAAGAACCGCAGGGCTCTCGTATGGAGCAGAGCAGTACTAGCGCCGCTACTCCTTCTGGTGAACTGGCAAGCACCAGCGGCCTAGTACACCCTGGTCGTACATCCAGCACTGCAGTATCACGTGGTGACGTGGCGAGTCGCATAAGTGCAGTTCAAGCTGGTGAGGTGGCAAGCACAAGTCGTGTCCCACTGCCACCAAGAAGAAGACGAACACAGGCCCGTCGTGCCCATAGTGCCCTTCCTGCTGCATTCGCCAATCCGAATTGGGAACCCACCGCTTCTGCAGCGCCCGTACTTCCCCCTTTCACTGGCCAACCCGGAATTCAGGTGGAAACAGTTAATTTTACGTCACTGGATTTTTATTCGCTGTTTTTCACCAAAGATCTCTATAGATCTATTGTGGACCAAAGTAATTTGTAGGCTGGTCAACACATCGCCACTATTCCCCAGTCCTCCCTTGCCAGAGATTGGAAACCAATTACGGTTTCCGAATTTAAGATCTTTCTGGGCCTTTCCCTCAACATGGGCATAACTAAAAAGAGTGAGTTTCGGTCATATTGGTCCACTGACTCAATTCACCATATGCCCGTGTTCTCTGCCTCCATCACCAGGGCACGATACGAGCAGATTTTGCGGTTCATGCACTTCAACGACAATGAACTCTGTCGTCCTCGTGGAGACCCTGGATACGATCGGCTCTACAAAATTTGGCCCCTCGTAAACCACTTCAACCAACGTTTTGCAGACTTGTTTACTCCCCATCAAGTTGTCTGCGTTGATGAGTCCCTGATTAAGTTTTCTGGCCGCTTGTCATTAAAACAGTACCTTCCCAGCAAGCGTGCCAGATACAGGGTCAAGATGTAGCTCTGTGACAGGGCCACAGGCTATACATGTAGTTTTATGGTTTACAAGGGAAAAGATAGTCATGTAGAGCCGACAAACTGCCCTGACTACATAGGAAGTGCTGGCAAGATAGTGTGGGACTTGGTGTCACCCTTATTCGGAAAGGGGTTCCACTTGTACGTGGACAATTATTACACGAGCGTGCCACTTTTTAGTCACCTTTTTGATCATCAGATTGGAGCATGTGGCACCGTGTGACCTAATCGCCGGGGCTTTCCCCAGCGGCTTGTAGATTCCCGTCTTAGGCTGGGGGAGAGAGCCTGCTTGCAGTGTAATAACTTGCTCGCTATGAAGTGGAGGGATATTAAGAATGTTTTCATTCTTACCTCCCTTCATGCAGACACGACGGTCCAAATTCCTACAGCGACTGGTGTTGTGGAGAAACCCCTCTGTGTCCACAAATATAACCAAAATATGGGAGGGGTGGACCTCAACGACCAGTTGTTGGCACCGTACCTAGTTGCCCGTAAGGCCAGATGCTGGTACAAAAAAGTGTCTGTTTATTTATTTCAATTGGCTTTGCTGAACGCTCATGTGCTATACAGAGCTTCAGGATGGACTGGATCCTTCCTTAAATTCCAGGAAGAGATCGTCAGAAACCTTCTGTTTCCAGACGGTGCTCCACCTCACCTTCCCCAACCAAATGCAGTAAGCCGGCTGCATGAGAGGCATTTTCCTTATGTCCTCCCGAGCCCCCCAAAGAAGATGCTGTGTCTGCAGCAAGCGCGGATATAGGCATGACACCCGGTATTATTGTCCCTACTGTCCTGACAGTCCTGGTCTTTGCATTGGTGAATGTTTTGAATGCTACCATTCACTAGTTGAGTATTAGCGTAGGGTACAGCATTGCACAGACTAGGCACACTAACACAGGGTCTCCCAAGATGCCATCGCATTTTGAGAGACCCGAACCTGGTACCAGTTTTGGGTAAAAAATTAAAAAAAAAAGTAAAAAAAATAAAAACACAAAAAATATATAAAATAAAAAAAAACAAAAATAGTTGTCGTTTTATTGTTCGCTCTCTCTCTATTCTCTCTCTATTGTTCTGCTCTTTTTTACTGTATTCTATTCTGCAATGTTTTATTGTTATTGTGTTTTACCATGTTTGCTTTTCAGATATGCAATTTTTTTATACTTTACTGTTTACTGTGTTTTATTGTTAATCATTTTTTTGTTTTCAGGTACGCCATTCAGCTGCAGAGCGGATTTATTTATCTTGACAGCAACAGCCTTTGCTCCCACAATACATAAAGCAGTGACTCCAGCGCTGTCGGAGGTGATTTCACCACCACAGTTACATACTTCAGCATATATGCCGAAGCGTGGGGGCAGCAGTGGATGGAGGAGCGATTTGCACATACCTTTTGCAGGAGGATGCCCCCATGCTTCGGCATATATATATTTTAGGCACAAGTTGCATTTAATGTTTTATTTTTTACTATGTTTTTTTTTTTTGTATTTGCTTTGCAGGTATGGTAAGTCTAATGCCCTGTACACACGGTCGGACTTTCCGACGGAAAATGTGCGATCAGAGCTTGTTGTCGGAAATTCCGACCGTGTGTGGGCTCCATCGGACATTTTCCATCGGATTTTCTGACACACAAAGTTTGAGAGCAGGCTATAAAATTTTCCGACAACAAAATCCGATCGCGTCAATTCCGACCGTGTGTGGCCAATTCCGACAGACAAAGTGCCACGCATGCTCAGAAGAAATTCCAAGACGGAACAGCTCGGTCTGGTAAAATTAGCGCTCGGAATGGATACAACACTTTCGTCAGGCTGCAATGTTTAAAATTGTTTAATACAGCGCACTCTCTTCTTCTTTATAATGTGAGAAGAATGAAGTAGTTTTGCTGCTCATATTCACACACACTTCTCACAAACTTCTTTCTTTATTATTTATCGTGATTCCCTCAATATATTTTGATTTGTCACATCTGACAAAAAAATATATCTTATTATTTTTTTGGTTTGTATTTTTTTCAAGGCTGATCTTTTTTGTTTTTATTTTTTTTTTTTACTCCAGAATATTTTTGTGTGTGTTTTGTGTGTCAAGTTATCACAACACCATTGTTATCTAGTATTATTTAATCTCAAGGAGATTGTTTGGTGTTGATGTCTCTTGTTAATTTCACGTTGTATTTTTGAAATGTACCTGAATCCTCACAAACAAACTGTCCTTTTTAAAGGAAAACACACATAGGCGAGTATAATTGAAACAAAAATTCCTTTATTAAGGGCTCAGAACCAAACAAAGAGGGAGACAACACTGGATAAACATCATAAATTGGTGAAGCCTTTGACCCCCAGGGCAGACATCAGTTATTTTACAGCAAAATTGGTGGCCTGAGGAGTCCATATGTAAGGGAGTGCAGTCTGGTCCAGAAGTCCAAGAGATACTGAAAGCAGCAGATGACATGTATGTTCCCAGGCTGTGGTACTACAAGAGGCTCCATATTTTGCCAGACCAGACTGAACCTAGGTCATCACTATATGGTCTTCCTTCCACGCTTACTTACTGGCTGTGGCTCTGGTGTTGAAGGTGTGGCAGGAGGAGGAGTAGGACCTGGAGGAGGAGGACCTGGAGGAGGTGGTGGAGGAGGAGGAGGACTATGGGTGAGGTGACAAATGTGGGTTGCACATGTGATTTGGCCCCTCAATCCCTTATTTAGAGCTTCCAAAGTTAAAAACTCATGAGTCGTTGGCCCTACTCCATCTGCATCATTTTGCATGCAGTTATGGCAGCAAAGTCCTCCTCCACACTGTGGGGTGTTCTGAGGGCCTCAGTAGCCTTCCAATATAGGCCTATGGCAGCCTCCTCCAGGTTACTCCTCTTCCTGACACTTTGTCTTTGAAGGCGGAGGGAAGGGACCTGGGTATCAGGCAGCCTGCTTGGCCCGGCCATCTCCTGGCTGAGACTTCCCTGTGAATGAAAAAAGGACATGGTTTTAGTTTTTGCTTCATCAATCACAATCATAAATTAGTACTCCAAACTAACATCTATTTAACATCATTGATTGGACAACCAGCAATATTTAGAAGAATGCTATACCTGGCTCAAGCTGGGCTCCTCCACTTTTGCTGCCTGGAAGGCCCAGGTTGGGCATCAGAAGCCTCAGCTGGGGGGGAAGGAAGTGTGGAAGGAAGAATGGAGAGTGCTGGCCTGGGTTCAGTCTGACCTGCCAGAAAATGCAGTCTGTCATAGTACCACAGCCTGGGGACATAAATGTCATCTGCAGCTCCTGATCTCTGGGAATCCTGGATCTTCTCGTGCTCCTCAGGCCACCAATTAGGATCTTCAAATAGGTGATGTCTGCCGTGGGGATCCTTGACTTCACAAATTGCAGCAAATTATCCAGTGCTGCCTTCCTCTTTGTTTGGTTCTTATAATCAGGGTGGTTTATCTGCCACAGACAGGGCAGCTCCCTGAACATATCTATGAAGACTGGCATAAAGTCATGATCCTTCAAGATATACATTTTAACTGCAAGACACAACACAAGACAAACCCTAATGTCAGCCTAAAGTCTTTTAAACTTGTCCAAATACAGGCCTCAATCTAGAAGCAGTATAGGCCCAATTTTAAATCTTACCTTCGTTATCACGATCGGTGCCTCCATTACTCCTTCCTCCGCTCACAGATCTTACGTACTACGCACGTGTGTTACGCTTTATAGACACTGCGCATGCGTGAAACTCCGCCCGCCTCTGACGTTCTTTCTATTCTATTCCCTGCCCCTTCTCATTCGTCGCAGTGGGGAAGAGCACATGGCGGAGACAGAACAGGTGTCTGATAATTACACCAACGAGGAGGAGGAAAACCCAGAGCCTGAAACGTCCCGATCCAGAAGGAGACGATTTAAGGCATCAAATATGTCCTTTGTGGAGGACACAAAGGCTGTCAGAGGCTCCTCGGTCCAAAGGGGAGGCTGTTTCTCTCCCCTTCCTTGCATGCCCACGTATCTCCTTCAGCATGTGTGCTGCGGGATCGTGGCATCCTTAATGTCTAGTCCCTAGGAAGGTGCCATCATCTAAAGACTCAAAACCAGCGACTTTATTTATTTATCAATAAGCTTTGAAATTGCTCCCCTCTCTTACATTATATACACCCTTGATTCAATCTAAGTTCATAACTATCTGTTAGAAACGTTTAGTCCTTCTGTGACCACTTTACTTGGGAGATACCGCCATTGGAGACCTATGCAGCTTGTGGAAATGCGATGCTTTGCGTTCCCACACCTGTTATCAATACACCTTGATTTTTCTTTTGAACAGGCTTGTTGAGACATATATATATATATATATATATATATATATATATATATATATATGTATGTATGTATATATGTATATATGTATATATCTCTATCTATATATATATATATATATATATATATATATATATATATATATATATATATATATATATATATATATCTCTATCATAACTCCTGATGAAGCTCAAGATTGTGAGCGAAACATGTCGAGTAACAGAATGGTGCTTATAGTTTGATGGGCCTTTATCGCCTCTTCAATAGAGTGGATTTCGTTTAACTGTTTGTCAATTATGTATTTTTCAATAAAAAAATGTCTTTTTATATGTGTAGTTGCATTTAGCTCTTTTTAGTCTTACATATCTAGTATTTAACGCACCTTAAAAGTCCCGGGGACGTTGCTGCCCCCCTTTCCCTATCTTTGTTTATTCATTTTATGCATGGGATGTGGTGCTAAGGGATAAACTATCCCTGTCCTCTATACATTAGATGTCCTTTTGTGGAGATGGTGGAGATGGTCAACATCCTGAAGAAGGCCGACTATGACGAGAAGTATGGACCTTACCCCAACCCCAATGTCAGAAAGGCCAAGATCATGGCGAAAGTAGTCAAGAGTCTGCACCGGAATTTCAGGTTACGACGATCAGCTCAGGAAGCGGCGGTCGGACCTCAAAATCAGGGAGCACTAGCAGTACAGAAGGATCAGGAGAGTGCTGCAAAAAAGTAAGTAGTTGTCCTGTGTTCCTATTATTTCCTTTGATTAAGTTCGTGCTGCTCCATGTGCTTTTCTTTACTGTTGTACAGTTTAAAATGGCAACTTTCATGTTCATGGGCACATTGTTCGTTCGTATGAAACATTGTTCGTTCGGCCTAGAAAACACCATTGTTTTGGCCATATGCATTTGAATACATTTTTTATGGCCTACTTCTCTTAAAATAATTTTGTGGTGTAGATGGGTTTGTAACTGGAATGTAATGCAAACTAGATTCTGTGTAAGGAGAGGACACTCAGCAGAAGTTTTCAGATCTGGACGCTGGAGCACTAGTGTGGGACACAAGAACACCCTTTTTCCTGACAGGCTCCATGGCAGCATACGTGTGGGTAGGCTCCGCCTCCATAACTACCCAATAGGACCCCTATCCCATAAATCTTTGCTCTAGGCTGCTAGCCATGTTCCTTTTTTGTCGTCCTCCGTAGGACCAAGTGCTGGTTCTCCTACCTGAAGATAAACCTCCCTACGATCGAATCAGCCGAGTGCCATAATTTCCTCCGATAGGCCCTGACTGTTAAGCAGGGTATGGAGTGTATAGCAGAGTAGCGCTGAAGATTGGATCGGTTCATCTATGTGCGCACTGTCTGTTTGCCTAATGTTTCAGGCGACCATTATCTGCTGCCAAGTCCGGTGTGTGTGTGTATGGATGGCGGTTCCTCGGCCCAGGTGATCGTAGGTGGAGGGGTAAGTTTTTTTTATTCATTTACATATGGCAGCAGTGTTTATGTGTTGTTGTACCTGTGTGTGTGTGTGTTCTCCTGCTTCACTGGTGTCCTAATCGGCGCTGACGCTCCCTGCGTTCCAGCAGCCGCTCTCTCTGTTACTTCCGGGTACCGGCGTGCGCTCTGCGCATGCGCGGACCCGATGCGAAGTCGAGGCTTGGTTCGCGCATGCGCGATTGTCTCGCGTCTGACGTTGGCGATGATGTCACAGGCGCCACTTTTAACAGCTGTGGAAAGCTTACAGAGCCCCGGGAACGTTCGTGGGGGATACGACGGCTTCCCAGGGCGACTATCTTGGCGGTTCAAGGTAAGACAATCTCTATTGTCTGGGGGTTGAGGTCTGTTGTCAGCCAGCTGATGTGTGAATCTGTCTCTGCAGTTTCCTGTTGTGTTGACTCCATGGACTCCTCACTGCCCCCTAGTGGCCAGCCCGCTTGTAGCAGGTATGTTTGCAGTTATGCTTTTCTACCTGTACAAGGATTGAGAGTAGGACACTAGCTGATTTCTTTCTCTATCTTCTCTCTTTCCTCACAGCCCTCCTAGGTCTGATCCACACCGTAGTTCCCATAAAGGAAGTGGATCATCAAAATCACACCACCCGCAATCTTCCTCCAGGTCTAGCCATCATAGATCTCCTGCCAGATCTGAACAGCGCAATAAAGATCCTTCTCACCCCCCTTCATCTCACTCTAGCAAGAGATCAGGAAAATCATGCTGGGGGTGCAGGATGCCTGTTCCAGCAGACAAATCTCTCTGTGATCACTGCTTCTCTAAAGCTGCAGATGAGAGGGATGGTGCAGACCAACGTTTAGAATCTATGGTGAGACGGGTTGTGAAAGAATCTCTACAGGAAAGAGAGGCGCAACAGCCCCGTGATTCCCCATCAGACCCATTATGCCCTCCAGTGGGAGAAGGTTCTGTGCATGAGAAATGGGAGTCTTCCCAGCCAAGTCACCCTTCTGCTCCTGTTTCAGACAGCGAATCGGATCTGGAAGATCCTGGCGTGGGGTTTGAGTATGCTCTAGTCCCTTCTTTGGTGAAGGCAGTAAAAGGCCCTGAAGTGGGAAGATCCGGTTACTTCCCCCCCAAAACAGAGAGTTTTTCAAGCAGCTCAATAAGGAGCGACAGTATTTTCCTTTTCTTTCTGAGCTGGGCGATGTCATTTCTGAGGAATGGAGCAAGATGGACAAGAAAAGTTCCATGCAGTCAAAGGTCTTGAAACTATATCCTTTTAAGGAAGAGGAAGTAAAGCACCTTGAGTCAGCTCCATTAGTGGATGCAGCACTGATGAGACTAGCAAGATATGTAACGCTTCCCTTAGAAGATACTGTATCTTTCAAAGATCCTTTGGAAAGACAAATTGATTCAGATTTAAAAAGGGTCTACCTGACTTCAGGAATGGCATGTAAGCCAGTACTTGCGATAGCTGCAGTCTCCAAAGCTTTGGAATCTTGGTCTGATACTGTGGATGAGTTCTTAAGAGGTATCTCTGCTGAAACAGCGAAGGATTCTCCTATCCAGAAGATCAGGCTGGCATCAGCCTTTCTTGGGGAGGCATCTATTGATGTCATCCGCCTGATGTCCCAGGTTATGTTGGCGGCTGTTTCAGCACGTCGTGCCTTATGGCTCCGTCCATGGTTGGCGGATCCAGCTTCCAAGCAAGCTTGGTGCCGAATTCCGTTTGAAGGTTCTTCATTGTTCAGCAACAAGCTTGATAGTGCCATAACCCGGGCCACAGGTGGGAAGTCTGGTTTCCTCCCTCAAGACAGACGTCTACAAAATCAGAAACATAGTTTTCCTAGAAGGCTAAACTCTGATCGCGCTAGGGATGCGCGCAGCTACAGACCTGGTCGGGAGTTTTCAAGATCCTGGAAATCCAGGCAGTTCTCTTTTAAGAAACCCACAAAAGGTGGTTCTTCTGGCAACCAGGACTCCATTAAGTCCTTTTGAGATTGGGCCCGCTCAGGCATGCCAGGTGGGGGCTCGTCTTCACTTCGGGCATGTCTGGGCGGCCTCAATCCGGGATTACTGGACCATCAAGACGGTCTCCTCTGGTCACAAGTGGGTCTTCAACAATACCCCAAGACTCAGATTTGTTCCCACATCTCTTCCAGGTTCAGAAGAGAAAAAGCAGGTCCTATTAACCTACGTGAATTGTTTATTGGATCAAGGCGCAGCCGTCCCTGTTCCAGAAAACGAACGAGGCAAAGGCATGTATTCTCCTCTGTTCATGATACAGAAGAAAAACGGTACATGGAGACCAGTAATAGATTTAACACATCTCAATTCCTTTATCCAAAAGGAAAAGTTCAAAATGGAATCTTTACTTACGATTCAACAATCAGTACATCTGGGGGATTGGATGATTTCAATCGATCTAAAAGATGCATACTTTCACGTGCCAGTGGCAACAGATTTCCAACAATTCCTCCGCTTTGCGGTAGGCAATCAGCATCTGCAGTTCACTTGTCTACCCTTCGGCCTAACAACGTCACCTCGGGTCTTCTCCAAGGTCCTTTTGTCTGTTGTGGCCATACTTCGCATCAAGGGGGTTCGTCTCCACCACTATTTAGACGACCTACTTCTCCTAGCTCAGAACAAAGATCAACTTTTAGAGCACAAGAACGTGGTCATCTCCACCCTGCAGGAATTCGGGTGGCTTCTGAATCTAGAGAAGAGCCATCTAGAGCCAACTCAATCTCTGGTGTTTCTAGGGGCTCACTTCAACACATTGGATGGCATCATCTCCCTTCCAGAGGAGAAGATTGGAGTGATTCGAGACAGAATACACGCAGCCCTTGCGTCATCTCACCTCTCCGCTCTCCAATGCCTGAAAGTAATTGGCACGATGACAGCTACCATTCCTATGGTGAAGTGGGCCCAATGGCATACACAACCCTTCCAAAAAGGGTTCCTTCAACAATGGGATTCTTCCAACCAAGTCCAGTGCATACACCTTACTCCAGCTATGAGAACGTCTCTCCTTTGGTGGCTTCAAGGGAAGAATCTGCGCAATCACCATTCAATCATTCCCATCTCATGGGTCACATTAACATCGGATGCCAGCAATCGGGGTTGGGGCGCTCACTGCCTTTCAGAAGTGGCTCAAGGCCGATGGATTGTCCCTGCTCGAGGGATTGTCTCCAACATTCTGGAGCTGAGAGCCACCTTTCAGGCACTCCTGTCATTTCGCCATTTTATAGAAGGGTCATCAGTAATGCTAAGGTTACATACAACCGCGGTGGCTTACATAAAGAAGCAAGGTGGAACTCGCAGCTGGTCTCTGTTACAGGAAGTGGAGCCAATAATGAGCTGGGCTCAGAAGTATTTTTCCAACATCTCGGCAGTTTACATTCCGGGGATTCAGAATGCACAGGCAGACTTCCTCTCGTGGGTTCAAATGGACAACAACGAGTGGTCTCTCCACAGACAGGTGTTCGAGTGGCTTCTGACCCTGGGTGTACTTCCAGAGGTCGATCTATTTGCTTCCCCGTGCAATCACAAAATGCCCAGATATTATTCAAGGTTCAGAGACCCTCAGGCATATGGAATAGATGCTCTCTCAGATCAATGGAAGTTTCAGAAGGCTTATGCCTTCCTTCCGGTACCGGTGATTCTTCATTTTCTCCGGAGGCTCAGAACAGAGAAGGTGGAGATCATTGCAGTGATTCCTTTCTGGCCCAACAGGCCGTGGTTCCCTCTGTTATCACTCCTGAGTTATCAAGACCCAGTTCCCCTTCCTCTCAGGCCGGATCTACTGTCTCAAGGCACGATGTTACACCCATGCCCATCTTGCCTACACCTCAGGGTGTGGTTCTTGAGAGGGAAAGGCTTGAATCTCTAGGTTGTCCTGAAGAAGCTATTCCAACTTTTCTTAGTGCCCGGAGGGGAAGCACTAATAGGGTATACAAACGTATATGGTCTAAATTCACTGATCATATGTCTTCCCAGTCAAATCCGTGTAACTCTCCAGCAGTACAGGATATTCTAAGTTTTCTGCAATCAGGGCTGAACCTATCCTTAGCAGTCAGCTCACTAAGAGTTCAAGTTTCAGCCATCTCAACCTTCACAGGAGTATCTTGGGCAAACCACACATTAGTCCGTCAATTCCTTAAAGGAGCTATCAGGCTTAAACCTCAAAGACCTAGGTTTCCCAAATGGGACCTCCCTATTGTCTTGGATTTTCTCTCCAGTCTCGGATCAGATCCTGACAAACCTCTTTCCATAAGAGACCTCACGCTCAAGACCACCTTCTTAGTAGCTGTGACTTCGGCTAAAAGAGTGTCGGAGATTAGAAATTTAGGTTCAGAGGCAGTGGCGTAGCGTGGGGGGTGCAGGGGGTGCCGTGGCCCCGGGCGCGATATTTAGGGGGGCGCCAGTATGTGTCACTGGCTGCCTCCTCCTAATTTCTAATTTTGTGTCCCCGGGCTCCGGCCGCCATGTTAAGTGTCCGGCGCCCTGTGATTGGGTGTATGGGGGTCATGTGAGGCGCCCCGCCTCCGCACATGACCCCCATACACCCAATCACAGGGCGCTGGATACTGAACATGGCAGCAAGCAGAGCGCGGGGGAGAGAAGAAAGTGATCCGCCGCTGTGTTCTCCTCATCCGGATCGATGCAGCCAGGAGAAGGTAAGTGAGAGTCTTGTTACTGGGAGGGGGGCAAGAGAGAGAGACTGTAGGCAGGACAATGTAGTTTAGTATAGTATGGAGGGCAGTGTAGTGTCACTATGGAGGTCAGTGTAGTGTCACTATGGAGGTCAGTGTAGTGTCACTATGGAGGTCAGTGTAGTGTCACTATGGAGGTCAGTGTAGTGTCACTATGGAGGGCAGTGTAGTGTCACTATGGAGGTCAGTGTAGTGTCACTATGGAGGTCAGTGTAGTGTCACTATGGAGGTCAGTGTAGTGTCACTATGGAGGTCAGTGTAGTGTCACTATGGAGGTCAGTGTAGTGTCACTATGGAGGTCAGTGTAGTGTCACTATGGAGGTCAGTGTAGTGTCACTATGGGGGTCAGTGTAGTGTCACTATGGAGGTCAGTGTAGTGTCACTATGGGGGTCAGTGTAGTGTCACTATGGGAGGTCAGTGTAGTGTCACTATGGGGGGCAGTGTAGTGTCACTATGGGGGTCAGTGTAGTGTCACTATGGAGGTCAGTGTAGTGTCACTATGGAGGTCAGTGTAGTGTCACTATGGAGGTCAGTGTAGTGTCACTATGGGGGTCAGTGTAGTGTCACTATGGGGGTCAGTGTAGTGTCACTATGGGGGTCAGTGTAGTGTCACTATGGGGGTCAGTGTAGTGTCACTATGGAGGTCAGTGTAGTGTCACTATGGGGGGCAGTGTAGTGTCACTATGGGGGGCAGTGTAGTGTCACTATGGAGGTCAGTGTAGTGTCACTATGGAGGTCAGTGTAGTGTCACTATGGAGGTCAGTGTAGTGTCACTATGGAGGTCAGTGTAGTGTCACTATGGGGGGCAGTGTAGTGTCACTATGGGGGGCAGTGTAGTGTCACTATGGAGGTCAGTGTAGTGTCACTATGGAGGTCAGTGTAGTGTCACTATGGGGGTCAGTGTAGTGTCACTATGGAGGTCAGTGTAGTGTCACTATGGAGGTCAGTGTAGTGTCACTATGGGGGTCAGTGTAGTGTCACTATGGGGGGCAGTGTAGTGTCACTATGGGGGGCAGTGTAGTGTCACTATGGAGGTCAGTGTAGTGTCACTATGGAGGTCAGTGTAGTGTCACTATGGGGGGCAGTGTAGTGTCACTATGGAGGTCAGTGTAGTGTCACTATGGAGGTCAGTGTAGTGTCACTATGGGGGGCAGTGTAGTGTCACTATGGAGGTCAGTGTAGTGTCACTATGGGGGGCAGTGTAGTGTCACTATGGGAGGTCAGTGTAGTGTCACTATGGAGGTCAGTGTAGTGTCACTATGGAGGTCAGTGTAGTGTCACTATGGGGGGCAGTGTAGTGTCACTATGGGAGGTCAGTGTAGTGTCACTATGGAGGTCAGTGTAGTGTCACTATGGGAGGTCAGTGTAGTGTCACTATGGAGGTCAGTGTAGTGTCACTATGGAGGTCAGTGTAGTGTCACTATGGAGGTCAGTGTAGTGTCACTATGGGGGGGCAGTGTAGTGTCACTATGGAGGTCAGTGTAGTGTCACTATGGAGGTCAGTGTAGTGTCACTATGGAGGTCAGTGTAGTGTCACTATGGGGGGCAGTGTAGTGTCACTATGGAGGTCAGTGTAGTGTCACTATGGGAGGTCAGTGTAGTGTCACTATGGAGGTCAGTGTAGTGTCACTATGGGAGGTCAGTGTAGTGTCACTATGGGGGGCAGTGTAGTGTCACTATGGGGGTCAGTGTAGTGTCACTATGGGAGGTCAGTGTAGTGTCACTATGGGGGTCAGTGTAGTGTCACTATGGGAGGTCAGTGTAGTGTCACTATGGAGGTCAGTGTAGTGTCACTATGGAGGTCAGTGTAGTGTCACTATGGGGGGCAGTGTAGTGTCACTATGGGGGGCAGTGTAGTGTCACTATGGGGGTCAGTGTAGTGTCACTATGGAGGTCAGTGTAGTGTCACTATGGGGGTCAGTGTAGTGTCACTATGGAGGTCAGTGTAGTGTCACTATGGAGGTCAGTGTAGTGTCACTATGGGGGGCAGTGTAGTGTCACTATGGGGGGCAGTGTAGTGTCACTATGGGGGTCAGTGTAGTGTCACTATGGAGGTCAGTGTAGTGTCACTATGGGGGTCAGTGTAGTGTCACTATGGAGGTCAGTGTAGTGTCACTATGGGGGGCAGTGTAGTGTCACTATGGGGGGCAGTGTAGTGTCACTATGGAGGTCAGTGTAGTGTCACTATGGGGGGCAGTGTAGTGTCACTATGGAGGTCAGTGTAGTGTCACTATGGAGGTCAGTGTAGTGTCACTATGGAGGTCAGTGTAGTGTCACTATGGGGGGCAGTGTAGTGTCACTATGGAGGTCAGTGTAGTGTCACTATGGAGGTCAGTGTAGTGTCACTATGGAGGTCAGTGTAGTGTCACTATGGAGGTCAGTGTAGTGTCACTATGGAGGTCAGTGTAGTGTCACTATGGGGGGCAGTGTAGTGTCACTATGGGGGGCAGTGTAGTGTCACTATGGGGGTCAGTGTAGTGTCACTATGGGGGTCAGTGTAGTGTCACTATGGAGGTCAGTGTAGTGTCACTATGGGGGGCAGTGTAGTGTCACTATGGAGGTCAGTGTAGTGTCACTATGGAGGTCAGTGTAGTGTCACTATGGGGGGCAGTGTAGTGTCACTATGGGGGGCAGTGTAGTGTCACTATGGGGGTCAGTGTAGTGTCACTATGGAGGTCAGTGTAGTGTCACTATGGGGGTCAGTGTAGTGTCACTATGGAGGTCAGTGTAGTGTCACTATGGGGGGCAGTGTAGTGTCACTATGGGGGGCAGTGTAGTGTCACTATGGAGGTCAGTGTAGTGTCACTATGGGGGGCAGTGTAGTGTCACTATGGAGGTCAGTGTAGTGTCACTATGGAGGTCAGTGTAGTGTCACTATGGAGGTCAGTGTAGTGTCACTATGGGGGGCAGTGTAGTGTCACTATGGAGGTCATTGTAGTGTCACTATGGAGGTCAGTGTAGTGTCACTATGGAGGTCAGTGTAGTGTCACTATGGAGGTCAGTGTAGTGTCACTATGGGGGTCAGTGTAGTGTCACTATGGGGGTCAGTGTAGTGTCACTATGGAGGTCAGTGTAGTGTCACTATGGGGGTCAGTGTAGTGTCACTATGGGGGTCAGTGTAGTGTCACTATGGAGGTCAGTGTAGTGTCACTATGGGGGTCAGTGTAGTGTCACTATGGGGGTCAGTGTAGTGTCACTATGGAGGTCAGTGTAGTGTCACTATGGAGGTCAGTGTAGTGTCACTATGGAGGTCAGTGTAGTGTCACTATGGAGGTCAGTGTAGTGTCACTATGGAGGTCAGTGTAGTGTCACTATGGAGGTCAGTGTAGTGTCACTATGGAGGTCAGTGTAGTGTCACTATGGGGGGCAGTGTAGTGTCACTATGGAGGTCAGTGTAGTGTCACTATGGGGGGCAGTGTAGTGTCACTATGGGGGTCAGTGTAGTGTCACTATGGAGGTCAGTGTAGTGTCACTATGGAGGTCAGTGTAGTGTCACTATGGGGGTCAGTGTAGTGTCACTATGGAGGTCAGTGTAGTGTCACTATGGGGGTCAGTGTAGTGTCACTATGGGGGTCAGTGTAGTGTCACTATGGAGGTCAGTGTAGTGTCACTATGGGGGGCAGTGTAGTGTCACTATGGAGGTCAGTGTAGTGTCACTATGGGGGTCAGTGTAGTGTCACTATGGAGGTCAGTGTAGTGTCACTATGGGGGTCAGTGTAGTGTCACTATGGGGGTCAGTGTAGTGTCACTATGGAGGTCAGTGTAGTGTCACTATGGGGGGCAGTGTAGTGTCACTATGGAGGTCAGTGTAGTGTCACTATGGGGGTCAGTGTAGTGTCACTATGGAGGTCAGTGTAGTGTCACTATGGAGGTCAGTGTAGTGTCACTATGGAGGTCAGTGTAGTGTCACTATGGGGGTCAGTGTAGTGTCACTATGGGGGTCAGTGTAGTGTCACTATGGGGGTCAGTGTAGTGTCACTATGGGGGTCAGTGTAGTGTCACTATGGAGGTCAGTGTAGTGTCACTATGGGGGTCAGTGTAGTGTCACTATGGAGGTCAGTGTAGTGTCACTATGGGGGGCAGTGTAGTGTCACTATGGGGGGCAGTGTAGTGTCACTATGGAGGTCAGTGTAGTGTCACTATGGAGGTCAGTGTAGTGTCACTATGGAGGTCAGTGTAGTGTCACTATGGAGGGCAGTGTAGTGTCACTATGGGGGGCAGTGTAGTGTCACTATGGAGGTCAGTGTAGTGTCACTATGGGGGGCAGTGTAGTGTCACTATGGAGGTCAGTGTAGTGTCACTATGGAGGTCAGTGTAGTGTCACTATGGGGGGCAGTGTAGTGTCACTATGGAGGTCAGTGTAGTGTCACTATGGGGGTCAGTGTAGTGTCACTATGGAGGTCAGTGTAGTGTCACTATGGGGGTCAGTGTAGTGTCACTATGGGGGTCAGTGTAGTGTCACTATGGGGGTCAGTGTAGTGTCACTATGGGGGTCAGTGTAGTGTCACTATGGAGGTCAGTGTAGTGTCACTATGGAGGTCAGTGTAGTGTCACTATGGAGGTCAGTGTAGTGTCACTATGGAGGTCAGTGTAGTGTCACTATGGAGGTCAGTGTAGTGTCACTATGGGGGGCAGTGTAGTGTCACTATGGGGGGCAGTGTAGTGTCACTATGGGGGGCAGTGTAGTGTCACTATGGAGGTCAGTGTAGTGTCACTATGGAGGTCAGTGTAGTGTCACTATGGGAGGCAGTGTAGTGTCACTATGGGGGGCAGTGTAGTGTCACTATGGGGGGCAGTGTAGTGTCACTATGGGGGGCAGTGTAGTGTCACTATGGGGGGCAGTGTAGTGTCACTATGGGGGTCGGTGTAGTGTCACTATGGGGGGCGGTGTAGTGTCACTATGGGGGGCAGTGTAGTGTCACTATGGGGGGCAGTGTAGTGTCACTATGGAGGTCAGTGTAGTGTCACTATGGAGGTCAGTGTAGTGTCACTATGGAGGTCAGTGTAGTGTCACTATGGAGGTCAGTGTAGTGTCACTATGGAGGTCAGTGTAGTGTCACTATGGGGGTCAGTGTAGTGTCACTATGGGGGGCAGTGTAGTGTCACTATGGAGGTCAGCGTAGTGTCACTATGGAGGTCAGTGTAGTGTCACTATGGGGGGCAGTGTAGTGTCACTATGGAGGTCAGTGTAGTGTCACTATGGAGGTCAGTGTAGTGTCACTATGGAGGTCAGTGTAGTGTCACTATGGAGGTCAGTGTAGTGTCACTATGGGGGGCAGTGTAGTGTCACTATGGGGGGCAGTGTAGTGTCACTATGGAGGTCAGTGTAGTGTCACTATGGAGGTCAGTGTAGTGTCACTATGGAGGTCAGTGTAGTGTCACCATGGAGGTCAGTGTAGTGTCACTATGGAGGTCAGTGTAGTGTCACTATGGGGGGCAGTGTAGTGTCACTATGGGGGGCAGTGTAGTGTCACTATGGAGGTCAGTGTAGTGTCACTATGGAGGTCAGTGTAGTGTCACTATGGGGGGCAGTGTAGTGTTACTATGGGGGGCAGTGTAGTGTCACTATGGGGGGCAGTGTAGTGTCACTATGGGGGTCAGTGTAGTGTCACTATGGGGGGCGGTGTAGTGTCACTATGGGGGGCGGTGTAGTGTCACTATGGGGGGCAGTGTAGTGTCACTATGGGAGGTCAGTGTAGTGTCACTATGGAGGTCAGTGTAGTGTCACTATGGGGGTCAGTGTAGTGTCACTATGGAGGTCAGTGTAGTGTCACTATGGGGGGCAGTGTAGTGTCACTATGGAGGTCAGTGTAGTGTCACTATGGAGGTCAGTGTAGTGTCACTATGGAGGTCAGTGTAGTGTCACTATGGAGGTCAGTGTAGTGTCACTATGGAGGTCAGTGTAGTGTCACTATGGAGGTCAGTGTAGTGTCACTATGGGGGGCAGTGTAGTGTCACTATGGGGGTCAGTGTAGTGTCACTATGGAGGTCAGTGTAGTGTCACTATGGAGGTCAGTGTAGTGTCACTATGGAGGTCAGTGTAGTGTCACTATGGAGGTCAGTGTAGTGTCACTATGGGGGGCAGTGTAGTGTCACTATGGAGGTCAGTGTAGTGTCACTATGGAGGTCAGTGTAGTGTCACTATGGAGGTCAGTGTAGTGTCACTATGGAGGTCAGTGTAGTGTCACTATGGGGGGCAGTGTAGTGTCACTATGGAGGTCAGTGTAGTGTCACTATGGGGGGCAGTGTAGTGTCACTATGGGAGGTCAGTGTAGTGTCACTATGGAGGTCAGTGTAGTGTCACTATGGGGGGCAGTGTAGTGTCACTATGGGGGGCAGTGTAGTGTCACTATGGGGGGCAGTGTAGTGTCACTATGGAGGTCAGTGTAGTGTCACTATGGGGGGCAGTGTAGTGGACAGTATTGGAGGAGACAAGTCAGTGCAGCCAAGTCCTGTCTCTGCCGATGCCTGACCCCTATCACAGGATCTGTTCACTCACACAGATCCTCAGTGTCTGGGGGAGGGGCGCTGATGTTCTCCTAACCAGCAGGAGCCCGGGAGGAAGGACATCTCCCATGCTGTTATGATAAGGTCAGTACATTTGTTAGGGGGATGTTGTGTAATTATTGTGCTAGGGGACAGACTGCTGCTTCCCCCATGTAATGTGCTCTCTTGTGCCCAGTGCCCACCGTGTCATGTGCCTTGCAGTGCCCCCCATGTAATGTGCTGTGCCCACTATGTCATGTCATGTGCATTGCAGTGCCCCCATGTAATGTGCTGTGCCCACCATGTCATGTCATGTGCCTTGCAGTGCCCCCATGTAATGTGCTGTGCCCACTATGTCATGTCATGTGCCTTGCAGTGCCCCCCATGTAATGTGCTGTGCCCACCATGTCATGTCATGTACCTTGCAGTGCCCCCCATGTAATGTGCTGTGCCCACCATGTCCTGTCATGTGCCTTGCAGTGCCCCCCATGTAATGTTCTGTGCCCACCATGTCATGTGCATTGCAGTGCCCACTATGTAAAGTGCTGTGCCCCGCATGTCATGTACCTTGCAGTGCCCCCCCATGTAATGTGCTGTGCCCACTATGTCATGTCATGTGCCTTGCAGTGCCCCCATGTAATGTTCTGTGCCCACCATGTCATGTGCATTGCAGTGCCCCCATGTAATGTGCTGTGCCCACCATGTCATGTCATGTCATGTGCATTGCAGTGCCCACTATGTAAAGTGCTGTGCCCCGCATGTCATGTACCTTGCAGTGCCCCCCATGTAATGTGCTGTGCCCACTATGTCATGTCATGTGCCTTGCAGTGCCCCCATGTAATGTGCTGTGCCCACCATGTCATGTGCCTTGCAGTGCCCCCCATGTAATGTGCTGTGCCCACTATGTCATGTCATGTGCCTTGCAGTGCCCCCCATGTAATGTGCTGTGCCCACCATGTCATGTCATGTGCCTTGCAGTGCCCCCATGTAATGTGCTGTGCCCACCATGTCATGTGCCTTGCAGTGCCCCCCATGTAATGTGCTGTGCCCACCATGTCCTGTCATGTGCCTTGCAGTGCCCCCCATGTAATGTGCTGTGCCCACTATGTCATGTCATGTGCCTTGCAGTGCCCCCATGTAATGTGCTGTGCCCACCATGTCATGTGCCTTGCAGTGCCCCCCATGTAATGTGCTGTGCCCACCATGTCCTGTCATGTGCCTTGCAGTGCCCCCCATGTAATGTGCTGTGCCCACTATGTCATGTCATGTGCCTTGCAGTGCCCCCCATGTAATGTGCTGTGCCCACCATGTCATGTCATGTGCATTGCAGTGCCCCCATGTAATGTGCTGTGCCCACTATGTCATGTCATGTGCCTTGCAGTGCCCCCATGTAATGTGCTGTGCCCACTATGTCATGTCATGTGCCTTGCAGTGCCCCCCATGTAATGTGCTGTGCCCACCATGTCATGTCATGTGCCTTGCAGTGCCCCCATGTAATGTGCTGTGCCCACTATGTCATGTCATGTGCCTTGCAGTGCCCCCCATGTAATGTGCTGTGCCCACCATGTCCTGTCATGTGCCTTGCAGTGCCCCCCATGTAATGTGCTGTGCCCACCATGTCCTGTCATGTGCCTTGCAGTGCCCCCCATGTAATGTGCTGTGCCCACCATGTCCTGTCATGTGCCTTGCAGTGCCCCCCATGTAATGTTCTGTGCCCACCATGTCATGTGCATTGCAGTGCCCACTATGTAAAGTGCTGTGCCCCGCATGTCATGTACCTTGCAGTGCCCCCCCATGTAATGTGCTGTGCCCACTATGTCATGTCATGTGCCTTGCAGTGCCCCCATGTAATGTTCTGTGCCCACCATGTCATGTGCATTGCAGTGCCCCCATGTAATGTGCTGTGCCCACCATGTCATGTCATGTCATGTGCATTGCAGTGCCCACTATGTAAAGTGCTGTGCCCCGCATGTCATGTACCTTGCAGTGCCCCCCATGTAATGTGCTGTGCCCACTATGTCATGTCATGTGCCTTGCAGTGCCCCCATGTAATGTGCTGTGCCCACCATGTCATGTGCCTTGCAGTGCCCCCCATGTAATGTGCTGTGCCCACCATGTCATGTCATGTCATGTGCCTTGCAGTGCCCCCCATGTAATGTGCTGTGCCCACCATGTCATGTCATGTGCCTTGCAGTGCCCCCCATGTAATGTGCTGTGCCCACCATGTCCTGTCATGTGCATTGCAGTGCCCCTATGTAATGTGCTGTGCCCACCATGTCATGTGCATTGCAGTGCCCACTATGTAAAGTTCTGTGCACACCATGTCATGTGCATTGCAGTGCCCCCCATGTAATGTGCTGTGCCCACCATGTCATGTCATGTCATGTGCCTTGCAGTGTCCCCATGTAATGTTCTGTGCCCACCATGTCATGTCATGTGCCTTGCAGTGCCCCCCCATGTAATGTGCTGTGCCCACCATGTCATGTGCCTTGCAGTGTCCCCATGTAATGTGCTGTGCCCACAATGTCATGTCATGTGCCTTGCAGTGCCCCCATGTAATGTGCTGTGCCCACCATGTCATGTGCCTTGCAGTGCCCCCCATGTAATGTGCTGTGCCCACCATGTCATGTGCCTTGCAGTGCCCCCATGTAATGTGCTGTGCCCACCATGTCATGTCATGTGCCTTGCAGTGCCCCCCATGTAATGTGCTGTGCCCACCATGTCATGTACCTTGCAGTGCCCCCCATGTAATGTGCTGTGTCCAGTATGTCATTTGCTGTACGTTGCAGTGCCCACCATGTAATGCGCTGTGCTGAACAATGTCATGTGCTGTGCATTGCATTGCCCTTCATGTGATGTGCAGTGCCCACTATGTCATGCTGTGCCTTGCAGTGCCCACCATGTCATGTGCAGTTCCTAACATGTAATGTGCAGTTGCATTTCCCACCATGAAACGTGCTATGCCATTCAGTGCCCACCATGTAATGTGTTGTGCCCACCATGTAATGTTATGTGCCATTCAGTGCCCACCATGTAATGCGCTGTGCCCACCATGTCATGTGCCTTGCAGTGCCCCCCATGTAATGTGCTGTGTCCAGTATGTCATTTGCTGTACATTGCAGTGCCCACCATGTAATGCGCTGTGCTGATCATGTCATGTGCTGTGCATTACATTGCCCTTTCATGTGATGTGCAGTGCCCACTATGTCATGCTGTGCCTTGCATTGCCCACCATGTAATGTGCAGTGCCCACCATGTCATGTGATGTGCCATCCAGTGCCAACCATGTCATGTGCAATGCCCACCATGTCATGGCTGTGCCTTGCAATGCCCGCTATGTAATTTGCAGTGTCCACCATGTCATGTGCTGTGCCATACAGTGATCCCACCATGTAATGTGCAGTGCCCACCGTGTAATGTGCAGCGCCCACCATGTCATGTGCACTTCCCACCATGTCATGTGCTATGCTGTGCCCACCCTGCCATGTGCTGTGCCCAGCATGTAGTGTGTTGTGCCCACTGTGTAATGTGCTGTGCTGTTCAACAGTGCCCACCATGTCATGTGCAGTTCCTAACATGTAATGTGCAGTTGCATTTCCCACCATGAAACGTGCTATGCCATGCAGTGCCCACCATGTAATGTGTTGTGCCCACCATGTAATGTTATGTGCCATTCAGTGCCCACCATGTAATGTGCTGTGCCCACCACGTCATGTGCTGTGCCATGTAATGCGCTGTACCCACCATGTAATGTGCTGTGTCATACAGTACCCACCATGTAATGTGCTGTGTCATACAGTGCTCACCATGTCATGTGCAGTGCCCATCATATAAATTGCTGTGCAGTGCCCACCTAGTATGGTGGACAGTGTAGTATGGTGGACAGTGTAGTATGGTGGACAGTGTAGTGTAGTATAGTGGTCAGTGTAGTATAGTGGTCAGTATAGTGTAGTATAGTGGTCAGTGTAGTATGGTGGACAGTGTAGTGTAGTATAGTGGACAGTGTAGTATAGTGGTCAGTATAGTGGACAGTTTAGTATAGTGGTCAGTGTAGTATGGTGGCGAGTATAGTATAGTGGTCAGTGTAGTGGACAGTGTAGTTCTCAGTGTAGTGGTCAGTATAGGAATCAGGTAGGTCAGTACTATTGTATTTGAAGGGACTCAGGGATAGCTAAAAGTCTGCAGGTTGGGGGGGGGGGGGGGGCGCAAATTACTTGCCTTGCCCCGGGTGCTGACAACCCACGCTACGCCACTGTTCAGAGGAACCTTTTTTGACCTTCTTTCCAGACAGGGTAGTGTTGATTCCCATGCTAGGGTCAAACCCTAAAGTGATCTCAGTCTTTCATGAAAACCAAGAGATTGTACTTCCTACTTTCAGAACAACGTATAATCAGGATGTTCATCCTCTTGACTTAGGCCACACTCTAAAACAATATCTGGAGGTCACGGCTCCATTCAGACAAACGGAATTCCTTTTCGTTCTTCTCCATGGTAAAAACAAGGGAATATGAGCTTCGGTCAGATAAATTTCTTCATGGATTGTGCAGACCATTCAGAGGGCATATAAGACAAAGGGCTTGGCTCCTCCAGAGGCAGTGACAGCTCATTCGACCAGGAGTATCTCGACCTCGTGGGCAGCTTCTCGGCATGTCGCGCCTGAAATCATTTGTAAAGCGGCTTCCTGGTCTTCTATTAACACATTTGTTTCTCACTACTGTGTTGAGCCTGCTGCTCTGTCATCCATTAATTTTGGTTTACAAGTATTGTCGGTTGACAATGTTAAATAAATTTTGGTTTCTTTGCTCAAACATTTTTGCCCACCCGTGTGTGTTTTGGGCAAGTTATTTCCCACACGTATGCTGCCATGGAGCCTGTCAGGAAAATGGAAAATTTATATCAAATACTTACCGTAATTTTCCTTTCCTGATAGGCTCCATGGCAGCAGGAGTCCCTCCCAAATGTCTGAAGTAGGCTAGTTACGGAACATGGATAGCAGCCTAGAGCAAAGATTTATGGGAGAGGGGTCCTATTAGGTAGTTATGGAGGCGGAGCCTACCCACACGTATGCTGCCATTGAGCCTATCAGGAAAGGAAAATTACGGTAAGTATTTGATATAAATGTTCCGTTTTATTGCAGCGTGGATTTATTTATCTTGACAGCACAGCGTTTGCTCCCACGATACATAAAGCCGTGACTCCAGCGCTCTCGGATGTGATTTCACCACCACAGTTACATACTTCAGCATATATGCCGAAGCGTGGGGGCAGCAGTGGGTCGAGGAGCGATTTGCTCCTACCTTTTGGGGCGGATGCCCCCATGCTTCGGCATATATAAACGGTGTATTTATGCCCATCATTAGAAGTGGGTGGATGAAGGGAGGTATTCTAATGGTGGGCATACTACCGATCAATATCTTTTTTTCGTTCAGCCCACAGGCTGCATGAAAAAAAAGTTTAAAATATATGCCCAACAAGGACTAACAACGTACTGGTATGTTGCTGGTCTTTGAGTGGTTATACCAGAAAGATACCTGCAGGTTTTAGGTATTATCTTGATATCATTCTTTTCAGCCAGCGGTCGGCTTTCATGTAAAAGCAATCCTAGTGGCTAATTAGCCTCTAGACTGCTTTTACAAGCAGTGGGATGGAATGCCCCCCCCACCGTCTTCCATGTTTTTCTCTGGCTTCCCTGTCCCAACAAGGAACCTGAGAATGCAGCCGGTGATTCAGCCAGCTGACCATAGAGCTGATCAGAGACCAGAATGGCTCCAAACATCTCTATGACCTAAGAAACCACCACCTATTGCTATCATAGGGGATATTTACATTCCCTGAGATAACAATAAAAATGATTAAAAAAAAAATAATCAAGTGAACAGTTTAAAAATACGATAAAAAAGCAATAAAGAAAAAAAAAAAAGAAAAAAAAAAAAAGCACCCCTGTCCCCCCCTGCTCTCGCGCAAAGGCGAACGCAAGCGTCGGTCTGGCGTCAAATATAAACAGCAATTGCACGATGCATGTGAGGTATCACCACGAAGGTCAGATCGAGGGTAGAGGTCGACCGATATGGGTTTTTCTCTGGCCGATGCCGATGCCGATATTTAGAAATCGCGGTGGCCGATGGCCGATATGTGATGCCGATTTTTTTGGGCCGATATATTTGGCCGATTTTTTAATTTCTTTTTTCCCTTCATCTCATAAAATCTAACAGTTAGACCCCTTTCACACTGGGGCGTTTTTCAGGCGCTTTTGGGCTAAAAATAGCGCCTGTAAAACGGCTCCCCTGCAGTCTCAGTGTGATATCCGAGTGCTTTCACACTGAGGCGATGCGCTGGCAGGATGTTAAAAAAGTCCTGCAAACGGCATCTTTGGAGTGGTGTATACCGCTCCTCCATCACTCCTGCCCATTGAAATGAATGCGCACCGCTGCCGAAGCGCCTGCAAAGCGTTTTGGCAGCGGCGCTTCAGGGGCGCATTTAACCCCTTCCTCGGCCGCTAGCTGGGTTATAATCCCCCCGCTAGCAGCCGAATAGCACCTCTAAAATGACGGTAAAGCGCCGCTAAAACTAGCAGCGTTTTACCATCAACGCATGCCTGCTCCAGTGTGAAAGCAACCTTAAGTAATACAGAATTTTTTTTTCATTTAAACATTAAACAAAACAAACCAATTAGTTCACTTGTATGTATAATTTGAAAACAAAAAAAAAAAAAAAAACCTATATCTTAAGTATTAAATACACAAAAACAGGTAATCAAAACTTTTGGACGAAAAAAAATGGGCTAACTTTACTGCTTAGGTTTTTTTTTAATTCATTACTGTATTTTTTTTTTTTTTAAATTGCGTTTGAAAGACCGCTGCGCAAATACCGTGTGACATAAAATATTGCAACAATCACCATTTTATTCCCTAGGGTCTCTGCTAAAAAAATATATATAATGTTTGGGGGTTCTAAGTGATTTTCTAGCAGAAAATACAGGATTTTTACTTGTAAGCAACAAGTGTCAGAAAAGATTTAGTCTTTAAATGGTTAAACTGAGAACTTCTACACAGGGAGTTCAGTCTATTGATAAAAAGAACCTGAAAGATAAAATGTATCTTCTTATCAGACTTGGCAGGCTGCCCAGAGGAGGAGAGAATCCTCTCCACAGATAACTTAGGGAAACTTGCATTGACTTCTATTACAGAAGTCATTTGCAAGTCACGGCTGAAGTTACAATCGGCCTTTTTTATCAGAACAATCAGCCGATGCCGATTAAGTAAAAAACGCCAAATATCGGCCGATATATCGGCCGGCCGATATATCGGTCGACCTCTAATCGAGGGCAGTCATTTTAGCAGTAGACCTCCTCTGTAAATCTAAAGTGGTAACCTGTAAAGTCTTTTAAAGGCTTTTAAAAATGAATTTAGTTTGTCGCCACTGCACGTTTGTGCGCAATTTTAAAGCATGTCATGTTTGGTATCCATGTACTCGGCCTAAGGTCATCAAAAAAAAGTTTTGTAATTTTCCTGCAACTTGTGTCAAAATATAAAATATTCCATGGACTCAACATGCCTCTCAGCAAATAGCTTGGGGTGTCTACTTTCCAAAATGGGGTCATTTGGGGGGTTTGCGCCATCTTGGCATTTTATGGCCTTCAAAACTGTGATAGGTAGTGAGGAGTGAAATCAAAAATTTACGCCCTTAGAAATCCTGAAGGCAGTGCTTGGTTTTCGGGGCCCCGTACGCGGCTAGGCTCCCAAAAAGTCCCACACATGTGGTATCCCCATAATCAGGAGAAGCAGCTAAATGTATTTTGGGGTGCAATTCCACATATGCCCATGGCCTGTGTGAGCAATATATCATTAAGTGACAACTTTTTGTAAATTTTTTTTTTTTTTGTCATTATTTAATCACTTGGGACAAAAAAATAATATTCAATGGGCTCAATATGCCTCTCAGCAATTTCCTTGGGATGTCTACTTGCCAAAATGGGGTCAATTTGGGGGGGGGTTGTACTGCCCTGCCATTTTAGCACCTCAAGAAATGACATAGGCAGTCATAAACTAAAAGCTGTGTAAATTATAGAAAATGTACCCTAGTTTGTAGACGCTATAACTTTTACGCAAACCAATAAATATACACTTATTGACACATAAAAAATGGGAGAACAAAAAGCAGGACTTTGCATGAAGCACACGGAGGCAGGAAAAATTAATTTAACATAAAAACAATTTTTGATTTGATTTGTTTTTTCATCCCTTTATTCCTTTTTTCCTTGTCACTCTTTCTTCACTCTTGCACTTACTTTCCATATTTATTGTCACACTACCCACATTTCACTTCTTCTTCTTTATTTTATATTTATTATAATTCATATTTTTTTTTTCATTTTATTTATATTTATTTATTTTTTTTTCTTTCTTGTCACTTTTTTATTCAGGTTCCCCATTCTTGGGGTCACCCCATCTAACCTTCCTTGGTGCTATTCTACACATGGCCCACTCGGGGTGCAGATTGTGTGGGTTGCTGGCGCCCCTCACGCCCCCTCGGCTCCCGGCAGGGGCACTTCTGGCTGGTCTGGGACTTTTCATGGCCACACTACCATTGCGCAGATTCACCAGTAAGTATGTGGGTTGAATAGCCATGTGGGGGATTCTCCCATATTGTGTATTTACCCACATAATCCCTCTAGACTATCTTATTATGACTTTTTTCTTATCCTAGATGACATACATGTTGGTTCTCCTGATGAGTGGCTATAAGGCCTTGAAATGCGTAGAGCTAAGAACTACCGATTTGTGTATATATTCATGAATTCTTTATGGCTGTTCCTATTTCATGTTTTTTATTTTTTTTTACCTGTTTTAAGCTACGCTTTAGTGCGTTAATAACCTGTAACAGGTATACCCTATTATGTGTATAACTATTCCCTCCTTTACCTGTTTTAAGCTATACTTTAGTGCGTTAATAACCTGTAACAGGTATTTTCTCTTTTGTATACAATGATTTTCTTCCTTTACCTGTTTTAAGCTACGCTTTAGTGCGTCAATGACCTGTAACAGGTATTCTTTACCATGTGTATGATCATGCATCAATTATTCTGTGTTTTTGCATAGCATGTAATAACTCCTTGTTGAAGTGTTAATGAAAATGAATTGTGTGGTTCTCATGAACTGTATATACTTTGACATTTGGCATAATGCAATGAGTTTAATAAATAAAAAAAATCTATGGCAATTTGAAATCAAATTAAAAATTGTTTTTATGTTAAATAAATTTTTCCTGCCTCCGTGTGCTTCATGCAAAGTCCCGCTTTTTGTTCTCCCATTTTTTTTATGTGCCAAATTGGGATGGAGGAGGGGATTTGAATGACCCCTATTACCTCATTCAAAGTCCCACAAACTTCTTCTCTTTTTCTCTCTTCATCAATACGCTTATTGACATTTTTTTTACCAAAGACATGTGGCCGAATACATTTTGGCCTAAATGTATGACTAAAATTGAGTTTATTGGATGTTTTTTATAACAAAAAGTAGAAAATATCATTTATTTTCAAAATTTTTGGTCTTTTTCCGTTTATAGCACAAAAAATAAAAAACGCAGAGGTAATCAAATACCATCAAAAGAAAGCTCTATTTGGGGGAAGAAAAGGACGCAAATTTTGTTTGGGTACAGCATTGCATGACCGTGCAATTAGCAGTTAAAGTGACGCAGCGCCAAATTGTAAAAAGTGCTCTGGTCAGGAAGGGGGTAAATCCTTTCGGGGCTGAAGTGGTTAAGGGGAACCCCGCGCCAAAATTTTTTTAAAAAATGGCGTGGGGTCCCCCTAAAAATCCATACCAGACCCTTATCCGAGCACGCAACCTGGCAGGCCGCACGAAATGAGGGGGGGGGCGAGAGAGCACCCCCCCTCCTGAACCGTACCAGGCCACATGCCCTCAACATTGGGAGGGTGCTTTGGGGTAGCCCCCCAAAGCACCTCGTTCCCATGTTGATGGGGAGAAGGGCCTCATCCCCACAACCCTTGCCCGGTGGTTGTGGGGGTCTGCGGGTGGGGGGTTTATCGGAATCTGGAAGGCCCCTTTAACAAGGGGACCCCCAGATCCCGGCCCTCCCCCCTGTTTGAAATACCCTACCATTTCACAAAAAAAGTGTCAAAAATGTTAAAAATGACAGACAGTTTTTGACAATTCCTTTATTTAAAGTCTTCTTCTTTCCATCTTCTATCTTCTATCTTCCTTCGGTATCCCCCTTCATCTTCTTCTTCTTCTTCTTCTTCTTCTTCTTCTTCTTCTTCTTCTTCTGGTTCTTCCTCCGGTGTTCTCGTCCGGCATCTTCCTCTGCAGCGTCTTCTTCCCTTCTTCTCCTCGGGACGCTCCGCATCCATGGGAGGCTCCCGCTGAGTGACGCTTCTCATCTTCTGACGGTTCTTAAATGATGGAGGGTGGGGCCACTCAGTGACCCTGCCCCCCTCTGATGCACAGGGACTTCCCTGTCTGCCCCCTCTGACGTCACGGGGAAAGCCTCGGAGAACTCCCCATGCGTCAGAGTTGGGCGGGGTCACCGGGTGGCCCCGCCTTCCGTTATTTAAGAACCGTCAGAAGACGAAAAAAGCGCCACACAGCGGGAGCCTCCCATGGATGCAGAGGGGCCCGAGAAGAAGGGAAGAAGACGCCGCGGAGGAAGATGCCTGACGAGAACACCAGAGGAAGAACCAGAAGAAGATGAAGATGAAGGAAGGAAGATAGAAGATAGAAAAAGATAGAAGAAAGAAGATGGAAAGAAGAAGACTTTAAATAAAGGAATTGTCAAAAACTGTCTCTTGTCATTTTTAACATTTTTGACACTTTTTTTGTGAAATGGTAGGGGTACTTTTGTACCCCCTTACCGTTTCACACAGGGGGGAGGGCCGGGATCTGGGGGTCCCCTTGTTACATAGTAGGTGAGGTTGAAAAAAGACACAAGTCCATCAAGTCCAACCTATGTGTGTGATTATGTGTCAGTATTACATTACATATCCCTGTATGTTGCGGTCATTCAGGTGATTAATAGTTTCTTGAAGCTATCAATGCTCCCCGCTGAGACCACCGCCTGTGGAAGGGAATTCCACATCCTTGCCGCTCTTACAGTAAAGAACCCTCTACGTAGTTTAAGGTTAAACCTCTTTTCTTCTAATTGTAATGAGTGGCCACGAGTCTTATTAAACTCTCTTCTGCGAAAATTTTTTATCCCTATTGTGGGGTCACCAGTACGGTATTTGTAAATTAAAATCATATCCCCTCTCAAGCGTCTCTTCTCCAGAGAGAATAAGTTCAGTGCTCGCAACCTTTCCTCATAACAAAGATCCTCCAGACCCTTTATTAGCTTTGTTGCCCTTCTTTGTACTCGCTCCCTTTCCAGTACATCCCTCCTGAGGACTGGTGCCCAGAATTGGACAGCATACTCCAGGTGTGGCCGGACCAGAGTCTTGTAGAGCAGGAGAATTATCGTTTTATCTCTGGAGTTGATCCCCCTTTTAATGCATGCCAATATTCTGTTTGCTTTATTAGCAGCAGCTTGGCATTGCATGCCATTGCTGAGCCTATCATCTACTAGGACCCCCAGGTCCTTTTCCATCCTAGATTCCCCCAGTGGTTCTCCCCTCAGTGTATAGATTGCATTCATATTTTTGCTACCCAAATGCATTATTTTACATTTTTCTACATTGAACCTCATTTGCCATGTAGTCGCCCACCCCATTAATTTGTTCAGGTCTTTTTGCAAGGTTTCCACATCCTGCGGAGAAGTTATTGCCCTGCTTAGCTTAGTATCGTCTGCAAATACAGAGATTGAACTGTTTATCCCATCCTCCAGGTCGTTTATAAACAAATTAAATAGGATTGGTCCCAGCACAGACCCCTGGGGAACCCCACTACCCACCCCTGACCATTCTGAGTACTCCCCATTTATCACCACCCTCTGAACTCGCCCTTGTAGCCAGTTTTCAATCCATGTACTCACCCTATGATCCATGCCAACGGACCTTACTTTGTACAGTAAACGTTTATGGGGAACTGTGTCAAATGCTTTTGCAAAATCCAGATACACCACGTCTACGGGCCTTCCTTTATCTAGATGGCAACTCACCTCCTCATAGAAGGTTAATAGATTGGTTTGGCAAGAACGATTCTTCATGAATCCATGCTGATTACTGCTAATGATATCGTTCTTATTACTAAAATCTTGTATATATTCCCTTATCATCCCCTCCAAGAGTTTACATACTATTGATGTTAGGCTAACTGGTCTGTAATTTCCAGGGATGTTTTTTGGGCCCTTTTTAAATATTGGTGCTACATTGGCTTTTCACCAATCAGCTGGTACCATTCCAGTCAATAGACTGTCTGTAAAAAAAGGGGCTTCTGTTAAAGGGGGCTTCCAGATCCGATAAGCCCCCCACCCGCAGACCCCCACAACCACCGGGCAAGGGTTGTGGGGATGAGGCCCTTGTCCTCATCAACATGGGGACAAGGTGCTTTGCGGGGGACCTCAAAGCACCTTCCCAATGTTGAGGGCATGTGGCCTGGTACGGTTCAGGAGGGGGGGCGCTCTCTCGTCCCTCCCTCTTTTCCTGTGGCCTGCCAGGTTGCATGCTCGGATAAGGGTGTGGTATGGATTTTTAGGAGGACCCCACGCCATTTTTTTTTTTTTTTTTTTTTTTAATTTTGGCGTGGGGTCCCCCTCAAAATCCATACCAGGCCCTTCAGGTCTGGCATAGATTTTAAGGGGGACCCCATGCCATTTTTTTTTATTTTGGCATGGGGTTCCCCTTAATATCCATACCAGACCAGAAGGGCCTGGTATGGAATGTCGGGGGAACCCCACACATTTTTTTTTTTTCTTAATTTTGTTTTTTTTCTTAATGCTGTTTTCATCAATGAACTTTTATTTGTATTGCCGGACCCACATTTCATTATAGCCGCAAGTAGTTTTAAATAACTTTTATTCCTTAAGGGCCAGTTCACTCCACATGCAGTCAAGTGCGGTTTTTTTTTCTGCATCAAAAACACACAGAAAGTAGGTTATATGGTTTTCAATGGCATAGTTCACACCAGTGCTTGCAGTTCCAGTGCGTTTCCAGTTCCAGAAGAAAATGTAGAACATGCTGCATTTTTTATGCACTGGAATGCTGTAAAATGCACTGGAATGCACCCAAATGCACCAAAAATGCACTGTAACACACTTGTCCTTTATTTAAGCTTAAGAAAAAAGAGGGGGGGAAACAAGCACTGGACTGCATCAAAAACGCACCAAAAACACACTGGAACGCATCAAAAACGTACATGCAGAAAAGCACCTGGAACGCATCCAGACTGCGTTTCTATGGTGTGATCTGGCCCTTAGGGCCAGTTCACACCATAGAAACGCAGTCCGGATGCGTTCCAGGTGCTTTTCTGCATGTGCGTTTTTGATGCGTTTCAGTGCATTTTTGGTGTGTTTTTGATACAGTCCAGTGCTTTTTTTCCCCCCCTCTTTTTTCTTAACCTTAAATAAGGACAAGTGCGTTCCAGTTCATTTTTGATGCGTTTTACAGCTTTCCAGTACAGTCCAGTGCAGAAAAAATGCAGCATGTTCTACTTTTTTTCTGGAACTGGAACGCACTGTAACTGCAAGCACTGGTGTGAACTATGCCATTGGAAACCATATAACTGAATTTCCATGCATTTTTGATGCATAAAATATGCACTGGATTGCATTGGTGTGAACTGGCCCTTAAGCAATTTGGCATATTTAAAGGCATTTCTCCTTGTTTCGTTTTTGGGGTTGTCCAATTGGAGACATTGATATATGTCCCTTAGCCTCGATTCACACAGGGGCAACACGACTTCAGCACGACTTTGCAAGGCGACTTCAACGCGACTTCACCGCGACTTTAAGCAACTTACAACGCGACTTCAAGTCGCCTCCAGGACAGGCGACTTTGGCTGTGGCCAATCACAGAATAATCAGCTCTCTGGGAGGGAGGGGTTTGCCTGGGTAAACTAATTACTTTTCCTGTAAAGTCTCTTCAATATAGATAGAGATCCGACTTGGAGGCGACTTCCATTGAATTCTATGGGTACAGGTTGCCTAGAAGTCGGATTGAAGTAGTACAGGAACCTTTTCTGAAGTCGGAGCGACTTCAGTAGTGTAAATTAAGACGCTCTCATTGACTATAATGCAAATCTCTAAGTAAAGCGACTTGGGGCGACTTGAGGGCTTACAAGTCGGATCCCAAGTCGTAGTGTGAACCGACCCTTAGGGTGGGACCTGGGCCCCATACTCATTTTAAGGCCAATAACTAGAAGATAAGCCAGCCAAGTGGGGACTAGTAAAATTGCCAAGTCAGTTCCCTTAGACTGCAATGGTATTTGTTGTATAACTTTTGCACATGTTAGGCTCTTTAGTTGCCCCCCTGGACTGGGGGGGTGTTTTGTCCCATCTGTAATTTTAGTGCATGCTGGATGATGTGCTTAACTTTGGACAGTGGGGTGGCTTATTTTGTGCTAGCTGCATTTGGGTTGTTCTGGGCATGCTCAGGGACTTTGTTTTTTTTTTTTGGTGGTGCTTTTTGTGTGTGAACAGAACTTGGATGTTCCTGGGCATGCTCAGAGTGTGTTTTTTGGATTAGTAATTTAAGGACATCCTTAACAGGTGTACTCACTTTGAAGTTCAGTCTCTACATTGGGTGAACTTGAATTTTGTGTGTTTAATGGACTGTCCATGTGTTTGCAATTGCCTCATTAGCACACAAACCTATGTTATATAAAGCTTGCAGATAGCATTCTGTACTTTGCCCTGAAAAGAGCCAAGATTGTATGTGTGGGGGGGCCGGCAAGAGAGTACATTTGGGTGTCCTTATCGAGTTTCTAACACATGTATTTTGTTTATTATGTTGTTGCAAAACAGATGTGTTTTTATGCAATTTATTTGTTACTTTGGTTTGGTGTTTTTTTTTTTTTTTTTTTTGTTTTTTTTTTGGGTGGCGGTTATTTTACTATGAAATCTTTTTTATGTTGGCAATTTTTGTTGTTTTTACCTTGTTCACTTTGATTTAACTGTCTGTGCTGCATTATTTTTAAAATTCTTTCTCAAGATGTTGTGCCTAATGTTGTTTTAATCCATAAGGGTCCTTTCACACTGGGGCGGTTTGCAGGCGCTATTGCGCTAATAGCGCCTGCAAACCGACCCGAAAGTGCCCCCGCGGGCTTTCACACTGGAGCGGTGCGCTAGCAGGACGGGAAAAAAAGTCCTGCTAGCAGCATCTTCGGAGGGGTGAAGGAGCGGAGTGTATACACCGCTCCTTCACCGCTCCTGCCCATTGAAATCAATGGGACAGCGCGGCTATACCGCCGGCAAAGTGCCTCTGCAGAGGCGCTTTGCGGTGGTTTTTAACCCTTTCTCGGCCACTAGCGGGGGGTAAAACCGTCCCACTAGCGGCCGAATACTGACGATAAAGTGCCGATTTACAATAGCGGCGCTTTACCCCTGCCCCAGTGTGAAAGGGCCCTAATAGATGTCCATCTGTGGGTGCACACCTTTTAACTCCTGTTAATTTACACTCCAAAAGGGTCAAACCTAAAACCCATTCTGTTAGTGTCTCAAATTAACATACATGTGTGCATTTTGCTTTCCTTGCTTCTTTTCCAAGTCCTGTTTGTTTGTTTTTTTGAACAATAAAATTGTTTCAAATTTTTTTTTGTTTTATGTGTGTTCTTTTCATGCAACAGATTTCCCAGCTCCAGCTTAACTAGGCTGATTAGCATGTCTTAGACAAATCCCCTTTTTCTTTTTTTGTTACTTTCCTGGTGCCTTCATGGTAGCACATGCATGGATTGTGTGTATGCTGCCATGGATAGTGACCAGGAAAGTAACATTTCATGTTTAGGAAATTTTAGCTTATCTAAAATAGCTGTCCAAAATACAAAGCCATTGACTTTGATTTAAAGCACCTGTGCAAGATGAAGGAAAACCTGCAAACAGGGGCGGGGTACTTGAGCACAGGATTGAGAAGCACTGAACTACAATCAAGCTGAAGACAATCCTATTCTAATTGTGGACATTTGAGAGAAACCAAGATTTTTTTTTTTTTTTTTTTTTCCTGTCACATAGCCAAACAGGAAGTGAGAGTAAAACCCTAATATTTTTCCTTGGGGACACACAGGTCAATCTAACTAGTGCCCCCATTATGCAAATCGCACTCTAGCACTTTGTTGTGTACACCCCAAATTATTAGGTATTTTGGGGTTTATTAAAGGCAAATCCTTTCTGCAATACAAGTGTAGTTAATGAAATCTGAGGGGTAGCATTGGTGATTTTATCATCCAATCATGTAGAGGCAAAGATGCTGTTGTTTTTCTTTTCCTTGCATGTCCCCCTCGGATCTCCAGCAACTGAACTTCTAAGTGCACTTGTAGTGCAAAGTGGATTTACCTTTTAGTAAATAATAAACCCCAAGATACATAATAATTTGGGATGTACATGGCAAAATGCTAGAGTACAATTTCCCGAATGGGCAAACCATTTAGATTGACCTGTGTGTCCCCAAGGACATACATTGGTAGGGTTTTACCCTTACTTCCTGTTTGGCTATATGACAGGAAGTGAATAATTTTGAATGAGAAATTGGCAAAATTTGAGAGGTGTCTTCACCCTATCAGGGGTGTAGACCTCCCCCAAAACTTCTAACCCCTCTGCAGTCTATCCCCAAGCAAAAATAAGAAAGGATTTAAATAAGTTTACCTTTGCAAAGACACATTCCTAAATTCAATTGTGATGCATGTTAATGGCCCATTTAGACCTTTAATAGAAAGTCATCAGTTGCTTTTGACTCTAAACATTATTTTTGGCCAGTCCTAGAAATCTGCATCTGTTTTTCTATTAACCAATTAGTGTCTGTGCTATAGCCAAATGACGGGCACAGCGTGGACCTGAATTTCTGGGAGGCTGTCATAGGACGGGCTCCCCGTGTGCTTGCTGCAGGGCGCACTGAGTCACTGAGACTCGGGTGATCACAGATCGAAGTAATGGCCGATCCTGGCCCCTTACCACGCGATTAGCTGTCAGCCAATGATGGCTGATCACATGATGTAAACTAAAGCTTGGTAATTGTTTATTTTTTCTCCTCACGCTGACAGCATGAGGATAAAAATAAAAGCTGATCACCGGCTTAGGTGCAAGGGACATTGGTCCCGAAGAGGCAATTCTGCCTCATCTGTGCCCACCAGTAGCACCTGCCAGTGCCACCTATCAATGCCCACCAGTGGTCCCAAGCAGTGCTGCCTATCAGTGTAACCCATCAGTGCCCACCAGTGCCGCCTCATCAGCGTACATTATTGAAGGAGACAAATTTACCTGTTTGCAAAATTTAATATCAAAATATCCAAAATTATTTTTAAAAATCTGTCTTTTTTTTGAACAAAAGAAAAAAAACACAGAGGTGATCAAATACCACCAAAAGAATGTTCTATTTGTGGGAACTTTAAAAAAACAACATTTGGCTAAGTATGACTGCGCAATTGTCATTCAAAGTACATGAGCGCTGAAAATTGGTCTGCACAGCAGGGGGGTTTAAGTGCCCAGTAACTTAACCTTTTCTCCGATGTTTTGAACTAGTCACATGACACGGCATTAAGGCTTTTCCACTATTGCAAGCCCAAAGTTGTGTGTTTTTTGCCGCGAGTTTCCTGCAACTTTTTGCTGAAACTTGAAGCAATGCCTGTGTATTTTTGAGGTCTATGGACCTCAGGTCGCATCAAAGTGGGACCAAAGTAGTACAGGGACTACTGTGAAGTTGCTGTAACTTGAAGTCGCAGACATATGAACGGTACTCATTGTAAATCATGGGGTAGAACTTGTGATGCAACTTTTCAGTCCCAAGTGGCATGACAAGTCGCAATAATGGAAAACAAGCCGAAAAAGCACATTGTACATCACACAACTTTGGGGTTGAAATAGTGGAAAGAGAGCATTAGGCTAAAGCGGTAATAGGAAGATGCATTGTAAGAATTACTTTGAATTGCAGAAAATCAAACAAGCTCTTGCACTGAATCTAATTTATGGAAGATCTAACTGATTGGCCAGTGTATGGAGACCTTTAAAGATATGAAAAGTTGAATTTCTGGTTTTTAAGCCTCATACACACGATGGGGCTTTGTACAAACTTTCCCGTGTATTTTTGTACAAAAGGCGTTGGCCTTAGGGCTCTTTCACGTGGACGTGTCCGTGTACGGATGGAAAAATAGGTTTTACCTCCGTTACACTTTTTCGGATTGGAGAGGTCTATGGAGTGTCTGATCAGGTCCGCAGGTCCGAGGCGGGCCTTAGGCCCCTTTCACACTGGGGTGGTGCGGGCGGCAGCGGTAAAACTGCGCTATTTTTAGTTCCCGCTCTACCAGCAGTATTTGGCCGCTAGTGGTGTTAACCCCCGCTAGTGGCGGAGTTAAATCCGCCTGCAAAATGCCGTATAGCCACACTGTCCCATTGATTTCAATGGGCAGGAGCAGTTTATACACCGCTCCTTCACCGCTCCAAAGGTGCTGCTAGCAGGACTTTTTTTAGGCCCCTTTCACACTGGGTCATTTTTAGGTGCTACAGCGCTAAAAATAGCGCCTGAAAAACGCCCTAAAGAAGCGGCTCCATTCACTCCAGTGAGGGCTTTCACACTGGAGCGGTGCGCTGGCAGGGCATCACAAAAAGTCCTGCCAGCAGTGTGACAGACCTAGCCAGGACAGAGGCTGTTGGAGAGGACTGAATGCAAGGCTCTTGCCTTTTGATTATGGGCCCTGGATTTTCAAGGGAACAATACTCTTTGTGAGGTGAATTAGAAATCCAGTGTGAACTGTACTAGTCGGACTCAGTCGTGTATTGTGTATATATTGTATGTTGTCTCATTCTGTTGTGGACTCTTTGCTGTGATCATTTGGGATGTGTGTCCCTGTAGAGGGAGGGGGATTCCTACAGCAGCCCCCCTGCTGATAAGACTGATTACTGAGGAGAAGTTTGAACACACCTGACCTGTGTGTCCATTGTCTTTGGACAGTTTAACCCGCCCTCTTTTCCAAGGGTGGGGGGGAAGAGTTATTTTATCTGTTGTGTCCATGTGTGATAATAAAACAGTCCATGTTAGCATCTAAGCAAGTCTCGTCTTGTTTTATGCTTGGGAGCGGTTGGAATATCTGATATCTGAGTCCAGACTGGGAGGAAGTGGTATACTGATGGAAGCACTCAAGCGGAGTGTGGGACGTTCCATGACAAGCAGCTTCTTTGTAGCGGTGAACTCGCCGCTCCTCCCCATTGAAATCAATGGGGCAGCGCAGTGATACCGCCAGCAAAATGCTGCTCCAGCAGGGTTAAAACCCCCCCCCGCTAGCAGCCGAATAACGCTGCTAAAACACTAAAGATAGCGCCGCTTTACCGCAGACGCCCCCACCGCCCCAGTGTGAAAGGGGCCTTACTGTCCTGCTAGCTCACCGCTCCAGTGTGAAAGCCCAATTCACACTGGAGTGAATGGAGCCACTTCTTTAGGGCGTTTTTAAGGCGCTATTAGGCCTTAGGCCCCTTTCACATGGACGGATAGAATTGTGCTTTTAGCTCCGTTTTCTACCACAGCTAAATGCACACAATGCTTTCCAATGGCCCCATTCACACACTGCGTTTAGCTGCGTTTTGATTACATGCGGTTTGGTGCGAATAGAAAAAATAGAATTGACTGCGTCCAGGAGCGATTTAGTGCAGCTATCCGCACATAACCGCGGGTAATCGCAGTGCACTGTGTCGGCTGCAGATAGCAGCGCCGAGCTGGCTCGCTCATCAGGAAAGGAAAAAATGTTTTTTCCTTTCCCAATAAGCGACAAGCACAGGGATCCGACTTGGATCCCCGTAAATGCCAGGCACTGTGGTATGAATCTTGAGGGAGAACTTCACGCCAAATTTTACATAAAAAAAAACAGCATGGATTCCCCTCCAAGTCCATACCAGACCAGACCCTTCAGTCTGGTATGGATTCCAAGGGGAACCCCCTACGCTGAAAAAACGGAGTGGGGGTCCCCCCAAAATCCGTACCAGACCCTTATCTGAGCACGCAGCCCGGTCAGTCAGGAAAGGGGGTGGGGACGAGCGAGCGCCTCCCCCCCCCCGCTCCTGAGCCGTACCAGGCCGCCTACCCTCAACATGGGGGATGGGTGCTTTGGGGAAGGGGGACGCGCTGCGGCCCCCCCACCCCAAAGCACCTTGTCCCCATGTTAATGAGGACAAAGGCTTCTTCCCGACAACCCTGGCCGTTGGTTGTCGCGGTCTGCAGGCGGGGGGCTTATCAGAATCCAGGAGCCCCCATTGATAAAGGGGCCACCAGATCCCGGCCCCTACCCTATGTGAATGAGTATGGGGTACATGGTACCCATTCACCTGGGTGAAAAAAGTGTTACTTTAAAAACCTGTCTAGTGTGTTTTTTTTCTTAATTTATTAAGCAGCTCCGGGGGTCTTCTTCCAACTTCGGGGGTCTCTTCCCTGCTCTCTGGCCTCTTCTCCGCACTCTCTGGATCATCTCCCAGTCTCCGGCTCTTCTCCGTGCTCTCCGGCTCTTCTCCGCACTCTCCGGCTCTTCTCCGCACTCTCCGGTTCTTCTGCCGGGCTCCTCCACTATCTTCTGCTCTTTTGCCACTCTTTTACTAGCGGTGGCCCGGTCTTCTCCCGCTGTCTGGTTCTTCTGTCGCTGTCTGGTATCTTCTGCCGGGCTCCCCTGCTATCTTCTTCCAGCTCTTTTGCTAGTGGTGGCCCAGTCTTCTTCTTCTGTCGTCGTCGTCTTCTCCCCTCTTCTCCCCTCTTCTCTCCTCTTCTCTTCTTCCGATGTTGACACAACGCTCTCTCCTGCTGTGAGGCGTGCAGCAACTTACATAGGCATAGGGCGTGGTCACCGTGTGATGTCACCGGATGACCCCAACCCCCTATGACTGCACAGTCCCAGCATGCCCCGGGACTGCGCCGTCATAGGGGGCGGGGTCATCCGGTGACATCACACGGTGACCATGCCCCATGCCTATATAAGTCGCCGCACACCTCTCAGACGGCATTACAGGAGAAGAGAAGAGAAGACCGGGCCACCGCTAGCAAAAGAGTAGAAGATAGCGGAGGAGCCTGGCAGAAGAGCCGGAGAGCGCGGAGAAGATCTGGAGAGTGTGGAGAAGAGGCTGGAGAGCGCAGAAGAGACCCCCGGAGTCGGAAGAAGACCCCCAGAGCTGCCTAATAAATTACTTTAAAAACCTGTCTAGTGTGTTTTTTCTTGACACTTTTTTTCACCCAGGTGAATGGGTAGGGGTACCATGTACCCCATACTCATTCACATAGGGTGTGGGGGCCGGGATCTGGGGGCCCCCTTATTAAAGGGGCTCCCGGATTCTGATAAGCCCCCTGCCCACAGACCCCGACAACCAATGGCCAGGGTTTTCAGGAAGTGGCCCTTGTCCTGGCAGCGCGTCCCCCTTCCCCAAAGCACCCATCCCCCATGTTGAGGGCATGCAGCCCAGTACGGTTCAGGGGGGTGCTCGCTTGTCCTCACCCCTTTCCTGACCGGCAGGGCTGCATGCTCAGATAAGGGTCTGGTATGGATTTTGGGGGGACCCCCCATGTCGTTTTTTCAGCGTAGGGGGTTCCCCTTGAAATCTATACCAGACCGAAGGGCCTGGCATGCACCCTGAGGGGGAACCCATGCCGGTTTTTCTCGCGCTGCTTTAATAGGAAGATGTGTTTTTCCCATCGCAGCGAGTGCGAGATGTACTTCGCCGAGAACCAGCGTGATCCTATCGCACTGGAAACATTCTCGCGTATAGGTACTCCTGTGTGTGCACCGGTTCACACGTTGAGTTAAGGATCTATCCAGTGCACCAATTAAGGTCTGAACCAGTGCAGTGAATTCATCTTAGTAAATGACCCCCTATGTCCCAAGTGGTATGCAGTTCTGCCACTAGAACCTTTTGTAATCACATAAAAATCCCTCTGATGCCTTCATTGTCTGGACTAGTTTTATCAAAAACTTTGTCGGAATCTATTGTTCTAGTTTTGTGATACTCAAAAATATCCATATCAAATCTAAAATTATATATCGGACTCCTAAAAAAATGTATGTAAATATATGAAAAATGATCTATAAATATGTATGTGGGCAGCAGCAAAATAGATAGTATTAAGTGTCAAAAATGCGCATAGTTTAATTATTCTGCGCTCACCCAACTACCAATGCAAGCAAAACCATAAAAATGTTATGTGAAAGAAAAAAGTGGTAAAAAATCAAAAAGAAATTATATATGGGTATATGTATGCTGCTCTCTCCAAGAATTAAATACTCAATTCATAAACAGATATATACACAAAATGAGATTGCGCAAAAACCCAAACACATCAATACATAATCGTGCAAACACAATATACAATGTGAATAAATAAACCAATATATCAAGTGAGTAAGATAATGGCATAATGGCAACAGGAACTACAGAAACTACCCAAACAACAGAAACTACCCAAATGACCCTGATCAAAAGTTTACACACCCCAGGTCTTAATACCGTGTATTGCCCCCTTTGACATCAATGACATCTTGAAGTCTTTTGTGGTATTTGTGGATGAGGCTTTTTATCTTCTCAGATGGTAAAGCTGCCCATTCCTCTTGGTAAAAAGCCTCCAGTTCCTGTAAATTCTTGGGCTGTCTTGCATGAACTGCACGTTTGAGATCTCCCCAGAGTGGCTCAATGATATTGAGGTCAGGAGGCTGAGAAGGCCACTCCAGAACCTTCACTTTATTCTGCTGTAGCCAATGACAGGTCGACTTGGCCTTGTTCTTCTGGATCATTGTCATGTTGGAATGTCTAAATACGTCCCATGCGCAGATTCCTGGCTGATGAATGTAAATGTTCCTCCAGTATTTTTTGATAACATACTGCATTCATCTTGTCCAAATTTCCTGTGCCTTTGTAACTAACACATCCCCAAAACATCAGCGATCCACCTCCGTACCTTTCATCATAGGCCGCATTGACTCCTCTCCAAATGTAGTGTTTATGGTTGTGGCCAAATAGCTCAATTTTGGTCTCATCCAGGGCCGGCTGGGAATAAAACCAGCCCTGGAAAAAAATTCATATCAGCCCCATATCAATATTATACCAGCTCAACATCATTATGTCATTTTCTTATTCATAAAAGGGAAAACCATGCATTTTAAAGCACATTAGAAGAGTGTATTATATATAGATAAGACAGATATGAAAGCACATACAGGGCTTTATATATATGAGCAAATTCCAGTTAAAAGTGGTAAAAGTGTAGAAATAATCAAGGGGGACACCAGGGACTTTGTGAATGTGAGGGGGGAGGGGCTCTGGTGACCAGAGACCACTTTCTGCAGAAAGAATATACTAAGGTAAGGAGTGGCTGATTTAAGGGCAAAAGCTTTATATCAGTGCCCTCTTTCATTATTGTATTCACTCCCCCCTTACATCAATCACTCCCCTCAGACTGGCTTGGCGGCATTGATGCTGACCTCCTCTCAGGTGCAAGAGATCAATGTAGCCTCACCAGTGCCCATCAAATGCAGCCTCACCAGTGCCCATCAAACGCAGCCTCATCAGTGCCCATCAAATTACAGCCTCACCAGTGCCCACCAACTGCAGCTTATGAGTGCCCATCAAATTCAGCTTATCAATACCCACCAAATGCAGCCCACCAAATACAGCACACTAAATGCAGCCCACCAGATGCAGCCCACCAGTGCAATTCCCACCAAATGCAGCCCACCAGATGCAGAACACCAAATGTAGAACACCAGATGCAGCCCACCAAATGCAGCCCACCAAATACAGCACACCATATGCAGCCCACCAGATGCAGCCCACCAAATGCAGCCCACTAAATGCAGAACACCAGATGCAGCCCACCAAATGCAGCCCACCAAATACAGCACACTAAATGCAGCCCACCAAATACAGCACACTAAATGAAGCCCACCAAAATGTAGCCCACCAAATGCAGCCCACCAAATACAGCACACTAAATGCAGCCCACCAAAATGCAGCCCACCAAATGCAGCCCACCAAATACAGCACACTAAATGCAGCCCACCAAAATGCATCCCACCAAATGCAGCCCACCAAATACAGCACACTAAATGCAGCCCACCAGATGCAGCCCACCAGATGCAGCCCACCAAATGCAGCCCACCAAATGCAGAACACCAGATGCAGCCCACCAAATACAGAGCACCAGATGCAGCCCACCAAATACAGCACACTAAATGCAGCCCACCGAATACAGCACACTAAATGCAGCAAACCAAATGCAACCCACCAGATGCAGAACACCAGATGCAGAACACCAGATGCAGCCCACCTGTGCAGTACCCACCAAATGCTGCCTATCAGTGCAGTGCCCACCAGTAACTGGATCACAATCTCCTGTGTCATGGAGCTTGGATTTAAATTGCCCGCCCGGGCGGCCGCTGTAAGAAAGTCCTGCCTCCTGTGACACACGTCACACTGATTCAATGCCCCATTGGATCAGTGTTCTGTCAATCACAAAAGCCTGTCTAGGAGGCGGGACTTTCTTACAGTGCCGCTGAACAGCTCAGACGGACCCCCAGCTGCATAACACAGCGGGAGATAGCCGCTGTGTATGTGTTTCACATACGAGGAAGAGGGAATGAAGGACAGCATGGAAGTTTCGGCACGAGTGCAGCCACGCAGGATTGGCCGTGCTTGAGCCACAGCTCAAAGCGGCCCCAGGGCAGGTGGCCTGCCGGGAAATTTCCCGGTATCCCGGTAGGCCAGTCCGGCCCTGGTCTCATCACTCCAAATGACTTTGTTCCAGAAGGTTTGAGGCTTGTCTCTGTGCTGTTTGGCGTATTGTAAGCGGGATACTTTGTAGCAATTGCATAGTAATGGCTTTCTTCTGGTGACTCGACCAAGCAGCCCATCTTTCTTCAAGTGCCTCCTTATTGTGCATCTTGAAACAGCCACACCATATGTTTTCAGAGAGTCCTGTATTTCACCTGAAGTTATTTGTGGGTTTATCTTTGCATCCCAAACAATTTTCCTGGCAGTTGTGGCTGAAATTTTAGTTGGTCTACCTAACCGTGGTTTGGTTTCAACAGAACCGCTCATTTTCCACTTCTTGATTAGAGTTTTAACACTGTTAATAGTATTCTCAATTCCTTGGATATCTTTTTATATCCCTTTCCTGTTTTGTACAGTTCAACTACCTTTTCCCGCAGATCCTTTGACAATTCTTTTGCTTTCCCCATGACTCAGAATCCAGAAACCTCAGTGCAGCACTGGATGAAAGATGCAAGGAGGTCTGTCAGGAGTCCAGAAACTCATTGACCTTTTATACACACACACTAATTACAAGCAAACAGATCACAGGTGAGGATGGTTACCTTTAATAGCCATTCAAACCCCTTTGTGTGAACTTGTGTGCATGTTATCAGGCCAAAATCACCAGGGTGTGTAAACTTTTGATCAGGGTCATTTGGGTAGTTTCTGTTGCCATTATGATTTCAAAAGAGTAAACATAGTTGATTGATAATAAATGGCTTCAGCCAAACAATAATGAGTGAAAGAAATATATATATATATATATATATATATATATATATATATATATATATATATATATTGTGTATTGTCTGTTGGAAGGCAACATGGTCTAGTGTCATATTTCTGGAGTTTCTACATATCGGTTTCCTATTCCCAAAGATCAGCCATGCTGATACTTGCAGTTCCATGGCTAAAAGGATAAAGGTATTTCAATCCCTGGCTGATACAGGCAGATGGCCCCAAGCAGAATCTGCATCTGAACACCTGGTTCCGGAATGTCTGTTGCTGACAATACACTGCAAGCCATCTTCAAGAGAGAGCAATGGCTGCCAGGATGATTGATGATCAAAAGATCAACAAGCTCCTGGAGATGATATGGGCAATACTGCCCCTAGAGGCCTATACGGCAAGACGTTCAGTAATCTAATCTATTGAGGACTACCTCTTGGCAATATCTCATTGGATAGGAGGCAAGTGGGGGTGGTTATGAGTGGGTGTGAATGTTTGAGTAAAAAGGCTCACAAAAAGAGAAATAGGCCCTTGAATCTTTTTCCCTTGCTCTGGTTAATGGCTTGGGCCTAAGCCATGAGGCTCAGGCTCTCTTTTGCCATCTTGAGCCCAGCCAATGAGTCTATATAGAGGATGTGATAAGTATTTTTGATGTTTTGTTGTTTTTATATTTTTCTGTATATTCTGTGGTTTAGTATGTGATGTTAGAATATTGCTATTTTCTTGGGAAATAAATAAGATATTGTTTTACTAGCAGCAGTGTGTTTACTTTCGTAGATAACCTTATATTATTGTGCTTATTAGAATCTTAATAGACTAGCTAATTATAGGTTAGACAAGTTAATACATATATGCAATCCCCTGTTTCCCCGAAAATAAGACCTAGCGTGATTGTCAGTGATGGCTGCAATATAAGCCCTACCCCCCAAATAAGCCCTACCCTGTTTCCCCAAAAATAAGCCCTACCCTGAAAATAAGACCTAAAAGGACTTTAACTAGGGCTTATTTGGGGGGTAGGGCTTATATTGCAGTCATCACCGACAATCACTCTAGGTATTATTTTCGGGGAAACAGGGTAGTTATATAGTTTATATTAGATTGTATAATATTGCATATTTACTTCATTGTCTCATATAGAGTTGTAGACTCTTTACTAGATCATTTGAGGTGTGCCTGTATCCCATTGTTCTATTGTTTGTGTCTGCCTTGGGAGCAACATATTATGGGATGTATAGTATGTCTCTGTGGATTAGCTGTGAGAGGGTAGAGGGGATTTCTCCAGCAGCCCCTCCTAAAGACAGTCACCTGATGAGAAGTTTGAATACACCTGTGTCATGCTACTGGTGGAGGTAAAGTCTATCCCGTCCTGTTTCATTATGCAAAGGAGGGGGATTGTCCCCTGGGTGTATATATATGTACCTGTGTTCAAATAAACAGCTCATGTTCCAGTTCAGCAGCCAAAATGAGGCTTCCTGCAGTCTGGGACATCCAAACCTCCACCGGGATCCAAGGTCTGGATAGCAGGAGAGGAGAGGTACAGACACCAACCGCCATGGAGGAGGAATTCGGAAGGAGGTTATGAGAGATGCAGATACAGTACAGAGGACCAGTGTCCTGCTGGGATGATATGATTCTGTCCACGGGAACTCTGGAAGGAAGCGCTAGCCAGCCTGTAAGCAGCGACACCAGGGAAAAATTCTCTCCTCCTATCAGGAAAGGTACTGGCGGCAGTACAAAGTGTGTTTTTGAGGAGACAACCGCACAAGGAATGGAATGCTGAGTTAACCAGGTTGGTCCAGGCAGAGATACGGTTGAACAAGAGCTACAGAGCTCTTTGCTGGTATGTAGCCTAAATGTGCTCGTGGACAGCGGACAACATTCCAACCGAAGGGTAAGCTGGTGGGTTTAGGCAGAAACAAGTCCATGGGGTTAGCCGGGGTCATACACAGGTAACAGAGGTTTTCAGGTAGAAGCAAAGTCCTTTGGACAAGCCAGGGTCATACACAGGCAAGCAGGCAGGTTAGGCAGAAGAGTAGTCCTTAGGGTAAGCCGGGGTCAGAGCCAGGAGAAGATCAGAGTAGGTCAAGGAACAATCCAGGTCACAGCAAGATAACAGATAACAGATGCAGGTTCAGGAACTCATAGAGAGCTGAAGACAATCTAGCAATGAGAGAGAGTCCTGGGAAGCCTTTTATAGGCCATCAGTGAATTGGGTCTGTCACGCTATGCGCGCGCTGTCCTGTTGCGCATGCGCCGAGCCGCAATTCTACCGTGCATATGCACAGGAACCCGTCAATAATGTCTGTTAACAGTCATGCCATTGACCTCATTGTTATTTCCCTGACAGAAGCGATATACTGATGGAAGCACTTAAGCGGAGTGTGGGATGTTCCGTCACAGCCTGATGTAAATGGACACAGGTCTGTTTACATTCAGTCACCCAGAGAGCCATCACAGATCTGCCCCTGTCCACAGTGTAAGCGTAGACCCAAGCTAAACGAGTATGGATGTAAAAAAACAGACATCTGTCCCATTCAGCTCTGATTCAGCAGTGAATCTACTCACAGATCCCCTACTGAATGGAGCGGACAAAGCCGGTGTGAAAGGGCCCCTCATTCACACAGGTACTGTGGCCACATGAATAAGTGGTTTGCTCATGTGGTTGGAGCCTCCTGTTACTCCATGGGGACACAGGGACTGTACAAAACACAGCCACAGCTCCTAAATTGACAGGTGTATAGGTGGAGGTGAGCGGCCCAAAATTCACACTATCTACATTTAGGGCTGCACCCACACCTATTAAATTAGAACCTTTGGCTGTTTCCTTACAACTGTTACATCCCCATAGTCTAACACAAGTGCCTGCACACAGCTCCAGGTGGATCCAGCCACATACATGAAAAACAGGCCCCATGATTTCTAATGGCAGCCCCAAGATTGGAGAGAGGCCCTGTCCAGGGTTGCTACCTGTCTGATTTTCACCTGGACAGTTCAGGTTTTGACAAATGCGTCCGGGATTCAGTTTGCCTGAAACCCAGACACACATACTTCCATTTCAACTGATCTAATGGGGGTCTTTATGGGGAGCCCCTATATTACGGAGGGGGTGGCTCTGATCCCTATATTACAAAGGGGGTGACACTGACCTCTGTATTATAGGGGGGAGGGTGACACTAACCTCCATAATATGGGGGGACACTGACCTCTGTATTATTGGGGGTGACACTGACCTCTGTATTATGAGGGGGTGACACTGACCTCTGTATTATGAGGGGGGGTGACACTGACCTCTGTATTATGAGAGGGTGACACTGACCTCTGTATTATGAGGGAGGTGACACTGACCTCTGTATTATGAGGGGGGGTGACACTGACTTCTGTATTATGAGGGGGGGGTGACACTGACCTCTGTATTATGAGGGGGTGACACTGACCTCTGTATTATGAGGGAGGTGACACTGACCTCTGTATTATGAGGGGGGGTGACACTGACTTCTGTATTATGAGGGGGGGTGACACTGACCTCTGTATTATGAGGAGGGTGACACTGACCTCTGTATTATGAGGGGGGTGACACTGACCTCTGTATTATGAGGGAGGTGACACTGACCTCTGTATTATGAGGGGGGGTGACACTGACTTCTGTATTATGAGGGGGGGGTGACACTGACCTCTGTATTATGAGGGGGTGACACTGACCTCTGTATTATGAGGGAGGTGACACTGACCTCTGTATTATGAGGGGGGGTGACACTGACTTCTGTATTATGAGGGGGGGTGACACTGACCTCTGTATTATGAGGAGGGTGACACTGACCTCTGTATTATGAGGGGGGTGACACTGACCTCTGTATTATGAGGGGGGTGACACTGACCTCTGTATTATGAGGGGGGTGAAACTGACCTCTGTATTATGAGGGGGTGACACTGACCTCTGTATTATGAGGGGGGGTGACACTGACCTCTGTATTATGAGGGGGGTGACACTGACCTCTGTATTATGAGGGGGTGACACTGACCTCTGTATTATGAGGGGGGTGACACTGACCTCTGTATTATGAGGGGGTGACACTGACCTCTGTATTATGAGGGGGTGACACTGACCTCTGTATTATGAGGGGGGTGACACTGACCTCTGTATTATGAGGGGGAGGGTGACACTGACCTCTGTATTATGAGGGGGGTGAAACTGACCTCTGTATTATGAGGGGGTGACACTGACCTCTGTATTATGAGGGGGGGTGACACTGACCTCTGTATTATGAGGGGGTGACACTGACCTCTGTATTATGAGGGGGGGTGACACTGACCTCTGTATTATGAGGGGGTGACACTGACCTCTGTATTATGAGGGGGGGTGACACTGACCTCTGTATTATGAGGGGGGGTAACACTGACCTCTGTATTATGAGGGGGGGTGACACTGACCTCTGTATTATGAGGGGGAGTGACACTGACCTCTGTATTATGAGGGGGTGACACTGACCTCTGTATTATGAGGGGGGGTGACACTGACCTCTGTATTATGAGGGGGGGTAACACTGACCTCTGTATTATGAGGGGGGTGACACTGACCTCTGTATTATGAGGGGGGGTGACACTGACCTCTGTATTATGAGGGGGGGGTGACACTGACCTCTGTATTATGAGGGGGGATGACACTGACCTCTGTATTATGAGGGGGGTGACACTGACCTCTGTATTATGAGGGGGGTGACACTGACCTCTGTATTATGAGGGGGGTGACACTGACCTCTGTATTATGAGGGGGGTGACATTATTCAGACCAGACTGTGGCTCTCTAATTAACTGAGATCGTCACTCACAAATCTGTTCCCACAGTTTGGCCACACCCACTGTTCGCTGGGCCGCAGTACTACTCCCCATGGTGTACCCAAAGGTTTCCCAGGTCTTTTACAATCCTACTACAATAAAGTGTCGGGGTTTGGCTTGAAGAAAAGGTGGCAACCCGGGCCCTGTCAGGTAGGCTGTATGGAGCCCCATGATTTCTAACAGAAGCCCTACAAGAGGGGTGAGAGCAGAGTGATCATAATATAAGCTTCATGATAGTCCTTTGTAATTACTAACCAGCACCATGCAGTAGAGATGGAGAGAAGTGGTGACATCTCTTCAGTGTCTCATGTTGTATTTATGGAGATATTTAGAACCTGAACACTCAGATCTCTCTTTCCTCTGCATGGTGCAGAATAGTCATTATAAAGGGCCGGGACCCCTGAACTTCCCATTATTTCATTTCATGAATCCATAATCATAACTAGGGTTGTCCCGATACCACTTTTTTAGGACCGAGTACAAAGTACTGATACTTTTTTTCAAATACTCGCCGATACCGATTACCGATACTTTTTCTTTAATGTCACGTGACAGTGGTTTTTTTTTTAACAGTGCTTTCTTTTTCTTCGGGGGGGGGGGGGGGGGGGGGACAGTGTATGTGTGTGTTTTTTTTTTTTTTTGTTATTATTTACAATTTTTTATTTTTTACAATTTTTTTTTATTCTTTATTGCAATATGTGTTTTTTTTTTTTTTAATCAGCCCTGTTGGGGGGCTTTGGTGAGATATCAGGGGTCTTAACAGACCTCTGATATCTCCCCCTTGAGACAGAGAAAGAGACCGAGGATAGAGATTCCCCAGTCCCTTTCTCTGCAGCCTCAGCTGCACTGAGAATGAATGGAGAGAAGACAGCGGCTCCTCTCCATTCATAATGGAGAGAAGACAGCGGCTCCTCTCCATTCATAAACTGACACATTGTAATCACAGGAGATTACAATGTTTCAGTTATGTGAATGAACAGAGTCAGTTGACTCTGTCTATTCATAAAGGAAGGAGGAGGAGGACAGCGGAGGGGGAGAGAGAAGGAGAGGGGAACGGAGGGGACAGCGGAGAGGCACAACAGAACGGAGGGGACAACGGAGGGGGACAGAGAAGGAGAGGGGAACGGAGGGGACAGCGGAAAGGCACAGCAGAACGGAGGGGACAGCGGAGGGGGACAGAGAAGGAGAGGGGAACAGAGGGGGCATGGAGGAGGATGTAGTGACAGTCAGTGGTGAGCGATCACCGCTGTATGTCACTAAAGCCGCTGAAAGCCGCTGGGGGAGAAACTTGTAACTCCCCCACGTGCCGATCACAGATGACTTCCAGGTATCGGCGGAAGCATCGGGAGCATTTGCCCGAGTACAAGTACTCGGGCAAATGCTCGGTATCGGTGCCGATACCGATACTAATATCGGTATCGGGACAACTCTAATCATAACTGTGCTGTACCCCCCCATTGTATTATATATGGATTTGTGGTGTTTTTTTGGGAACATACCTTGTTATGTGCATTTTAACTATTATTACCTGCTGGTGCTGTCCACTCTATATATATATTCAGATATATACTATATATATATAGTATTCATATATTTTTTAATATGGCAGTTTATTGAAGTTTGAATTCCACTGAATAAATAGATTGTATAAAATGACATAAAATGAAAAGCCGTGTACACTATAGAAATCAATGTGAGTGTGCATTTGTCCTTCTGTGTGTGTGTGTCCCCCGGTATATCCCAGCCCAGTATATCTCATACACAGACACACACAGATAACCGCCATACAAATACATTTATTTCTAGAGAAAGAAAAGCAGAAGAAAGATTTCCATGTTACAGGAGAAGATCACACATCTGATCTGATCAATATGAAGATTATTGATGAACTTCCAACTAATCAATGTCACTTTCCTGTGATCAGATGAATGGAATTCCAGAATGTGTACAATGGATCAATTCCAGAGATCCAATGACTGAAATCCATTCATCCTACAAAACAGATTTACTGACCAACCTTCCCGGAATGTGTGTGTGGAATGTCCATATCACAGATTGTTCCCAGGAAAGAAGTCATTATTGATGGGATAGAAGAAGACCAACATCCTCTATACAAGTCACTCCTCCATTTCTAATAAACATCTCCTATTCCCCAATGGAAACATTTGTATCTTTACAAAGATCTGATCTCTGTGTGTATGGAGTGAGCGCAGTGTCTGGATGATGACACCGAGAAGGAAACAAATGGGTTGATTTACTAAAGCCAAATAGACTGTGCACTCCGCAAGAGCAGTTGCTCCAGAGCTTAGTAAATGAGCAAAAGCTTTGCGGACTTCCATCATCCAATCATCCGCAAGCAAAATTGTTTTTTATTTATTTTCCTTGCATGTGATTGGGTATTCTTTGTAAAATGAAGCTTTACCTCATTCACTAAGCTCTGGAGCAACCTGCACTTGCACAGTGTAACTGCACTTTGCATAGTGCACATGTCTATTTGCCTTTAGTAAATCACCCCCATTGTCAAATCATCAAAACACTGCGACACCCACCTAGACATCTCCTTTCCTTTCTTATATAAAAGTAACATTACAATGACATAATTGCTGAGGAAAGACCATTTCTATACCTTTAAATATGTTATTTGTTAAAATAAATCAATAAAAAGAAATACAAAATGTATAATAAGTCGTAGGAATTTACAAAATAGAGAAAAGGAACCTTCTCTCAGTCCATATTTTTTCCGGATTTGGGTTCTTGATAAGTCGGAAAAGATTTGGCAAAGTTACAAAACATGATGGAGTAGAATTTATAGCAAATTTAGTTCAGTGGAGACCTTTCAAGCCTGGTCTCTTCTTCAGACACGGTGTAACTAAGAAAATGTGTTTTGTGGAATTCAGATGGAATGGTTTAAGGTTCTCTCACCCTGTAGAGGACAATGATTTAATCTCTGGAGGTCTTCATCAGGTCAGGATTGGTGTTATGGGTGGTGATCTTCATCAGGTCAGGATAAGCGTTTTCTGGGGGTCTTCATCAGATCAGAACCGGTTTACTCTGAAGGTGTTCATCAGACCAGGATTGGTGTTCTCTAGAGGTGTTCATCAGACCAGGATTGGTGTTCTCTAGAGGTCTTCAACAGATCAGAACTGGTTTTCTCTGGAGGTCTTCATCAGATTAGGATTGTTGTTCTCTGGAGGTCTTCATCAGATTTGGATTGTTGTTCTCTGGAGGTCTTCATCAGACCAGGATTGGTGTTCTCTAGAGGTCTTCATCAGATCAGAAGAAGTGTTATGGGAATCTGGACTCTGTAACAGGCAGGCCATGTATAATATCAGAAATCAGAAGAAAAGAAGAAGATACAGCACTGGCTCCGGATTTGATGGTAAACGGTGGAGAGTTGGACAGTCCACCACATCTTACTCGAGAGCCTCACTAGCCTCGTGGGGTTCCAGAGGCTTCAGGGAGCTTACTTTATCTCCCCAGCCAAATTTATGATAATCTGGAATGTCATCTCCTGCCACAGTGACCTTCTGTTCACCTTTGTAATACTCTTCAGAATACAGGATCCAGGCCCCACTGACATTATTTTGTGATGAAGCCATGTTGTCAAATCCATACGGTTTAAGGGAATTTGCAGCTTTCTCCAGGGTCACAGTTTTGCCCCCATAGTAGATGTGCTCAAACAGAGTAATTGAGGGATTATACAGACCGTCCCTCACAACTCGCACAGAGCTGATTTTCTTCTCCAATGCTGGGATTGAAGGATAAGAACCTTCCAAGTAGCATTTAAACTTTCCTTCATAACTGATTCCAGTGAAGACAATCCATGGGTCTCCGTGGACTTTGAGAGATCGAGCTCTCTGCAGGAATCCAACAGATGTCAGGTCTTTCGTGTCTTGCTCTATTGACACAAAGTCTCCCTTGAAATCTGGAAGCTCGAACAGCTCAAGAGCATTCATCTTCTAGTTCTATGTGAGGGTGAGATGATGGGAACCGAGATCTCTCTGCAGGTTGGTTTGAGTTCTCTTCTTGGCTGATGGGGAATTTATACAGGAGCCTCAGTGCTGAAATCACAAGGACTTATTTTATGGGAGGTTTCATCATTTCTTCAGAATGTCTGTTCAGAGGCGGTACAAGACGTGGGCGGGAGGGGCGTGTGCCCTGGGCGGAGTGTGAGAGGGGTCGGGTTCAGGACCCCGCGCTGCCTTAGTTCTCCCGGTGTAGCGGTACTGAACACAGCTGTTCTGTCCTCCCCTGTTTGCTCTCACAGCCGGGTTAGCACAAGCGGCCACACTGACAGGGGAGGAGAAGAGCCATGGGCTGTGTGTGTAAGAGCCGGCTCATCCTCCTTCTCCCTCTGTCAGGAGCTGCAGGACCGGATCGACTGGTCTGAGACAGGGACAGAGGCAGAGCGGTCGTCTGAGCTCCCCCGTCCCTTCACCCCCCTCACACTTCTATAGCACAGAACACAGTGAAGGGTTCTGCCTCTATGCTACACATCTGAGACTGTGTTGGAAAAATAGCGCACACATATACCAGAGAGGTGCAGTATCCACTAAAGAGGAGAACTGTGAGAAGGAGGGGGAGGAATTTGTGAAAAGAGGTGAGAACTCTTTACAGGGAGGATTACAAATTCTGGCTGTGAGGGTGGGGGTGGTGGGGTATATATACAGAGGTGGCTATGGAAGGGGGGTATACAGAGGTGGATGTGGAAGAGGGGTATAGAGAGGTGGATGTAGAAGGGGGTATACAGAGGTGGCTGTGGAAGGAGGGTATAGAGAGGTGGATGTAGAAGGGGGGTATACAGAGGTGGATATGGAAGGGGTGTATACAGAGGTGGATGTGGAAGGGGGGTATACAGATGTGGCTATGGAAGGGGGGTATACAGAGGTGGATGTGGAAGGGGGGTATACAGAGGTGGCTGTGGAAGGGGGGTATACAGAGGTGGATGTGGAAGGGGTGTATACAGAGGTGGATGTAGATGGGGGGTATACAGAGGTGACTGTGGAAGGGGGGGATACAGAGGTGGATGTGGAAGGGGGGTATACAGAGGTGGATGTGGAAGGGGGTATACAAAGGTGGCTATGGAAGCGGGGTATACAGAGGTGGATGTGGAAGGGGGGTATACAGAGGTGGCTGTGGAAGGGGAGTATACAGAGGTGAATGTGGAAGGGGGGTATACAAAGGTGGCTATGGAAGGGGGGTATACAGAGGTGGATGTGGAAGGGGGGTATACAAAGGTGGCTATGGAAGGGGGGTATACAGAGGTGGATGTGGAAGGGGTGTATACAGAGGTGGATGTGGAAGGGGGGTATAGAGAGGTGGGTGTAGAAGGGGGGTATACAGAGGTGGCTGTGGAAGGGTGGTATACAGAGGTGGATGTGGAAGGGGGGTATACAGAGGTGATTGTGGAAGGGGGGTATACAGAGGTGGATGTGGAAGGGGGGTATACAGAGGTGGCTGTGGAAGGGGGGTATACAGAGGTGATGTGGAAGGGGGGTATACAGAGGTGGCTGTAGAAGAGGGGTATACAGAGGTGCATGTGGAAGGGGGGTATACAGAGGTGGCTGTGGAAGAGGGGTATACAGAGGTGGATGTGGAAGGGGGTATACAAAGGTGGATGTGGAAGGGGGGGTATACAGAGGTGGATGTGGAAGGGGGGTATACAGAGGTGGCTGTGGAAGCGGTATATACAGAGGTGGATGTGGAAGGGGGGTATACAGAGGTGACTGTGGAAGGGGGTTATAAAGAGGTGGCTGTGGAAGGGGGGTATACAGAGGTGGATGTGGAAGGGGGGTATACAGAGGTGGATGTGGAAGAGGGTATACAAAGGTGGCTATGGAAGCGGGGTATACAGAGGTGGATGTGGAAGGGGGGTATACAGAGGTGACTGTGGAAGGGGGGTATACAGAGGTGGATGTGGAAGGGGGGTATACAGAGGTGGCTGTGGAAGGGGGGTATACAGAGGTGGCTGTGGAAGGGGGGTATACAAAGGTGGCTATGGAAGGGGAGTATACAGAGGTGGATGTGGAAGGGGTGCATACAGAGGTGGATGTGGAAGGGGGTATAGAGAGGTGGATGTGGAAGGGGAGTCTACAGAGGTGATTGTGGAAGGGGGGTATACAGAGGTGGATGTGAAAGGGGGGTATACAGAGGTGGAGGTGGAAGGGGGTATACAGAGGTGATGTGGAAGGGGGTATACAGAGGTGATGTGGAAGGGGGTATAGAGAGGTGGCTATGGAAGGGGGGTATACAGAGGTGGCTGTAGAAGAGGGGTATACAGAGGTGGATGTGGAATGGGGGTATACAGAGGTGGATGTGGAAGGTATTATACAGAGGTGGATGTGGAAGGGGGGGTATACAGAGGTGGCTGTGGAAGTGGGGTATACAGAGGTGGATGTGGAAGGGGGGTATACAGAGGTGGATGTGGAAGGGGGGTATACAGAGGTGGATGTGGAAGGGGGTATACAGAGGTGGATGTAGAAGGGGGGTATACAGAGGTGACAGTGGAAGGGGGGTATACAGATGTGGATGTGGAAGGGGAGTATACAGAGGTGGCTGTGGAAGGGGGTATACAAAGGTGGCTATGGAAGGGAGGTATACAGAGTTGACTGTGGAAGGGGGTATACAAAGGTGGCTATGGAAGGGGGGTATACAGAGGTGGATGTGGAAGGGGTGCATACAGAGGTGGCTATGGAAGGGGGGTATACAGAGGTGGCTGTGGAAGGGGGTATACAGAGGTGGATGTGGAAGGGGGGTATACAGAGGTGACTATGGAAGGGGGGTATACAGAGGTGGCTGTAGAAGAGGGGTATACAGAGGTGGATGTGGAAGGGGGGTATACAGAGGTGGCTGTAGAAGGGGGATATACAGAGGTGGATGTGGAAGGGGGGTATACAGAGGTAGCTCTGGAAGAGGGATATACAGAGGTGGATGTGGAAGGGGGGTATACAGAGGTGGATGTGGAAGGGGGGGTATACAGAGGTGACTATAGAAGGGGGGTATACAGAGGTGGATGTGGAAGGGGGGTATACAGAGGTGGCTGTAGAAGGGGGATATATAGAGAGGTGGATGTGGAAGGGGGGGTATACTGAGGTGGCTGTGGAAGGGGGGTATACAGAGGTGGCTGTGGAAGGGGGGTATACAGAGGTGGCTGTGGAAGGGGGTTATACAGAGGTGACTATGGAAGGGGGGTATACAGAGGTGGCTGTAGAAGAGGGGTATACAGAGGTGGATGTGGAAGGGGGGTATACAGAGGTGGCTGTAGAAGAGGGATATACAGAGGTGGATGTGGAAGGGGGGTATACAGAGGTGACTATGGAAGGGGGGTATACAGAGGTGGATGTGGAAGGGGGGTATAGAGAGGTGGATGTGGAAGGGGGGTATACAGAGGTGGCTGTGGAAGGGTGGTATACAGAGGTGGATGTGGAAAGGGGTATACAGAGGTGGATGTAGAAGGGGGGTATACAGAGGTGACTGTGGAAGGGGGGTATACAGAGGTGGATGTGGAAGGGGGGTATACAGAGGTGGATGTGGAAGGGGGTATACAGAGGTGGATGTGGAAGGGGGGTATACAGAGGTGGATGTGGAAGGGGGGTATACAGAGGGGGATGTGGAAGGGGGTATACAGAGGTGGATGTGGAAGGGGGGTATACAGAGGTGGATGTGGAAGGGGGGTATACAGAGGTGGATGTGGAAGGGGGGTATACAGAGGTGGATGTGGAAGGGGGTATACAGAGGTGGATGTGGAAGGGGGGTATACAGAGGTGGATGTGGAAGGGGGGTATACAGAGGTGACTATAGAAGGGGGGTATACAGAGGTGGATGTGGAAGGGGGGTATACAGAGGTGACTGTGGAAGGGGGGTATACAGAGGTGGATGTGGAAGGGGGGTATACAGAGGTGGCTGTGGAAGGGGGGTATACAGAGGTGGCTGTGGAAGGGGGGTATACAAAGGTGGCTATGGAAGGGGGGTATGCAGAGGTGATTGTGGAAGGGGGGGTATACAGAGGTGGCTGTGCAAGGGGGTATACAGAGGTGGCTATGGAAGGGGGGTATACAGAGGTGGATGTGGAAGGGGTGTATACAGAGGTGGCTATGGAAGGGGGGTATACAGAGGTGGATGTGGAAGGGGGGTATACAGAGGTGGCTATGGAAGGGGGGTATACAGAGGTGGATGTGGAAGGGGTGTATACAGAGGTGGCTATGGAATGGGGGTATACAGAGGTGGATTTAGAAGGGGGGTATACAGAGGTGGCTGTGGAAGGGGGGTATACAGATGTGGATGTGGAAGGGGGGTATATAGAGGTGGAAGTGGAAGGGGGGTATACAAAGGTGACTGTGGAAGGGGGTATACAGAGGTGGATGTGGAAGGGGGGTATACAGAGGTGGATGTGGAAGGGGGGTATACAGAGGTGACTATGGAAGGGGGGTATACAGAGGTGGATGTGGAAGGGGGGTATACAGAGGTGGCTATGGAAGGGGGGTATACAGAGGTGGATGTGGAAGGGGAGAATACAATACAGAAGTGATGTGGAGGGGGGTATACAGAGGTGACTATGGAAGGGGGGTATACAGAGGTGACTATGGAAGGGGGGTATACAGAGGTGGCTGTGGAAGGGGGTATACAAATGTGGATGTGGAAGGGGGTTATACAGGGGTGGATGTGGAAGGGGGGTATACAGAGGTGACTATGGAAGGGGGGTATACAGAGGTGGATGTGGAAGGGGGGTATTCAGAGGTGGCTATGGAAGGGGGGTATACAGAGGTGGCTGTAGAAGAGGGGTATACAGAGGTGGATGTGGGCAGGGAAATTTGCCTGGTACAATCTGACGTCGGTGTACCAAAAGCAGATTGCCCACAAGTACTTGGCTGTGACACACCTAATTCTACACCTTCATTCCTCTCAGTGCAGGTCTCAGAGAGGACTGAAGGTCTAGTGGGGTTGGAGATCTCAGCTGATGAGGAGCAAGGAGAGGTCCTCTTTGTTCTTTGGTGTGGCAGGCAGGTCAACATATGTCTGGTCAAGCATGTGGTACCCAAGCGGGAGATGTTTTGGCCACACGAGATACGCTTGAGACATATGTTGCAAATAGCAGCGGTGCGATCTGATGCACTCGTCTCAAAAAAAGGCCCACACCAAAGAGCTTTTTGAATAACTCGCAGAGACTGCAGCGCCCTGCACATGTGGAGCTTTGGGGTGTGATGCAGTCAATGTGCTGCCCTTAGGCTGGCCCCTGGAGGGCATCCTGCCTCGTTGGTGATGTGCCGCCTCCTCCTCCTCTTCCTCTCTCCTATCAGGCACCCACGTTGAGTCAGTGACCTCATCATCCCCTCCCTCCTCATCACTGGAGCAAACCTGGCAGTATGCTGCAGCAGGGGGAGCATGACTGCCAGATTGCTGTCCTTCTTGGGCACCCCCTCTGTCCGTGCTCATGTTACTGCCTTCATCGTGCTCAGTATCATCATCAGAGCCTTCCAAATGCAGGGCATCCTCCTGGAGCATGTACCCAACAATGTGGTCAAACAGTTCGAGGGACTCCTCAGGAGGACATGGTGGGGCTAGGGAAGGAGTCACTGATGACATTGAGCCGAGGGAAGAGGCCGCTGCTTTGCCAGACAAAGTACCCTGGGCATGGGTGAGAGAGGATGAGGAGGATGAGGACGACTTGGTCATCCACTCGACCAAGTCTTCCACATGTTGCGGCTCAACACGGCCAGCTGCCGAAAAAAAGGCCAAGCGTGTCCCACGGCCACGCTGATGCGGCCACGCTGATGAGGATGCACCGTCTCCACGACCAGCACCGTCTCCACGACCAGCACTAGACACAGAGCCTGCTTGCCCTCTCTTATTGGCTTGTGACTGTCTGCCTCTCCTTCTTGACCTTCCAGACATACTAATGGCCTGTAGCTGCACTAAGCTGGGATATATATATATATATATATATACATATATATATATATATATATATGTACTGATACTGCAGCTAGCAAAATCAACTGCCTGCCTGTAGTATGAGAACACCACCAACCTTCTACAGGTAGCTTTAGCTGAACACTGTGAGGTGGACGCACCCCACTAACTTGTAGGTTTAGCTGAACACTGTGAGCAGGATGCACTGCGCTAACTGTAAATTGTCTAGCTGCCTGACTGTGGTACTAATAGGATCAAAAGAACACCAGCAATTTTCTTCAGGTAACTGTATATACTGTAACAAGACAAGCCTGCCTGTCAGTAAGAAGATAACAGGAACGGATCTAGCTGAACACTGTGAGCAGGACGCACCCCACTAACTTGTAGGTTTAGCTGAACACTGTGAGGTGGACGCACCACACTAACTTGTAGGTTTAGCTGAACACTGTGAGCAGGACGCACCCCACTAACTTGTAGGTTTAGCTGAACACTGTGAGCAGGACGCACCCCACTAACTTGTAGGTTTAGCTGAAGACTGTGAGCAGGACGCACTGCACTAACTGTAAATAGTCTAGCTGCCTGACTGTGGTACTAATAGGATCAAAAGAACACCAGTAATTTTCTTCAGGTAGCTGTAAATACTGTAACAAGACAAGCCTGCCTGTCAGTAGGAAGATAACAGGAACGGATCTAGCTAAACTGAATACAGTGTATATATATATATATATGCAACACCTGGGATGCATATATATACACAATACACTGTAAGTGCAGCTAAACTGACTGACTGTTCTGCCTAATCTATCTAACTCAAATCAAATGACACTGTCTGTCTCTCTCTCTCTCTCAATGAACGCCGGAACACACACTACACAGGGCTGCCGTGCAGGCGGCCTTATATAGTCTGGGGCGTGTACTAAATCCCCTGAGCCATAATTGACCAAAGCCTCCTTGGCTTTGGCCAATTACGGCTCTCTGTTCAGGCGGCGCTGTGATTGGCCAAGCATGCGGGTCATAGTGCATGCTTGGCCAATCATCAGCCAGCAATGCACTGCGATGCCGCAGTGAATTATGGGCCGTGACACGCCACACGAATTTGGCGCGAACGGCCCATATCGTTCGCAATTTGGCGAACAACCGAACAGCCGATGTTCGAGTCGAACATGGGTTCGACTCGAACACGAAGCTCATCCCTAGTCTCCACCAATCCTTCTTTCCCTAAAAACACCAAATTTTCAAAATCCAATTTTCATTGGGACAGAAAGTGAGGTGAAATCTTCTGAACAGGGGCACAGACAGCAAAACAAATGTTACAGGGGTGATGATAACCCTTCCCTATGTTATCCAAAAAGCTTAAAAATAGATTTTTTGGTTGGAGCTACAGTTACAAAATGTACCTGTTCCAAATTACAAACAGATTCAACATGAGAACAAACCTACAGTCCCCATCTTGTTTGTAATCCGGGGACCGCCTGTATACTGCTGTTCAGAGTATATAGAGCCTAGAGGCCCCACGCCTTTTCTCTTTTTTTAATTTGGGTGTGGGGTTCCCCTTAATATACATACAAGACCCAAAGGAGCTTGTAATGGGCTGGGGGGTTACCCATGCCGTTTTTCTCAATAATTTTTATCCATATTGCCAGGACCTGACATTACATTACAGCCGCAAGAAGTTTTACATTACTTTTATTCCTTTAGAAATGTAATTTTGTGCAGGGACTGTTCTAAACACGGGAAACACGTGCCACTTTACAGGCATACTATAGATACCCCCCAGGCACGATATTTAAAGGAATATTTCACTTTTATTTTTTCACTTTAAGCATCATTAAAATCACTGCTCCCAGAAAACTGCCGCTTTTAAAACTTTTTTATGCATTGATACATGTCCCCTGGTCCGTTCGCATGTTCTGGATGCGAACCGAACCGGGGGGTGTTTTTACTCATCCCTACTCCTGAGCTGTTAATTCGTCATATCCCTCCTTTGCTAAAAGACCATACACTTATTGGTCCCACACTAGCATGCTTTCAGGAGGTCAGTGTGAAGCATTGCTTGTCCTCGACCATGGGACCCCTAACACTAGTTCGTTCTAACCTAGAATTCCCACCCAGCATGCCTAACAAGTTTCTCTTGGGTTTGCACCCCAACTCCTTTCTTAATGCCCAACACTTCTTCCCTAAGCTCACAATGGCCAGATGCCCATATACCAATGTGGACCTTTCTGCAGCTACACAACTTTCTCCATTCCATGGCTTGTCCTGAGTCAGTTTCTCAGCCCCTTACTCCTTTTGAGAGCTTATGCGCACCCCAACAACATATAATTTCCTTGGCTAAGGCCTTTCTCTTCTCGAATAAGCCCTCTAATGCTGAGAAGGCTCACACAGCCTGGGAACGAGATCTTGATACATTGAATAGGAAATCCCTCAAGGGGTTTATCAGCGAAGTTATATTCAAGGCAAGTGACAATGATTTTCTTAAAAATTTGTAGTTCTTGATTTGTATCATAGTATCAAAATAGTGAATGTGTGGCATGAATACATGGGAGTCGTAAAAAGCAATTCTGGTCTTGACATAAAAAACATCTCTCATCAACATGGGAAAACCATACAGGAACTCAATTTATGTTTAAAACCATAAAACTTATGTAGAGTTTCACATGATCTCCCTACACATTTCGACCTGTGTAGATAAAGGTCTTCTGCAGGTTAATTCACTTCTTGACGAGAAAATTACATTTCATAGTCAAATAAATTGCTGTTCATCTAAAAGCTCTTCAAGCCTTGGCGATCCCGATGTGTCCTCACAGTGTTCTCCTGTCCTCCACGGAGGCAAAACCCCCACTTTCACACAACTTACAAGAAGTCACGCTTTTTATAGGACCAGGGGGAAAAAAAGATGGGGTCTCAAGTGAGGGGGGCCACAGGGGCACCCTCAATTTTCTTAAGTAATTCAGAAAATAAGTGAGCTACAAAGTGAGCAATATTATGTGGTGTTGCAGCCATTAGAGCACTTGACCGGCCTCTGTCAATAGGGCTTAGAAATAGGTTTGTCAGTGTGTCCGTGTGTAGAACAGCTATACAGGGATCTCTTAAGATCTTTATACAATCCTTTCCTGAAGAATGGGATCACATTTTCATTAACGCCCACAAAGGGTCTGTTAAGGTTACGACGCAGGAAAGTTATTGCAACCTCATTTTGAGATGGTATCGAACTCCCGCTCTACTACTAAAAATTAACTCAAACCTTCCTAAGTATTGTTGGCGATGCTGCCAAGGACATGGAACTTATCTTAACTTAGATGGAGATGCTGGTTATCTGGTGGGATTGCCCTCAGATACAAGCCTTCTGGTCTGAAGTTCACCCTGTAATTTCTTATGTGACAACATACACTTTAGACTACTCCTCTGCGCAATTCCTTCTTCACCACACTTCTCTCTCCCACAGAGCCTATTATAAATCATACGCCATGCATATGGTGAATTCAGCTAAAATGTGTATCCCGATCCACTGGGGTACGACCCACATCCCCTCCCTGTTAGAATGGTTTACACACCTTTGGAAAATTGCTAATATGGAAGAACTCATTCACCTGACAAAAGATTCCCCTTCCAAATTCACATCCACCTGGGCCTGTTGGTTCCACTTTCAAACCACTGACCAATATAAGCAACTCATAGATAATACCGTTTGACTCTCACTTAGGCCAGTAGCCTTGTCACCTGAAGCAGATTTAACTGGAGGAGCTTCTTAGTGACATTTTTACATGACTAACAACCCTCACCCCTCTAGTTAGGATTGCCATCTGTCTGGGATTCACCTGGACAGTTCAAGTTTTGAATCATGATTTCGGGTTTCAGTCTGCCTGAAACCCAGACACAATGGGGTTTATTTACAATCCTATAGTGTTTGCTAAAACAATTTTTTTTTGCTGTGTGCCACTAAAGTGTTGGGGTTTGGCTTGAAGAAAAAAAGTGTCAACCCTACCTCTAGTAGATGAGAAGAGAACAGACAGATCTTTGCTGGAGGGACCTCGCAATGGCCCACCAGTCCTCCACATCCCTTTTTTCCCTCAAAGTGTAATAGGTAGTCAAATTAAATTTGAAATTTATGCCCCTAGAATGCCTGATGGTGCTCCCTGGATGTTGGACCTCTGTATGTGGCCAGGCTGTGTAAAAGTCTCACACATGTGGTATTGCCATACTCAGGAGGAGTAGTAGAATGTATTTTGGGGTGTAATTTGTGGTATGCATATGCTGTGTGTGAGAAATAACCTGATATTATGACAATTTTGTGAAAAAAAAAGGAAAAAAAATCTTGATTTGCAAAGAATTGTGGGAAAAAATTACAACTTAAAAAAACTTACCATGCCTCTTTCTAAATACCTTGGACTGTCTTCTTTCCAAAAAGGGGTCATTTGGGGGGTATTTGTACTTTCCTGGCTTGTTAGAGTCTCAAGAAATTAGGCTGTCAGTACATCCGGTGTGATCAATTTTCAGTGATTGTAGATTGTAGACTCTATAACTTTCACAAAGACCAAATAATATACACCGATTTTGATTATTTTTACCAAAGATATGTAGCAGTATAAAATGTGGCCAAAATTTATGAAGAAAAATTACTAATTTGCTAAATTTTATAACAGAAACAAAGAAAATTTTAATTTATTTTTTACAGAATTTTCGGTCTTTTTTCATTTATAGCGCAAAAAATAAAAAACCCAGCGGTGATTAAATACCACCAAATGAAAGCTCTATATGTGTGAAAAAAAGGACAAAAATGTCATATGGTTATAGTGTTGCATGACTGAGTAATTGTCATTCAAAGTGTGAGATCACCGAAAGCTGAAAATTGGTCTGGTTAGGAAGGGGGTTTAGAAATTTGATTTTTTACATTTTTGAATGAATATGTTTTATAGCAGAAAGTAAAAAATGTTTTACATTGGTAGCCTAGTGATATGCTGAACTGTCCTGGGTTCAGCTCAGAAGGGATTCAAGGGATTCGGAGAATTTCAGACTTTTTTGTCTTAGAAAGTAAAATGAAGCCTGATAAGAATTAATCTATTTCTCCATCCTGAGAACATTTCTCACAAGTCATTAATCTTTCACTTTCATGCACACTGGGCGTGTTTACAGCGCCTAGTTTTGTCTTCAGACGTTTTTCTTCTACAGACAATAAACTCTCCAGAATATTATCCTATGTGTCCATACCTACATAGGCTATTATCAACTGTTTTTGGCTGTTAAAAAAAAAACTAAAACTAGTGGGTCACTTTTCCCAAAATAGTGTCAAAAGTGTCTGATCTGTCCGCTGATCACCACCATTACTAGTAAAAAAAAAAAAAAATAACAAAAAATGTCATAAATCAATAACCTATTTTGTAGACGCGATAACTTTTGTGCAAACCAATAAATATACGCTTTTTCTTTTTTATAAAAAAAAATTTGGGATATCTATTATAGCAAAAAGTAAAAAATATTGTGTGTTTTTTCAAAATTGTCACCTTTTTTTGTTTATAGCACAAAAATTAAAAACCGCAGAGGTGATCAAATACCACCAAAAGAAAGCTCTATTTGTGGGGGAAAAAAATGATAATTTCATTTGGGTACAGCGTCGCCCGACCGCACAATTGTCATTCAAAATGTTACAGCCCTGAAAGCTGAAAATTGGCTGGGCAGGAAGGGGATGAAAATGCCCTGTATTGAAGGTGTTAATGCATTGAATGCAAACCATGAGGCTTTACAACCCCTTTAAGCACTTCAGCCCCGGATGATTTGGCTGCTCAATGACCAGGCCATTTTTTGCGATTCAGCACTCCGTTGTTTTAACTGACAATTGTGCAGTCGTGCGACGTTGCACCCAAACAAAATTGACGTCCTTTTTTTCCCCCACAAATAGAGCTTTCTTTTGGTGGTATTTGATCACCTCTGCAGTTTTTATTTTGTGCGCTATATACAAAAGAACAGTGACGATTTTGTAAAGAAACACAATATCTTTTACTTTTTTCTATAATAAATATCCCAAATTAAAAAAAAAACAAAAAATAAATTTTTGTCTCAGTTTAGGCCGATATGTATTCTTCTACATATTTTTTGGGAAAAAAAATCGCAATAAGCGTATATTGATTGGTTTGCGCAAAAGTTATAGCGTCTACAAAATAGGGGATAGATTTATGGCATTTTTATTATAATTTTTTGCTAGTAATGGTGGTAATCTGTGATTTTTAAATGAGATGATGTGGGATCCTCCGCTCAAAGAGGGGCTTAAACCAGAGTGCTTGTGTCTCATTACAGTACCTGACCGCGAGATTGTGTTTCCAGTGCGATACCATCGCGCTGGTTCTCGGCGACAGGGTACTGTGCATGTCACGCTGGCTCACTCATCGGGAAAGGAAAACTTTGACAGGCAGTGCTGACAGCTGTCTGGTATGAATCCTGAGGGGGAACACCGCGCCAAATTTTAAATGAAAAAAACGGCGTGGGTTCCCCCCCAGGGGCATACCAGGCCCTTAGGTCTGGTATGGATTGTAAGGGGAACCCCCCTATGCCGGAAAATCGGCGTGGGGGTCCCCCCAAAATCCATACCAGACCCTTATCCGAGCATGCAGCCCGGACGGTCAGGAAAGGGGATGGGGACGAGCGAGCGCCTCCCCCCCTCCTGGACTGTACCAGGCCGCATGCCCTCAACATGGGGGGGTGGGTGCCTTGGGGAAGGGGGGCGCCCTGTGGGCCCCCCCACCCCAAAGCACCTTGTCCCCATGTTGATGAGGATAAGGGCCTCTTCCCGACAACCCTGGCCGTTGGTTGTCGGTGTCTGCGGGCAGGGGGCTTATCAGAATCCGGGAGCCCCCTTTAATAAGGGGGCCCCCAGATCCTGGCCCCCCCACCCTGTGTGAATGAGTATGGGGTACATGGTACCCCTACCCATTCACCTAGGGAAAAAGTGTCAATAAAAAAAAAAACACACTACACAGGTTTTAAGAGTAATTTATTAGGCAGCTCCGGGGTCTTCTTCCGACTTTGGGGGGGTCTCCTTCCGAATTCTCCCGGTGTTTGGCCTCTTCTCCCGGTGTTCCGCCTCTTCTCCTGGTGTTCTGCCTCTTCTCCCGGGCCCCGCCGCTATCTTCTTCCAGCTCTTTTGGCAGCGAGGGGCTAGGTCTGCTGCTGTTGTCTTGTCGCTGTTGTCTTGCCGCCGCTGTCTCGTCGCTTCTTCTCTTCTTCCCCGATGTTGACACGACGCTCTCTCCGACTGGAATGCTTTGTGCGAGCTGCGGAGCCATTTATATAGGCGGTGACCCCGCCCCCTTGTGACGTCATGGTCCCAGCATGCGCAGGGACTCTGGAGTCACGCCCCCCATGTACCCCATACTCATTCACATAAGGTGGGGGGCCGAGATCTGGGGGCCCTTATTAAATGGGGGCTCCCGGATTCTGATAAGCCCCCCGCCCACAGACCCCAACAACCAACGGCCAGAGTTGTTGGGAAGAGGCCCTTGTCCTCATCAACATGGGGACAAGGTGCTTTGGGGTGTGGGGGCCGCAGGGTGCCCCCCTCCCCCAAGGCACCCACCCCCCAATGTTGAGGGCATGTGGCCTGGTATGGTCCAGGAGGGGAGGGGGCGCTCGCTCGTCCCCACCCCCTTTCCTGACCGGCTGGGCTGCGTGCTTGGATAAGGGTCTGGTATGGATTTTGGGGGAACCCCCACGCTGATTTTTTGGCGTAGGGGGTTCCCCTTACAATCCATACCAGACCTAAGGGCCTGGTATGCCCCTGGGGGGGAACCCACACCGTTTTTTTCATTTAAAATTTGGCGCGGTGTTCCCCCTCAGGATTCATACCAGACAGCTGTCAGCACTGCCTGTCATTCATCGCAAAAGGAAAACAAAGTTTTCCTTTCCCGATGAGTGAGCCATCTCGGCGCTGGCTCCTGCGACGGGGCTCGCAGGTGTCAAATCTCGCCGAGAAATGCAGCAAGATTGACACAATATCGCGGTCACCTACTGTACCTCCAGGAAGAGAAGAGCCCCAGGTGCTGGCTAAATGCTGATGCAAGTAGAAGAGAACAAGAAGACCTGGACAGCCGCACACCGGAATGGATAAACCCTTTTTTTTTTCAAAATACAGGATCATGGGGTACACAAAACACGACTGTGGGGTGGTACAAGAATAACTGACGCGTTTCGCACTTACACCAAGTGCTTACTCATAGCTCATCCATTCCGGTGTGCCTGTCCAGGTCTTCTTGTTCTCTTCTACTTCGATCTGCGATTTTTATCGGGACTGCAATATTGCGGTAGACACATCGGACACTTTTGACACATTTTTAAGACCATTGACAATTATACGGCGATCAGTGCTATATGAATGCATTGATTACTGTATAAATGTCACTGGCGGGGAAGGGGCTAACACTAGGGAGTCGATCAAGGGGTTAACTGTGTTCCCTGGGTGTGTTCTAACTGTGGGGGGGAAGGGACTGACTAGGAGAGGAGAGATATCGGTGTTCATACTCAGTATGAACACATGATCTGTCTCCTCTCCCCTGAGAGAAACGGGATTTGTGTGTTTACAGCATCGCCCAGGGGAGCCAACCTACCACAGTATAACTGCAGCGGCTGGTCGGGAACAGGTTAAACCAATTGCTGACCAGGCCTTTTCTGGCACTTTTTCTTTACAAGTTTAAATTAGCATTTTTTGCTACAAAAATTACTTAGAACCCCCAAACATTATAATATATATATATATATATATATATATATATATATATATATATATATATATATATATATATATATATTAGCAGAGACCCTAAAGAAAAATATGGAGATCATTGCAATATTTTATGTCACACGGCATTTGTGCAGTGGTATTTTTAAATGCAATTTTTTGGGAAAAAAACATTTTAATGAATAAAAAAAAAAAAAAGAAACACAATAGTTACCCCATTTGCATGGATGAGCGAGTTTGAGGTGGAGGGGTGGAGGAACTTGACTGGCCTGACAGAGTCCTGACCTCAACCCGATAGAACACCTTTGGGATGAATTAGAACAATACTTTTGGTAATATAGGGTAGTTTTATTACTAGGTGATCCTGCCAGTAAGTCTATTATTTTTCAAAAGTGTCAGTTGGAGGGTTGAGAAAAACCATTTAACACTGACAGAAGTGCTTACAATGGTCAGCTTTTATCCATATAGTTAGCTGAAGAACCCCACTCCCCCATCATTGCCTCTTATTAGTGTCCACCTTTGTCATAGGTGGAGTCCTTTAGTTCTCCCATATAGAGGAGTGTATTTCTCCCATGGTTTAGAGAAGCAGGATCTCCCATTCTATGGATAGTGTAGGACCCACTAGCTATGGGGTACTTTGTCGCAGTAAGTGGGCTTAAGCACCATTTAGCAATATGGTGTGACCAAATCCCCATATTTTTTTGAAAATGTTCAGGTGTTTTAAATAGCCTTGCAGGATTTAAATGTCATTTTTGCATGTGTGCGCTGTAATATTTTGTTCTGTTTATATGGTCTTATGGCTGCACCATCTTTAATGCATCTTTTAGGGTGTGCCCCCCAAATCTTTGTTTGTGATTTTTTTTTATGTCACATTTTATGTCGTATTTGCGCAGAGGTTTTTCAAACACAAATTTTTTAGAAAAAGTACACTTTATTGAATTTAATGCACAAAAATACAATATACAGTGGAGGAAATAATTATTTCATTCCCTAAAGATTTTGTAAGTTTGCCCCCCTACAAAAAAATGATCAGTCAATTAAATACATACATTGAATTTTTGACACAGCAGTCTAGGATTGATAGACCATTAATTAAATTCGAACAGTTATTAATAGAAGAACAAAAACCGACCCATAATCTATGTAAAATGTATAAACTTCTACTTCCTGTGGGACCCCTTAATGAAATAGCAAATATTAGAAAATGGGAAAGTGAAATAGAGATTCCGATATCACTAGTAGAATGGGATAAAGCATTTTTACTAACACATAATCTGTGGCAGTCAAGCATCAAGAACGCAATTATTACATTTTGATGAGATGGTACTGGAGCCCAGGAGATTTGAATAAGGTGAATAAAGCTAATATAGAGAAATGTTGGAGATGCCTAAGGGATAAAGGAACAATGACACATATTTGGTACTAGGGATGAGCTTCGAGTTCGAGTCGAACTGATGTTCGACTCGAACATAGGCTGTTTGCCATTTCGCTGAACAGTGAACAATTTGGAGTGTTCGTGGCAAATTCGAAAGCCGCGGAACACCCTTTAAAAGTCTATGGGAGAAATCAAAAGTGCTAATTTTAAAAGCTTATATGCATGGTATTGTCATAAAAAGTGTTTGGGGACCTGGGTCCTGCCCCAGGGGACATGTATCAATGCAAAAAAAAGTTTTAAAAATGGCCGTTTTTTCGGGAGCAGTGATTTTAATAATGTTTAAAGTGAAACAATAAAAGTGTAATATTCCTTTAAATTTCGCACCTGGGGGGTGTCTATAGTATGCCTGTAAAGGGGCGCATGTTTCCGGTGTTTAGAACAGTCTGACAGCAAAATGACATTTCAAAGGAAAAAAAGTAATTTAAAAGTACTCGCAGCTATTAATGAATTGCCGGTCTGACAATACACATAAAAGTTCATTGATAAAAACGGCATGGGATTTCCCCACAGAGGACACCGAACCAAAATTTAAAAAAAAACTGACGTGGGGGTCCCCCTAAATTCCATACCAGGCCCTTCAGGTCTGGTATGGGTATTAAGGGGAACCCCGCGCCAAAATAAAAAAAAAAAAATGACATAGGGGTCCCCCCCAAAATTCATACCAGACCCTTCAGGTCTGGTATGGATTTTAAGGGGAACCCTGCGCCAAAATTAAAAAAAAAATTGGCGTGGGGTCCCCCCAAAAATCCATACCAGACTCTTATCCGAGCACGCAACCTGGCAGGCCGCAGGAAAAGAGGTGGGACGAGAGAGCGCCCCCCCTCCTGAACCATACCCGGCCACATGCCTGGTACGGTGACAGGCCACATGCCAAAGCACCTTGTCCCCATGTTGATGAGGACAAGGGCCTCATCTCCACAACCCTTGGCCGGTGGTTGTGGGGGTCTGCGGGCGGGGGTGCTTATCGGAATCTGGAAGCCCCCTTTAATAAGGGGACCCTCAGATCCCGGCCCCCACTGTGTGAAATGGTAAGGGGGTACCCCTACCATTTCAGAAAAAAACTGTTGAAAATATTAAAAATGACAAAAGACAGTTTTTGACAATTCCTTTATTTAAATGCTTCTTCTTACCATCTTCTTTCTTCTATCTTCTTTCTTCTATCTTCCTTCGGTTTCTTCCTCCATCTTCTTCTTCTTCTGGTTCTTCTGGTTCTTCCTACGGTGTTCTCGTCCGGCATCTTCCTCCGCGGCGTCTTCTTCCCTTCTTCTTCTCAGGTCACTCCGCATCCACCATGATGGGAGGCTCCCACTGTGTGATGCTTCTCGTCTTCTGATGGTTCTTAAATAACAGAGGGCGGGACCACCTGGTGACCCGGGGGAAGATGCCGGACGAGAACACCGGAGGACGAACCAGAAGAACCAGAAGAAGAAGAAGATGGAGGAAGAAACCGAAGGAAGATAGAAGATAGAAGAAAGAAGATAGAAGATAGAAGAAGCATTTAAATAAAGGAATTGTCAAAAACTGTCTCCTGTCATTTTTAACATTTTTGACACTTTTTTGTGAAATGGTAGGGGTACTTTTGTACCCCCTTCCATTTCACACAGGGGGGAGGGCCGGGATCTGGGGGTCCCCTTGTTAAAGGGGGCTTCCAGATCCGATAAGCCCCCCACCCGCAGACCCCCACAACCACCGGCCAAGGGTTGTGGGGATGAGGCCCTTGTCCCCATCAACATGGGGACAAGGTGCTTTGGGGGGCTACCCCAAAGCACCCTCCCAATGTTGAGGGCATGTGGCCTGGGACGGTTCAGGAGGGGGGGCGCTCTCTCATCTCCCCCTCTTTTCCTGCGCCCTGCCAGGTTGCGTGCTCGGATAAGGGTCTGGTATGGATTTTTGGGGGGACCCCACGCCATTTTAAAAAAAAAATTTGGTGCGGGATTCCCCTTAAAATCATACCAGATCTGAAGGGTCTGGTATAGATTTTGAGGGGGACCCCACGCCATTTTTAAAAAAAAATTTGGCCAGGGTTCCCCTTAATATCCATACCAGACCTGAGGGGCCCGGTATGGAATTTAGGGGGACACCCATGCCATTTTTTTAAATATTTTGGTTCGGGGTTCCCCTGTGGGGAATTCCCATGCCGTTTTTATCAATGAACTTTTACGTGTATTGTCAGACCGGCAATTCATTAATAGCCGCGAGTAGTTTTAAATGACTTTTTTTCCTTTGAAATATCATTTTGCTGTCAGACTGTTCTAAGCACGGGAAACATGCGCCCCTTTACAGGCAAACTATAGACACCCCCCAGGTACGAAATATAAAGGAATATTACACTTTTATTGTTTCACTTTAAGCATTATTAAAATCACTGCTCCCGAAAAACCGGCTGTTTTTAAAACTTTTTTTGCATTGACCTGGGGCAGGACCCAGGTCCCCAAACACTTTTTATGACAATAACTTGCATATAAGCCTTTAAAATTAGCACTTTTGATTATTCATGTTCCTGTCCCATAGACTTTAACGGTGTTCGCATGTTCGAACAAATTTTTTGCCTGTTCGCATGTTCTGGTGCGAATCGAACAGGGGGGTGTTCGGCTCATCCCTAATACTGATTATAGTGGCAGTTATAAGTGGCAGTTGGATTCATGAATTAGGTGATAGCCTCCGATTCTTGATAATTGCAGTCATAGAGCAGAAAGGCTGCAAGCAGTTTCTAAAGGATGATTTCTGCATTGATTGCACCATCAATGTACACCTAGATGGCAGGTGGCAAAAGCCAATGGTGGCATCTTGTCATGTTATGGAAATAAGTTAACATTATGGAAGTTGAATAGGGATGAGCTTCGAGTTCGAGTCAAACTCATGTTCGACTCGAACATCGACTGTTCGCAAGTTCGCTGAACAGCGAACAATTTGGGGTGTTCGCGGCAAATTTGAATGCCACGGAACACCCTTTAAAAGTCTATGGGAGAAATCAAAAGTGCTAATTTTAAAGGCTTATATGCAAGTTATTGTCATAAAAAGTGTTTGGGGACCTGGGTCCTGCCCCAGGGGACATGGATCAATGCAAAAAAAAGTCTTAAAAACGGCCAATTTTTCAGGAGCAGTGATTTTAATAATGCTTAAAGTCAAACAATAAAAGTGTAATATCCCTTTAAATTTCATACCTGGGGGGTGTCTATAGTGTGCCTGTAAAGGGGCGCATGTTTCCCATGTTTAGAACAGTCTGACAGCAAAATGACATTTCAAAGAAAAAAAGTCATTTAAAACTACTCGCGGCTATTGCATTGCCGGTCCGACAATACACATAAAAGTTCATTGATAAAAACGGCATGGGAATTCCCCACAGGGGAATCCCGAACCAAAATTAAAAAAAAAAGACGTGGGGGTCCCCCTAAATTCCATACCAGGCCCTTCAGGTCTGGTATGGATATTAAGGGGAACCCCGGCCAAAATTATTAAAAAAAAATGACGTGGGGGTCCCCCTAAATTCCAGGTCTGGTATGGATTTTAAGGGGAACCCCACACCAAAATAAAAAAAAATGGCGTGGGGTCCCCCCAACTATCCATACCAGACCCTTAGCCGAGCACACAACCTGGCAGGCCGCAGGAAAAGAGGGGGGACAAGAGAGCGCCCCCCCTCCTGAACCATACCAGGCCACATGCCCTCAACATTGGGAGGGTGCTTTGGGGTAGCCCCCCAAAACACCTTGTCCCCATGTTGATGAGGACAAGGGCCTCATCCCCACAACCCTGGCCAGTGGTTGTGGGGGTCTGCGGGCGGGGGGCTTATCGGAATCTGGAAGCCCCCTTTAACAAGGGGACCCCCAGATCCCGGCGCCCCCCTGTGTGAAATGGTAAGGGGGTACAAAAGTACCCCTACCATTTCACTAAAAAACTGTCAAGCATGTTAAAAATGACAAGAGACAGTTTTTGACAATTCCTTTATTTAAATGCTTCTTCTTTCTTCTTTCTTCTATCTTCCTTCATCTTCTTCTTATTATTATTCTTCTGGTTCAGACAGGTAGCTGGAATTGATGACATTAACATTTAACAGTAGGAGTCCCAACGGTATGAATCAGTCACTATTCCAATACGGCAAATTCAGGGTCCCCAGAGTCTGTGTGTCCTGGGGGACCAGGACCCAAATCCACAGTAATACCACCTCAAGGGTCCCCAGACATACAGCTCACAAAGAACACCGTTCCCCCAAATGCTAGGGCCCACGATCGATCGGCAAGAGGCTAGCATACAGTCCCCTCCAAAAGTCTCTCTCCCGGCTAGGTCTGTCACATTTCTCCCCTTTCGGCAGGAGACTAACACAGGAGGAGACCCCAAATGGGTTGACTCCGAAGTTAGTCAGTAGTTCCAGTCCTCTAATGCCTGTACCCACACAGTTCCCAAACAAATTGTTCCAAACAAAGCATTACCCAGCCAACCTCTGCCTCTCTCAGAGAACATATCTGCCGCTGGGGAGAGGCCTGGACTGGCCCTTCTCCCTGGAGTCCTTTCTGCCGCTGGAGAGAAGACAGGGTGTCTGGGCTCACTCTCATGCTGTTGGGGATCTGGGCCGACTGCCCAGCATCCCTGGGGTATACAGGTGGAGACTGAAGTCCCATCCACCATCACAGGAAATACATCCTCTGTTAGTTGAGGGCAGAGGGCAGCAGTACTCGGCCCTGTTGCCAGCCTTTCTGCTGGAAACCCCACACCATCTGTTGCGGCTAACTGTTGGGAGGGACAACACACACCTCCTCTCCCTTCTACCCCTGTATCTGCTGCTGGGAAGTGATTGCCATCTTCTCACCCTGAGCCTCCGAAACTGCCACAGGTGTGGGGCAGAGGACTTGGACCCTCTGTCCGGTTGCCAGCGCTTCAGCTGGGGAAGTTCCTTGTAACTTCACAGATACTTCTGTTGGTGCTGGGCAGAGCACAGTGAAGTTTGGCCCTAATAACAGCTCCTCTTCTGCTGGAGGCTCACCAGGTTGTTCTTCCTCAGCAGAAAAGTCTATCAAATCCCCTGTCTCTGCAACTGGTGTTTGGGGATAAAGGTTCACCATCTCCTCTCTGTGGAACCCAGAAGATGCTATCAGTGCTGGGCAGAGCACAGTGAAGTTTGGCCCTGATAACAGCTCTTCTTCTGCTGGAGGCTCACCAGGTTGTTCTTCCTCAGCAGAAAAGTCTATCAAATCCCCTGTCTCTGCAACTGGTGTCTGGGGATAAAGGTTCACCATCTCCTCTCTGTGGAATCCAGAAGATGCTATCAGTGCTGGGCAGAGCACAGTGAAGTTTGGCCCTAATAACAGCTCTTCTTCTACTGGAGGCTCACCAGGTTGTTCTTCCTCAGCAGAAAAGTCTATCAAATCCCTTGTCTCTGCAACTGGTGTCTGGGGATAAAGGTTCACCATCTCTTCTCCGTGGAACCCAGAAGATGCTATCAGTGCTGGGAAGAGGTTAGCAGAGCTCTGCCCTGTTGTCAGCACTTCAGGTTTGGGGACGGCAATCATCCAATGCAGAAACAGGTTCATCAAGGTCAGTCAGCACTTGCTGCATCCGCCATAAGACCTCCGCCTCCATAGCTGCGGGGGCAGGTTGACAAAGCACACTGTTACTCTGCCACATTGTCAACTCTTCAGCCAGGATTTCAGAGTTGTCAGCTGGTATTTCCTGATAGTCCCAGGCAAAGGGAACACCACCTGCTGCTGAGCAGAGTCTAACAGCTGTCTGTAGGCGATCTCCAGCTCCCATTCCTGAACGGCCAGAAACTCCAAATCTTCCTGTGCTCAGTGCACTTCTGAGACATTCAGTCTTCGCTCTCTGTGCTCCATTATTTCCTTCAAACAGGGCCGGACTGGCCTACCGGGATACCGGGAAATCCCCCGGTGGGCTGGCTGTCTGGCTGCCCCTGGTGCCGCTGTGAGGGCAGCGGCGCCTGAAAGAAACATGGCTGCGGGGCCGCCAGGCTGACATGCAACTGCGCATGCGCTAGCGCTATTCTCGGAAGTGTGTACAGGCTTTCCCGAGCTAGCCGTGCTCGGGAAAGTCCGTACACACTCGGCAATTCTCGGAAATGCGGGCGCATGCGCAGTGAAACGGTGGCGCTGAGCGGCGCCATTTTTAAAAGTACCGCAGCGGCAGTGAGTACTCGTCTGGTGGCCTCTTCCTCCTACTCCCCCTGCAGCCTCTTCCTCCTACTCCCCCTGCAGCCTCTGACCTCCTGGCCCCACTGCAGCCTCTGACCTCCTGGCCCCACTGCAGCCTCTGACCTCCTGGCCCCCCTGCAGCCTCTGACCTCCTGGCCCCACTGCAGCCTCTGACCTCCTGGCCCCACTGCAGCCTCTGACCTCCTGCCCCCACTGCAGCCTCTGACCTCCTGCCCCCCCTGCAGCCTCTGACCTCCTGCCCCCCCTGCAGCCTCTGACCTCCTGCCCCCCCTGCAGCCTCTGACCTCCTGCCCCCCCTGCAGCCTCTGACCTCCTGCCCCCCCCTGCAGCCTCTGACCTCCTGCCCCCACTGCAGCCTCTGACCTCCTGCCCCCACTGCAGCCTCTGACCTCCTGCCCCCCCCTGCAGCCTCTGACCTCCTGCCCCCCCCTGCAGCCTCTGACCTCCTGCCCCCCCCTGCAGCCTCTGATCTCCTGCCCCCCCTGCAGCCTCTGACCTCCTGCCCCCCCTGCAGCCTCTGACCTCCTGCCCCCCCTGCAGCCTCTGACCTCCTGTCCCCCCTGCAGCCTCTGACCTCCTGCCCCCCCCTGCAGCCTCTGACCTCCTGTCCCCCCCTGCAGCCTCTGACCTCCTGCCCCCCCTGCAGCCTCTGACCTCCTGCCCCCCCTGCAGCCTCTGACCTCCTGCGCCCCCTGCAGCCTCTGACCTCCTGTCCCCCCTGCAGCCTCTGACCTCCTGTCCCCTCCCTGCAGCCTCTGACCTCCTGTCCCCCCCTTCAGCCTCTGACCTCCTGTCCCCCCCCTGCAGCCTCTGACCTCCTGTCCCCCCCTGCAGCCTCTGACCTCCTGTCCCTCCCCTGCAGCCTCTGACCTCCTGCCCCCCCTGCAGCCTCTGACCTCCTGCCCCCCCTGCAGCCTCTGACCTCCTGCCCCCCCTGCAGCCTCTGACCTCCTGCCCCCCCTGCAGCCTCTGACCTCCTGCCCCCCCCTGCAGCCTCTGACCTCCTGTCCCCCCCTGCAGCCTCTGACCTCCTGTCCCCCCCTGCAGCCTCTGACCTCCTGTCATTCCCCCCCGCAGCCTCTGACCTCCTGTCATACCCCCCTGCAGCCTCTGACCTCCTGTCAACCCCTGCAGCCTCTGACCTCCTGCCCCCCCTGCAGCCTCTGACCTCCTGCCCCCCCTGCAGCCTCTGACCTCCTGCCCCCCCCCCTGCAGCCTCTGACCTCCTGTCCCCCCCCTGCAGCCTCTGACCTCCTGTCCCCCCCCTGCAGCCTCTGACCTCCTATCATTCCCCCCCGCAGCCTCTGACCTCCTGTCATACCCCCCTGCAGCCTCTGACCTCCTGTCACCCCCCTGCAGCCTCTGACCTCCTGTCACCCCCCTGCAGCCTCTGACCTCCTGCCCCCCCTGCAGCCTCTGACCTCCTGTCCCCCCCTGCAGCCTCTGACCTCCTGTCCCCCCCCTGCAGCCTCTGACCTCCTGTCATACCCCCCTGCAGCCTCTGACCTCCTGTCATACCCCCCTGCAGCCTCTGACCTCCTGTCACCCCCCTGCAGCCTCTGACCTCCTGTCACCCCCCTGCAGCCTCTTACCTCCTGTCACCCCCCTGCAGCCTCTGACCTCCTATCCCCCCCTGCAGCCTCTGACCTCCTGTCATCCCCCCTCCGCAGCCTCTGACCTCCCCTGTACCATCGGCAGCCTCTGACCTCCCCTGTACCATCGGCAGCCTCTGACCTCCCCTGTACCATCGGCAGCCTCTGACCTCCCCTGTACCATCGGCAGCCTCTGACCTCCCCTGTACCATCGGCAGCCTCTGACCTCCCCTGTACCATCGGCAGCCTCTGACCTCTCCTGTACCATCCGCAGCCTCTGACCTCTCCTGTACCATCCGCAGCCTCTGACCTCCCCTGTACCATCCGCAGCCTCTGACCTCCCCTGTACCATCCGCAGCCTCTGACCTCCCCTGTACCATCCGCAGCCTCTGACCTCCCCTGTACCATCCGCAGCCTCTGACCTCCCCTGTACCATCCGCAGCCTCTGACCTCCCCTGTACCATCCGCAGCCTCTGACCTCCCCTGTACCATCCGCAGCCTCTGACCTCCCCTGTACCATCCGCAGCCTCTGACCATCTCCTGTACCATCCGCAGCCTCTGACCATCTCCTGTACCATCCGCAGCCTCTGACCTCCCCTGTACCATCCGCAGCCTCTGACCTCCCCTGTACCATCCGCAGCCTCTGACCTCCCCTGTACCATCCGCAGCCTCTGACCTCCCCTGTACCATCCGCAGCCTCTGACCTCCCCTGTACCATCCGCAGCCTCTGACCTCCCCTGTACCATCCGCAGCCTCTGACCTCCCCTGTACCATCCGCAGCCTCTGACCTCCCCTGTACCATCCGCAGCCTCTGACCTCCCCTGTACCATCCGCAGCCTCTGACCTCCCCTGTACCATCCGCAGCCTCTGACCTCCCCTGTACCATCCGCAGCCTCTGACCTCCCCTGTACCATCCGCAGCCTCTGACCATCTCCTGTACCATCCGCAGCCTCTGACCTCCCCTGTACCATCCGCAGCCTCTGACCTCCCCTGTACCATCCGCAGCCTCTGACCTCCCCTGTACCATCCGCAGCCTCTGACCATCTCCTGTACCATCCGCAGCCTCTGACCTCTCCTGTACCATCCGCAGCCTCTGACCATCTCCTGTACCATCCGCAGCCTCTGACCTCCCCTGTACCATCCGCAGCCTCTGACCATCTCCTGTACCATCCGCAGCCTCTGACCATCTCCTGTACCATCCGCAGCCTCTGACCTCCCCTGTACCATCCGCAGCCTCTGACCTCCCCTGTACCATCCGCAGCCTCTGACCTCCCCTGTACCATCCGCAGCCTCTGACCTCCCCTGTACCATCCGCAGCCTCTGACCTCCCCTGTACCATCCGCAGCCTCTGACCTCCCCTGTACCATCCGCAGCCTCTGACCTCCCCTGTACCATCCGCAGCCTCTGACCTCCCCTGTACCATCCGCAGCCTCTGACCTCCCCTGTACCATCCGCAGCCTCTGACCATCTCCTGTACCATCCGCAGCCTCTGACCTCCCCTGTACCATCCGCAGCCTCTGACCTCCCCTGTACCATCCGCAGCCTCTGACCTCCCCTGTACCATCCGCAGCCTCTGACCATCTCCTGTACCATCCGCAGCCTCTGACCTCTCCTGTACCATCCGCAGCCTCTGACCATCTCCTGTACCATCCGCAGCCTCTGACCATCTCCTGTACCATCCGCAGCCTCTGACCTCCCCTGTACCATCCGCAGCCTCTGACCTCTCCTGTACCATCCGCAGCCTCTGACCTCTCCTGTACCATCCGCAGCCTCTGACCATCTCCTGTACCATCCGCAGCCTCTGACCTCTCCTGTACCATCCGCAGCCTCTGACCATCTCCTGTACCATCCGCAGCCTCTGACCATCTCCTGTACCATCCGCAGCCTCTGACCTCCCCTGTACCATCCGCAGCCTCTGACCTCTCCTGTACCATCCGCAGTCTCTGACCATCTCTTGTCTTTTATCACGTCTGAAGTCTGGAGTGGAGTCAAGAGTGGGATTGCCTCAGGGATGGGGGTCATGGGAGAAGTCAGACATGTATGGACTGTGGAGAGGAAACTACAGGATAAAACCAGAGCCACTAAGCTGGAGCCGACTGACTGAGCCCTGCAAGGTGCACCTGAGAAGTCACTGAGGAGGTCAGTGACAGCGCCGCCAGGCCTACCTGAGGGGGGGGGGTCAATACAATATTGTAAGGGGGCACTGATATAAAGGTTTCCCCCTTATATCAGTAAACCCCTTACCTTAGTGTTTTCTTTCTGCGGAAGGTACTCTCTGGTCACCAGAGTCCTCCCCACATTCCCAGAGTTCCCCTTTACATCATAGTCTTACAGTGCAAGGGGGAACTCTGATGTAAAGAGGAATGCAGTGGACTCTGATATAAATGGGGTCTCTGGTCACCAGTGCCCCCCGTTTATATCAGAATTCCCGCTTAGATCATGATCTGCAATGTTCCCCTTTATGTCAGAGTTCCCTTGCACTGTAAAGGGGAATCCTCCTGATATATGGGGGAACTCTGTGTTGGGTTATATTAATCTGACTTTCATGTAAATGAAGAAATATGGTTTTTGACTTTTGTTTAACTTAACACATTGCTAATAGCAGTTTATAGCTTAAATATTGATATTTGCATTGAAAACTGCCATTTACGGCACTTTTTTTTGCAGTGTCAATAAAAAATGTGCCAGTAAATGGCATGATTTTTGCCTTGAAAAAAATTGCTGCTGTTTGTAAAAGCCATGTCTCTCTTATCTATATATAATACACTCTTCAAATGTGCTTTAAAATGCATGGTTTTCCCTTTTGTGAACAAGAAAATAAAGACGTTATGCGGTTGGGCTGGTATAAAAATACTATGGGGCTGGTATGAAATTATTTCCAGGGCTGGTTTTTATTCCCAGTCCGGCCCTGCCTCCAAACGCCACTCCCGATCACTCCCAAAGTCAGGGTCCCTGGACAGCCTCTAGTACAACAATCCCAGGCCATCGTAGTCAAAGTCTTCCGTGGGGCTGTCATCCGCTGTCCACGGGCACACTTGGGCTACATACCACTGGAGGGCTCTGTAGCTCTCGTCCAACCGCATTTCTGCCCGGATCAGCCTGCTTAACTCGGCTGTCCACTCCTGGTTCGGCTGTTCCCCCAAAAACAGCATTCGCACTTCATAATGCGACCAGTACCTCACATGGATGGAGGGGAGAACTTTTCCCTGGTGTCGCTGCTCACGGGCTAGCGCTTCCTTCCAGAGTTCACAGCGGATAGAATCAAACCATCCTAGCAGGACCTGCTCTGATACTGGTCCTCTGTGCTGTATCTGCATCTCTCTCAACCTCCTTCTGAATTCCTCATCCATGGTGGCTGGTACCTCTCCTCTCCTGCTATCTGGACCTTGGATCCAGGTGATGGTTTGGATGTGTTCACGGCAAGGAAGCACGATCCCACCATTCCCTCCACGGCTCTCAAGTAAGTCTTTCAGCGTGGCTCTCCTGCAGGCTGGTTTGGAGTGTCCCAGTAACTGGAGAGCAAATCCCACCGCTGCCAACCAATGTAACAAGCCCCTTGCTCGCTCGGTTCCACTCTCCCGACACTCCTCTGCAGCTTTTGAATCAGATTGCAACGTCTGATGGTTCGGTCATCCAATGCTCCGGGATTAGAACTACAGCTATGTGTCGTTCTAACCCAGTTGTGATAGCTCAGAACAAACACCAGGCAGGCTGTATGTAAGTTCAAACAAAATCTCCTTTATTGCAAAATACAGGCTCTTTTATACACTAAAAGAGGAGGTGCAGACCTCCTGCTCATATTACTCTAACAATACAGCTGTAACCTAATTAACCTAATTAACATGAGCTAATTAACTAATCCCTTTATACAGCCTAGATGACTCAGACATGACCTTTAGGCCAGACTGGCCATCTTGTAGTTCAGAAAATCCAATCAACATTATCACAATAGCAGAGTTAATTAAACACAAACAACAATGGGGATCTAATGACTCTTAGATCCCATACTAGAGACTTATTTACAATACACATTTTAGCAGACAACAGACAGGTAGCTGGAATTGATGACATTAGCATTTAACAGTAGGAGTCCCAACGGTATGAATCAGTCACTATTCCAATATGGCAAATCCACGGTCCCCAGAGTCTGTGTGTCCTGGGGGACCAGGACCCGAATCCACAGTAATACCACCTCAAGGGTCCCCAGGCATACAGCTCACAAAGAACACCGTTCCCCAAAATGCCAGGGCCCACGATCGATTGGCAAGAGACTAGCATACAGTCCCCTCCAAAAGTTTCTCTCCCGGCTAGGTCTGTCACATCTATCTTTCATGGTGGAATGTGATGGGCCTTAAAGGGACAGATGGCAGTGAGATAAGATATGCATCACTATGGAAAATGATAGAGGAGGAAACGCAATTCTTTTCAAAAAATAATATCCGAAAGGTACAGGCCCACAGAAAACAAACAACCGAGCACTACTGGAACAATACTGTAGATAGATTAGCAAAGGAGGCTGCAGTAACATCCCCTGAATGGCCTCATATAGAGCATACTTTGTCATTTCCAGTGTCTGCCCTTACACATGCTCAAGCAAAAGGAATTGAAAAAAGGATATGTGAGTTGGGTAAAATACAAGATCAGGATGAGGAATTAGCTCAACTAAAAGAAATGTGTAGGACTGGGCCCATACAATTTGAGGGTCAAGAGATGCAGGTGAAGGATGGCCTTCTAATAACTTACAAAAACTATTTATCTTTATGGGTTGCCCCAAAAGGTGTGAGGAAAGACATTCTTACATGGATTCATGGATCCCCTGTTGGTGGACACCCCAAACTTCCTTTAGCTTTAGAGAGATTAGATCATGTAGCATGGTGGCCTCAAAATAAACAACACATGCAGGACCATATCTTATCATGTTTGATGTGTGCCAGGCATGATCCCACAAATAGGAAGAGGAGAGGGGCACTGATGAGACAAGCTCCCACGGGATCATGGGAGCAAATACAAATTGATTACACAGGTGAATTGCCTAACACTGCACACCAGAACAAATATTTACTGATTGTGGTGGATTCCTTCAGTCACTGGGTCGAAGCTTTCGCTACTAAAAATTGTACTGCCACTACTACTGCAAGGATCTTGGTCAAAGAAATATTTAGTCGGTGGGGGATACCAAAAGTTTTAGACAGTGACAATGGGCCAGGATTTGTAGGTAATGTGATACAAGAGACATGTAAGCTCCTTGGGGTCATCCAAAAATTTCACATCTTCTATCACCCTGAGTCTGCGGGATAGGTTGAACGAATGAACAGGACAATTAAAAATGCTCTTAGAAAGGTTGTCAATGAGCAAGGTACCGATTGGAATAAAAAATTACCCTTTGTTCTGGCAACTATTCGTTCCAGAGTTTGCAGGTCCATAGGCTTTGCCCCTTATGAAGCTCTGCTCGGCAGAACAATGAGAATGTGGGAACATCTGAAAAATCCGGTCCCAGCAGCATTAGAAACTGTGTCATTATCTGAATCATGGGTAGAGATCTTAAAGGATCATGTGATTACAGTACATAAGGCTGTGTGTGCCACTGATGAATGTACCCATAAAAGCTCTCAACAGTGGTTTAATGCAATGGGTGACACTAGCGAATACCAAATTGGGGCTAGAGTAATGTTTACAGGATTTTTCTGGGTTTCACCCATTTCCTAGGGCAAAGTGGAAGGGCCCTTATGCAGTCATAGACAAAATTGGACCCTCTGTTTACTTATTAGACTTGGGAGAGGATAGGTCAAGATGGAGTCATGCATATCAGATCAAAGCATTTAAAGGGAAAATGGATTTGATGGATGAAAGCATTGTGTAACTTTCTTCCTGAGATTGTCTTTCAGGTCCCAGGAGTAATGCGAATACCAGAGGACTACATCAACATGAAGACATCCCCCCTGGACAAATACAAGTCTTCTCTATTAGCATGTGTGTTGATAACAGCGTCAATCACTCTACTACTTTGCATCACAAACATCAGAGTGGAAACGTATCAAGTTAAAGAATTGAAGTGCTTACCAGTGGGGAAATCTGATCGAAGTAAAAGAAGTGTAGTGGATCATACTACAGAACTTACTGTTTTAGGGGAATCAGAAGGCATCCAGATACATGGGGATACTGTAAAGGGCATAGTCGGGGGGTGGATAGTCGTTAGATGTGAGATCATGATGCCAAAATCTGATTACTCTGTGGAATCTGCTGTTTGGACTTACCCAGAAGGAAGCGATCATCACAGGAGTACAGATATAATATTAGTGGAGACAAAGAATGGACCACAAATGCAAATTACTTTAGAAAGGAATTTTACAATATTTAAGGAGGGTATTATATCCTGTAGCCCTCATGATGTGGAGGATGGAGTCTATACAAAAATCCTACATATAATGGTCACAAATTCTAGAGACTGTCCTACAATTTTACAGTGGCCAGAACATGGACTTTTCCTTGAGCGGACTTAAAATTTAGTGTATAGCGATGTTTCATATTTATCATTACCATTATTGTTGAATTTTACATCATTTAACATTCCAAAGAGTTGCCCAAAATCAATGGGATTATGATTTAAAACAGTCTTTCAAACACATATAAACTTATTTTGGGATGCTACACAAGGGCTTAATTTTAAGAAAGTTTCAAAGAGGGATCTGGGTGCTGATATCATATCAGGCCTCAGTTTGGGTAGTTTGATTTGGAATAGGGTTGATATAGAGAGTCTAAATATAAGAGAACAGAATTTTGTGGGTGGATTACAGCAGATACTGCTTAAAGGGGGAAGAGTGGATTTAAACACTCTAGCTGAAATGAAAATAGATATTCAGAACATTCACACCATTGCTGCAGATTTGCAGAACATTCAAATGTCGGTGAGTGCACTGAATAAAACTCTTCAAACCAATAATGTATCCAAGTCTATAGTCTGTGGTATTATAGGAAACTTGCTGAGTGAACACCTGAGCCTAGGGCTTCAAGAAATCAAACAAGGAGAATGGCCAAGGATAATGAACTCAACTTTATTATTCAATCTTATCAAAGACAGTGGTGTTACTTGTAGGAACTTTGCCCTTGCTAATGTAAGGAGCCTGGATACTCTTTGTAATAGAGATCGCATCAGAAAGCAGGAAATACCTCTGACTGTCGACATCCCTACATGGTCAACAACACCCTTACCCGTATACAAGATGATCATTCTTGGTGAGGTGGAGGTGATAAATGGCACTAATATACTGAAACAACTGCTACCAGAAAGCAAACTCATCGTCAAGGACAACCAAGTGTGGAAAACCATGGACCCCAACTGCTGTACCAGACATGCCCAGGCTTGGCTTTGTTCCTGTTCTTTTGAGCGATTGGAGTACATAGAGGGCTGTGCTGCTGCACACTCTGGAAACTGCCTGGTTCGATTGCAAAAATTTGAACCAGCCTGGAAGAGAATAATTCATGGAGAAGGCCCAAGGGTCTGTGCATTGTGGGTTCCCTCATTCACTTGGCAGAAACAAGTTCAGTGCCGGACCCCTATCACAGGATGGTGTGTGAGCCTCACAGATGGACTGCTAACAATTGGAGAGGAAGACATTCGAGCCAATATCCAGATGAATCAAGTATCTATGGACATTGAGCAAACTGATTTTGGCAATTGGGACTCTATGATTTCTCCTTTATTTAAGAAAATACCACCACTTACGGTTGAATTGAATACATTATTTAAGAGGGATAGTAGGAAAATTATAGAATTACAAGAACTGGTAAAGGAAAACCTCATTAGTTCTAATAAAATTGCTAAAGAGTTTCAGGAGCCTTGGTGGAGCATTCCCAATAACACTTTTACTCACCCGCTATTGAGAACTCTGTCCATGATTTTTGTGTTTATTCAATTTATATTAATATGTTTTTTGTTTGGTTTATATTGTTGTGGTAGAAGACAACTAAGAACAATCCAAAGAAATAAGGAAAGCATAGAGATGGCTTCAATCTTAAGAGCCAGGGATGTCTGAGCAGTTTGGTTGTGAATCGATTCTGATTCGAACCAATCAAAGTGGGGGGTATATGTTGTAATCTGTTCGCCAATTTATGTGGGATTACATTATATTATTATATGTATGTACACATACAACACAAATTTTGACCAGGCCAGAATTCAGTTGACAATGGTCGATTTGTCCAAGCCAACTCAATTTTAATATAACAGCTGATGTCCCTTTGATATGTTTATCTTATGCAAGTCTACCTAGGTGTGTGAGGTATAGCCTGTTAATCTAATTGAACATTTCAAAGGGTACATTGTTTAAAGGACCATAGAAAAAGTATTTATTGATGGTAATTAGACTTGAGGGGGTAACAGTGGAATCAAGGAGTGTTTTGGGTTGGCCCAGCGGAGGCTCCCTCCTGGGATGCTAATATATCAGGGGGGACTTGATGTTAATATTCAAGAATACAGAATTAGGCATTCCAGGACTCAAAAGGGTGTTCAGGTGGTATCTGTTAATCTAATCTAATTACACATATCAAAGAGGGCTTGTTGATGTTGATATGCAGGAGTGCAAATTGGGGCGGTTTATGACTGCAGCTGTTCACGGCTGGGGGTTGTTGTCTGTCTGAAAGACTAAAGCATATCAAAGGCCTGAATGGAGATGGCCAATCAAATTGCTCAGCCATTCAGTTTCTAGTGAATATAACATGGCGTTCAGTCTATAGTACTTATAGTCTTGTCTGTGTATGACTATGATGGTGCAAATCTAGAGAAAATGGGACTCTAAATTATATTTCCTCTGTCTGATTTTTTTGTCATCTGTGGACTTTGGACCTTGTTCTGTGTTGGAAGTCAATAAAGTGCATCTCTCTGGAAGAATTGGGTTACTGCGGAAGAGTACTTGCATCATCATCTTCATAATAATTACTATACATTTCATATCACTACACTGTATAGGCCAGGTGAAGTTTTTCTGTAAGAAATAAAATAGTTAGGAGATGCTTCATAGGAGATAGAATAGGAAAGAGGAAGAAGAAGAGGGACAGTAAGAGAGGAGGTTTTCTCCCTAGGCGGGTATCTGGACCCCGGGGGGAGAAAAAGTCCCTGGGTGCCATCTCACAAGGAGAAGAGAAAAAACAAAAAGTATATCTGAACTAGCAAGGCTTGGATGTCCTATCCCCCGGAGACAGGAAGGAGTCTAAGGGATAGGAGGAAGCACATGGGAGCCAACCCAAACCAGGGCGCCCTTTAAAAATATCACAGTTTAACTCATGTATAATGCAAAAATTATATCCAAAACTGCAACCATTAATTAAGAAAAATTATAGTCGTAGTGGGGGATAAAATGACCCCAGGACCCGTCCATGGTGGGACCCCCCAGCCCGATATTAAAGATGGTGAGGGAAAGTGGACCGGGTGAGCCAGCAAATTTAGCCCATATGGCTCCAGTGCAGAAGTAATTAGCCTGTTCCGTGAGGTTGTCCTCCCTCCGCAGTATCGGAGAGTGGGCCGCAGAGATTCCCGCTTCTGATAGCCAAGGGAAAACTGTCCAACAAATACAGAACTGTTGAAGGAACATGGGAGGAACAAAGGACAGATGACTCCTGAAAATGAATTCAGTCAAATCCAAAAAACGAGCAGTCAAATGTGTGGGCTGACATCCGACCAAGACCGGAACTTCTCTGAAGAGGGCTATTCATGGAGGGCCATTGTGCGTAGATCTTCGTGTCTTTGGCTTGTTCCATATTGGGGTCAATGGACTCGCGAGTGGTAGCCTTTTGGTGGATCCTGAAGTAGAGGACGATGTTTCCATATCCATTTCTTGGGAGATTGTTTTCAGGCTTAGTAGGAGCTTTTCTCCTGTGGAGAAGCTGGAGAAGGCTTTATTTTGGCCTTTATAGGAGAATTTTACTGCAAAAGGGAAAGACCATCTATATTTGATGTCCTTCTGGGATAGAGAACACAGCAGTGGTTTCAGGGTCCGTCTGCGCTGGATAATAGAGGGTGAGAGATCCGCAAAAATTTGCACTGGGTGTCCTTGGCATGTCACCTGGGGCATGGCTCGAGATTGTTTCATAACCGCTTCTTTAACTGCATAGAAGTGGGGCTTGGCTATGGTATCTCTGGGGAAGCCATCCTTCTTGGGGGGGGGTCCAAGGGCTCTATGAGCTCTATCCAGCTCCAGGCGGTGTTGCAATGTCCAGTTCATGGAGGGTTTGGATAAGGTCAGAGTTCTGGTTAGATACTGCTTCGGTCTAATCCAGTTTGCTTTCATTTGCTTCTATCTTGGATCCTATATTTTGGAGGTCAGCTTTTATGTCTCCCGTGATTGTGGCGACTATGGCCGTCAATCGCCTATCCAGAAGGGCTGATAGTTTGTGGTAAAGGTTATATATATATAAAAGTTAAAGGTATGGTCTTGGGCTGGGATGCCAGGGTTAGGAAATTCAGTGTAGGTGGATACTGCAGGCCCTGCAGGGGAGAAAGCATGGTCTTCAAAGGAATGAGTAGGGATGCTGTGGAAGCCGGTGAGGGCGTCATAGCCTGCTGGCTATATCTATGTGTCGCGGGGGTATAGATTAGAGTGACGGGTTAACACTTGCTTTTGTTCCAGAGGTCCTTCTGTGTGTTGAGCATGAGGCTGTGTGGCTGCGGAGGCTGCATTGGCCATCTTGGTACACCTGACCCAGGTGGAGGCTTCGAAATCCGACCCCAGGTTACACCTGAAGGCCAGGTTTTTCATTCAGGGGTGTTCCCCAGTGGTTTGGGGGAACGAATCCCTTTCCGAGGTTGGCCCTGGGTAGAGCTGGAAGGTGCTGCGGGCGCCACTGGTCTGGCGTGGTGCGGAGCTCCGGGCTCAGGTGGCCATCTCGGAAACCTTGCGCATGCGCACTCCCGTGGTTCTAATTTTTATGTTACACAACATTAGTGCAACTGCTCATGAAAGGGAACATTTCAGTAAAATATACATTGTATTTAATTCCTGGGCACATAAGTACAATTTATTACCTAATGTTTTTTTGGTAAAATATTAAAGATGAGGTTGTGCCCAAAAAAATAGCTACCCATGTCAAACCATAAAATTGTGTGCGCCTCTACAGGTCATCCATTTAGAGTTATGCAGGAGCACTGGTGCTAAACTTATTGCTATAGAGATATACCATGTGTTAAACAAATTTCATACCTAGGTGCCCCCAACGCACACATTTTTGTATATGTATATATATGTATATATATATATATATATACACCGTATATACTCGAGTATAAGCTGACCCGAATATAAGCCGAGGCACCTAATTTTACCACAAAAAACTGGGAAAACTTATTGGCTTGAGTATAAGCCTAGGGTGAGAAATGCGCAGGTACAGTAAGTGGAAAAGAGGGTCAACAATGCCCATTTGCAGCCTCACTGTGCCCATTTGCAGCCATAGATCCCCCGAACTTCAAACTCGGTAGTTAAGGGTTCCTAGGTGCTCCCTAGCTGCAGCCAAAATTTGGGGTCTCTGGACCCAAAAGGTCCTGAAATGACATTGCTGCAGATGGACACAGTTGACCGACTTTGGGGTCCCATATCTCAAAAATGTCTAGCACTTTTCTGCAGCAGAGAAGGACATTTTGGGGCCAACTTTGGAGCCCCGTATCTCGGGGCCACTTGGTATTAGGAACCCATGATGTTGTAGTGCTACTTCCACTTGGTTTGCACACCAAATTTGGGGTTCCTAGCACCAAGTGGCCCCGAGATACGGGGCCCCAAAGTCGGTTCAGAAAATGTCATTCTCTGCTGCAGATAAGTGCTTGACTCGAGTATAAGCCAAGGGGGGCATTTTCAGCACAAAAAAAGTGCTGAAAAACTCGGCTTATACTCGAGTATATACGGTATATCTACTTTTTTATATGTCTCCTTATATGCTTAAAACATTTTTGGTTTAATTTTTATTTTTTTTGCTATCACATAGGGGACCAATAGCCCCCTGTGTGGTAGCATATAGGTTCCTTTTATGGAGAGACCCGGGGTCTATTAGACCCTGGATGTCTCCTGTCTACCCTACTGTAGCTGATGGAACAAAGACCATGTTCTATCTGCTGCTTCCCCCAGCACTGATCCCGGAAAATGACAGCTCTGGTCCAGGAAAATATTTAATGCCCTCCCCACCTCCATGAACGAACCTTCTCTGCCCACCTCTATCTATAAGCCTTCCCTCCCCACCTCCATCACTGAGCCTACCCTCCCCACCTCCATCAATGTGTCAGCTCTCCCTAACTCCATCAATGAGCCTTCCCTCCCCACCTCCATCAATGAGCCTTTGTTCCCCACCTCAGTCAATGAGCCTTTGTTCCCCACCTCCATCAATGAGCCTTCATTCCCTACCTCCATCAATGAGCCTTCCTTCCCCATCTCCATCAATGAGCCTTTGTTCCCCTCCTCCATCAATGAGCCTTCGTTCCCTATCTCCATCAATGAGCCTTTGTTCTCCACCTTCATCAATGAGCCTTCCTTCCCTACCTCCATCAATGAGCCTTCCTTCCCCATCTTCATCAATGAGCCTTCATTCCCCACCTCCATCAATGAGCCTTTGTTCCCCACCTCCATTAATGAGCCTTCGTTCCCCACCTCCATCAATGAGCCTTTGTTCCCCACCTCCATTAATGAGCCTTCCCTGCCCACCTTCATCAATGAGACCTCCTTCCCCACCTCCATCAATGAGCCTTTGTTCCCCACCTCCATAAATAAACATTTCCTCCCCATGTCCATGAATAAGACTTCCCTCCCCAACTCCATCAATGAGTCTTCCCACCCCACCTTCATCAGTGAGTCTTCCCCTCACCTCCATCAATGAGCCCTCCCTCCCCACCTCCATCAATGGGGTTGATTTACTAAAGGCAAAAATACTGTGCACTTTGCAAAGTGCAGTTGCCCTCTGCAAGTGTAGATGTTCCAGAGCTTAGTAAATGAGCAGAAGCTCTGCTGACTTCCACCATCCAATCAGTGCAAGCAAAAATGATCTTCTTATTATTTTCCTTGCACGTGATTGGGTATTCTTTGCAACGTGAAGCCTTGCCTCATTTACTAAGTTCTGGAGCAACTGCACTTGCAGAGGGCACAGTCTATTTGGCTTTAGTAAATCAACCCCAATCGGTCAGCTCTCCCTAGCTCCATCAATGAGCCTTCATTCTCCACCTCCATCAACGAGCCTTCCCTCCCCACCTCCACCAATGAGCCCTCCCTCCTCATCTCCATCAATGAGCCTTCCCTCCCCACCTCCATCACTGTGCCTTCTCTCCCCACCTCCATCAATGAGCCTTCCCACTACACCTCCATCAATGAGCCTCACCTCCATCAATGGGCCTCCCCCCAACTCCATTAATGAGCCTTCCCTGCCCACCTCCATCAATGAGCCCACCCTCCCCACCTCCATCAATGAACCTTCCCTTCCCACCTTCATCAATGAGCCTTCCCTCCCTACCTCCATCAATGAGCCTACCCTCCCCACCTCCATAAATGAACCTGCCCTCCCCACCTCCACCAATGAGCCTGCTCTCCCCACCTCCATCAATGAGCCTGCCCTCCCCCCCTTCATCAATGAGCTTTCCCTCTCCACCATCATCAATGAGCCTTCCCTCCCCACCTCCATCAGTGAGCCTCCCCCACACCTCCATCAATGAGCCCGCCACACCTCCATCAATGAGCCTTCCCTCCCCACCTCCATCAATAATCCTTCTCTCCCCACCTCCATCAGTGAGCCTTCCCTCCCCACCTCCGTCAATGAGCCCCCCACCTCCATCAATGTGCCTTCCCTCCCCACCTCCATCAATGAGCCATCCCTCCCCACCTCCATCAATGAGCCCCCCCACCTCCATCAATGTGCATTCCCTCCCCACCTCCATCAATGAGCCTTCCCTCCCCACCTCCATCAATGAACCTTCCCTTCCCAACCTCCATCAATGAGCCTTCCCTCCCCCACCTCCATCAATAAGCCTTCCCTCCCCACCTCCATAAATGAGTCTTCCCTCCTGACCTCCATCAGTGAGCCTTCCCTCCCAACATTCATCAATGGGCCTCCCCTCCCCACCTCCATCAATGTGCCTTACCTCCCCACCTCCATCAATGAGTCCCCCCCACCTCCATCAATGTGCTTTCCCTCCCCACCTCCATCAATGAGCCTTCCCTTCCCACCTCCATCAATTAGCCTTCCCTCCCCCACCTCCACCAATGAGCCTTTCCTCCCCACCTCTATCAATGAGCCTTCCCTCCCTACCTCCATCAATGAGCCTGCCCTCCCCACCTCCATCAATGAGTCTGACCTCCCCACCTCCATCATTGAGTCTGACCTCCCCACCTCCATCAATGAGCCTGCCTTCCCCACCTCTATCAATGAGCCTGCCCCCCCCCACCTCCATCAATGTGCTTTCCCTCCCCACCTCCATCAATGAGCCTTCCCTTCCCACCTCCATCAATTAGCCTTCCCTCCCCCACCTCCACCAATGAGCCTTTCCTCCCCACCTCCATCAATGAGCCTTCCCTCCCTACCTCCATCAATGAGCCTGCCCTCCCCACCTCCATCAATGAGTCTGACCTCCCCACCTCCATCAATGAGTCTGACCTCCCCACCTCCTTCAATGAGCCTGCCTTCCCCACCTCTATCAATGAGCCTACCCTCCCCACCTCCATCAATGAGCCTGCCTTCCTCACCTCCATCAACGAGCCTTCCCTTCCCACCATCATCAATGAACCACCCCACCTCCATCAATGAGCCTTCCCTCCCCACCTCCATCAATGAGCCTTCCCTCCCCACCTCCATCAATGAGCCTTCCCTCCCCACCTCTATCAGTGAGCCTTCCCTCCTCACCTCCATCAATGGACCTCCCCTCCCCACCTCCATCAATGGGCCTCCCCACCTCCATCAATGAGCCTTCCCTCCCCACCTCCATCAATGAGCCTTTCCTCCAGAACTCCATCAGTGAGCCTTCCCTTCTCACCTCCATCAGTGAGCCTTCCCTCCTCACCTCCATCAATGGACCTCCCCTCCCCACCTCCATCAATGGGCCTCCCCTCCCCACCTCCATCAATGAGCCCCCCACCTTCATCAATGAGCCTTCCCTCCCCGCCTCCATCAATGAGCCTTTCCTCCCCACCTCCATCAGTGAGCCTTCCCTCCCCACCTCCATCAATGGGCCTCCCCTCTCCACCTCCATCAATGACCCCCCCACCTCCATCAATGAGCCTTCCCTCCCCACCTCCATCAATGAGCCTTCCCTCCCCACCTCCATCAATGATCCTTTCCTTCCCCACCTCCATTAATGAGCCCCCCCACCTCCATCAATGTGCTTTCCCTCCCAGGGCCGTTTTTTCCACTGGGCATGCTGGGCAGTTGCTCGGGGGCCCCACTTCCTGGAGGGCCCCATCCAGGGCCTATCCTCAGCGCTGCAATCTGCTGCTTAAGTTGACTGACTGCATTGGTTGCTCACTTGCTAGAATCGCCAGCCGCCCGGCGTCTAGCTAGCAACCAGTGACATCAGTCAGAGGCCGCCCCAGCATTCATAGCGCGCTGCGGCCGCCTAAGCATTCATAGCCCGCCGTGGCCGCCCCAGCATTCATAGCGCGCCGCGGCCGCCCCAGCATTCATAGCATGCCGCGGCCGCACCATCGGCTAGTGAACAAGCTCCGCCCACCTCTGCCATGTTCTTCAGACAGCGTGGAGAGGGAGCAGAGTGGAAAGACGGCCCTTGATAGCTGGCACTGCCTTGCTCTGCTGTGAGTGACACACTGTACTGCACCCGGCCGACGGCCTCAAGTAAGTTTAACACTTAAGTAAGTACAAGTTGTGCACCAAACACAGCCAATGTCTGTGCCCCTCAAAAGCTGCCACTGTGTCCATCAAACACAGCCACTGTGCCCATCAAAGCTGCCACTGTGTCCATCAAACACAGCCACTGTGTCCATCGAACACAGCCAATGTGCCCCTCAAAAGCTGCCACTGTGCCCATCAAACACAGCCACTGTGCCCCTCAAAAGCTGCCACTGTGCCCATCAAAGCTGCCACTGTGCCCATCAAACACAGCCACTGTGCCCATCAAACAGCCACCGTGCCCATCAAAGCTGCCACTGTGCCCATCAAAAGCTGCCACTGTGCCCATGAAATGCAGCCACTGTGCCCATTAAACACAGCCACTGTGCCCATCAAACACAGCAACTGTGCTCATCAAAAGCTGCCACTGTGCCCATCAAAAGCTGTCCCTGTGCCCATCAAACACAGCCACTGTGCCCATCAAACACAGCCACTGTGCCCATCAAACTGCCACTGTGCCCATCAAAGCTGCCACTGTGCCCATCAAATGCAGCCACTGTGCCCATTAAACACAGCCACTGTGCCCATCAAATGCAGCCACTGTGCCCATCAAACACAGCCACTGTGCCCATCAAAGCTGATTGTGTAGACAGGGCCCCAGTGCACTGTATTGCCCGGGGGGCCTATAATGCTCTTAAGATGGCCCTGTTCCCTCCCAACCTCCATCAATGAGCCTTCTCTCCCCCACCTCCATCAATGAGCCTTCCCTCCCCACCTCCATCAATGAGCCTTCCCTCCCCACCTCCATCAATCAGCCTCCTCTCCTCCCCCCACCTCCATCAATGAGCCTTCCCTCCCCACCTCCATCAATGAGCCTTCTCTCCCCACCTCCATCAATGAGCCTTCCCTCCCCACCTCCATCAATCAGCCTTCTCTCCTCCCCCACCTCAGTCAATGAGCCTTCCCACCTCCATCAATGAGCCTTCCCTCCTCACGTCCATCAATGAGCCTTCCTTCTCCACCTCCATCAGTGAGCCTTCCTTCTCCACATCCATCAATGAGCCTTCCCTCCCCCACCTCCATCAATGAGCCTTCCCTCCCACCTCCATCAATGTGCCTACCCCCCACCTCCATCAATGAACCTTCCCTCTCCACCTCCATCAATGTGCCTTCCCTCTCAACCTCCATAAATGTTCTTTAGCCAGCCATGACCCTTTTCTCTAGTTTTCCTTTCTTGTAGCACTTTTGGTCTATCCTGACCACTGCACACCGGGAACATCCCACAAGAGCTGCAGTTTGGAAGTTGCTCTGACCCATTCATGTAGACATTACAATCTGGCTCTTTTCAAAACCTTACACTTCTAAATCCACAAAAAATACTCCAGCGCTCAATGAAAATGTTTAGGTAAGTAATGCTACCTCAGGCACAGCCCTCCGCAGATCGGGAAATCTTCAGTAAACTGCAAAAAACACACACTAGAGGACGCAAGCTCCTTGTGCATTACCACCAAAAACAAATTATAATAACACCACATCCACATAGATAACTACCACCATCACTTCTTAGAGGTGTAACCCCAAACAAGTGAAAAATGGATAAATCACTAGCCAAGTTGTTAATCCCTGAATGCGTCCTATGGGTTATACCTATCCCAGCCTCCATAATCTATATGCGTTATAGCACAGTGCAGTAAAATAGGACAGCAACACAATGTACTATACTCACTTGACGACCGCAATACGTACATATACGTTGTGGTTTGTAAGTGGTTTACCATGGTTATGGCTGAAGCTATCAGCCATAACTCTAGTATTTATTTATTTTTCTTCATCTGGTGGCTGGCTTTATCATGAAAGCAGTCCGAATGGCTCATTAGCCACTAGATCACTTTCAGAAGCAGCGGGAGAGGACGCCGCCCCCTGCCCCCCCCTTTTTTTTTTTTTTTAAAGCAAAATATTACATTTTTTTTTTATCTTTAGTTTTAAAGGTAAAGGAGATATTTTGGGTTTAATAGACCCCAGATCTCTTCCTAAAGAGGACCTGCCATCCCTTATTTGTATTACAAGATATGTGTACATTCTTTGTAATAAGAGTAAAAGTGATAAAAAAAAAAAAAAATTTAAAGCGTCACTATTCCTCTGCACTCGCGCTCAGAATAAAACGCATACGTAAGTTGTGCACACGGTATTTGCACCACACATGGTGAGAGCAATAATTCTAGCGCTAGACCTCCTCTGTAACTCTAACCCGGAAACCTGTAACATTTTTTAAGCGTCGCCTATAGAAATTTTTAAGTACCGAAGTTTGTCACCATTCCATGAGCGTGCGCAATTTTAAAACATGACATGTTAGGTATCTATTCGGTCTAACATCATCTTTCATATTTTACCATAAAATTGTTTTATATATTGTATTATATATTGTGTTTTTGTTGCATTAAAATTCACTAAAGTTTTTTTTTTTTTTCAAAAAAGCTGCATTTGAAAAACCACGGCGCAAATACCACGTGACATAAAATATTGCAACAATCGCCATAGCAAAAAATACCGGCAAACCCGAATATACTGATTTAAACTTTGGACTGCTATGGACTTTCACATATCATTTACACATTTTTTGTTGTCTATGTTGCTGTTTTGGTGTTTTTAAAATCTTTATCACATTGTAGCCTGCAGTTTCGTGGCAGAGTTATTGTTTGAACAGCCTCACCAACATCGCTTGACATCTTCTGATAACTTCATGGGAGGAGTGTGGAAACAAACCAATCATATTACATCAGATAAGGGTTCTAAAAGACTCAAAACTCAAACACGTTCCAATAAACATTCCCGACCAAACTTCTACCAACATCTGATTACTGGTACCCCCATCTCCATCCTGTCTTCTGTATATCTGAGCTCAACCTCTTCACAAGTCTTACTACTGCATTCTGTTTTATCAGAATTACACATTGGGAGATAAGCGGTGACCTTCCTTCATCTCCAATGGCGACCAATGAGGTGAGTGACTTTCTATTCATTTCTATCAGTGAGATGCCAAATCATTTCAGTATTGTTCTACTTTAACTGTTACAGTAATTACACCATCATGCAATGCTGTATGCAAATGACAATAATATTAGACATGTGCAGTTCATTTAGTTCCGAATTAAAATTCGGACTAATTTCCGTTATTCGGGAATTCAGATGCATCCGAATTTCGAAATTAGAATAGTACCAAATTTGAACGTAACCGAAATAATGAAAAAAAAATTTGTACGAAATTCAAATTTGAAATCTTTTCAAATTCGAATAGTTTTCCAATTTCCAAAGACAATAAAATAGTATACAAAATAAAGGAATAGAATAGAAAAATAAAAATAAATTATTTTTTCTGCCTCTCTATTCCTTTATTTTCTATTCTTTTTTATTCTTTTTGGAAATTGGAAAACTATTCGAAATTTATTCGAAAACAAATAAACAAAACGAATTCCGAAATCGAATTAAACAAAATTTAACTAAACAAATTAATGTAAATAACAAATTAAAACAAAACAAAACAATTTTTTTTCGTTCTGCACATGTCTAATTTATATCATTTTTTTCACATAGAGTTTTTTTGGTGGGATTTGATCACCTCTGTGTTTTTTTTTATTTTTTATTTATTATATAAATGAAAAAAAAATTGAGAAAGAAAAACAATATTTAATATAAAATACTGATACATTGTATACTCATCACAACCATACATTGTACACTCATCACACCTATACATTGTACACTCATCACACCCATACATTGTATACTCATCACACCGATACATTGTATACTCATCACACCCATACATTGTACACTCATCACACCCATACATTGTACACTCATCACACCCATAAATTGTACACTCATCACACCCATACATTGTATACTCATCACACCGATACATTGTATACTCATCACACCCATACATTGTACACTCATCACACCCATACATTGTACACTCATCACACCCATACATTGTACACTCATCACACCCATACATTGTATACTTATCACACCGATACATTGTATACTCATCACACCCACACATTGGGGGTCATTTACTATAGCGCCAAAAAATTATCCTGCATTTCCCAAAAATAGCGCTCAAAAAAGGCCATTAAGACTTCAACTCTCAGAAACTGAGTGCTAATACATATGGAAAGCAGCGCTATGGATTTTGAGGGGGACCCCCATGCCATTTTTTTTTAAATTTTCGGCGCAGGGTTCCCCTTAATATCCATACCAGACCTGAAGGGCCTGGTATAGAATTTGGGGGGACCCCAATGCATTTTAAAAAAAAAAATTTGGTTCGGGGTTCCCCTTAAAATTCATACCAGACCCAAAGGGCCTGGTAATGGACTGTGGGGGAATCCCATGCCGTTTTTATCAATGAACTTTTATGTGTATTGTCAGGACCGACAATTCATTAATAGCCGACACTAGCGCTAGCACTTTTAAATTACTTTTTTCTTCCTTTAGAAATGTCATTTTGCTCTCGGACTGTTTTAAACACGGGAAACATGCGCCACTTTACAGGCATACTATAGACACCCCCCCAGGTACGGAATCTAACCACTTGACGACCGCCGCACGACGATATACGTCCACAGAGCGGCACGGACAGGCAAAAGGATATACATATACGTCCTTGCCTTCCCGCGGGTGGGGGGTCCGATCGGACCCCCCCCGGTGCCAGCGGCGGTCGTCTTTGGTCTGGGAGCGTTCAGTGATGAGGGGGAGGCCATCCGATCGTGTCCCCCCCTCGCGATCGCTCCCAGCCAATGAGAATCCTCCTCTGCCTGTGTGTAGTACACACAGGCAGGGGATGTGATGTCATCTCTCCTCGGCTCGGCAGTTTCCGTTCCGGTGCCGAGGAGAGAAGACCTCACTGTGTTTGCACCAAACACACACACACAGTAGAACATGCCAGGCACACTTTACACCCTCTTTACCCCCCAATCGCCCCCCGATCCCCCCGATCACCCCCCCGTCACACTGACACCAAGCAGTTTTTTTTTTCTGATTACTGCATGGTGTCAGTTTGTGACAGTTACTGTGTTAGGGCAGTTACTGTTAGCCCCCTTTAGGTCTAGGGTACCCCCTAACCCCCCTAATAAAGTTTTAACCCCTTGATCACCCCCTGTCGCCAGTATCACTAAGCGATCATTTTTCTGATCGCTGTATTAGTGTCACTGGTGACGCTAGTTAGGGAGGTAAATATTTAGATTCGCCGTTAGCGTTTTATAGTGACAGGGACCCCCATATACTATCTAATAAATGTTTTAACCCCTTGATTGCCTCCTAGTTAACCCTTTCACCACTGATTACCATATAACCATTACGGGTGACGCTGGTTAGTTCATTTATTTTTTATAGTGTCAGGGCACCCGCCATTTATTACCGAATAAAGGTTTAGCCCCCTGATCGCCCGGCGGTGATATGCATCGCCCCAGGCAGCGTCAGATTAGCGCCAGTACCGCTAACACCCACGCACGCAGCATACACCTCCCTTAGTGGTATAGTATCTGAACGGATCAATATCTGATCCGATCAGATCTATACTAGCGTCCCCAGCAGTTTAGGGTTCCCAAAAATGCAGCATTAGCGGGATCAGCCCAGATACCTGCTAGCACCTGCGTTTTGCCCCTCCGCCCGGCCCAGCCCAGCCCACCCAAGTGCAGTATCGATCGATCACTGTCACTTACAAAACACTAAACGCATAAATGCAGCGTTCACAGAGTCAGGCCTGATCCCTGTGATCGCTAACAGTTTTTTTGGTAGCATTTTGGTGAACTGGGAAGCACCAGCCCCAGGCAGCGTCAGGTTAGCGCCAGTACCGCTAACACCCACTCACGCACCGTACACCTCCCTTAGTGGTATAGTATCTGAACGGATCAATATCTGATCTGATCAGATCTATACTAGCGTCCCCAGCAGTTTAGGGTTCCCAAAAACGCAGTGTTAGTGGGATCAGCCCAGATACCTGCTAGCACCTGCGTTTTGCCCCTCCGCCCGGCCCAGCCCAGCCCACCCAAGTGCAGTATCGATCGATCACTGTCACTTACAAAACACTAAACGCATAACTGCAGCGTTCGCAGAGTCAGGCCTGATCCCTGCGATCGCTAACAGTTTTTTTGGTAGCATTTTGGTGAACTGGCAAGCACCAGCCCCAGGCAGCGTCAGGTTAGTGCCAGTACCGCTAACACCCACGCACGCACCATACATCTCCCTTAGTGGTATAGTATCTGATCGGATCAATATCGGATCAATATCTGATCCAATCAGATCTATACTAGCGTCCCCAGCAGTTTAGGGTTCCTAAAAATGCAGTGTTAGTGGGATCAGCCCAGATACCTGCTAGCACCTGCGTTTTGCCCCTCCGCCCGGCCCAGCCCAGCCCACCCAAGTGCAGTATCGATCGATCACTGTCACTTACAAAACACTAAACGCATAACTGAAGCGTTCGCAGAGTCAGGCCTGATCCCTGCGATCGCTAACAGTTTTTTTGGTAGCGTTTTGGTGAACTGACAAGCACCAGCAGCCTAGTACACCCCTCATAGTCAAACCAGCACTGCAGTAACACTTGGTGACGTGGTGAGTCCCATAAGTGCAGTTCAAGCTGGTGAGGTGACAAGCACAAGTAGTGTCCCGCTGCCACCAAGAAGAAGACAAACAGGCCCGTTGTGCCCATAATGCCCTTCCTGCTGCATTCGCCAATCCTAATTGGGAACCCGCCACTTCTGCAGCGCCCGTACTTCCCCCATTCACATCCCCAACCATATGCAGTCGGCTGCATGAGAGGCATTTTCCTTATGTCCTCCTGAGTACCCCTACCCAACGAACCCCCCCAAAAAAGATGTTGTGTCTGCAGCAAGCGCGAATATAGGCGTGACACCCGCTATTATTGTCCCTCCTGTCCTGATAATCCTGGTCTTTGCATTGGTGAATGTTTTGAACGCTACCATTCACTAGTTGAGTATTAGTGTAGGGTACAGCACTGCACAGACTAGGCGCACTTTCACAGGGTCTCCCAAGATGCCATCGCATTTTGAGAGACCCGAACCTGGAACCGGTTACAGTTATAAAAGTTACAGTTACAAAAAAAAGTGTAAAAAAAAAAATATATAAAATAAAAAAAATAGTTGTTTTATTGTTCTCTCTCTCTCTATTCTCTCTCTATTGTTCTGCTCTTTTTTACTGTATTCTATTCTGCAATGTTTTATTGTTATTATGTTTTATCATGCTTGCTTTTCAGGTATGCAATTTTTTATACTTTACCGTTTACTGTGTTTTATTGTTAACCATTTTTTTGTCTTCAGGTACGCCATTCACGACTTTGAGTGGTTATATCAGAATGATGCCTGCAGGTTTAGGTATCATCTTGGTATCATTCTTTTCAGCCAGTGGTCGGCTTTCATGTAAAAGCAATCCTAGTGGCTAATTAGCCTCTAGACTGCTTTTACAAGCAGTGGGAGGGAATGCCCCCCCCTCCGTGTTTTTCTCTGGCTCTCCTGTCTCAACAGGGAACCTGAGAATGCAGCCGGTGATTCAGCCAGCTGACCATAGAGCTGATCAGAGACCAGAGTGGCTCCAAACATCTCTATGGCCTAAGAAACCGGAAGCTACAAGCATTTCATGACTTAGATTTCGCCGGATGTAAACAGTGCCATTGGGAAATTGGGAAAGCATTTTATCACACCGATCTTGGTGTGGTCAGATGCTTTGAGGGCAGAGGAGAAATCTAGGGTCTAATAGACCCCAATTTTTTCAAAAAAGAGTACCTGTCACTACCTATTGCTATCATAGGGGATATTTACATTCCCTGAGATAACAATAAAAATGATTAAAAAAAATGAAAGGAACAGTTCAAAAATAAGATAAAAAAGCAAAAAAAATAATTAAAAAAAAAAAAGCACCCCTGTCCCCCCCTGCTCTCGCGCAAAGGCGAACGCAAGCGTCGGTCTGGCGTCAAATGTAAACCGCAATTGTACCATGCATGTGAGGTGCCACGGCGGACGTCAGATCGAGGGCAGTAATTTTAGCAGTAGACCTCCTCTGTAAATCTAAAGTGGTAACCTGTAAAGGCTTTTAAAGGCTTTCAAAAATGTATTTAGTTTGTCACCACTGCACGTTTGTGCGCAATTTTAAAGCATGTCATGTTTGGTATCCATGTACTCGGCCTAAGATCATCTTTTTTATTTCATCAAACATTTGGGCAATATAGTGTGTTTTAGTGCATTAAAATTTAAAAAAGTGTGTTTTTTTCCCAAAAAATGCATTTGAAAAATCGCTGCGCAAATACTGTATGAAAAAAAAAAAATGAAACACCCACCATTTTAATCTGTAGGGCATTTGCTTTAAAATATATATATATATATATATATAATGTTTGGGGGTTCAAAGTAATTTTCTTGCAAAAAAAATTTTTTTCATGTAAACAAAAAGTGTCAGAAAGGGCTTTGTCTTCAAGTGGTTAGAAGAGTGGGTGATGTCTGACATAAGCTTCTAAATGTTGTGCATAAAATGCCAGGACAGTTCAAACCCCCCCCCCCAAATGACCCCATTTTAGAAAGTAGACACCCCAAGCTATTTGCTGAGAGTCATGTCGAGTCCATGGAATATTTTATATTGTGACACAAGTTGCGGGAAAGAGACAAATTTTTTTTTTTTTTTTTTGCACAAAGTTGTCACTAAATGATATATTGCTCAAACATGCCATGGGAATATGTGAAATTAAACCCCAAAATACATTCTGTTGCTTCTCCTGAGTACGGGGATACCACATGTGTGAGAATTTTTGGGAGCCTAGCCGCGTACGGGACCCCGAAAACCAAGCACCGCCTTCAGGCTTTCTAAGGGCGTGAATTTTTGATTTCACTCTTCACTGCCTATCACAGTTTCGGAGGCCATGGAATGCCGAGGTGGCACAAAATACCCCCAAATGACCCCATTTTGGAAAGTAGACACCCCAAGCTATTTGCTGAGAGGTATAGTGAGTATTTTGCAGACCTCACTTTTTGTCACAAAGTTTTGAAAATTGAAAAAAGAAAAAAAAATGTTTTTTCTTGTCTTTCTTTATTTTCAAAAACAAATGAGAGCTGCAAAATACTCACCATGCCTCTCAGCAAATAGCTTGGGGTGTCTACTTTCCAAAATGGGGTCATTTGGGGGGGTTTGTGCCATCTGGGCATTCCATGGCCTCTGAAACTGTGATAGGCAGTGAAGAGTGAAATCAAAAATTTACACCCTTAGAAATCCTGAAGGCGGTGATTGGTTTTCGGGGCCCCGTACGCGGCTAGGCTCCCAAAAAGTCCTACACATGTGGTATCCCCATACTCAGGAGAAGCAGATAAATGTATTTTGGGGTGCAATTCCACATATGCCCATGGCCTGTGTGAGCAATATATCATTTAGTGACAACTTCGTGCAAAAAAAAAAAAATAATCACTTTCCCGCAACTTGTGTCAAAATATAAAATATTCCATGGACTCAACATGCTTCTCAGGAAATATCTTGGGGTGTCTACTTTCCAAAATGGGGTCATTTGGGGGGGTTTGTGCCATCTGGGCATTTTATGGCCTTCAAAACTGTGATTGGTAGTGAGGAGTGAAATCAAAAATTTACGCCCTTAGAAATCCTGAAGGCGGTGATTGGTTTTTGGGGCCCCGTACGCGGCTAGGCTCCCAAAAAGTCCCACACATGTAATATCCCCGTACTCAGGAGAAGCAGCTGAATGTATTTTGGGGTGCAATTCCACATAGGCCCATGGCCTGTGTGAGCAATATATCATTTAGTGACAACTTTTTGTAAATATTTTTTTTTTCTCATTATTCAATCACTTGGGACAAAAAAAATAAATATTCAATGGGTTCAACATGCCTCTCAGCAATTTCCTTGGGGTGTCTACTTTCCAAAATGGGGTCATTTTGGGGGGTTTGTACTGCCCTGCCATTTTAGCACCTCAAGAAATGACATGGGCAGTCATAAACTAAAAGCTGTGTAAATTCCAGAAAATGTACCCTAGTTTGTAGACGCTATAACTTTTGCGCAAACCAATAAATATATGCTTATTGACTTTTTTTTTACCAAAGACATGTGGCCGAATACATTTTGGCCTAAGTGTATGACTAAAATTGAGTTTATTGGATTTTTTTTTATAACAAACAGTAGAAAATATCATTTTTTTTCAAAATTTTCTGTCTTTTTCCGTTTATAGCGCAAAAAATAAAAATGGCAGAGGTGATCAAATACCATCAAAAGAAAGCTCTATTTGTGGGAAGAAAAGGACGCAAATTATGTTTGGGTACAGCATTGCATGACCGCGCAATTAGCAGTTAAAGCGACGCAGTGCCAAATTGGAAAAAGTCCTCTGGTCCTTAGGCAGCATAATGGTCCGGGGCTGAAGTGGTTAAAGGAATATTACACTTTTATTGTTTCACTTTAAGCATTATTAAAATCACTGATCCTGAAAAAATGGCCGTTTTTAAAACTGTTTTTGCATTGATGCATGTCCCCTGGAGCAGGACCCGGGTCCCCAAACACTTTTTATGACAATAACTTGCAAAAATAACCTTTAAAATTAGCACTTTTGATTTTTCATGTTTGTGTCCCATAGACTTTAATGGTGTTCGTGTGTTTGAACAAATTTTTAGCCTGTTCGCATGTTCTGCTGCGAACCAAACCGGTGGGTGTTCGGCCCATCCCTAGTTATCATTGAGAATCATGGGGTACAACTTGTCAAGCAACTCGGAGGTCCAAAGTCACCCAACTGTGAAACAGGCCATATATATTTTAATAGAAAGGAGCTCTCATTTATACTTGCATTTACATCAGCAGAACAAATGTAGGAAGTGATGTGTGCACATGGGCCAGAAGCAAATGTGTGGGGATGCCAAACAAGTCAATGAACCCCACCCACACCAAATCTAACTACCACATCCACCCCACATTGATTAAGCACAAGTACATATCATACCCTTATCCGGAAAATGAGCAGCACCTCCTCTTTGCTAAAGAGGGACCTCGCCCTGTCCACCTAGATGGAGATCCTGACCAGCACATGAACTTCTGGGTGATTACATTGATTTATTTCTGGGTCAGAAGGCAAAACCACACTCTTGATCGCTGCTGCAAATATTTGATCGCAACCACGATTAGAATTGTATTATTTTTGTTTATTTGCAGATATGCAAATTTGTATTTCTACTTATGATATTTCAAAGCGTTCGATAAGAAATGGTGTCCCTGGGATAGCAGCAGGTGAATGACAAAAACAAAAGGCCCAGTTTGAGCCCTGGTTCACACTGACAGAGGGAGGAAATCGTTCAGCTGAAATCACACAATTTCATTCCCGCATGTCAGTCCCAACTGCAGGGGGAATTTCAGAGACATCTGTGCAGGTTTCTGCACTGATATCAATACAAATTGCACTCCAAAGTCACACAAATTAAAACCGTGCAATTGCCACTGATATGACATGTCAAATCGCACCAATGTGAACTAAAGCTGACACATACAACACTATCTATCCACCAGCTGAATTCATTACCTGTAATTCTCCACAGCTGTTATATAAAAAGATTCCACCTTTATCATTTACTTGCAGGTGTGCAGAAGCCCAGGTTTACATTGGAGCGATTTGAGAGATCAAATCGCATGACTATTGGCAGCAATGGCACTGTTCCAATCGATGCAACACCGATTTTGTGGCACTGCACCAATTTGCTAAAGTAGTACCTGCACTACTTTTGCCGATTTCAGGTGCGACTTCAATAGACATCTGTGTATGAAGCCACACGGAAGTCTATCAAGTAGCACCTGAAATCACGCTGACCTTGCTACTTTGAAATTGTGCTTCTTCAAGTGAAGTAGCACGATTTCAAAGTAGCATCAATGTGAATCAGGGAAAAGAGATTTGTTTTTTGGTGCAAAAATACATACAGAAATAAGATAAGAGATATTGCACTTTCCCAAAACCACCACCCACAAAAACTAAAGAGAAAAAAAAAAAAAAGGAAGAAAAAAAAAACCCCACCACAACAAAGCTCAATATTGCACTTTTATTTTACCAGCAGAAAAAAAAAAAGTACATTAATTTACTAGCTTCAAAAAAATTTGGACAGGATATATGGTGCTACATATAGCAATGGGATTTTAAGGGCCCTGCTCATAGGAGCTTACAATCTAAAATTTGACAAAACCTTAGCGTGGAGACAGCTTTACTTTGAGTGTATAACGGGCAACACATCACATTTTTATCTGCAAGATTATAGAAACATACTTAACAGCCATTATTCTTACAAAGCATTCCAACATAATATTAAAAAAGACTTATTCAAAACACCCACCACCAGCCCACAATCCACACATACATACATTGGTGACCATGTTCTGCTGGAAGCTGCATTTCGGTGTACACGATTAAGCAATGAGATCAAAAAAGTGTAGAAGGTCAGCAGATGCTTCCAAACGATGTTTGCATGATCAGACAGGAACAATAAATGTACAACATTGACAGCATGGCCACATAAACCTATAGAACCTATTTCAACAGGAGACAAATAAAATGGCAGCATGTCTTTGGATTAAGGTGAAAAACCCACACAGGGAGAACATATAAACTTCAACACAAGGATTAGTGTGTTGGGGAATTGAACCAACATCCAAGGTGCTGCTAGACAGAGCTCCTACCCACATAGCCACCAGGCAGCCCCACACATGTTCTCTGCATCTCTGTGGTGTGAACCAGCCCTAAGTCCATAGCCATGCTCAGTGTCACAAGCAAGATACAATATATTGGCCTAAGTATTGTGACGCCTGCCTTTATACACATATGAACTTTAATGGCATTCCAATATTAGTCCATAGGATTCAATATTGAGTTGGCCCACCCTTTGAAGCTCTAACAGCTTTAACTCTTTTAGGAAGGCTGTCCACAAGGTTTAGGAGTGTGTCTATGGGAATGTTTGACCATTCTTCCAAGTGCATTTGTGAGCTAAGGCACTGATGTTGAACAAGAAGGCCTGACCTACAGTCTCTGCTCTAATTCATCCCCAAGGTGTTCTGTTGTGTTGAGGTCAGAACTCTGTCCAGGCCAGTTGAGTTCCTCCACCCCAAAATCACTCATCCATGTCTTTATGGACCTTGCTTTGTGCACTGGTCCAAGTGATTTGTTGGAGGAGGGATTATGATGTGGGTTTTTTTTTCAGGGGTTGGGATTGGCCTCTTAGTTCCAGTGAAGAGAACTCTTAAGGCGTCAGCATACCAAGACATTTTAGACAATTTCATGCTCCCAAGTTTGTGGGAACAGTTTGGGGAAAGCCCCTTCCTGTTCTAACATGACTGCACACCAGTGCACAAAGCAAGGTCCTTAAAGACATGGATGAGCAAGTTTGGGGTGGAGAAACTTGACTGGCCAGCACAGACTCCTGACCTCAACCCGATAGAACACCCTTTGGCTGAATTAGAGCAGAGACTGCGAACCAGGCCTTCTCATCCAACATCAGTGCCTGGCCTCATAAATGCACTTCTGGAAGAATGGTCAAACATTCCCATAGACACACTAAACCTTGTGGATGGCCTTCCCAGAAGCTGTTCTAGCTGAAAGGGTGGGCCAAATCAAATTTTAACCCTACGGACTAAGACTGGGCTGCCATTAAAGTTCATGTGTGTGTAAAGGCAGGCGTCCCAATACTTTTGGCTAAATAGTGTATCTGGAAAAGACTTACATGGTGGTGGAACCCTCTTCACATAAATACTACATTTAGACATAATTATAGGACCTAGGAGATGAGACAACTTTTCTACATGAAGCAACATGGTTGGGATTTGAACCCAGACCCCTAGGGATACTAAGCAGAAGTTCTAACCTCTAAGCCACAGAGCTGCCACATGTGAGAGCCCCCTACACATAACTACACATAAATACTGCATTTCTATGGACATACAGGTGATGGAATTACATTACTCAAGAGTTATTCTTCTTGATTTATTCTGTGATATTTGGTGTTTTTTTTGTGGGTGAGAGTAGAATATTACCCTCAAATTTTGGGGAATTAGATTTTGATTTCTGATGTTGGTACACATAATACATTTTTTGGGCTCAAATTATGAATATTTGAAAATAATAAAAAGCACAAAAAAATGTGATTCATTTTAAATTTGCATCAGCAATGGTATTGTTTGTGGATTGTAATGACACCTGTGTGAGTTTGGGGTAAAGATTGTTGTGAGATAGAGAGTAACAAGTGAAAGTGACAGAGAAAAATATATTTTACCAAAACATCAAAACATTCCACATTCTAGTATTCTTAAAAACTAAATATTTTAAGTAGAAGCAACAATGTTGCAAAGGAAAATTTATTTCACAGAAAGATACATTTCATCTCAACAGTAAAACGTTTTTTTTTGTGAAAGTTAGAATTGTTCCATTAGAATTAATGGCTAATACTTGATTTGGACTAGAATAGAGCAGATTTTCACTTAAAAAAAAATGCTCTCTAATTAGCTCTCATTTTGGAATTTACTATAGCGCCGGCTAAAAAAGACACTTGAGTGAAAATGAGAGTTATTTTCAGGTCTGAGCATGCTCAGTTGTGTTGGCACCTAGTTGTCCAAAACGTGGAATTTTTTGCACACAACCTGGCAGGCCGCAGGAAAAGAGGGGGATGAGAGAGCAGCCCCCCTCCTGAACAGTACCAGGCCACATGCCCTCAACATGGGGAGGATGTCCCCCATGTTGATGGGGACAAGGACCTCATCCCCACAACCCTTGCCCGATGGTTGTGGGGGTATACGGGCATGGGGCTTATCTGAATTTGGAAGCCCCCTTTCTTCTTTCCCCGCTTCTTCTTCCATCTTCTGGTGTTCCTTCGGTTTTCTTCTTGTTCTTCCCCCGCTTCTTCCTCTATCTTCTTCTGCTTGTTTCTCCGGTTTTCTCCTCCAGCATCTTTCACCGGTCTTCTCCTCTGGCATATTCCTCCGGCTTCTTCTCTGCTTTGACCTCCGGACTATCCGCCTCAATGGGAGTCTGTGTGACGCTTCTGTTCTTCTGTTCTGTTCTTCTGTCCTTCTGACAGCTCTTATATAACTGAGGGCGCCACCACCTGGTGACCCCACTCCCTCGGATGCACGGGGACATCCCTATGGCTTTCCCGGGGCATCAGTTTACGTTTGCGTAAACGGGTGACCCAGCCCCCTCTGACTCCACGAGGAAAGCCATAGGGAAGTCCCCATGCGTCAGAGGGGGCGGGGTCACTGGGTGGCAGTTATATAAGAGCTGTCAGAAAAACAGAAGCATCACACAGCGGGAGACTCCTATTGAGGCGGATCATCCGGAGGTCAAAGCGGAGAAGAAGCCGGAGGAAGATGCCGGAGGAGAAGACCGGAGAAAGGTGCCGGAGGAGAAGACCGGAGGAACAAGCAGAGGAAGATAGAGGAAGAAGCGGGGGAAGAACAAGAAGAAAACCGAAGGAAGACCAGAAGAAGATGGAAGAAGAAACAGGAAAAAAAGAAGACATTAATAAAGGAATTGTCAAAAACCAACTATTGTCTTTTTTAACATTTTTGACACTTTTTTGTGAAATGGTAGAGGTACATTTGTACCCCATTACCAATTCACACAGGAGGGGGCAGGATCTGGGGGTCCGCTTGTTAAAGGGGGCTTCCTAGATTCCGATAAGCCCCCTGCCCGCATACCCCCACAACCACCTGGAATAGGTTGTGGGGATGAGGCCCTCATCACCATCAACATGGGGACATCCTCCCCATGTTGAGGGCATGTGGCCTGGTAGGGTTCAGGAGGGGGGGCACTCTCTTGTCCACCCCTTTTCCTGCGGCCTGCCAGGTTGCGTGCTCCGATAAGGGTCTGGTATGGATTTTTGGGGGGACACCACGACATTTTTTTAAAAAATGTTGGCATGGGGTTCCCTTCAAAATCCATACCAGACTTGAAGGGCCTTGTATGGAATTTAGGGGGACCCCCACTCAATTTTTTTTTAAAATTTTGGTTTGGATCACCATAAATAGACATGACCATATACAGTTATACAGTATCTCACAAAAGTGAGTACACCCCCCACATTTTTGTAAATATTTTCTTCTATCTTTTCATGTGACAACACTGAAGAAATGACACTTTGCTACAATGTAAAGTAGTGAGTGTACAGCTTGTATAACAGTGTAAATTTGCTGTCCCCTCAAAATAACTCAACACACAGCCCTTAATGTCTAAACCGCTGGCAACAAAAGTGAGTACACACCTAAGTGAAAATGTCCAAATTGGGCCCAAAGTGTCAATATTTTGTGTGGCTACCATTATTTTCCAGCACTGACTTAACCCACTTGGGCATGGAGTTCACCAGAGCTTCACAGGTTGCCACTGGAGTTCTCTTCTACTCCTCCATGACGACATCATGGAGCTGGTGGATGCGTTCCTCCACCTTCCGTTTGAGGATGCCCCACAGATGATCAATAGGGTTTAGGTCTGGAGACATGCTTGGCCAGTCCATCGCCTTTATCCTCAGTTTCTTTAGCAAGGCAGTGGTCGTCTTGGAGGTGTGTTTGGGGTCGTTATGTTGGAATACTGCCATGCAGCCCAGTCCCTGAAGGGAGGGGATCATGCTCTGCTTCAGTATGTCACAGTACATTTTGGCATTCATGGTTCCCTCAATGAACTCTAGCTCCCCAGTTCCGGCAGCACTCATCCAGCCCCAGACCGTGACACTCCCACCACCATGCTTGATTGTAGGCAAGATAAACTTGTCTTTTTATTCCTCATCTGGTTGCTGTCACACACGCTAGGCACCATCTGAATCAAATAAGGGTTGTGGGAAAGAGGCCCTTATCTTCATCAACATGAGGTTGAGCTGTTTTACCAGGGGGTAGTCAGTGTACCCCCATGTTGAGGGCATGCGGCCTGACATTGTTCAGGAGGTGTCCCCCCACTGTCTGGTCCAGTGACGCAAGGGTGCATGCTCAGATTCAAGGTCTGGTTTGGATTTTTAGGGGGACCCCTCACTGAGGTCTCCCTTAAAATCCATAGCAGACCCAAATTTTTTTAAATTTTTTTTTTTTTACATGGGGTATTTGTTAACCCTTTTACTGCCATGTCATATGGCATACAGAGCTACAGCACTGCTATAAACTCATGGTCACTCCAGGGACCATGAACCAAAAGCTGAACTGTTCAGTATGCTCTGCTGAACAAAACAATAGCTCTGATAAGCAGCTAACAAGCTGGTGATCAGGGCTATTCACCTAAAATACCCCCCTCACCCCTCTGCTTCCTCTTCTCTGCCTCTCAGCTCTGCTTCCTTCCCCCTTCAAATACCCTTCTGCACTGGCCACCACTGATCTCCCCCCCACCCCCAGTACCCCAGTATTGATTCTCACCTCCTGCAACCGAGGACACTGGGTCCCCAACTTGTTATGTTAAAGGGCCAATACCCTGATCCCCAATTGCACGATTTTCTGAATCCTCTAGCTGTATCCTGAAGACCACTTGCCATCAGCAGAAGTGACTGGGTGGCTTTAAAGTTGCCTTCGACTGATTAGAAGAATACTGGAAGAGTAATTTTAAAGTTTGCAGGTGCTCTGGGTGGTCAGTGGAGGAGGGGCTTTTGTAAACGCACTCAGTGTACTTTCAGGTTTAACGTTCCCTTGCTTTCAAGATCACTCTGAGTTCCTTTACATGGAGCTCCTGACAACTGCTTTGGAATTTCCATTGACTTGTGGAGATAAAATGAGAGGAACAAATCCGATGTCTATGTGCCTCAAAACGTCCTCCAAGGGTCACAAGAATTTTTCATTGATTCTGAAAAATGTTTTTTTTTGTTGTTGTTTGGTTTCTATCACCAGAATTGCTTCTGAACCTCACAATGTGTCTTTTGTGTTCCCACAGGAAAATATTGAATATATTGTAGATGGGTAAGTCAAGTCTTTTAAATTTTTGTATTTTTTATTTTTTTTTGTATATTCTTTTAAATAGAAAGAATTCAATATTTTACATTCAAACATACAATTAATATCAACATTCACTGTAACAAAAAACAAAAACATATCCAGTAAAAGAACATTAACCACTTCAGCCCTGCAAGGTTTTACCCCCTTCCTGACCGGGCCATTTTTTGCGATACGGCACTGCGTCAATTTAACTGACAATTGCGCGGTCATGCAATGTTGTACATAAATAAAATGTATGTCCTTTTTATTTATGTCCTTTTTTTCCCCACAAATAGTGCTTTCTTTTGTTGGTATTTGATCACCTCTGTGGTTTTTTTTTGCGCTATAAACAAAAAAAGAGCGACAATTTTGAAAAATAATAAATATTTTTTACTTTCTTCAATAATTTAGGCCAATCTGTATACTGCTACATATTTTTGGTAAAGAAAAAAATCCCAATAAGCGTATATTGATTGGTTTGCGAAAAAGTTATATCATCTACAAACTACGGGATATTTTTAATTTTTTTCAATTTACTAGTAATGGCGGCAATCAGCGACTTATAGTGGGACTGCGACATTGTGGCGGACAAATTGAACACTAATGCCCTGTACACACGGTCGGATTTTCCGACGGGAAATGTATGATCGGAGCTTGTTGTCGGAAATACCGACCGTGTGTGGTCTCCATCAAACTTTTTCCATCAGAATTTCCGACATACAAAGTTTGAGAGCAGGCTATAAAATTTTCCGACAACAAAATCTGTTCACGTAAATTCCGACCGTGTGTGGACAATTCCGACGCACAAAGTGCCGCGCATGCTCAGAATAAATTCCAAGACGGAACTGCTTGGTCTGGTAAAATTAACGTTCGTAATGGATACAGCACTTTCGTCACGCTGCAATGTTTTAAATTGTTTAATACAGCACACTCTCTTCTTCTTTATAATGCTAGAAGAATGAAGTTTTGCTGCTCATTTTCACACAGACTTCTCACAAACATTTTTCTTTATTATTTCTCGTGATTTCATGAATATAATATTTTGATTAGTCACATCTCCCGAAAATAATCTTTTTTTTATGTTTTTAGATTTTGTATTTTTTTTTTTTAGTTTTTTAACTCCTGATCTCCTGTTATTTTTTTTAATTAATTTTTTTTTAACTCCAGAATAGTTTTGGGTCTGTTTTATGTGTCAAGATACCAAAACACAATTTTTATCTTGTATTATTATTATTATTAATCTCAAGGAGATTGTTTGGTGTTGGTGTCTCTTGTTAATTTCACATTGTATTTTTGAAATGTACCTGAATCCTCACAAACAAACTGTCCTTCTTGAAGGAAAACACACATAGGCGAGTATTATTAAAAAAAAAAATGTATAAAGGGGTCCTAACCAAAGAAAGAGGGAGGCAACGCTGGAGAAACAGCAGAAATTGCCGAAGCCTTTGGCCCCCAGGGCACACATCAACTATTTTCAGGCAAAATTGGTGGCCTGAGGAGTCCATATATAAGGGAGTACAATCTAGTCCAGAAATCCAAGAGATCATGAACAGCAGCAAATGACATACATATCCCCAGGCTGTGGTCATACAAGAGCCTGCATCTTTTGTCAGACCAGACTGAACCCAGGCCATCACTTTCTTGTCTTCCTTCCACTCTTCCTTCCAGGCTTTGTCTGTGGTGGTGGAGGTGTGGCAGGAGGAGGAGGAGGAGGATGATGTAACTCACACAGGTGGGTATTGGGTGTGATTTCGTCCCTCACCCCCTTAGTTAATGTTTTATAAAGGATTTCCTCACACATGAGGCATTGGCTCTCCGGCTCTCCTGCCTGTCCTGCAGTTTGGTGGCAGCCATGCAGGCAAAGGCCTCTTCATGAGTGGGGGTGGCTCTGAGGCACGCAGAAGCCTCCTGAATCAGCCTGAGTGCTGACTCCTCCACGTTACTCCCCTTCCTAGGTCTTTTGGTTGGGAGGCGGAGGGGAGGGACCTGGGATTCTGTGAGGCTCTTACTGGGTCCGGCCTCCTCCTGGCTGCCACTAACCCCGGCCACCTCCTGGCTGCCACTAACCCCCACCTCCTCCTGGCTGCCACATTCCACAGCCTCCTCCTGTGTGCCACATTCCACAGCCTCCTCCTGTGTGCCACATTCCACAGCCTCCTCCTGGCTGAGGTCTTCCTGTGTATGAAAAAGGGACATAGTTTAAGTTTTTTCTTCATCAATCACACACAATTTTCATCTCATGACTGTTGCAAATTGAATGTTAACAAATATAACAGACTATCATTCTGAGCCCAGCATTTTTCATTCTTGTCCCAATTATTTTTGCCCACTACTGTCTATTGATATGTAAAACACTTTATTAAATCAGCAATTAGTGATCAATAATAACATCTAGTAAACATCATTTATGTTTTGCCAAGAAATATGTAGAACAATGCTATACCTGTGAAAAATTATATATATATGAAAGACAGCGCTAGCAAAAAAAAATTAATACATACACCATCAATTGTGTTGCAGCTGCTGGGTACAAGTACTGTGACTTTAAATGGAAAAACAAACAAAACCTGTGCTGGCAACTTCTACAACAAAAGCATATAAAAAAATTGCATAAAAAGATATATATATAGTTGGTAGTAATGTCGCTAGTAAAATGCGACTATATATATTTATAGTGATGTCGCTAATAGAATGCGACTATTCAATACAAATCGTGATATAATTAGTATTTGCTATTCGTGATCATTATTGGGTGTTGCTAACTGTGAACATAAATCCTCTAAAGCTATATGTGATATGTATAGCCATATAAAAAAATTAAATGAATAGCCTTGATAAATAAACAATAAAATTCAAGAACAGATATAAATAGTCCTTCAACAGAAACAACAAATGCAGCAGACTTCCATCTTCCAACCCGAAGGTAAATAACAGTCACCCAGATTGCTGTGTTGGATATGGAGAGATGAAGTAAGGCTTAAACTGCTGACACTATAATAAGACCTTGGGAGCCGCGGACCTCATGTTCCACCCAAAAAGTAAAAAGAAATATATATAGTGTAATCCTGTGAGATACAAGATCAATTGCGCATAATAGCGCTACTCACGGAACGGACATGCAGAGCAGGCATTCAGATTTTTAGTCAGTGATCGCCGCTGATTGACTGACTAAAAATCTGAATGCCTGCTCTGCATGTCCGTTCCGTGAGTAGCGCTATTATGCGCAATTGATCTTGTACCTCACAGGATTACACTATATATATTTCTTTTTACTTTTTGGGTGGAACATGAGGTCCGCGGCTCCCAAGGTCTTATTATAGTGTCAGCAGTTTAAGCCTTACTTCATCTCTCCATATCCAACACAGCAATCTGGGTGACTGTTATTTACCTTCGGCATAGGCGTGCGCACAGGGTGTGCCAGGTGTGCCTGGGCACACCCTAATCACCCCGTGTGGTGCATATTTCCAATGTTTAGTCCACTGATATTTCACCAAATAAAAAAAAAAATCAATTTTTTTCTCCTAAAAAAAAATAAAATAATATTGTAACTGCCCTACTAACACCACCAATATCTGCCCTTATGACACCATTCACTGCTCTACTGACACCTTTCGTATATATACACATTTGCACACACATATATGTTTGAGCTTTGGGGTGCACACCCTAATTCAATAGGCTGCGCACACCTATGACCTTCGGGTTGGAAGATGGAAGTCTGCTGCTTTTGTTGTTTCTGTTGAAGGACTATTTATATCCACAAAAAACGAAAGAAGGGGGGGACTTTTGGACTTTTTAGGCACAACTAAACAAACTAGTTATAGATAAAAATCTTATTTTATTAATATGGAAAAGTACATAACAAAAAAGGGCAACAATATTAAAAACACAACATGTGTATATGTTCAGATACTTGCTATACAACACCATCTAAAGTATATAATTCTTCGGACATCTGAAGGGTTGCTCCAAATATAGATCAGTCTGGAGAGGTGATTAGATAGCAAATCCGCAATCAGCTCATGTGTTGTGATTATTCGATGCTCGACATGTTTCGCGCGTGAGCCACGCTTCTTCAAGAGCGATGACAGTATATGTTGTAACTATCAGAGTATATAACATTACAGTTTTATGATTAGTATATATATATATACATCTATATAGAGAATAGGCGTCTATGGTGGCGCCACATATATTGTGCAAAAAGAGCATATGTACTTGTTCAGGCAGGGCAGTAGTGGACGACAAAATCCCCCAAGTGGTGCTGGAAGACTGCTATGGGGACGTGCACAACATAGTTTTAAAAAATTGTATTCAAGAAGTGATACAATAAAGCAGGTTTATGAACTAAATGAAGTTAAAGTACCTATGACATATTTGAAGCGGGCAGGGGGAGAGGGAAGGGGGGGGGGGGGGGAGAGGGGAAAAAGATATGAAGGACAGGACGAGGGCAACCCAGGGGCGAGGAGAAGGAAAGGGGGGGGGAAGAGGGGAAAAGGGGGGAAAAAGAAAAAGGAGGGGGGGAGGAAAGGAAGGAAAAAAGGAAGGAAAAGAAGGTGGGGAGGGGAGGGGGGGGAAATAGGATTGAAGGGGAGGGAGAGGAAGGGGGGGGAGAAAGCGGGGGGGGGGACGGGGGGGGGGGGGGAAGACAGAGGAACCGGGGCAAAAAACAGATAAAAGGGGGGGAAAAGAAAACAAGACGTGATATAGTAGGAAGAAGATACTCACATTTAGAACAATTATAAAATCATGAGAAGGGGTAATAGTCCGCTGGTGAGGAGGAACCAGATAGCTGGCAGTATGGTACATATGCACATCAGGATAGGTATGTTGCTGGTACTAGCTACTTTTATATAGACCTATTTCCAAAGAAAGAAACAGTTTAATTTTAAAAAGAAAAATGAAAGGAAAATTTAGAATGTAGAGCAAATGGATTTTAGATAGTCTGTTCCTAACTGTAATATGGAACACTCACCAGTATTCGTCCTATAGGTCAAAATTTATAGTTTGCTTGCCCCTGGGTTCCAAAATGGGATGCAGGCAATAATAGACCATTACATAGGTGCCAACAAGTACTTATAATCAAAGGTAGACTGCGGATAATTTGTCCTGGTGCATAAAGTAGACAAAAAGTAGAGAGGGTAAAACTAGTGTTTAGACTAGAGAAGAAGCAGACATCCAGCAGTAACAGCATCTTGGTGGTTTATGTTGTAATAGAAAATACCTGGATATGATGAAAAGAGAGACCAGTGGCATACGTTCTCCTCCTGAAGCTAAGGCGGAATGCACACTATGTTAGGACGCTGTCCTATTTGTGTGCCCGTCCCGTCCGTCGTCATCCAATCGGCAGCGCCGATGTGACGTCATCCGGACCGGCCGAGTACTTACCGTGCGCATGCGCCCAAGCCAGCCGGGAGGGCCGTCGACAAAGACGGCGCTTCCAGTGGGGAAGCGACACACGCCCATTGTGAGCTCACACCAGCTGGTAATCAGCCAGCTGATGTACGCGCCACATCATAAGAACCTGATGCGGCGCTGGGCGGCCGCATAGCAGCCAAAATTGCACCACCCGGTGGCGCCGCCACGAACTGCACCTCAAGAGCTCAGTATATAACAGAAAATCATTTGTCTGTGGAAAAATTAGAAAACATTTTATACAATAAGGCATTACAGATGATTCTGTTATTGCATATATATACCTCAATATCTATATTGTTGATATGTTTACTATATACAAAAGGACAAATGGACCTCGACTCAAGTCTGTGTATATAAGTGGATCTCTATATAGATCAAAATAGAGAGATGGACCTCTGTGTAACTTGGCCCTTACTCATTGTTCCTGTTACCTAACTCAGTAATTATCACAAGAAAGGTTTGTAGGACTGCGCCTCATTAATGCCAGGGGCCCGAGTCGCATTCAGACGTTCTATCCACAGATTTTCTTGTCTTAGAATCTGTTTGTCCTAGTCGCCACCTCGGGGGCTCCTTGGAATAACCGCAAGGGCAATAAAGGAAACCACCGAGGTGTCGAATCTGTGATATAGGTCCAGATGCCTACTCACAGATGTAATCATTTTTCCTCCTCCAGAGTAATATACGTGGTCCTTAATACGCAAACGGAATTGTCGGATAGTTTTTCCGACGTAAAAGGCTTGACACTCACATGTCATAAGGTAGACTAGGCCCTGAGTTTCACAGTTAGCATGGAAATGGGGAGTGAATGTCTCACCATTGGGAAGTTTGAAGCGGGTCCCTGTACGGATCCAGGGGCAGAAGGAACATCTTCCGCATCTGGTAATTCCTTTTGGATGGAGTTGTGTTCTAGAGTCATTGCAAAAATGACTAGATGTCAGTTTGTCCCTAAGGGATCTGCTTCTCCGAAAAGTGATGGTTGGGGTAGGGGTTATATATTTGGTCAGGATAGGGTCTTCACGTAATAACGGCCAATGTGTTGTTAAAATATCACGTAGTTCTACGTGGTGTTGGGAATATTTTGTGATGTATCTTACCGTCAAATTTGGTTTAGAGGTTTTGTTTTGATATAAAAGTACATTACGTGGTTGGCGCAATGCTTTATTGTAAGCGCGGCGAAGAAGTGATTTACTATATCCCCTTGCCTTCAAACGTTCATGGAGTGTATTAGCTTGTAGTTTAAAGTCCTCTGTAAAGGTGCAGTTTCTGCGGAGTCTGAGGTACTGAGCGTATGGTATACTACGTATGAGGGTAAAAGGGTGGGCACTTTCCGCATGTAGCAGAGTGTTGCCTGCTGTTTCTTTGCGGAACAGAGAGGTGGCCAATTTGCCGTCTCCATCTTTACAGATTGTAAGGTCAAGGAAAGTGATAGTTGAATAGTTACTACATACTGTGAATTTTAAGTTTGATGAATTGCAGTTAAGTTTTTTGACAAAGATGTTTAGACTTTCCATAGATCCTGACCATACGATAAAGATGTCATCAATAAAGCGCATCTAACACATCACCTGGCTGGTCAAATATGATAAACTGTCATCCGAAAATACTGTACGCTCCCACCCCCCCAGGTACAGGTTAGCGTAGGTGGGCGCACAGCAAGTGCCCATAGCCACGCCCTGTACCTGGAGGAAGTGGGACCCATCGAATGTAAAACAGTTATGTGTAAGAATGAAATGTAGCAATTTTAAAATAAATTTGCAGTATTCCCAACGGTGGTGCGTTTGTTCACGAAGGAAGGTACGTGCAGTCCTGATGCCCTGCTCGTGAGGGATGCTCGAGTATAGAGCCTCGACATCCAAGGTCACGAGCAGGGCATCAGGGCATCTCTAAATATTGACACCAATGGACATCCACCTGGAAGATACCTGGGAGCTACGGCCCTACAGGCGATCCAGCTTCTCAATTCACAGTCACATACTTTGCCGCTGACTGCGACTCCATCTTCCACAATCAGTGATATGGGCAGACCCCCGTTACAGGGAGCCACTACCACTGAGAATACACAGCTCACACTTCCAAACACTCCTGGCAACAACACACAGGGCACACATCTTAGGCAGAGTACACTAGACTCACATGTCTCCCAGACTAGAAATTTGTCACAAAATTTTCAAGTGTCAGAGCACAAACTACCACTCACATAAACGCGAATCTGGACATCCTCAATCTAACCCCTTATTCCCTTAATACTCACCAAGTAGAGGTTCTCCAGCTCGGTCTGAGTTTCTGTCCATCCACCGTAATTGATAAGTATGAGACTATTAAGGACCTATACTTATTCTCTCGGAATCTCACTTACAAATTTTTGTTCGACAAGGATCGGGCATGATCCATACAGGACAAGCAGATTTTCGAAAAAGTCAAACACTTCACTATGGAGGACTTTCGAGCCCTTCGAGATTTAATGTTACTACTTGATGAGAATGATCAAACGAGCCATGCAGAGACCCTTGCGGCCTCTAATTCCAATCTCCCAGCTGTTTCCCCGATCAACCCATTTAAGGCCAAATCTCAACGCTTCCCTGACTTGATGGCTAATCGCAGTATTTGGGCCTTCCTGATGGGCACGATCAATGATGTCAAGAATATGAATGTAGCACATAAACATAAGAATTTAACTCAAGCCCAGACACTAGCAATCACGCAATTACAGAACCACCCCGATTTGGTGATAAAACCCGCAGACAAAGGTGGAAACATTGTTCTAATGACTAAAGCTGATTACAAACAAATGGTCATGAATATCTTATGTAACAAGACATGGTACAAACGCATAGATTCGATAGAAATCGATCAATATAAAGCAAAATTCTTGAATATCATTGGTTCTGCCCATCAGGAGGGCCTCATTGACCAAGACCTATACAATTTCTTGAATGTGCGCCATCCTAGGATGGCCACATTCTATGCACTTCCCAAAGTGCACAAAAATCAGACCAAACCCCCGGGAAGACCGATAGTGTCAGGCATAGGGTCTTTAACAGAAAATGCCAGCAGATTAGTGGACTCAATACTCCTACCACACGTGCTGTCCTTACCTTCATATATCAGAGATACAATGGACCTTTTAAAGTAGATTGAGGGGATGGTCGTGCCTCCTGATGCCCTGCTCGTGACCTTGGATGTCGAGGCTCTATACTCGAGCATCCCTCACGAGCAGGGCATCAGGACTGCACGTACCTTCCTTCGTGAACAAACGCACCACCGTTGGGAATACTGCAAATTTATTTTAAAATTGCTACATTTCATTCTTACACATAACTGTTTTACATTCGATGGGTCCCACTTCCTCCAGGTACAGGGCGTGGCTATGGGCACTTGCTGTGCGCCCACCTACGCTAACCTGTACCTGGGGGGGTGGGAGCATACAGTATTTTCGGATGACAGTTTATCATATTTGACCAGCCAGGTGATGTGTTGGATGCGCTTTATTGATGACATCTTTATCGTATGGTCAGGATCTATGGAAAGTCTAAACATCTTTGTCAAAAAACTTAACTGCAATTCATCAAACTTAAAATTCACAGTATGTAGTAACTATTCAACTATCACTTTCCTTGACCTTACAATCTGTAAAGATGGAGACGGCAAATTGGCCACCTCTCTGTTCCGCAAAGAAACAGCAGGCAACACTCCGCTACATGCGGAAAGTGCCCACCCTTTTACCCTCATACGTAGTATACCATACGCTCAGTACCTCAGACTCCGCAGAAACTGCACCTTTACAGAGGACTTTAAACTACAAGCTAATACACTCCGTGAACGTTTGAAGACAAGGGGATATAGTAAATCACTTCTTCGCCGCGCTTACAATAAAGCATTGCGCCAACCACGTAATGTACTTTTATATCAAAACAAAACCTCTAAACCAAATTTGACGGTAAGATACATCACAAAATATTCCCAACACCACGTAGAACTACGTGATATTTTAACAACACATTGGCCGTTATTACGTGAAGACCCTATCCTGACCAAATATATAACCCCTACCCCAACCATCACTTTTCGGAGAAGCAGATCCCCTTAGGGACAAACTGACATCTAGTCATTTTTGCAATGACTCTAGAACACAACTCCATCCAAAAGGAATTACCAGATGCGGAAGATGTTCCTTCTGCCCCTGGATCCGTACAGGGACCCGCTTCAAACTTCCCAGTGGTGAGACATTCACTCCCCATTTCCATGCTAACTGTGAAACTCAGGGCCTAGTCTACCTTATGACATGTGAGTGTCAAGCCTTTTACTTCGGAAAAACTATCCGACAATTCCGTTTGCGTATTAAGGACCACGTATATTACTCTGGAGGAGGAAAAATGATTACATCTGTGAGTAGGCATCTGGACCTATATCACAGATTCGACACCTCGGTGGTTTCCTTATTGCCCTTGCAGTTATTCCAAGGAGCCCCCGAGGTGGCGACTGGGACAAACAGATTCTAAGACAAGAAACTCTGTGGATAGAATGTCTGAATGCGACTTGGGCCCCTGGCATTAATGATGCGCAGTCCTACAAACCTTTCTTGTGATAATTACTGAGTTAGGTAACAGGAACAATGAGTAAGGGCCAAGTTACACAGAGGTCCATCTCTCTATTTTGATCTATATAGAGATCCACTTATATACACAGACTTGAGTCGAGGTCCATTTGTCCTTTTGTATATAGTAAACATATCAACAATATAGATATTGAGGTATATATATGCAATAACAGAATCATCTGTAATGCCTTATTGTATAAAATGTTTTCTAATTTTTCCACAGACAAATGATTTTCTGTTATATACTGAGCTCTTGAGGTGCAGTTCGTGGCGGCGCCACCGGGTGGTGCAATTATGGCTGCTATGCGGCCGCCCAGCGCCGCATCAGGTTCTTATGATGTGGCGCGTACATCAGCTGGCTGATTACCAGCTGGTGTGAGCTCACAATGGGCGTGTGTCACTTCCTCACTGGAAGCGCCGTCTTTGTCGACGGCCCTCCCGGCTGGCTTGGGCGCATGCGCACGGTAAGTACTCGGCCGGTCCGGATGACGTCACGTCGGCGCTGCCGATTGGATGACGACGGACGGGACGGGCACACAAATAGGACAGCGTCCTAACATAGTGTGCATTCCGCCTTAGCTTCAGGAGGAGAACGTATGCCACTGGTCTCTCTTTTCATCATATCCAGGTATTTTCTATTACAACATAAACCACCAAGATGCTGTTACTGCTGGATGTCTGCTTCTTGTCTAGTCTAAACACTAGTTTTACCCTCTCTACTTTTTGTCTACTTTATGCACCAGGACAAATTATCCGCAGTCTACCTTTGATTATAAGTACTTGTTGGCACCTATGTAATGGTCTATTATTGCCTGCATCCCATTTTGGAACCCAGGGGCAAGCAAACTATAAATTTTGACCTATAGGACGAATACTGGTGAGTGTTCCATATTACAGTTAGGAACAGACTATCTAAAATCCATTTGCTCTACATTCTAAATTTTCCTTTCATTTTTCTTTTTAAAATTAAACTGTTTCTTTCTTTAGAAATAGGTCTATATAAAAGTAGCTAGTACCAGCAACATACCTATCCTGATGTGCATATGTACCATACTGCCAGCTATCTGGTTCCTCCTCACCAGCGGACTATTACCCCTTCTCATGATTTTATAATTGTTCTAAATGTGAGTATCTTCTTCCTACTATATCACGTCTTGTTTTCTTTTCCCCCCCTTTTATCTGTTTTTTGCCCCGGTTCCTCTGTCTTCCCCCCCCCCCCCGTCCCCCCCCCCTCTTTCTCCCCCCCCTTCCTCTCCCTCCCCTTCAATCCTATTTCCTCCCCCCTCCCCCCCCCACCTTCTTTTCCTTCCTTTTTTCCTTCCTTTCCTCCCCCCTCCTTTTTCTTTTTCCCCCCTTTTCCCCTCTTTCCCCCCCCCCCCCTTTCCTTCTCCTCGCCCCTGGGTTGCCCTCGTCCTGTCCTTCATGTCTTTTTCCCCTCTCCCTCCCCCCCCCCTTCCCTCTCCCCCTGCCCGCTTCAAATATGTCATAGGTACTTTAACTTCATTTAGTTCATAAACCTGCTTTATTGTATCACTTCTTGAATACAATTTTTTAAAACTATGTTGTGCACGTCCCCATAGCAGTCTTCCAGCACCACTTGGGGGATTTTGTCGTCCACTACTGCCCTGCCTGAACAAGTACATATGCTCTTTTTGCACAATATATGTGGCGCCACCATAGACGCCTATTCTCTATATAGATGTATATATATATATATATATATATACTAATCATAAAACTGTAACGTTATATACTCTGATAGTTACAACATATGCTGTCATCGCTCTTGAAGAAGCGTGGCTCACACGCGAAACATGTCGAGCATCGAATAATCACAACACATGAGCTGATTGCGGATTTGCTATCTAATCACCGCTCCGGACTGATCTATATTTGGAGCAACCCTTCAGATGTCCGAAGAATTATATACTTTAGATGGTGTTGTATAGCAAGTATCTGAACATATACACATGCTGTGTTTTTAATATTGTTGCCCTTTTTTGTTATGTGCTTTTCCATATTAATAAAATAAGATTTTTATCTATAACTAGTTTGTTTAGTTGTGCCTAAAAAGTCCAAAAGTCCCCCCCTTCTTTCGTTTTTTGTAGATGAATCTGTTAGGACGCGGCACAGTGCTATCTCACGTGTATCCACGGTACCACTCCGCGTGACGATACACTTTCACTCTTTTTCAATTGACTATTTATATCCGTTCTTGAATTTTATTGTTTGTTTATTAAGGCTATTCATTTAATTTTTTTATATGGCTATACATATCACATATAGCTTTAGAGGATTTATGTTCACAGTTAGCAACACCTAATAATGGTCACGAATAGCAAATACTAATTATATCACGATTTGTATTGAATAGTCGCATTCTATTAGCGACATCACTATATATATATATAGTTGCATTTTACTAGCGACATTACTACCAACTATATATATATCTTTTTATGCAATTTTTTTATATGCTTTTGTTGTAGAAGTTGCCAGCACAGGTTTTGTTTGTTTTTTCAATGCTATACCTGGCTCAAGCTGGGCTCCTCCACTTCTTCCTGGGTAGAAGTCCCAGGTTGGACATCGGAAGCCTCAGCTGTGGTGGAAGATAGGGTGGAAGGAAGAGTGGAAGGAAGGGTTGAGAGGAATTCCCTAACTCCAGTCTGGTCTGTCAGAAATCGCAGTCTCTCATAGTACCACAGCCTGGGGACATAAACATCATCTGCTGCAGCTTCTGTTCTCTGGGAATCCTGGACCTTCTTCCCTAAGATAAGTGCTCCTCAGGCCACCAATTTTGGCTTTTAAATAGGGGATGGTTGCCGTAGGGACCACCGGCTTCACCAACTCCAGCAGTTTCTCCAGCGCTGCCTGCCTCTTTTGTTTATGATTATATTGCAGGTGTTTGACCTGCCAAAGACAGGGCAGCTCCCTGTATTTGTCTATGAACAGGGGGAGAAAGTTGTGGTCATTGAAGCCATCCATTTTATCTGCAATACACAAGACAAACCCTAATGTCAGGCTAAAGTCTCTAAATCTTGTCCCAGTATAGGCCTCAATCTATAAGCAGTATAGGCCCAAGTTTAAATGTTACCTTCATTATCACGATCGGCGCTTTCGATACTCCTTCCTCTGCTCACAGATCGTACGTACGACGCACGCGTGTTACACTTTATATACACTGCGCATGCGTGAAGCTCTGCCCGCCCCTGATGTTCTTTTTAGTTTATTCCCACCCCTTCTCTTTCGGTGCAGTGGGGGAGAGCACATGGCGGAGACACAACAGGTGCCTGATAATTACAGCAATGAGGAGATGGAGGAAAGCCCGGAGCCAGAAACGTCACGATCCCAGAGGAGAAGATTTAAGGCCTCAAATATGGCCTTTGTAGAGATGGTGGACATATTGAAAAGGGCCGACTATGATGGGAAGTATGGACCTTACCCCAACCCAAATGTGAGAAAGGCCAAGATTATGGTGAAAGTTGTGAAAAATCTGCACCGTAATTTTGAGGTATGTCGATCCAAGGATCAATAAAAAGAAAAAAGAAAAAAAAGAAAAAAAAGAGAAAAGAAAAAGAAAAAAAAAAACGCCTCATGGGCGTTTTAGCTTCCCACGTTGCCACCATTTTACTCAGTGATCACTTTTTACTTTGTAAGGCTTTTTATCCAATAAAATCCCTTTATTTTTTTACCTACGCCATGTGGAGCCTTTTCTCTCTTTTTTCTCCATGACTTCATCCACAATTGATTTCTTTTGACCTTTTGATCCTGGAACCGGAGAGTGTGCGAGTGAGCTGACAACCTCCACCTGTGACAATCCTGTTTATCGGTGATCGTGACCCAAGTGTCAACCCTGCCTATCGGAGATTGTGACCTAAGGGATAACACCTGGGCGGATTTCACGGGAGGCCACCTCCACAAGTACTGCTAGATGGCAGATATGTCCTACAAGATCCGGTAAGAGTACCTAACTCTAGATGTCTATGTTGTGTTTCCTGTGGTTGCTGTATATTGCAGTCTTCAGTCAACATCCTGTGTTCAAGCACCCCCTCTGTTTGAGAAGACTTCTTCTATTTATATTTATGGACTCTGGTTGCAGAGCATAGCACATTGCATTATAGACATTCATATATACCCCACAGGTTTTTTATTGTGTTGATTCACATTATTTATAGTTGCTTTAAAGCCACAGATTTGTTGTATACACGATTTCAGTTTTGGTTTAGCGCTGCTCTTGTTTTATATACATTTGATGTGACTTGGTTTGTTTGTGTGCTAGCTGCTATTCACTACATTGTTCACATATATTTGTTTTGGGGTCAGTGCAGCCTCTCTTCTATACCACTATTCTAATTTCAGACATTGTCTAGCATATCAATGGCCCCCTTACCCGCAAAGTATTTCAGGTATGTTATACAGACCTCGCAGGCACTCTGGGGAGGCAAGCCAGGACGGCCAGCTTCAAGTGTCGTCAGGGTTGGTTCATTAATATTATTTCCGGCCTCAGCCCCAACTGAGCCAGCATAGTTCCAAGAATTTCTCCTTAAAAAGTTATGGAGAACACAGCAAGCCAGGATGATGTGATTGAGTTTATATTCCGCCATGTGTATCGGTGTAAGAAATAGGCGGAACCGGCTGGCCATTATTCCAAACGTGTTCTCCACCACTCTTCTGGCTCTGGCCAGCTGGTAATTAAAAACCCTCTGGTCCGGGGTGAGGGTCCTCATAGGGAATGGCTGCATAAGATTGTCCCCCAGTGCAAACGCTTCATCCGCAATGAAGACGAATGGGAGTCCTTCCACATTGTCTTCTGGAGGTGGCAAGCTCAAGCTGCCATTCTGGAGACACCTGCAGAACTCCGTCTGGGCGATGACTCCACCATCTGACATCTGGCCATTCTTCCCCACGTCCACATACAGGAACTCGTAAGTAGCTGACGCCACCGCCAACATCACAATACTATTGAACCTCTTGTAATTATAATAGTATGACCCCGAGTTGGGGGGTGGAACGATGTGGACGTGTTTCCCATCAATTGCCCCGACGCAGTTGGGAAAGTCCCACCGCCGGGCAAAGTGGGAGGCCACAGTCTGCCATTCCTGTGGGTTGGAAGGAAACTGTGGAGTCAAACAAGAAAAAAAAAAAAAAATCATTTTGCACATAAACATTGAAAGCAGATTAGACACAAACATTCTTGGCCAACATCAGTATAACATTTATTTTAGGAAGTATTTAAAGACAAAGGTATAAGGTCCACCTATCAGATCCCCCCCCCCCCCTCAAGGGCCAAAAAACAGCATGCATGAGGACAAAGAGGACATTCACAGCATATTACAATCATGGTAATTATGGAATGAGGAAAGAAATACAATATATTATTAAACATTAAATACAATAAAATGTGATGTTAAAGGATAAAAATCTTACCTTAGTATAGTTCTTTAGCAGGACCTGGATGATGGCAGAACAGGTCTCTGGGATAATGATCCCCAGAGCCTGGGGGGAGATGCCTGTCGAGAACTTGAGGTCCTGCAGACTTCTCCCCATCGCCAAGTACCGCAGGGTGGCGACTAGCCTCTGCTCCGGAGTGATGGCTTGCCTCATGCAGGTATCCTGCCTGCTGATATAAGGGGTCAGCAAAGCCAACAAATGGTGAAAAACGGGGTCCGTCATCCTGAGAAAGTTCCTGAAATCGTCAGGATTATTCTCACGGAGCAAAGGTATGTGACAGAATTGGTCACGCTGGAGCAACCAATTCTTGGCCATGAACTCCTCTTCGCCCTGTTCATGGACTGGGCTTGTGTCAAAGTAAGAACCCCAACACCAAGCCCCCACATAGCACGAACTCTACCATGAATATGTATACGCAACATGGCTAAAAACGGTCGGCTGGTCAGAAGGAAGTAACAGAACGCACTGAAGAACAGCAAGGCCTGTGAAGAGTGACCTGAAATTCAGTAACGAACAGACAAGAACACACTGATAAATCAATGGGAACTCACTGCACGCACTGAACAACAGATACAAACCCACAAGCACAAACTGAATACCAGAAATACGATCTGAAAACCAAAGGGTTGCGCGCTTGGTATTGAACTGCCCTTTTATAGTCTCATCGTACGTGGTGTACGTCACCGCTTTCTTGACGTTCGGAAATTCCGACAACTTTGTGCGACCATGTGTATGCAAGACAAGTTTGAGCCAACATCCATCGGAAAAAAGCAATGGATTTTGTTGTCGGAATGTCCGATTAATGTCCAATCGTGTGTACAGGGCATAAGAGACACTTTTGACACTTTTTTGGGGGACCAGTGACACTAATACAGTGATCAGTGCTAAAAAAATATGCACTGTCACTGTACTAATGACACTGGCAGGGAAGGGGTTAACATCAGGGGCAGTCAAAGGGTTAAATGTGTCCCCTGGGGATGCTTCCTAACTGTAGAGGGGGGGGCTTGTACTGTAAGAAGACAGATCTGTGTTTCTGCTTATAATGGGGCGTACACACGGTCGGACTTTTCACATGCAAAAGTCCGACGGGCGCCGCCGGACCAAATCCGGCGGACAATCCGACCGTGTGTGGTCTCCATCGGACTTCCGACGGACCGTTTCGGCCGGAAATCCGACGTACTTTAGATTTGAAACTTGCTTCAAATCTTACGTCGTAACTCCGCCGGACTCAGTTCCTGACGGAAAGCCCGTTCGTCTGTATGCTGGTCCGACGGACCAGATACGACGGAGGAGCAGGTTACTGCATCTCGCGCTCGCTGCAATAGGAAAAACAAATTTTTCCATTGCGGCGAGCGCGGGGGGCATCCCAGGCCCTTAGGTCTGGTATGGAACTTTAAGGGGAATCCCCTACGCCGAAAAACCGGCGTGGGGGTCCCCCCAAAATCCATACCAGACCCCGATCCGAGCACGCAGCCCAGCTGGTCAGGAAAGGGGGTGGGGACGAGCGAGCGCCCCCCCCCCGAACCGTACCAGGCCGCATGCCCTCAACATGGGGGGTGCTTTGGGGGAGGGGGCGCCTTGCGGTGCCCCCCCACCACAAAGCACCTTGTCCCCATGTTGATGAGGACAAGGGCCTCTTCCCGACAACCCTGGCCATTGGTTGTCGGGGTCTGCGGGTGGGGGGCTTATCAGAATCCGGGAGCCCCCTATAATAAGAGGGCCCCCAGATCCCGGCCCCCCCACCCTATGTGAATGAGTATGGGGTACATGGTACCCCTACCCATTCACATAGGGAAAAAGTGTAAATAATAAAACACAACAAAGGTTTTTAAAATATTTTATTAAACAGCTCCGGGGGGATCTTGCTCCGGCTTCGGGGGTCCCTCCGGTTCCTCTTCTCCCGACGTCCGGTTGGTTCTTCGGCCAGCCCCTCCGCTGTCTTCAGGTAGCTCTATTGCCAGCGGAGGTCCGGGCTTCTGGGCTTCTGGGCTTCTGGGCTTCTCTTCTCTTCCCCAGATGTTGACACGACGCTCTCTCTGGCTGGACTGGTCTCTGAGGGCTCCGTTGTGACTTATATAGGCGGAGACCCCGCCCCCATATGATGTCACAGTCCCTGGGCATGCTGGGACTGTGACGTTTTAGGGGGCGTGGTCGACCACCGCAGTTGTACTGAGGCACATTGGCTCCCCTGCGCAAATCGCCATAGCTGTACGTTGGTCATTTTAAGATGCTGTAGGGGGTGCACGAGCGCTCCGCTGGAGCCGATGCACGTGGCCGGCGGCCATGATGTCCACCAGCCACCCGCGATCGTGCCACAGAGAGCCAGAACAGGGATCTGTCAACGTAAACAAACAGATCCCCATTCTGTCAGGGAAGTAGAGAGATCTGCTGTTCCTAGTGATCAGGAACAGCAATATTTGTCATCCTCCAGTCAGGCCCCTCCCCCCACAGTTAGAAACACCTCCAAGGGAACACAGTTAATCCCTTGATCGTCCCCTAGTATTAACCCCTTCCCTTCCAGTGACATTTATACATTAATCAGCGCCTATTTTTAGCGCCGTTCACTGTATTAATGTCACTGGTCCCAAAAAAGTGTCAAAAGTGTCCGATCTGTCCACCGCAATGTCACAGTCCCACAAAAAAAAAATGCTAATTGCCGCCATTACTAGTAAAAAAATATATATATATATAAATGCCATAAATCTATGCCCTATTTTGTAGATGCTATAACTTTAGGGATGAGTCGAACACCCCCCGGTTCGGTTCGCACCAGAACCTGCGAACGGACCGAAAATTCGCACGAACGTTAGAACCCCATTGACGTCTATGGGACTCGAACGTTCGAAATCAAAAGTGCTCATTTTAAAGGCTAATTTGCATGGTATTGTCCTAAAAAGGGTTTGGGGACCCGGGTCCTGCCCCAGGGGACATGTATCAATGCAAAAAAAACTTTTAAAAACGGCCGTTTTTTCGGGAGCAGCGATTTTAATGATGCTTAAAGTAAAAAAAAAAAAAAGTGAAATATTCCCTTAAATATCGTACCTGGGGGGTGTCTATAGTATGCCTGTAAAGTGGCGCGTGTTTCCCCTGTTTAGAACAGTCCCTGCACAAAATGACATTTTTAAAGGAAAAAATCTCATTTAAAACTGCTTGCGGGTTTAATGTAATGTCGGGTCTTGGCAATATGGATGAAAATCAGTGAGACAAATGGCATGGGTACCCCCCAGTCCATTAGCAGGCCCTTTGGGTCTTGTATGGATATTAAGGGGAACCCCACACCCAAATTAAAAAAGGAAAGGTGTGGGGCCACCAGGCCCTATATACTATGAACAGCAGTATACAGGCGGGGACTTTAGGTTTGTTGTTAAGTAGAATCTCTTTGTAATTTTGAACGGGTACATTTTTAACGTGTTTAGCTCCAGCCAAAAAATCTTTTTTAAGCTTTTTGGAAAACATAGGGAAGGGTTATCACCCCTGTGACATTTGTTTTGCTGTCTTTCCTCCTCTTCAGAAGATTTCACCTCACTTTTTTGTCCCAATGACAAATGTTTTTTGACAATTTGGGTTTTTTTGTGGAACAAGGATTGGAAAGCATCAGTGGAAAGGAGAAATGTTTTTCCCATATTAACTCTTACAGGAGAGAATTTCCCTTCCTAGGGGTAGATTTCATCTCACTTCCTGTTGTCTCCTTCCGTTTGCAAGTAGGAGTCGTTTGTAAGTTAGATGTTTGAAAGTAAGGGCCTGCCCTATATACTCAGCAGAAATTTGGCCCTTAGGTGTTGTTGTGGCCACAACAACGTAAGCCCTCACAGGGCCCTGCTGTGATATATTAGATCAAGAATTGTAATTACATGCCCCTGTTGAACAGGGGCAGAAAAATGGAGCCTTTGGTGGTGGTGGTGGTGGTGGTGCTGGTGCCACAACACTGTAAGTCCTCACTCGCTCTTGGTTGGTGCAGAAATGGGCCCTGCTGTGAAATATTAGATCAAGAATTGTAATTACATGCCCCTGTTGAACAGGGGCTGAAAAATTAGGCCTTAGGCACTTGTGCTGGTGCCACAACACTGCAAACCCTCACAGACACTCTAGTTGGAACACAGAAATGAGCCCTGCTGCAAAGTATTGCATCAAAAATTGTAATTACACGCCCCTGTTAAACAGGGGCTGAAAAATTGGGCCTTAGGCACTGGTGCTGGTGCCACAACACTGCAACCCCTCACAGATACTCTAGTTGGAATGCTGAAATGAGCCCTGCTGCAAAGTATTGCATCAAAAATTGTAATTACACGCCAACAATTTGGGGTGTTCGCGGCAAATTTGAATGCCGCGGAACACCCTTTAAAAGTCTATGGGAGAAATCAAAAGTGCTAATTTTAAAGGCTAATATGCAAGTTATTGTCATAAAAAGTGTTTGGGGACCCGGGTCCTGCCCCAGGGGACATGTATCAATGCAAAAAAAGTTTTAAAAATGTCCGTTTTTTCAGGAGCAGTGATTTTAATAATGCTTAAAGTCAAACAATAAAAGTGTAATATCCCTTTAAATTTCGTACCTGGGGGGTGTCTATAGTATGCCTGTAAAGGGGCGCATGTTTCCTGTGTTTAGAACAGTCTGACAGCAAAATGACATTTTGAAGGAAAAAACTCATTTAAAACTACCCGCTGCTATTGCATTGCCGACAATACACATAGAAGTTCATTGATAAAAACGGCATGGGAATTCCCCAAAGGGGAACCCCGAACCAAAATTAAAAAAAAAAATGACGTGGGCGTCCCCCTAAATTCCATACCAGGCCCTTCAGGTCTGGTATGGATATTAAGGGGAACCCCGGCCAAAATTTAAAAAAAAAATGACGTGGGGTTCCCCCTAAAATCCATACCAGACCCTTATCCGAGCACGCAACCTGGCAGGCCACAGGAAAAGAGGGGGGGACGAGAGTGCGCTCTCCCCTGAACCGTACCAGGCCACATGCCCTCAACATTGGGAGGGTGCTTTGGGGTAGCCGCCCAAAACACCTTGTCCCCATGTTGATGAGGACTCATCCCCACAACCCTGGCCGGTGGTTGTGGGAGTCTGCGGGCGAGGGGCTTATCGGAATCTGGAAGCCCCCTTTAACAGGGGGACCCCCAGATCCCGCCCCCCCCTGTGTGAAATGGTAAGGGGGTACTTACCCCTACCATTTCACTAAAAAACTGTCAAAAATGTTAAAAATGACAAGAGACAGTTTTTGACAATTCCTTTATTTAAATGCTTCTTCTTTCTTCCTTCATCTTCTGGTTCTTCTGGTTCTTCTGGCTCTTCTGGTTCTTCCTTCGGCGTTCTCGTCCAGCATCTCCTCCGCGGCGTCTTCTATCTTCTTCTCCTCAGGCCGCTCCGCACCCATGGCATGGGGGGAGGCTCCCGCTCTTCTCTTCTTCTTTTCTTCTCTTCTTCATTTTCTTCTCCGGGCCCCTCCGCATCCATGCTGGCATGGAGGGAGGCTCCCGCTGTGTGACGGCGCTCCTCGTCTGACAGTTCTTAAATAACGGGGGACGGGGCCACTCGGTGACCCCGCCCCCTCTGACGCACGGGACATGACGGGACTTCCCTGTGGCATTCCCCGTGACGTCACAGGGAAGTCCCGTCAAGTCACCGTGCATCAGAGGGGGGTGGGGTCACCGGGTAGCCCCGCCCCCCGTTATTTAAGAACTGTCAGACGAGGAGCGCCGTCACACAGCGGGAGCCTCCCTCCATGCCAGCATGGGTGCGGAGCGGCCCGAGGAGAAGAAGATAGAAGATTCCGTGGAGGGGATGCTGGACGAGAACGCCGGAGGAAGAACCAGAAGAACCAGAAGAAGAAGATGAAGGAAGATAGAAGAAAGAAGAAGCATTTAAATAAAGGAATTGTCAAAAACTGTCTCTTGTCCTTTTGTCATCTTAACATTTTTGACAGTTTTTTAGTGAAATGGTAGGGGTAAGTACCTGTCACGGACCTGGCCGGAGCAGAGGCTGTTGGAGAGGACTGTATGCAAGCCTGTTGCCCACCGATTATGGGCCCTAGCATTTGAGGTGAATGAGAAATCCAGTCTGAACTGTATTAATCGGACTCAGTCATGTATATATTGTATGGGGACTCCTTACTGTAGATTTGTGTCCCTGAAGAGGGAGGGGGGATTCTTCCAGCAGCCCCCTGCTGATAAGACTGATTCATTCTGTTGGGACACATCCTGTGAGGAGATGCTGGTGTTATCAACATGTGTTTATGTTAATTGAGAGAGCTGATCACATTAGCCACCAGCACTGGCTAATAGACGAATGGTCTAGGCTGAGGAGGGGGGAGATTGTTGTTTGTATTGTTAATTGTATTAATGTGTGAAGCTCGGTGCCCACAAGACTGTCATCTGGTCTGGGTACATTTTGTAGTAAATTAGGTCATGTTAATTAGGTTAGCTTTGAGTCATCCCTGCTGTATAAAGGTCTGTGAGATCTCAAAATAAAGGTAGTTCTGATGTACTCCAAGACTGGTGTTGTCTAGTTCTTGGGTTTCCTATAGCCAGATCCATTGGACTCGTGTTGCAGAACTTAGGAAGCGGTATATGACGGAAGCACTCAAGCGGAGTGTGGGACGTTCCGTGACAGTACCCCCTTACCATTTCACACGGGGGGGCGGGATCTGGGGGTCCCCCTGTTAAAGGGGGCTTCCAGATTCCGATAAGCCCCCCGCCCGCAGACCCCCACAACCACCGGCCAGGGTTGTGGGCATGAGGCCCTTGTCCTCATCAACATGGGGACAAGGTGTTTTGGGGGCTACCCCAAAGCACCCTCCCAATGTTGAGGGCATGTGGCCTGGTACGGTTCAGGGGGGGCGCACTCTCGCCCCCCCTCTTTTCCTGCGGCCTGCCAGGTTGCGTGCTCGGATAAGGGTCTGGTATTGATTTTTGGGGGGACCCCACGCCGTTTTTTTTTTTTTTTTGGCGTGGGGTTCCCCTTAAAATCCATACCAGACCTGAAGGGTCTGGTATGGAATTTAGGGGGAACCCCACGTCATTTTTTTTTAAATTGTGGCCGGGGTTCCCCTTAATATCCATACCAAACCTGAAGGGCCTGGTATGGAATTTAGGGGGACTCCCACATCTTTTTTTTTTTTTTTTAATTTTGGTCCGGGGTTCCCCTGTGGGGAATTCCCATGCCGTTTTTATCAATGAACTTCTATGTGTATTGTCGGCAATGCAATAGCCGTGGGTAGTTTTAAATGGGTTTTTTCCTTCGAAATGTAATTTTGCTGTCAGACTGTTCTAAACACGGGAAACATTATTATTTATTATTATTATACAGGATTTATATAGCACCGACAGTTTACGCAGCGCTTTACAACGTTAGGGCAGACAGTACAAGTATAATACAATTCAATACAGGAGGAATCAGAGGGCCCTGCTCGTTAGAGCTTACAATCTAGGAGGGAGGGTCAAGTTATACAAAAGTGTAATAGCTGTGGGGGATGAGCTAATGGAGAAAATAGTGCAGTTGTTAGATGGAGGCAGGATAGGCTTCTCTGAAGAGGAAAGTTTTCAGGGATCGCCTAAAAGTGGATACATTTGGAGACAGTCTGACAGATTGGGGTAGGGAATTCCAGAGGATGGGCGAGGCTCGGGAGAAGTCCTGGAGGCTGATATGGGAGGAGGTGATGAGGGAGCTAGAGAGCAGGAGGTCCTGGGAGGAACAGAGAGGGCGATTAGGTTGGTATTTTGAGACTAGGTTAGTGATGTAGCTGGTGGCACAGTTGTGGATGGCTTTGTAACTTATTGTTAGTATTTTGAATTTAATTCGTTGGGCGAGTGGTAGCCAATGGAGGGATTGGCAGAGAGGGGTAGCAGACACTGAGCGGTTTGTAAGGTGGATGAGTCTGGCAGCAGCATTCATGATGGACTGAAGGGGGGATAGTCTATTTAAAGGCAAGCCAATGAGTAGTGAGTTGCAGTAGTCAAGCCAAGAGATAACCAGGAAGTGAATCAGGAGCTTTGTGGTTTCACTGGTTAGAAAGGGACGTAGTTTAGAGATGTTGCGGAGGTTGAGGCGGCAAGCTTTGGAAAGTGATTGGATGTGGGGCTGAAAGGAGAGTTCAGAATCTAGGATAACACCTAGCACCCTGACATGTGGGGACGGGTGGATGGTTTTGCCATTGCTCCTCACAGAGAAGTCAGGGGAAGAGGCACGTGGGGGAGGAAATATTATAAGCTCGGTTTTGGACAAGTTGAGTTTGAGGAAGTGGTGTGACATCCATACAGATATGACTGTTAGTAAGTTAGTGATGCGTGAGGAGACCGATGGAGTGAGTTGAGGGGTGGAGAGATAGATTTGTGTGTCATCAGCATAGTAATGATATTGAAAGCCGTGAGAGAGCTGACCCAGGGAAGAGGTGTAGATTGAAAATAAAAGAGGTCCAAGAACAGAACCTTGGGGGACCCCGACAGAGAAGGGAAGAGGAGTGGAGGAAGTAGAATTGTAAGTGACACTGAAGGTGCGTTGGGATAGGTAGGATGAGAGCCACTGAAGAGCACAGTCACGGAGACCGAGGGAATAAAGTTTTTCGAGGAGGAGGGGGTGGTCAACCGTGTCAAAGGCAGCTGAAAGATCCAGAAGTAGGAGTACAGAATAGTGTCCATTGGTTTTTGCAGTTAGTAGGTCATTTGTGAGTTTTAAAAGAGCAGTTTCTGTGGAGTATTGAGGGCGAAATCCAGATTGAAGGAGATCAAGAAGGTTGTTTTTAATGAGTTGGTTGTAAACCAGGCGTTCAAGGAGTTTAGAGGAAAAGGGGAGCAAGGAGATAGGGCATAGGTTGTTAAGATTGGTAGGGTCCAAGGACGTTTTTTTTTAGTATGGGTGTGACCAGTGCATGTTTTAGAGCATCAGGGAAGACGCCAGAGGTGAGGGAGAGATTGAAGATGTGGGTTAGAGAGTGTAGGATAGGATCTGAGGGTGACTGTAGCATTTGAGAGGGAATAGGGTCCAGGGGACAGGTGGTTAAGTGGGCAATAGAAAGGAGTTTAGCAACTTGGTCTGGAGTAGCAGATTTGAATAGGGGGAGTGTCAGTTGTATCTGTTGACATGGGGTCTTAGCTGGGGGAGATACCTGTAGAGTGGAGATTTCATCACGGATTGTATCAAGCTTGTTTTTGAAGTGATTAGCGATTTCCTGGTCAGTGAGTAAGTCAGTGGGGGGAGGCGGTGGAGGACAAAGTAGAGAGTTGAAGGTAGAGAAGAGTTTACGGGGATTGGATGAGAAGGTGTTAATAGGAGTTGTAAAATAGGTTTGCTTGGCAGTGTGGAGGAAAGAATAGTATTTTTGGAGGGCAGATTTGTATTGGTTGAAGTCTTTGAGAGACTTAGTCTTGTGCCACAGACGCTCAAGAGCACAACTATGTTTTTTGAGAATTTTAGTGTCATCTGTTTGCCAGGGTTGTAGGGGTCGAGGCCTGATTCTGCGTGTAGTGAGGGGAGCGAGTTTGTCCAGGGTGGTGGACAGAGATTTATTGTAGATGGATGTGGCTTGGTTGGGGCTTGACAGGGGAGAGATTTTGTCATAGAGGTGGTTGGTAGCAGAATGGAGGAGAGAGGAGTTGAAGTTGCGAATGTTTCTACGGGTGATGGCTAGGCGATTGGAGGGAAAGGTGGTGGAAGACAGGGGGAGAGAGAAACTAATAAGGTGGTGGTCGGAGAGAGGAAAAGGATTGTTTGAGAAGTTGCATGGAGTGCATAGGTAAGAGAATACAAGGTCAAGGGTGTTGCCATCAGAGTGAGTAGAAGCCTGTACCCATTGCTTCAGGTCAAATGAAGAGGTTAGACTAAGAAGTTTAGAAGTAGCAGGAGTGTTTGTATTAGCAGGGATGTTGAAATCACCGAGAAGGATTGTGGGAATTTCCGAAGAGAGAAAGTAGGGTAGCAAGGCAGAAAACTCATCAAGGAAAGTCGATAATGGTCCAGGGGGCCGGTAGATCACAGCAATTCTTAGGGAAGTAGGAGAAAATAGACGTATACAGTGGGCTTCGAATGATGAGAGTGAAAAAGAGGGAGGAGGGTGAATAACCTGGAAGGTGCTCTGGGGGGATAGGAGGAATCCCACTCCACCTCCCTTGCGTCCAGTAGGCCTAGGGGAGTGAGTCCAGTGAAGGCCACCCTGGGATAGGGAAGCAGGAGAAGGGGTGTCATATTCGTGGAGCCAGGTTTCTGTGAGAGCAAGTAGATTAAAGGAATTAGTGACAAAGAGGTCATGAACAGCAGTGAGTTTGTTGCAGACAGAGCGGGCGTTCCAGAGGGCGCAGGAGAGGGGGAGGCTGGTGTTGGCAAGAAGAGGAATGGAGACTAGATTGTGTAGATTGCGACTACTGCCAGAGGGTGTAGGGTGAAGAGTGTGTTGGGCACAGTTAAATAAAGGGGGCCCAGGGTTTGGGGAAATATCTCCAGCGATTAGGAGAAGCAGAAGAGTGAGGGAGGTAATATGAGAATATGATTTGTATGAGGGGACATGCTTCAGTATCCTGGGGGGTATGTTAGCAAGTGGGCTTAGAGTTAGAAAGAGGTGATGAGTGCAGTAATAGGGGGAGGGGAGAAGTGAGGGTGATATGTACAGATTGTGGGGTGGAGCAGAGGGATGTAGAAAAGAGAGTTTGAGGAGAGAGGCAGCAATTGTGAAAAGGAGGAGAGGTAAAGAGTGCATGTTTCAGAGAGGAAGATGATAAAATTAGGAAATGGGGTCACCTGTAGTCTTTTATAGTTAGCTTTGTGCAAATCGCTGAAGTGCAAGAGCAGAAGTGCCACTTATTTAAAGAACCCACTTCTTTGGAAGAACCCCTGTATGTGCAGCCCCCTGTATGTGTTCCCCCGTAAGAAAGGCCTTGTTTTTATACTGTGTGTTGGGTGTGGGTTGAATCTGGCAATTACTGTATTTATCGGCGTATAACACGCACTTTTTTCCCCTTAAAATCAGGGGAAAATCGCGGGTGCGTGTTATACGCCGATCCCCTGCGATCCTGAGCAGTCAGATGTGAAAAATCGCCGACCGCGATTTGAAAATGGCGCCGCCGGCACCGAAATACACAGTGCCGGTCCTCGGCTCTTCTCGCCCACTTTCGGCTTCACTCGAGCGCCGCCCGAACCTAGCCGAGTGTACTCGGCTAGGTTCGGATAGCTCCGCTCACAGTCACGCCCATCCCGAGTGGATCCGAAAGTGAACGAGAGCCGCCGAGAAGAGCCGAGGACCGGCTCTGTGTATTTCGGTGCCGGCGGCACCATTTTTCAAATCACGGTCGGCGATTTTGAAGCTCAGCGAGCTGCAAGGCTGCACTGGGGCAAGGCTGCACTGGGGCAAGGCTGCACTGGGGCAGGCTGCACTGACATGGCTGCACTGACATGGCTGCATTGACATGGCTGCACTGGCAAGGCTGCACTGGGGCAAGGCTGCAATGGACACTGGGGAAGGCTGCACTGACAAGGCTGCACTGACAAGGCTGCACTGACATGGCTGCACTGGGGCAAGGCTGCACTGAGAAGGCTGCAATGATGGGCATTTAAATGTAAGTTTTTTTCCCTTCAACTTCCCTCCTAAAAGTTTTTTTTTCCTTAAAATTCCCTCCTAAATTGGGGTGCGTGTTATACGCCAGTGCGTGTTATACGCCGATAAATACGGTAATCAATTAGGAGGGCATATTAGCAACACAGCTAGCAGAGCAAAACTTTCACACCACAATCAAACTGCAAGGGGACTAAAAGGCAAAAATTGTAAAGATAAGGCAACCCATAATTTAGGTAAGACACATGCGCCCCTTTACAGGCATACTATAGACACCCCCCCAGCTACGAAATTGAAAGGGATATTACACTTTTATTGTTTGACTTTAAGCATTATTAAAATCACTGCTCCTGAAAAAACGTCTCTTTTTAAAACTTTTTTTTGCATTGATCCATGTCCCCTGGGGCAGGACCCAGGTCCCCAAACACTTTTTTATGACAATAACTTGCATATAAGCCTTTAAAATTAGCACTTTTGATTATTCATGTTCGTGTCCCATAGACTTTAACGGTGTTCGCGTGTTCGAACAAACTTTTTTCCTGTTCGCATGTTCTGGTGCGAACCGAACAGGGGGGTGTTCGGCTCATCCCTAGTCAGTGGAGAAGCCCATTGACAGATGATGACTCGTGGTTGTTAAGGATGCGGGTGGCCAGCTTCCCGGCCCACTGCCTAACAACCAGCTTTTTCTTCACACAGAATTCAGAACGGTCAATTGTTTTTCGACTTGTATGCTGGCACCAGTCAATCGGCCTGACCAAGTGGGTGGCACGGTATTATTGCAAAGGATTGGGAAAGGTTAAGCCGCCACTTCGTTTGGATAATGTCAATAAGTGTTGGGAAATTCTCAGTTTCTTACCAGCCCAAAATAACTGAATTAAGAGAGAATTCATTTTTTTGGACAAAGGAAACAGGTATACTGTATGTTTAGGTAGAGCTTGAAAAAGATATAAGAATTTAGGCAGAATGGACATCTTTAAAATGTTGCAGAGGCCAAACCAGGAGAACAGGCCTGATTGCTACTTTTGAAGTGACATCCGAACCTCTGAAAAGAGAGGTGAAATGTTAAGAGGGAAGACTTGGTTCAATTGTGGAAGAATATAGGTGTCCGGGTATTTCAGGGCATAGCCAGTCCACTTGAGTTTGTAAATGCCTTGCAAGTGGGATATTTGAGAGGTTCCACTGAATCCGCCCACTAGCCATCCCACCGATTCCTTCAGTGCACCCACTTTTATTTTCACACTCTTACAAATTAGTATATGAAAAAGAAAAGTGTATTCCAAGTCATCGGTGCTTTCAAGATATAACAGTGATGAATTATATTTTGGCCAAAAAATATGAAGCCTGCCACCATGACAAGGTAGGCTCTTTTGAACAGGAAGGAAGGCTCTAAGGAAGGCACAAGAAAGTGACTCCCCTAGGCCCAGAAACAGATACTATGGATATAAATGGACATTCATGGGAGAGTGGTGTTAAAAAATTATTAGTAGTTTATTAGCATAACATATATTAAAATTGCAATAATAAATTCATAAGATGTACACAAAAAATGGTTTCATTAACCAAGTTATCCCCAGCTAATCAGCTGTACCTTGCGACTTGTATGTGGAGGAGACCGCAGCAAAAATTCATGTGATCTTATCACCCCATATGCCCTATAGAGTTTCTTCACTGGTTATGTTCCATTATACTGCAGAAATGGATTCTTCTGGATCTCTTTGATATGCTTGGAGCATGCGCATGCAATGATCTTAGGTCTATTTCTCCAATTTGGATCCTATTTAGCAGTTGGTGACACAGCCAGTGGGGCCCTCATAGTTGGGTTTAATTAGCATATTTTCTATATCCAGAAAACCCTCCCCCCCCCCCCCCGGGGACCACACATGCACAATGCCTCCTCATTACCAGGTCAGACCCCCTCTTTGGTCAATTTGATGTGGCGATTAGCAGTAGGGACATTGTGCATCTGTGGGAGTCTAGGCACCTGCACTTTGTTTGTTATATGTGAGTATCTGTTTGTCATTGTCTGTCAATTTTGTTCATCTGACTTATGTGCATATCGGGTGCAATTAGCACCCGGTGAGCACATCTTTCAGTGTATGGTGGATCATATTTTTGTGTACATCTTATGAATTTATTATTGCAATTTTAATATATGTTATGCTAATAAACTACTAATAATTTTTTAACACTACTCTCCCATGAATGTCCATTTATATCCATAGTAACTGTCTCTGGGCCTAGGGGAGTCACTTTTTTGTGCCTTCCTTAGACCCTTCCTTCCTATTTGAATATATTTGTTTTAGTTACGGATATGACCTCCTAATTAGAGGAGAGACACTGGGTAAGAGTTACATTGTGCTGACTAGGCATTCATTTTCCAGGTGATCCCCCTTCTTTTCCTTTTTTCCTCTTTTGAACAGGACCCTACACTAACTGCACTACCTTTTCAATGCCCCAACCAGTCTATATCCCCCTTATCTAAGAAATATCTAAGAAAACAAAAACAGACAGCCCAGTCCAGCAAAGAGACATCCCTATACTGTATATTCAGCAAAGAGACATCCCAATTCAGCAAAGAGACATCCTCATACAGTATATTTAGCAAAGAGACATCCCAATTCAGCAAAGAGACATCCTCATACAGTGTACGTGGACAGACCAGTCCACAGTGAGCACTGTGCAGTCCTGCAGGCTACACGCAGTGCAGCAGTTCCACACAGCAGTTTCACACTGGTGTGGCGGCCAAACCAGCAGGGGGAGGAGGAGTTCACATGATATCACTGCGCCTTTCCCTGCAGGTGGAACGAAGTGAGCTGCATCAGCTCACTCCGTGGCTGTCCTGCTTTAGCAATTGCTAAGTACTACAACAGCAACAACTTGGTCTTGTTGGTTGGGGCCTGGGTGGCAGTTCCGGGACATGGTCATTCGGTGCTCAGGGCGAAGATGCCAAACTGTCCCCCTCCCACGTGATGGGTGACGGGCACACTGGATTATCTTTTGCAGCTGATCTCACTCTCAGTTGCCAGCACACTTGCCTCAACATCACTGTGTAGCTCCAGGCCCACCATTCAGGTTTCATGTTTACCCAAAAGTATGCAGTGATGTGGTTGGGCCGCCCTGCTGTGTGTTCTTTGCCTGTGTCAGTCTCCTTGAACTGACTGTAAATAGTGCTGGACCAGCCAGAGGCAAAACATATAGCCGAGCACATATGAGGTGAGGAAGGCACAGCATGCCACAAGGTACCTCCTCCCCACATGAAAACAGTGTGTGGGGGGAAGCTGCCCCTCCTGCCCCCACCATTTGTCGGAGGGTATCCTATCTGATTTAGAGTGAACTTTGCTGATTTGCAGATTCCAGACACAATAACTGCAATTAGCCAAAAGTTTCCCACGACTTCCCAGAGCTGCACTTGTATAGGTGATGCAGAATAGACATGTGCATAATGGAAAAATGTGTTTTGTTTCAGATAAATTTGTTATGTTACTGATTTTGTTTTGTTTCAGAATTTGTTTAGTTTTATTTTGTTTTCATGAAATTTAATTTGTTTAATAATTTTCTAACAAATTCCAAATTTTCGGAATGATTTGAATTTGGATCAGTTGAAAAATGATCGACCGATTCAAAAATAGCTGGTTTGAGGAATAGCTGGCTGTTAAGCAGAGGGCGAGGAAGCCGGCCACAGCGTCCTTAACCACTTGCCTACTGGGCACTTAAACCCCCCTCCTGCCCAGACCAAGTTTCAGCTTTCAGTGCTCTCACACTTTGAATGACAATTACTCAGTCATGTAACACTGTACCCAAATGAATTTTTTGTCTTTTTTTTCATACAAATAGAGCTTTCTTTTGGTGGTATTTGATCACCTCTGGGGTTTTTTAATTTTTGCGCTATAAATGGAAAAAGACTGAAAAATTTTCTTCATACATTTTTGGCCACAATTTATACTGCTACATATCTTTGGTAAAAATAACCCAAATTAGTAGATATTATTTGGTCTTTGTGAAAGTTAGAGATTCTACAAGCTGTGGTGCAAATCATAAAAAAATTAATTACACCTGATGTACTGGTAGCCTATCTCATTTCTTGTGATGCGAACAAGCCAGGAAAGTACAAATACCCCCCAAATGACCCCTTTTTTGAAAGTAGACATTCCAAGGTATTTAGTAAGATGCATGGTGAGGTTTTTGATATTGTAATTTTTTCCCACAATTCTTTGCAAAATGAAAATTTTTTTTCCACAAAATTGTCATTGTAATAGAGTAGCAGAATGTATTTTGGAGTGTCATTTGTGGTATACACATGCCATGAGTATTACGATACCACATGTGTGGGACTTTTTCACAGCCTAGCCACATAGAGAGGCCCAACATGCAGGGAGTGCCATCACGTGTTCTAGGAGCATAAATTACACATCTAACTTGTTGACTACCTATTACACTTTTGAAGGCCCTGGAGCACCAGGACAATGACACGTGACAAAGATGTGGCACTGATGATAGATGACACTGATACGTGGCACTGATGGCACGTGACAGTGATGTGGCACTGATGACAGATGGCACTAATACGTGGCACTGATGACAGATGGCACTAATACGTGGCACTGATGACAAGTGACACTGATATGGAACTGATAACAGATGGCACTGATACGTGGCACTGATGACACGTGACACTGATAACAGATGGCATGTGACACTGATAGGTGGCACTAATGACAGATGGCACTGATACGTGGCACTGATGACACATGACACTGATAACAGATGCAACGTGACACTGACAGGTGGCACTGGGGACAGGTGGCACTGGGGACAGATGGCACTGATAGGTGGCACTGGGGACATATGGCACTGACAGATGGCACTGATAGGTGGCACTGGGGACTGGTGGCACTGGGAACAGGTGGGCATGTGTGTTTGTGTGTGTGGCACTGTGTTAGTGTTCAAACACTCACGCTGCAGCTGCAAATGGCTCTCCCTCCTCACACGCGGTCTCTGTGTGAGGAGGGAGAGCCAGCAATGAGAGCTGATCTCATATGTTTACATATGAGGTCATCTATCATTGTACACTCCGATCAAGTGCTAAATGGCCGCTGTGATTGGCCATTTAGCACAAACCATGAATGGCTGTGTCCAAGGGACACGGCCAACACAGATTTCCTCCGATAGGGAGGAAGTAAACAGGAGGACGTCCAGGGACGCCCTCCCGACAATTGAGCGCCGTGCTGTCGCCATCTTACGGCTATAGCGCGGGTGCGTAGTGGTTAAAAACTGATGACTCATCAGCTGTCAGCGGGCTTCATCATTGACAGCTGTAATGTAAACAAAACAATGAAAACAATGACGACAATAGAACATTGTGGAGAAAAAACAGCATAGGGTCCCCCCAAACCCTTCAGGTCTGGTATGGATTCTAATGAGAACCCAAAATCCATAACAGACCCTTATCTAAGCCTGAAGGTCTGGAAAAGGGGGGGGGTGAACGAGCTCCCCGGCAGTCAGCTTTTATCACAGGCAGAGCTTTTTTTTCGGTGGTGTGGTTGGAGTCATGATTGACAATAAATGTACATCAGGGGACATTGTTTTTTTCATTTTATTTTATTTTTTTAATAAAGAAATTCTGCTGTCTACTGTTTTTCTTTATTTTTGACCCTTTTTAGGGTAAATGAGAAGGGATCCAATGTACCCTATACTCATTCACATAGCGGGGCGGGGTGGGATCTGGGGGCTCCCTTGTTAAAGGGGGCTTCCAGATTCCAATAAGCCCCCTGCCCGCAGACCCCCATTATTATTATTATTATTATAATACAGAATTTATATAGCACCAACAGTTTACGCAGCGCTTTACAATATAAAAGTTAGACAATACAGTTATAATACAATAAGATACAGGAGGATTAAGAGGGCCCTGCTCAGAAGAGCTTACAATCTAATAGGGTGGGGCAGGTGGTACAAAAGGTTGTAACTGTGGGGAATGAGCTGATGGAAGTGGTAAAAGATTAGTTAGAGACAATATAGGCTTTCCTGAAGAGATGAGTTTTCAGGGATTGCCTGAAGGTAGCAAGAGTAGGGGATAGCCGAAAAGGTGGAGGTAGCGAGTTCCAGAGGATGGGAGAGGCTCTGGAGAAATCCTGGAGATGAGAATGAGAGGAGGAGACGAGAAAGCTTGAGAGTAGGAGGTCTTGAGAAGAGCGGAGAGGACGATTTGGGTGATATTTGGAGACAAGATTGGTGATGTAGCTCAGGGCAGAGTTGTGAATGGCTTTGTATATTTAACCACCACCCAGGGTTGTCGGGAAGAGGCCCTGTCCCCATCAACATGGGAACAGGTGTTTTAGAGTGGGGGGGGCAGAGCCCCCTCATGTTAAGGGTGTGTGGCCTGGTACGGTTCAGGTGGAGGGGCGCTTGCTCATTCCTTACCTGGCCTGCCAGGCTGCATGCTTGGATATTGGTATGGTATGGATTTTGGGGTGACCCCATGCCAAAATAAAAAAAACTGACCCAAAGGGCCAAGTATTGACTTGGGGGGAACTACATGATTTTTTTTTAAATAGTCAGGCCAGCAAATTTCAACCGCGAGTCAATTTAAATGTGATTTGACTCCTACTACTTTCTTTTGCTGCAGCTCTATTTTGCTGCGGTTCTATACATGGTTCTATACATGGTACAGATGTGCCACTTTACAGGCAGACTAAGGGGACCCCCCCCCCAGGCATTATATTTAAAGGAATTTTTCATTTTTATTGTTTTACTTAAAGTGGGAACAATAAAAATGAAAAATTATTTTAAATATAGTGTCTGGGGGGTCCCATTAGTCTGCCTGTAAAGTGGCACATATGTACCATGTATAGAACCTGCTGCAGCAAAAATGACATTTCTAAAGAAAAAAAATGAGTCAATTCACATTTAAATTGACCTGGTGATGTCACCTGATGGCCCCGCCCCTAGTGACATCACAGACCCAGCATGCCCCTAATCTCCAAATAACCAAAAATGCGTCCAAATTTGTATTTGGACCAAAACAAATAGCACATGTCTAATGCAGAATGCACACTGTACATACAGCTGGGGAAGTATTCACTGGCTTAGAATCGGCCACTGAAATAATTTTGTGATTGCACAGACACCTTTCCTGTACGTGGGGGATCAGGGCGCTTCCCCATAGACTGTGCTATGTCAGCCACCTTCCCTTGTGACCATTGAGTATCTGCAGGATCATTTCACTAAAAAGGTTTTGATCTCCACTCCTCATTTCTCCCCTTCTTTGTGCCCCCCCCTCACACCTGTACGCACTCAGCCCCCCTCACACCTGTACACACTCAGCCCCCTCCACACCTGTACACACTCAACCCTCTCCACACCTGTACACACTCAGCCCCCCTCACACCTGTACACACTCAGCTCCCCTCACACCTGTACACACTCAGACCCCTACACTTGTACACACTCAGCCTCCTCCCCCACACCTGTACACACTCAGCCCCCCTCACATCTGTACACACTCAGCTCCCCCTCTCACCTGTATGCACTCAGCCCCCTCCTCACACCCGTACGCACTCAGCCTCTCCACACCTGTACACACTCATCTCCATATGCACCTGTACACACTCAGCTCCCCTCACACCTGTACACACTCAGCCCCCCACACCTGTACACACTTAGCCCCCCCCTCACACCTTTACACACTCAGCCCCCTCACACCTGTACACACTCAGCCCCTCCACACCTGTACACACTCAGCCCCTCCACACCTGTATACACTCAGCCCCTCCACACCTGTACACACTCAGCCCTCCTCACACCTGTACACACTCAGCCCCTCCACACCCGTACACACTCAGCTCCATATGCACCTGTACACAATCAACCCCCTCCTCACACCTGTACACACTCAGCCCCCTCACACCTGTACACACTCAGCCCCTCCACACCTGTACACACTCAGCCCCTCCACACCTGTACACGCTCAGCCCCTCCACACCCGTACACACTCAGCTCCATATGCACCTGTACACAATCAACCCCCTCCTCACACCTGTACACACTCAGCTCCTCCCCACCTGTACGCCCTCAGCCCCCCACACCTTTACACACTCAGCCCCTTCACACCTGTACACACTTGGCCCACTACACGTGTACATACTCAGCCCCCTCCCCCACACATGTACACATTCAGCCCCCTCACACCCATACACACTCAGTCCCCTTCAGACCTGTGCACACTCAGCCCCCTCACACCTGTACACACTCAGCCCCCCCCACACCTGTACACACTCAGCCCCCTCACACCTGTACACACTCAGCCCCCTCACACCTGTATGCACTCAGCCCCCCTCACAATTGTACGCACTCAGCCCCCTCCTCGCACCTGCACATACTCAGCCCCTCCACACCTATACACACTTAGCCCCTCCACACCTGTACACACTCAGCCCTCCTCACACCTGTACACACTCAGCCTCTCCACACCTGTACACACTGAGCCCCTCCACACCTGTACACACTCAGCCCTCCTCACACCTGTACACACTCAGGTCCCCTCACAGCTGTATGCACTCAGCCCTCCTCACACCTGTACACACTCAGCTCCCCTCACACCTGTACACACTCAGCTCCCCTCACACCTGTACACACTTAGCCCCTCCACACCTGTACACACTCAGCCCTACTCACACCTGTACACACTCAGCCCTCCACACCTGTACACACTCAGCCCTCCTCACACCTGTACACACTCAGCTCCCCTCACACCTGTACACACTCAGCTCCCCTCACACCTGTACACACTCAGCTCCCTCACACCTGTACACACTTAGCCCCTCCACACCTGTACACACTCAGCCCTCCTCACACTTGTACACACTCAGCCCTCCACACCTGTACACACTCAGCCATCCTCACACCTGTAAGCACTCAGCCCCTCCACACCTGTACACACTCAGCCCCTCCACACCTGTACACACTGAGCCCCTCCACACCTATACACACTCAGCCCTCCTCACACCTGTACACACCCAGCTCCCCTCACAGCTGTATGCACTCAGCTCCCCTCACATCTGTACACACTCAGCTCCCCTCACACCTGTACACACTCAGCTCCCCTCACACCTGTACACACTCAGCTCCTCTCACACCTGTACACACTCAGCTCCCACACCTTTACACACTCAGCTCCCCTCACACCTGAACACACTCAGCTCCCACATCTTTACACACTCAGCCCTTCTCACACCTGTACACACTCAGCCCTCCTCACACCTGTACACACTTAGCCCTCCACATCTGTACACACTCAGCCCCCTCCCACCTGTACACACTCAGCCCCTCCACACCTGTACACACTCAGCCCCCCTCACACCTGTACACACTCAGCCCCCCTCACACCTGTACACACTCAGCCCTCCCACACCTGTACACACTCAGGTCCCCTCACAGCTGTATGCACTCAGCCCTCCTCACACCTGTACACACTCAGCTCCCCTCACACCTGTACACACTCAGCCCCCCTCACACCTGTACACACTCAGCCCTCCCACACCTGTACACACTCAGCTCCTCCACACCTGTACATACTCAGCCTCCCTAACACCTGTACACACTCAGCTCCCTTCACACCTGTACACACTGAGCTCCCTCCACATCTGTACACACTCAGCCCCCTCCACACCTGTACACACTCAGCCCCCTCCTCACACCTGTAAGCACTCAGCCCCTCCCCACCTGTACGTCCTCAGCCCCCCCACACCTGTACGCACTCAGCCTCTCCACACCTTTACGCACTCAGCTCCCTTCACACCTGTACACACTCAGCCCCCTCAACACCTGTAAGCACTCAGCCCCTCCCCACCTGTACACACTCTGCCCCCACACACCTGTACGCACTCTGGCCCCCTTACACATGTGCCCACTGTCACGGAACGTCCCACACTCCGCTTGAGTGCTTCCATCATATACCGCTTCCTAAGTTCTGGAACACGAGTCCAATGGATCTGGCTATAGGAACCCCAAGAACTAGACAACACCAGTCTTGGAGTACATCAGAACTAACTTTTATTTTGAGATCTCACACACATTTATACAGCAGGGATGACTCAAAGCTAACCTAATTAACATGAGCTAATTTACTACAAAATGTACCCAGACCAGATGACAGACTTGTGGTCACCGAGCTTCACACATTAATATAAACACAATAGCTGGAGCTAATTACAATTAACAATACAAACAACAATCTACCCCCTCCTCAGCCTAGACCATTCGTCTACTAGCCAGTGCTGGTGGCTAATGTGATCAGCTCTCTCAATTAACATAAACACATGTTGATGACACCAGCATCTCCTCACAGGATGTGTCCCAACAGAATGAATCAGTCTTATCAGCAGGGGGCTGCTGGAGGAACCCCCCCCCTCTTCAGGGACACAGATCCACAGCAAGGAGTCCCCAACAGAATCAAATAACAAACAATATATACATATATACACGACTGAGTCTGATTAATACAGTTCAAACCGGACCTCCAATTCACCCCACAAAGAGCACCGTTCCATTGAAAGTCCAGGGCCCATAATCTGTTGGCAACAGGCTAGCGTTCAGTCCCCTCCAATAGCCTCTGTCTCGGGTGAGTCTGTCACACCCACACATATACACAATCAGCCTACCCACACATCTGTACGCACTCAGCCCCCTTATAGCTGTAGACCCTCAGCCCCCCTCACACTTGTACACATTCAGCCCCCACACCTGTATGCATTCAGCCCCCTCTCATAGCTGTATGCACTCTGCTACCCCCAAACGTGTACGCACTTAGCCACCCCTCACAAATGTGCACACTCAGCCCCCCCCACCAGGGTTGCCAACTTTCAATAAATTTACAAACAGTTTGTAAATTCCATAATTTTTTAATATGTCCATGAATGTCCATTATGGACATGTAGCCTGCATATCCATACCGGACATTCATAAAGAGATGCAAAAATTATGGATTTTACAAACTGTTCATACATTTACTGAAAGCTGGCAACCCTGCCACCCTCACACCTGTACATACTCAGCCCAACTCACACCTGTATACACATAAGTCCTCCACTCCTGTATAAACATGGCTCTCCTACACCTGTACATACGTATAAACCCTACACCTGTACATACGTATCATCCCTACACCTGTATATACATATCACCCCCTACACCTGTACATACATATCACCCCCTACACCTGTACATACGTATCACCCCTACATCTGTATATACGTATCACCCCCTACACCTGTACACACGTATCACCCCTACACCTGTACATACATATCACCCCTACACCTGTACATACGTATCACCCCTACATCTGTATATACGTATCACCCCCTACACCTGTACACACGTATCACCCCTACACCTGTACATACATATCACCCCTACATCTGTACATACGTATCACCCCTACACCTGTACATATGTATCACCTCTACACCTGTACATACGTATCACCCCTACACCTGTACATATGTATCACCCCCTACACCTGTACATACGTATCACCCCTACACCTGTACATACATATCTCCCCTACACCTGTACATACGTATCACCCCTACACCTGTACATATGTATCACCTCTACACCTGTACATACGTATCACCCCTACACCTGTACATATGTATCACCCCTACACCTGTACATACATATCACCCCTACACCTGTACATACGTATCACCCCTACACCTGTACATACGTATTACCCCTACACCTGTACATACGTATCACCCCTACACCTGTACATATGTATCACCCCCTACACCTGTACATATGTATCACCTCTACACCTGTACATACGTATCACCCCTACACCTGTACATACGTATTACCCCTACACCTGTACATACGTATCACCCCTACACCTGTACATACGTATCACCCCTACACCTGTACATACGTATCACCCCTACACCTGTACATACGTATTACCCCTACACCTGTACATACGTATCACCCCTACACCTGTACATAGGTATGACCCCTACACCTGTACATATGTATCACCTCTACACCTGTACATATGTATCACCCCCTACACCTGTACATACGTATCACCCCCTACACCTGCACATACATATCACCCCTACACCTGTACATACGTATCACCCCTACACCTGTACATACGTATCACCCCTACACCTGTACACACTCCTTTATGCAAACAGTTCCCCAGACCGGTAGACACACACATTGTATGCACACACAGCTTTGCCCCACATCTGTATACAGGCAATTCCCCCCCACACACACAACTCCCCCCCAAAAAAGTAAGGGTGCAGTAAAGATATGGCATAGGTGTGGTACAGGTGCAGTATACTTAATGTCCTGCCTCCAGTAGCTCATTCCCTGCTAGCAGTGTGAACAATGGGTATGGTCCTCTCACCAGTCTCTGTGGTGTGGCTGTGAACTCTCACTGCAGGAAGAGGGGCCCTCAGTCTCTCCACAGAATGCCTCCAGAGATTCAGTGGTGGGAAGTAGAAGATCAGTAATGCTCTGGTCACCCTGCAGAAACAGTGCAGATGCTGTAGCTGTGGTCTGTGCTGCACTGCCTTGGATGTCTCCATTGGTCTGGCCTGTCAACAGTCTGGTCAGTATGCAGAAGATTTGCTCTCAGTGGTGGCAAGTGGTCATTTTTTTGGGGGGGGCAGAAAACAGTAAACCCCCCACGTTGATTGGTCTTAGGGTTGGTGTGCATTTACCCCATCTATGCAGTGCATCACCGGTGGCTTCCCTTGCTCTTTAGCGGCAGCGGCAGCAGCAGTGGTGGCGACAGCTCTCCCTTCCCCTGCTCTCCACGGACATCAGCGACTTCAGTTTCCTCCCTCCTCCTTGGCGGCCAATAATCGGGAGTCTTCTCTTTTCGGCCAATTGAAAAATGGGTATCAGACCCGCTTCTGATTGGCCGGATTGAGGATCAGTGTTGCAACAGTGAATTATCATTCGCTGTTGTAACACCTGGGTGGGTTCGTAGTGCAATGCTCTGTGCCACGAGTCATCCTATTTTGAAGCCTATTAGAGCCAATGGCTCTAATCAGGTGCTTCAAAAAAACACTTCCGCCGCTGGTATTCAGGCGCCTGGCGTCCTAAAAGGGGCCGAGTGCTTGAATACGGGGTTGCAGTGGCGGCCGTGGATAGATTCATGCATAGCATGAATCTATCCATTGTTCAAAAAGAAGGTGGCAAGGAGAGAAGGGATGCGCACCGGCACCCCTAATGGATGGTCCGCCACTGTGTGCTCTCATCGTTCCCCTATGGTTAAGAGGAAGAATCTAGCTGTACAGTCTCAGAAAAGCAGCTCTCATGCACCAGTGTCTCTTGGGAATTATAGTGCAAAGAGCCTATAAGTTCCACAATATGGCTTATTTCTTGGGCTTCAAATCCCATGATCCTCTATGTTCTGGCTTGGCTTTTCTGGCTATAGTTCTCCCTCTGCTGACTGGAGAGGATAGTGAAGCACAACTGCAGGAAGTGGAAGTAAACTGATTGTAAAGAGAAAAATGGCTCCTTCTCCATGTTTCTATCATCCAGCACCTGGCTACAAGCACCATCAAATGGGAGGTCAATGGGCCACAAGTCAAGGAACCCCTAGAAACCTCCAGAGGAAACCCTAACATATGTATTCACTCCATAGGTGTGCGCAGCCAAATGCAATAGGGTGTGCACCCTTAAGCTCAAACACACATGCGTGTGTATGTATCTACATATATATGACTCTGGCACATTGATCCCCCTGCTGGCACAGTGAAAGAGAAAAGGATAAACACTTCTCTTATGGCAGAGCTGGTAAGAGGGAGATCTTTCCCATGTTTCTGTTGCTACACAGAACGATAACACTAATGCGCATGGGGGGATTAGGGTGTGCCTGGGCACACCAGGCACACCCTGTGCGCACGCCTATGATTCACTCACTGACTGGAGCATAATGACTTCCTGCTATCCAGAAGGAAAAAGTCTTGGCTCTACAGAAACTTTTTTTGTTTGTAAACACTTTTTTTCATGCGTTTTTTTTTTTTTTTTGTCCACTTAACAGATCATATGGGGAACGCAAATCCGTCAATGCAAGGAAGATAAAAGTAAAGGAGACCCTTTCATCCTTAGGCATGACTGTTGGAGAGGTAAAGAATTTCTAGTATTTGTCTTGTAAACTTGATGCTGAACAACCAAAAACAGTTGTGTAAATTGACCAAGTGACCTTTGTAAAAGTGAGCTTTCCCTTTAGCCTTCTATTATTAGATATCTTCACATGTTGTTAAGTTATTCCATACATGTACCCCACATGATGCTGTGTTAATTTCTTATTACTGCCCAATACATATGGGCGTCCGCAGGTAGGGGCAAGGGGGGCAAGGTCCCCCCCCCTGGAATCAGGGATCCATTTCGGGGGTTCCCCACTCAGTCCTTTATCCTAGCACTGGCGGTCAGCCCTGTACACAGTTTAGCAGGGCCAGTGACAACTGGTGCGAGGAGCGGGATAGCGGAGGCCTCAAGGGGTGGGCAGGATGACATCACCCGGTCTATGCATGAGCGAGGAAATGGAGGCCATGGGAAAGGAGAGCAGCAAGATGCCAGGAACAGCAGGCACAGTGTACCCGGCACCTCCCAGAGCCTGGAACCCCTGAACTCCTTAAACCTCCTCACCACTCCCAGGCCTGGAGGACAGACTGACCAGAGGTTCAGAGAACAAGGATGGGCAGGAAATGCAAGCAGCCAGGGAACAAAGCAACTTCTGTCCTCACCCAGAATGAAAATGGGTCTTGCCAGCTGCTGGCCATCATGGACACCCTACTGGCATGCACGGTACGGTACTGAGCATTACGCACACCACTGGGACATAGGGGCACTAGAGGGACTCCATACAGGACTAGTGGTTTTTCTCTCTGACCCCCCTTTCTCTCTCACCCCCCTTTGTCTCTCTCTGTCACCCCCTCTGTCTCTCTCTGTCACCCTAGGAGGGCCCGTTGAACCCAGAATCCCTTGGAGAGGTTGGGATACCCTTGTTTCAGCTCCCTATGCACCTCCTATGTCTAAGTGACCCTGTGTCCATTAGGGGCACAGGGTGACTGAGAAAATGTGGCTTGGATTACTTAAAATGGGACGGTAATATTTATCCACAATATCTCCCAGGATATATATAAAGACTGTTCTTGGTTTGTTTGATTCTGAACTCGACATGTTAATTGAAAGAGCTGATCATATTGGCCTCTGTACAATGTAGGAGACGGGCCGACTCCTACAGGAGCTCCTGCTATTGTGAGAAGGTCTCCCGTGTTTATACCTATGATAATGTATGATCTACTGTGTGAAGCTCGGTGACAACAAGTCTGACCTGTAGTGAAATCCTGATTAATCACAACAATGGCCAGGTGGGCATGGTGTCACATCGGCTGCTTTAAAGGATTAGTTAATTAGCTCATGTTAATTTATATTTCTGGTTGCAGGTGTAGTGTTAGAGTAATATGAGCAGGAGGGGGGAACCTCCTCTTCAAATGTATATAAGACTGTATTCTTGTTCTAATAAACAGCTCATGGTGAGAAACCAAACGAGCATTGCCTTGTTTGTGGTTGTCAGTGGTTGGAATATCTGATATCTATATTCAGACTGGGAGGAAACGGTGTATGACAAAAGCACTTAAGCAGAGTGTGGGACGTTGCATTACACCCCCTCTGTCTCTCTCTGTCACCCCCCTCTGTCTCTCTCTGTCCCCCCTATCCCTCTCTGTCCCCCCTCTGTCTCTCTCTGTCCCCCACTCTGTCTCTGTCACCCCCTCTGTCTCTCTCTGTCACCCCCCTCTGTCTCTCTCTGTCACCCCCCTCTGTCCACCCCCTCTGTCTCTCTCTGTCACCCCCCTCTGTCTCTCTCTGTCACCCCCCTCTGTCCACCCCCTCTGTCTCTCTCTGTCCCCCTCTGTCTCTGTCACCGCCCTCTGTCTCTCTCTGTCACCCCCCTCTGTCCACCCCCTCTGTCTCTCTCTGTCCCCCTCTGTCTCTGTCACTGCCCTTTGTCTCTCTCTGTCCCCCCCTCTGTCTCTCTCTGTCACCCCCTCTGTCTCTCTCTGTCACCCCCCTCTGTCCACCCCCTCTGTCTCTCTCTGTCCCCCTCTGTCTCTGTCACCGCCCTTTGTCTCTCTCTGTCCCCCCCTCTGTCTCTCTCTGTTACCCCCCTCTGTCTCTCTCTGTCAACCCCTCTGTCTCTCTCTGTCCCCCCCTCTGTCTCTCTCTGTCACCCCCCTCTGTCTCTCTCTGTCAACCCCTCTGTCTCTCTCTGTCACCCCCCTCTGTCTCTCTCTGTCACCCCCTTTCTTTCTCTCTCTCTCTGTCACCATCCACATGTATACAGTCTCTTACAGTCTTTTGTGCCATGTATGCAGTCTCTGATCATCTCTTGTGCCATGTCTGCAGTCTCTGACCGTAATAATGATGACCCCCCCTGAAAAAAATATGTGCGGATGCACATGCTACATATTCCATCTGTAACATAACTTATGATGATCATCATTTCTTTCTTTTTTCTGAAGAATTGCGACCCTCCTGTAATCGCGGTCTTGGGATCTGGGGGTGGACTCCGTGCCATGGTTGGTTTTCTGGGAACGATTTCCAAACTGTCTGAACACAACCTTTTAGGTGCCACTACATACATCGCTGGTATATCTGGATCAACATGGTATATACATTATAACAATTTACAAATCAATTTGTTAACTGCATAACATAACTATTGTTTTTTCTTTTTTTTTTACCACATTGCCTTCCGGAAATATTTTTTACACACATTAAGGACTCATGCACACTGCAGCTCAAAGAAGTGGCTCCTACAAGCTTTTGAGCTTTTATGAGCTCTCTTTTTTTTTCTGCCTGGAAACACCCCTCCATGTTAGCCAATGTGTCCATGCACACTATGGCTTTTTCAGGCTTCTTCAGGCATATCCTTCTACAGGGAGAAAAGACAATTAAACTCGCATTTTTGAGTTGAGCTTTCAAGCAAAAAAGATGTCCTTCACCCTGTACATATTGTACTTCTGAACCCTGGACAATGTACATAGCGCATTCCTGAGCCTTGCGACATGTACATAGCATACTCCTGAGTCTTGTGCCTTGTACATAATGCACTCTTGAATATTGCACCCTGTACATAGTGCACTCATGAACATTGCACCCTGTACATAGTGTATCTCTGAACTCTGCACCCTGTACATAGCACACTCCTGAGTCCTGTACTCTGTACATAGTGCACTCCTGAACCCTGCACCCTGTCCAAAACACACTTCTGGGCCCTGCACACTGTACATAGTGTACTTGTGAGTCCTGCACCCTGTACATATTGTACTCATGAACCCTGTACGTAGCACACACCTGAGCCTTGCGGCTTGTACATGGTGCACTCCTGAACAATGCACTCTTTGCACAGTGCACTTCCAGTGAAGGGGGGCTGCCCTTCTGACTACTGTAAAAATGATCGGAAGGATATAGAGCTGCCTCGATCACTTTTACTAAATAGATGAACACGGGCTGAAAAAATTGACACCAAACTTATGCAGCTGCAGCCATGAGATTGCTTCAACCACTTGAAGTCTGAAACGTTTCAACATGGCCTCAGGACATCAAGTGATTAGACAACAAATGAAGAACAATTCTCGTCCAGATAAAGCATGTTAAATGAATATCTTGCCTATCAAACATTTAACTTACTGTTTTAACATTTCAGGTGTTTGTCCTCTCTGTATTCGAAAAAAAACTGGTCAGACTTTTTATGTATGGAAGATCTGGTAAATCAGTTACGTGAGCAAATGAAATGGGAGACTAAACGGGAATCTTCAAGGAAGTGGATAAAAAAGGCATTTCTTGGCGACTCGTACTCTTTGACAGATTTATGGGCCTATATATTTGTCTTCCATGCATTGAACACAGTAAGTCCCATGTTGGTCCTCTCTAAGGTTTGGAACACAGGAGAACCTTTAGCTCTGGGGTGGCTTGACTTTAGCTCCTTGATTAATGGAGATGGCACAATTGTGGTGTCTACAACCATATATGTATAAAGGGAGGTGTCTCCACAATGCATACATAAACAAAAGGACCCACCAAGAATATGATGAATACAAGATTATTACCACAAATTCTTTATTGAAAATAATAATTAAATAGACATAAAGCTCAAACAGCCAGATTGTGAGTGGACCAGGATGGAAACCCCACCCAAAAACACTCCCCCTCAAAAAGCAGTCCTCCCCACTCTCCCCTATTCCAACTTTTCCCTTGCAAACCACCCACCTACCCTCCCAATTAACACCCCACTACACCCTGCCAATATACTGTATATGCTCAGGGTGTACCGATAGGCCAACAGTACCAAGAGAAGGGTGCACCGACTTAGAGCATTACCAAAATAAATGTTATTCCAAAAAAAGGGCAATGGTTGTACTCACATACACACAGTGTATAAAGGCATATAACAGCAAAAGCTGTTTTGAGTGGGAAACCTCTTCTTCAGAACCAAAATGATTCATTTTGGCTCTGAAGAAGAGGGTTCTCCCTCAAAATGCGTCAACCACTACAGAAGCCACCTGGTCTTCCCGCACTGCTGGTTTACCATATCAGACCTGAAGGCATTCACATTTGCTTTTGCTGTGATATGCCTATGTACACTGTGAGTACAACCATTTGTCATTTTTATTTGGAATGAACATTATTTTGGTAATGTGCTAGGTCAGTGCACCCTTCTCTTGCTACTTTTTTACAGTTTCAAGGATACCCATAGTCCTGATTTGGGCAGCAAGGCCGCTGGCATAGAAGGGATTTAACTGGACTTTACATCTCCAGGCCTACCACTTGAGCGCAGGAGAATAGATTTTTAAATATATACTGATAGGCCAGCTGATGAAGGTATGTTTTCAGCTTGTCAGCTATAGCTATAGTCTCATATAAGCCAAATTGCTTCCCAGTGCGTACAGGACTGTGACAGTAATAAATCCCCTGTCAGCACTAATAGTCCTCCTGCATTGTCTAGTCTAATGCTGCCCTACTATATACTCAACACCATCTGCTAAAAGCCAGGCTCAGCCTGTGAAGTCCTTAAAGGAGAAGTCCAGCCTGAGCTTTTTTTGGCTGGGCTTCACCTCTGGGTCACAGGAGTACTATTGGTTTTGTACTCCTGTGACCCGTTTTCAGCAGAGAGCTGTCTGAAGTCCACTCTCCACTGACATCACCAAGATCAGTCGATCAGTCGTCATCCCGACTTAGGTAGTCTGGATCCGCCAGCTGCCTGGGCTAATGGCAGTCTCTGACTCTCGGCGAGCCGCTCCCTGCCCCTCCACAGCTCAGAGCTCCAATGAGAGTGGAGGAGAAGAGCAGGAGAGCCGTTGACTGAATGGCAGAAGCTCTCCGCTTGGGGAGCTGTGAGAACCGAGCCATCAGCGATGTTCAGTGGCTCAGTTTTCAGTGAAGAGGTGGCGGGGGACAGATGCAGCATCCACCTAGGTAAGTATGAATATGGGATAAAAATTCCCATACTTCTGTTTTAGAGCATGTCTCCATCCAGAATAAGAGTCCATATAACGCAGCTGGTAGGACCTTAGGCTAGTGCAGGTGGAGTAATGTGGGCAGACTATAGTAGAAGACAGTGCAAAGATGTATAGCCATGGGGCTGTCATATCACTGTTTATAGGTGGTGGGAGGGGGGTAAGGTGGTTTTAACTGGGAGGGTAGGTGGGTGGTTTCTGGGGGGGGGGAGTAGGAATAAGGGGGGTGTTGGGAGGACTGCTATTTGGGGAGGAAGGCTTTTGGGTCAGGGTTCCATCCTGGTCAACTCACCATCTGGTTTGAGTTTTTTTGTCCATTTGGTTATTATTTTTATAAAAGAAGTTGTGGTAAACCTCTTGTAGGTGTCATATCCTTGGTTGATGCTTTTGTTCAGCCACAAATAAGTCAACATGATTTGGCCATCCTGGCATTATCCATGACTGAAGAGATTATGAAGAGATTATGGATGATCTTGCGCAGATGGCTGTGACTGAATGATTGGGAACTGCTGTCATTACCAATACAACCACCTAAGTGGAGTATAAGCAATAATGACATTTAAATGGTAGGTGTGGCGATGTTCTGGTGACACAACCCCTTGCTCAGGGTCTGAGATAAGCCAATGCTGCACCTCCACATATATACACATGTATAGCTTTTTTCAATTCAGAGTTCTATCAACATAATATATCCTCATTTTTCCCATGAAGATCATGACATTTAGTCCATTCATTTACCTCAGTAATAATCAATTCACTTATCTATTAGTAATATCATCTTGATTTTGTTTCTTTTAATTTTTCCACTTGGTTTCAAAATCATCCTCATAAACATTATAGCATCTCAGCCTAATAATAACGCCATTTAATTAGTCATTCTAGTGGTTCCATAATTTTATATACATATTTCTAATTTCAATTATAGCCCCATGACACTCATTAATAAATACTGATTCACAGGGGTTTCATTGGCTTGTTCATTTTCATTTAATACAGTGGTATTTTTATTTCATTTTATTTCATTTTTTACATATATTGTGTTCTATATTTTTTTTATGATCATATGCATTGGTATAGCATGGGGTGTCCCCTAGATGACCATTCACGGCAGATCCGGCCGGCATTCACAAATGGAACATGAAAATCAGAGTAGGTCACGGGGATATAACTCATCTATTAGAGGGGGAACATATGCACATGTATTTTAGGTTGATCCAGGTCGATCCCATGTTTTCACATACAGTGTGCTTGAAAAACAATATATACACGCATATAATTCAGCAATCCCCATTGCACATAACTTCCCAGACTAACCAAAAATGGCAGCCATCACGTGACCAGGGTCAAAGATCACCACATGCTATGTAAGCATGTAAGTGTGGCAAGATGGCGCATCTCCAGGTGACGTCTTGATGACAAAACGCTTATGGAGGAGCATCTAGTGTCTTTGCGTCACTTCTGGTTTGAGCGCGAATCGTCTGGACTTCCTGGTTTTATGAGCTTTTTACTTACTGAGACAATGTGACTATGTCTTTTATCGTCTACGCATAAATAAACACTTTTTTAATACGGAATAATGCTATGGAATTATTTCTTTCGTACATGTCGGTGATGTGGAGTAACATCTAAAAGCGTAAAGAAAGGACTGATCTCTAAACAGCACAGATCCGGATATTGCTGAAGAGTGGAAGTTTAATACCCCTGCGAGGGGTGAGTAATTCCAATGAGTGCATTTCCTATAGGGGGCACTATAAGAAGCACAAAGGAACACGTTTGAAGAGCACCTGTCACTTTTTAGAAATTTACATTCCGTGAATTTCATTTTATTTTTATATTTACATATATGGACTGAATATATATATATATATATATATATATATATATATATATATATATATATATATGGAGAGAGAGAGAGAGAGAGAGAGAGAGAGAAGCACAATGGAACACATTTAAAGAGCACCTTTCACTTTTTTGGAAATTTATAACTCGTGAATTTTATTTTACTTATTTATTATTTTGATATGGACTGAATAGCACAGCATCAATTTTAGGTTTTCTATCTCATATACCAACCAGCATGGTTTTAAATCACAGTATCACTCAGCACTTGGCACTTTGTTGCAACATTATTTATATAGCGGGTTTATGTTCATTTTTATCATTGCATGTCATATCTGTATAGTAGATTCATGTTTTCATATAGCACCAGATTTCTACCACACCAGAATTTTATTAGATCTTGCATCTGTATAGGAGGTGAAGCATTGGCTTATCTCAGACCCTGGGCAAGGGGTTGTGTCACCAGAACAGCACAACACCTACCATTTAAATTTCATTATTATTCATGACTGTTATGACTAAGGTCTGAATGGCTGAAACATGTTGACTTATTTGTAGCTGTAATACTCTGCATTGAATAAAATGTATCACACTGCTGATACAAGCCGTGGTGCCGGATTCTTTCTCTGGATCAGATGTTATGAGTATCAGCAATCTGAGTCATGTGTAAGGATTAGGGATGAGCCGAACTACCTTGGGTTTGGCTTGAAATCGATGGAAGCTGAATCTGTCAAATTTAAAATGTAAATTTAAACTGCATAATTTTTTTTATTTGTAAATGTCACTCTTACTGTAGCACATTCTACAAGAATGAAAATAGAAAATTTGTATATGCTCCCCTCCAGGGAAAGAGGGGGGGAGAACTTGCATCCCCCCTGAACAATACCAGGCCAGGTGCTCTAAACATGGGGGGAGGTAGCTTGCCCCCCCAGCAAAGTGCACCTGCTCCCCACATTGATGAGCACAAGGTCCTCTTATCAACCCTGGCCAGTGCTTGTGGGAGTCTGCTGGTGGTTCAGGAAAAAAAAGATGTACCTTAGAAATAAAGATAGCCAAATGTTTGACAAGTGCCTTATTAAAAAAAAATGGAACTTTAGAAAAAGTATTTCCCTCTTTGTAAATTCATTATCAATCATGATGCATGCTGACTGGCTTAAAAATCAAATCTGTCCGACACATGACTGATCCAGATGGTTCCACTAGCGAATGATAGCTCCACAAGGTGGCAGGGATGGTGGTGACATCATTGCCCATATATGTGTAGCACCCTAATGTTTAGGCAGGGTTGCTCCTAAATTTACCTGCCAGGTGTAGTTACCTTGGCTGATTGCTAGGGGATCAATTCACTTCATCCTAAGTCTGGAATTTCTGCACTTCTCTCTTCTGCCGCTAGGTGGCCGGGTACCTGATGGCATTAGATAAGATAAGGGGTGACACTTGAGAAGTATCTGTGAGTGCCAAGCTAGGGACCCATCGGAGAAGCGGGAGTGACGCTTGGGGAGGATACTAAAGTGAAGAAGATTGGAAGAGCTCATTGGCAGTGAATCAGCAAGTCTAGAGAGAAAGACTGGGAGCTCAGTGAGTTGAGGATCTGTGAGAAGTGACTGTATGAGAGTAAAGGAGTTTGTTACAACTTGTGTTAGGAACTGTTCTAAAACTGTTGCCATAGGAGACAGCATTCCTACACATGCAGATGTGTTGTCTTGCTGGATGCCTTTCCCTGCATGGCTGTCCTCCTATAGTAGTCTCAGAGTCTGCTAATTAGCATTGCAACTACCTAAGGGTGGCCTGGCCCTAACCCTCTCTCCCACAGTTCTGTTCAAGAGAAATAAAATCTCTTTGCATTCAAGAAGTGTCTGACTCCCATGAATCTATCTTGCATCACACCCACTATGCCTTACAACCCACGCTATACAGAAGGATGTTAGCAGCTCTTGGCCTTGGAGGTTCACATTAGACTGAAGGAGGCCTGGGACCTTGTTACATATGAACAGTGGCCATATTTAGGCAGTGATGTTACTGCTATTACCACTCATTTGTTTATGTGGCTGCAGAGTTCCAGCCATGTAAGGCAATGTACCTGTGGGTAGGTGTAGCTGGGACAGCGGCAGTAAAGACAAAGAGTCTGAAAAGGTTAAAGATGATGGGTATTATTGCAGTTTGGTGCTTTGAAGTCTTTCTTTCGGTTTCCCATCTCCCATTTCTTCTGCTATCTACAGTTTAGACATATATTCAGTGCCCAATTTGGTACCTCCGATGTTACCCTTCCAGTGGGTGACTGACATGGAGGCCTTTCTCCATGATGACACCTTACCTAAGGCACTGTCAACTTTATACAGTATAAGGTACAAAAAGATGCACAGTCCAGGCTGAGAGAGTCAACACCACATCCCTAATAGAAACAATTGCAAAAAAGAGAAACCAGTTGAATTGTAAAGGTGATACAGAATGATCACCAGTGCACAATCATTAGTTAAAAGACATTTTTATTACAAAATTCTTTAAAAATTTGAAGTTGTGATCTACATATCCATTTTAAAATCATTAGGAAAATAGTAAGAACATTTAATCAAACCCAAAACACTCTGAAGTTAGAGATCCCTCTTTGTGTTTGTATACAATAATCTTGAGTTGTTGTTAGAGAACCTCATAACATAATAATAATGTGTAAAGCTTCACACAAGGGAGTAACAACTCATCCCGATGCATTTCACCTTTATCGGCTTCTTCAAGGGCTCAAAGGGGTGTAATGACAATGGGTTAAATTGTAAAATAGATTGTGATTTAGAAGGGTCCAAAGAGGAGTCTCCCTCTATGTAGTCAGACACCAGAAGGGAAAGGACCATATAGGCCAAGCGATTCCACCAGCCAGGAAGCTCCCCCAGGGGGCCAACGAAACACAGCCCCAAAACAGTGAAGAGGAGGGAAATTGGGCACCAACCCCACTCAAAATGAGTATCCAAACACCAGCCTAAATAATATATGTATGTATTCCCATTGGAAGGCAAAAATGGGCAGCTACATCAAAGTTATATAGGCTATCCATTTGAAGGACACCATCTCAGAGGAATGTTGTCAGTTTGAGCAGAGGTTTGCAACAAGGATATTCCCAGATCTATATACCTTTGATGAAGCTGCCCATTTTTGCCTTCCAATGGGAATACAATATATACACTATTTACGCTGGTGTTTTGATACACATCCCCTGTTTTGGGGCTGTGTTTCGTGGCCCTCCTGGTGGAGCTTCCTGGCTTGTGCAATCATTTGGCCTATATGGTCTTTCCCTTTCTGGTGTCTGGTTACATAGAGAGAGACTCCTCTTTGGACCATTCCAAATCACAATCCATTTTACAATTTAACCCATTGTCATTGCACCCCTCTGAGCCCTTGAAGAAGCCAACAAAGGTGAAACACGTCAGTATGAGTTATTCCTTTCTTGTGTACAGATTTACAGACTATCATTATGTTATGAGGTTCTCTAACAACAACTCAAGTTCACTGTATACATACACAAGGAGGGATCTCTACCTTCCCGGTGTTTTGGGTTTGATTAAATGCTGTTACTATTTTCCTAATGTTTTTAACCACTTTCATACCGGGCCTATTCTGGCACTCCTCTCCTACATGTAAAAATCATAATTTGTTTGCTAGAAAATTACTCAGAACCCCAAAACATTTTATGTTTTTTAGCAGACACCCTAAGGAATAAAATGATGGTCATTGCAACTTTTTATGTCACACGGTATTTGCGCAACAATTTTTCAAATGTGTTTGTTTTTTGGAAAAAAACAGTTTCATGAATTAAAAAATAAAAAAACAGTAAAGTTAGCCCAATTTTTTTGAATAATGTGAAAGGTGATGTTACGCCGAGTAAATAGATGCCCAACATGTAATGCTTTAAAATTGCGCACACTTGTGGAATGGCGCCAAACTTTGTTACTTAAAAATCTCCATAGGCGATGCTTTAAATTTTTTTACAGGTTACCAATTTATACAGAGGAGGTCTAGTACTAGAATTATTGCTTTCGCTCTAATGCACGCGGCGATACCTCACATGTGTGATTTGAACGGCGTTTACATATGTGAACGGGTTTTGCGCGTGTGTTCGTTTCTGTGCGTGAGCAGACGGGGACGCTTTAATTTTTTTTTTATTGTTTATTTTACTTAATTTTTTTTTAATTTTTACACTTTCTCTTTAATTTGTTTTATTTTTTGATCACTTTTATTCCTATTACAAGATATGTAAACATCCTTTGTAGTAGGAATAGTGTGTGACCGGTCCTCTTTATGGAGAGATGTGGGATCTATAAAACTTCACATCTCTCCTCCAGGCTGGAACAACCGAGATCCAAAAAATTTTTACAGATCTCTTTCTTTCCAGCTGAGATCTAGGCTTTGTTTACTTCCGCGGCCCAGACGTGACGTCATAACATCGGGCCCGGGCCTCCGTTAGTCATAGAGATGACTGGGCAGTATCTGTTCACCGGAAATCTCTATGATCATCGGCCAGCGCCGGCGGATTCTTTTTCTGGGTCGCCGTTGGCAGAACGATCAGGTGGCTGAACTGCTTTTATAATCGTTCTTACGGTGCAGAGAATCGCCGATTGAAAAAGATGATATCTGAATGATGCCTGCAGCTGCACTCGTCATCCAGATATCCCCACTGGAGGTCAATGACATCATATGACGTCCTTGGGCTGGAAGGGGTTAAAGGGAATATGTAGATCCCAACTTCACATTTTTTTTAAAGAATTTTGTAATAAAAATGGATTTGAACTAGTTGTGCACTGGTAATCTAGTTGTGCACTGGTAATTTTTCTTTCAAAGATTTGTATTTGTTTAATACAAAAGTACATGAAATACACTATTTCCAAGAGGCAATGAAAAACCGTTGTGATTACATGTAAAACCAGCGATCAAAGAATAGTAAGACAGTAAACCCTGGTTTGGCTTCGTAATCCTTGAGAGGCCATCTCGCATTTTGACTATTGTAGCCGGAACTTTGGGGGAAGTACTCCCGTCACCCCTAATGGGATCATACTGTGCCCGGAGGACCATCCCAGCAATCTATGGTGAGGCGATGGGCCTTGCGGAGGGTAGAGAAGCACTAGAACCAAACCTAAACACCTCGTGGGAAGAACCATTTGTCAAACTGTCATTAGGGTAACTGAGCCATGGGTCCACTTTGAATGTTATAATAGACCATAGTGTGGGAGAAAAGGGAAAGAATAGAAGAAAGTGGTTAGTCATGAGAAGAGAAAAGAAGAGGAAGAAGAGCCAATCAACGGGAAGGGAGGTATTGGTTAAGTGATAGCGACTATTTGTTAGACCTGTATTCCAGGGATGAAAGAAATGGCCACATGCAGGGCCCAAGGTTCCCAGATAGTTTCAAATGTAGAGGTTGTATCCGTTAAGATGCTAGTCAACTTCTCCTGGGACATAATCCATGAGATCTTTCGTTTGGCAGCTAAGAAGGAGACCCTGGGTTGTTTCCAGGCTTTGGCTATAGTCAGCTTGGCCCCTAACAGCATAAATGGATCAATTTGCTGTTGGCCTTAGACATCTTAGGATGGTTCGAGTTAAGGAGAGCAATGGCTGGGGTTCTTGGGAGCTGGTAACTTGTCACTTTTTGGATCAAGGCAAACATCCTGTTCCAGAACGACCTAATTCTAGGACACTCACACCAAATGTGGGCCATTGGTGCCTATGAGTTGGCAACCATGAAAACACTGAGGGTTTGCTGTGGGAAAATGGTAGCCAGCTTTGAGGGATGAGATACCATCTGATCATTACTTTAAGGCTAGATTTGATTAGGGAGATGTTCCTAATCCCCTTGAAGGATCTAGAAAAGGAGGTTTGCCATCTCTTCAAATCCCATTGAGTTTGAAGATCATTTTGCTAAGCCACCATATAGCAAGTGACTGGTAGATGATGGAGATTCTACCCCTCTGTTCTGCGGCCTGTCCACACCATAATTCGCAAGGTGTGAATCTGGGTGGGGCGGGTTTTCCCTTCCAGATCTTATGGAGAAAATGTTGTATTTGTTGAAATCTGTATTGTTCCAAGGTCCGAATCTCAAGCTGCTGAGCACAGAGGCTCAGCGTAATTGGTCCAGAGGGAGTGAAAAAGTGGCCGATGCAATACAACTCCTTGTCCAACCACCATTTAAAGGATTTAATGTCTTGACCGGGGATGAAGTCTGGATTGTGAAAGATATGAGCTAGGGGCCGACATTCAGAGGTCAAGGTGGTCTCAGGTCTTATTTTATCCCATAGAGTCAGGGTTTGTGATAGGATAGGCAATAGTATTTGGGGGTGGACCCATAGGAGATAATCTAAGGTGTAGGTGGGGGCCTACACCTTAGTCCAGAGTGACGTAACGCCGCATACGGGGCGGAGCTACAGTACCGACGTCACCCGCTGCCATCTCTTGCCGACAGGACGTGAACAGCCTGTCTCCTGCCGTAGCCGGCCTGATTTGTGATCCATCACTCGGCACAGTTAGATGCCTTTGCTACCTTTTATTTACTTATTCAATAACTTTTAATAAAGTCTGAAAGGATTCAATGACGGATCGCTCTTAGATTCCTTTTTACTTTCACTTTCTTCATGTGAAACCACCGCTGAGCATTCTGCCAGTCTGCATACGGATCCACCTTTTGCCTGACGGGATTCCCCGCTCTCTGGATGGATATCCCCTGGCTGATGATCACTAGCCCAGCTGTTTCTTCTTGGGTTCACTCATGCTGTTTCTGACCCCCTGTAATTAAGGGGTCCACCGGAGCTGGTAAGCACAATTATATACATTGATTTACTTCTCCCTATCCATCGGGTGGAAAGAGCCATCTGTCAGTTCCCAGAAGAATTTTGTTTGCAGTTTTTATGGACTTTAGTGTACAATTTTAATAATTTTATTACTGTTCCATGACTATTGGACTCTGAATACATTTTAGCCTTGATATATTTTGCGCTGCACTTACTACAATTTAAGATGTAGGTGGGGGCTGCCTGTCTCTCTATTTGTACCCAATCTGGTTTTTCAAGTCTGAAGTACATGGTGGAAATTTGCGCTATTCTTGCTGCTTGAAAATACCATAACAGGCATGGTATACCCAACCCTCCCCATGTCCTAAGTTGGAATAGGGTTTTTTGGGGTATCCTGTGGCCTGAACCCCCCCAGATGAATTTATTGACTTTCCTTTGGAAAGATTTCATATGATCTTTCCTTATATTGATTGGGATGGATCTGAATAGGTAGAGCAGTCTGGGGAGGAGCGTCATTTTTATGGAGTGTGTCCTTCCTAGCCAGGATAGTTCCCCCCTGGCCCAGTTTTTCAGGTCAGACTCTAGTTTCTGGTACATGAGAGGGAAGTCTGATGAGTACAAATGTTCTATTTTGGCCGTGAGAGTGATCCCCAACTATTTAATGGAGAAGTCGCTCCACTTAAACTCAAAAGAGCTTTTTAATGTTGTGACTGTTTCTGGTTTAGGAGAAATCTTTAGAGTGTGGGACTTAGTGTAGTTTACCTGGAGGCCAAAGACAGCTGTAAATTCGTTCAATAGTTTGCAAAGATTGGGAAGAGTTGTAATTGGAGAAGTTATAAATAGCAGCATGTCTTCGGTGAACAGGCCGCATTTATGGATTTGTGAGCAAGTTACTCCTTGGATGTTGGAGTTGGAGTGTATGGCAATCGCCAAGGACTCAATCGCAATAGCAAAAATTAAGGGGGATAAAGGGCAGCCCTATCTAGTGCCCCTAGCTATACTAAGGGATTTTGAGTAATGTCCCTGGAGGCAAATCATAGCTTTCAGGGAGGTGTAGAGGGAGTGGAGAACACCCATGAAGCGCTGGCCAAATCCCCATTGCTCCATGAGGGTGAAAATATAATGCTAGTCGATCAAGTCAAAAGCCTTGTGTAAATGAAGGGATAATAGCATTCCTACTTGTTTGGGGCCCTTATCCCAGCTAGATTGTAGTGGGGAAACAATGTATATAGCTCTTCTGATTTGGTCTGGCTTCTGTCTACCAGGGATAAATCCCACTTGATCTTTGTGGATGCACCGGCTAATGAAGGAAGCTAGGCATTTGGCGAGAATTTTTGTTAGGATCTTTAGGTCATTATTTATGAGGGAGATGGGTCTATAGTTCTCCACCTCTTCCTGGTTTTTGTCCAGTTTGGGTATTACTGTTATGTAGGCAGTGTTGAGTTGAGGGCCTAAGGGAGAGCCCAGGGCTTTTGCATTGAAAAATTTTGCCAAGTAGGGGGCAAGAGTGCCAGCGAATGCCTTGTAATAAGGTGCTGAAAGACCATCAGGTCAATGGGCTGAACCCTTCTTGAGATTTTTTATGACCTCCATTATCTCCTCAACTGAAAAGGCTGCCTCCATCAGATTTTTATGATGGGTCGGTAAAGGAAGGTCCTTCAGGAAGTTAGAGATTATTGGGCCCTTGTCCTTGGAGGGTCGTGTTGTAGAGCTTGGTGAAGAATTCATGGAAGGCTTTGAGTATTTTATTTGGATTGGCTGTAGGGGGTTGTCCAGCTACCCTAAGTTTGGAGAGGGTGTGGATGCGATACAGAGGTGAAAGCTTAGAAGCTAACATAGATCCAATTTTGTCTTCTTCTGTGAATAGAATTTGGCCCCACTTCAGCGAATGTTTTTCTCCACTTTTGCTGTGAGTGCTAGGTTAAGCTCTAATCTAGCTGCGTCTAACCATTCTATTGAGGCCTTAGATGGGCATTTCTTATGTTTAGTTTTTAGGGTTGCAAAACGTTTTTCCGATTTGTTGATGTCCAACAAGTGATCTGACCAGACAGTATCTTTGATGGTTAATTTTTGGGTGGAAGGGATGAGGCTTAGGGAAACCAGGATATGGTCAATCCTGGCATAGGACTTGTGGGGGCAGGAATAGTGGGTATAGTCTCTTTACGTGGGATTCAGTTCCCTCCAGATGTCAACAAGGACTTGTGAGTTAAGAAGTCTAGCTATTTTGAGACTCACCTTAGTGGGGCGTGTCAACTTGGTCGGGGGGTTTAGACCTGTCTAGCCCCTGGTCAAAAGAAACGTTTCAGTCCACTCCATAGATGACCGTGCCCTCCAAAAGGGGGTTCAGGGTTTTGAGAGAGACTGGAAGAATTTAGTTTGTGCCTTATTGGGGGCGTAGTAGAATACTATGAAGTATAACCGTCCCTCCACTGTTCCCTTAACTAGGAGAAATCTACCCTCCGGGTCTCTGTAATCTGCGATGGGGGAGAATTTACTCTGCTTTGAGAATAATATTGCTACCCCTTTGGTCTTGTTTGCTGCATTCGCTAGCTAAAATGTTGGGTAATATGCGTGTAGGAATTTGGGGTTGTATTGGGCCGGGAAGTGCGTCTTCTGAAGCAGAACAATGACAAGTTTTAGGGAGTAGTAGTTTTCAGATGCTTTCCTCCATTTCTGGGGGGAGTTTAGTCCCTAAGCATTATGTGTAGCTTTCCTGAGATCCGTTCCTGTTGGGTTTGAGTTAGCTATGAGAACAGAGGGGTTTGATCCGAGTCTGGAACCAAGTACACATTGCAACCTGTTGATTGGCTAGAAAAAGAGGAAGAGTTAGAGATAGATGAAGAGAGGAGAGTAGACATAACAGGAAGAGGCGTCTTCTGGGAAGAGCAATCAGGTTTGGCATGGAACACTCCTGCCAAACTTCTACCGAAAAACATTGGCTGCCCCGTGATGAGGGCCGACAACCCATCCCACAGAAACAGGGAAGCTGCTACTATGGGATAGGTGGAGGCACGAGGGGGTCTCCTATGTGAAACTGTAACATTAATTAAACACAGCTAATAGTAACTTGTCTGTAGAACAGTACGTGAAAGAAATAAAAGGGAAGAAATCACTAGAACTCCCTCCGGTGTATCTCCCGCCCCCCCCCCCCTTGTGGGGGGGAGAGGGAGGACTCCCAGAATGAACATAGGACATGCTCATGGCACCAAGACTACCCGTTCCGGGCCCCGAATGCGATATACATTATTGTCCCCCAGCTCATGGGGAAATCTGGGTTCCCGGCACCCCTGGAGCTGAGCTCGAGGGAGGTTGGGAACGCTCCAGAGTGGAGCTCTAAACTTTACATTATCTAGGACCCTGAATTTGGCATTTGAACCTTAACAGCACTTAGGACAGTTTGTAAGGTAAAATGAAAAAACTTGTCATCATGTCCTGTATGTTGCTTATGACCAATAATGGGAAAAGAACTTGGAATGTAAAAACCAGGGGGGGCCAACAGTTCGGCAACGTAGGTTAAGAGCGCGTAACTCCATCAACAGGTGGGACCACTATCATGGAAGAGGTGAACAAATGTGAGTAGGGTGTTTGTTGACTCGAGCTGCAGTCTTAGGGAGGCCTGCCTTCTTTGCATCTCTTGGTCTTTCCTTTGTTCAAGACAGGGGTAACCAGGCTTGCTGAAGGGGGGCGCTTGGTGGAGCCCACGGTTGCAGTGGAAAAGTCCATGGGTGCTATCTGTGATATGAGATGTAGGAAGAGCTTTTTGCCATCTGGCAAGTTTGAGAAGGAATGTGTCTTGCCCTGGAGTGAAAATTTCACGGCAAATGGAAAGGCCCATCGATACTTAATGTTTTGTTGAGAGAGGACTGTCAGGAGTGGTTTGAGAGTTCTCCGATTTTGGATTGTTGAGGGGGAAAGGTCCACAAAGATTTGCATTTGGTGCCCCTGGCATGTCACCTTTGGCTTGGTGCGTGATTGTCGCATGACTTCTTTTATAGCGTAGAAGTGTGGCTTTACGATTATAACCCTAGGGGCACCATCTTTTCTGGAGGTTTCCAGGGCCCTATGAGCTCTGTCCAACTTCAGGCGGTGAAGGGGTGTGTTAGGGGTTAAATCCTTGATGATCTCTTGACCTGGAGGGGAAATGTCCGTGATGGTCTCAGGAAGGCCGCAGATTCTGAAGTTATATCTTCTGGACCTGTTTTCCAAGTCATCGGTTCTGGAAAGGGCTGTTTTGAGCTGGTCCTGGAGGACCTGAATGTGGGCTGAATTCTGGTTCTGGATACCATAATGCCCAGTTTGTTTTCTATGGCCTCCATTCTGGATCCCAGGTTTATAAAATCAGATTTAATGTCTCTTGATTTTTGTCGCTGTGTTGGCTAGCCCCCTCTCTAGGAGGTCAGGGAGGTTGAGGAATAAGTCTGCTCATGGTGTGGCTGGGTCCTGGCCTGGCAAGCCTGGGGAAGGGGTCGCTAGCAGGTGAGTTTGAAAAGGCCAGACTGGGGACAGTGTATAATTCTCTGTGGCGTGGCCCAACAGGGACTCTGTGGAGGCTGGACAGGGAGCCAGGTGGAGCTGTGGACTGCCGTGGGTCACCTAGGAGTAGCTGAAAGTTGCTGGAGCTAGGACTTGCCTCTGATCCTGGAATCCCTCTGTGTAGGCTGCGTGTGGCTGAGCTGCTGCAGTGGAAACTATCCATCTTGGTACACCTGCCCCACACTGACGTGTCGAACTGTGGCACGAGGTCTCATCTGGCGGCCGGTCTGGGCATCCAGGAGTGTGCTAGGGGTCTCAGGGGCCGGGATGGCTCGTTGGTGCTTGTCCTGGGTGGCAGTGTTCTGGGCTGTGTGCGCCATGGATCCGGGGTGAAGAGCTCCGGGCTTAAGCGGCCATCTTGGAGCTCCCGCCCTGGTTTCTCTTTTTTGAAATTATATACAGTATAAGCAACTGTTTATAGACACAGTTCCACTGCTATGTCAGAATGCCCAGTTTGTTAATGTCCCCCAAATGGATGGTGATTGGGATGATATGTGGGAGCCCCCCTTTACTAGATTGATAGAGACCACCTTATTCATTACATTGTAAAGAAATATGGAAAATAGAAATGGGACTTTACATGAAGCATGTCATTGTGATTGATGGAAATAAATATACATCTAAAAATTAATTCAATTAATTTTAATTTATTTTGATATCATAATCCCCCAAGGGTAGCCCATGATATTTATAAGCATAATAAATAAATAAATGAATAATATATCATTTTGAATATAATCATAAAAACTTATTAACATGATAATAATAATACATTTAATGCAAAAAAATTGACATAATTAATACAATAGATGCAAATAAATATATAAATAGAATTACAGATCATAGATACATAAATCACGTAATGGATATACAAACAATTTAATAATAGCCATGAAACGCATTGAGTTTACAACTTAGGATGCCTAGACAATGTCTGTTTCAATCATGAATTTCAATAATATTATTATTAAATTGGTTGTATATCCATTATGTGATTTAGGTATCTATGATCTGTAATTGTATTTATTTATATATTTATTTGCATCTATTGTATTATGTCCATTGTTTGTTTGCATTAAATTTAATATTATTATTATTATAATGATCATATTAATATTTTTTATGATTATATTCAAAATTATATATTACTCATTCATTTATTTATTATGCTTACAAATATCATGGACTACCCTTAGGGGATTATGATATCAAAATAAATTTAATTTAATTAAATACATTTTTAGATTTATTTCCATCAATCACAATGACATGCTTCATGTAATGTACCGTTTCTATTTTCCATATTTCTTTACAATACAATTAGGGATAGAGGCATGCCATTGTTTAAATCAAGGTTGTGATGGGTCACATTTGATCTTAATCTTCCTTATTCATTACCTGCACAGGAATTATTTAACCCAGGCCAGGTTATATAGAATCTATACATCTCAGGTTGCTTGCGTTGTTCTTGTTGTTTTGGGAGTGTGCAAACATCCAGCAATACTGGCTTGAGATTGTCCAGTGTATTCAGTCGGTCAAAGCTTTGGTTATGCAGCCTTTTATTAAAACCTGTTTACTGAGTTTGTTGGATTCCCGAACCCCCACAAAGGTTTATACGCACCTTGCTTTTTGTATAATTTTACCATGCCAGTAAACTCATCATTATAAAGCTACATATGCCAACTGGGGGTACCTGTCAAATTTAAAAACGTTTGGGGAGGGAGGGTTAACACTGTAAGGGTTAAATCTGCTTAGACCTGGACAATCAGTTAGAAATTCTGTCAGAGCTCTGGAAGCATTCAATACACAAGAAAAAATAGTCATTTCAATGAATGTGTCAGAGAAGGTCTCGGAAGGGATCTGCTATTGGGCACTCTGGCACCAATTGCTCTATTTAGCTTGCTGGAAGCTTCTGCTCAGTGCTGTCCGATCTGCAGCTCCCAGTTCCTGAGTTCCTGTTTCCTGTTTGCTTCCTGTTTGCTTGTCTGATCTCCTTGTGACCCCGGCCTGTCTTTGGACTCCTCTCTGTCATCTGCCTGCACCTGACCCCGGCTTCCCTTGACCACGAATCTGCCTGCTCCTTTGTACCACGTTGCCTGCCTGTTGCCAACCCTGCCTGTGACCCGGACTTTGAGCCTGCTTGTTCCTCTGTACCTTGCTGACCGTTTGTTGCCAACTCTGCCTGTGACCGGACCTGCCCTCTCTGCTCCTACTCTGCAACGGCTGCCTAGGCCCCTGCCTTCTAAGGACTTCCAGACAATTCGCATCAGGATCCTGGGCCTTACCTCCGCAAGTCACCCGCCAGGCTCTCTTACCACTCTGCAGAATTCTTTTCCATAATTTCATCCATTATTTTGGAGTAGTTATCTTAATCTTTTCATCAGTTCTAGTCCACATCCTGTCAACGAGGGAAGCCATGCCCAGAAAACAACTCTTTTCTCTGTGTTTAAGGGGGTACCCGGGGTAGGCACTAGCTTTCAAAAGATGTTGGTGCTTTACTTTTTCATCCCCTATGATTCCAATCACTGGAATCAATGAGGCCAAATACACCACCCACGGGTACCAACCGGTATTCATGGATAGCATTTCTTGCCGCAACACACATATACACTATTCCCTAGGGAAAATGATCGTTGGTTTATAGTATCCTGAAAACTTTCAGAAACGGCGGCCATGTTCAATTGGTTTAAAGCAAAACTCACAGGGCTGTTGGTACCAGCTCCCCTATTCAAGACGGTATTTAAATTTGTTCTGGGTTTTTTGGTGTGAAATAGACATCTTTACATTTCCATTGATTCGCAACAATTTGTAATTTCATAAGAAGCAAGTTTTCATATTCGGACTCGTTCGTATTTTTGTAATAGATATATTTTCGTTGATACGAAATATTCGTAATTCCTTTAGTCTAATGATTCGTAATTTTGTAAGATATGAGGTTTCATATTCGGACTCATTCGTATTTTCTCAACAGTTATAGTCTCTTTGATACGAAATGATTCGTAATTCCGTTAGTCTTATTTTCTTTAATTCGAAATCCGTAATTTTGTTAGATAATAATTTTCGTTTATTTGTGCACTACTCGTAATTTAGTAATTGTTACTTTTGTGAGATTGCCTTTTTTGTTGATTCGTACTTTCATAGGAAATAAAGAATAATAATCCTATGCTTGCTTTTCTAATAAGTCCTGTACTTACTCCAGTCCACTCCCTCAGTAGGGATGAGCCGAACACCCCCCCAGAACCTGCGAACGGACCGAAAATTTGCACGAACATTGGAACCCCATTGACGTCTATGGGACTGGAACGTTCAAAATCAAAAGTGCTAATTTTAAAGACTAATTTGCATGGTATTGTCCTAAAAAGGGTTTGGGGACCCGGGTCCTGCCCCAGGGGCCATATATCAATGCAAAAAAAAAGTTTTAAAATGGTAATTTTTTCGGGAGCAGTGATTTTAATGATTCTTAAAGTGAAAAAAAAAAAAGTGAAATATTCCTTTAAATATCGTACCTGGGGGGTGTCTATAGTATGCCTGTAAAGTGGTGCGTGTTTCCCGTGCTTAGAACAGTCCCTGCACAAAATGACATTTTTAAAGGAATAAAAGTTATTTAAAACTGCTTGCGGCTTTAATGTAATGTCGGGTCCTGGCAATATGGATGAAAATCAGTGAGACAAACGGCATGGGTACCCCCCAGTCCATTACCAGGCCCTTTGGGTCTTGTATGGATATTAAGGGGAACCCCGCACCCAAATTAAAAAAAGGAAAGGCTTGGGGGAACCAGGCCCTATATACTCTGAACAGCAGTATACAGGCGGTGCAAACAAGATAGGGACTGTAGGTATGTTGTTAAGTATAATCTGTTCGTAATTTTGAACTGGTACATTTTTAACATGTTTAGCTCTAGCCAAAAAATCTATTTTAAGCTTTTTGGAAAACATAGGGAAGGGTTATCACCCCTGTGACACTGTGAAGAGGATAATCACTCAGCATAACAGGATAGTCACTCAGCATAGGCAGTCTTGAAGGGATCTGACATTTCAAAAAAAATTATTCGGTTACATCAGCATCAGGTGCTTGGTAGCTGGTGGTGATCCAAGAGTGATTCATTTTTATGAAGGTCAGTCGATCTACCAAGTCGGTGGACGGACGCACCCTGTGATCAGTTACAAAGCCTCCAGCAGCACTGAATGTGCGTTCCAAAATAACGCTGGATGCAAGACAGGCCAGTAGCTCAATTGCATACTGTGCAAACTCTGGCCAGTGATCCATCCTCAAGACCCAGTAACCCAGAGGATTTTCGGTGGGAAAGATGTCCAAGTCAGATCTTGCCCCTAGGTATTCCCGCACCATGTAAAACAGACGCTGGCGATGGTTGCTGGAACCGATCATACCTTGGGGCTGCAGACTAAAAAATTGTCTGAAGGCATCTGTCAGATGGCCACTTTCTCCACCGCTCCTTCTTTGACTGACCGAAGCCTCAGCAACCCGTTGTCCAGGAAGAGGAGTTTGTAACCTCCCAGTCTCTGGGAATGCGTTGCACAGACCTTTCTGCAAGGCCTCCCGAAGATGTTTCATCCTCTGCTCCCTCTGCGATGGCAAGATAAGGTCCGCAACCTGACCCTTGTAACATGGATCAAGGAGGGTTGCCAGCCAGTATTGATCCCTCTCCTTGATACCACGACTACGAGGATCCTTCCACAGGCTTTGCAGGATCAGGGAGGCCATGCAGCGTAGGTTTGCTGAGGCATTCGGTCCGGAGTCCTCTGGGTCACTAAGGACGACATGATCTGCAGCCACCACCTCCCAGCCATGTACAAGTCCATGGATTTCTTGGGAATGTAAATGATCCCTTAAAGACTGCTGCTGATGCTGAGTGCCAGGCTCCACCTCCATGCTGACACAATCTTCCTCCTCCTCCTCCATCCACTGTGTGGATAAAGGGGGCCTTGAGAGCTAAGGAAGTCCTCCTCTTCCTGCCTCTGTTCTGCCTCAAGTGCCATGTCCATTATTCCATGCAGCGTGTGCTCCAACAGGTGGACAAGGGGGACAGTGTCACTGATGCATGCACTGTCACTACTCACCATCCTCGTGGCCTCCTCAAATGGTGACAGGAGAGTGCATTCATCCCTGATCATGGCCCGCTGGCGTGGGGAAAAAAAGACAAGCTCCCCTGACCCTGTCCTGGTGCCATAGTCGCACAGGTACTCATTGATGGCCCTCTGCTGCGTGTGCAGCCACTGCAGCATGGTCAACGTTGAGTTCCACCTGGTGGGCATGTCACAGATTAGGCGGTTCTTGGGCAGGTTAAATTCCTTTTGGAGGTCTGCCAGCCGAGCACTGGCATTATATGACCTGCGGAAATGCACACAGACTTTCCTGGCCTGCCTCAGGACATCCTGTAAGCCCGGGTACCTGCCCAAGAACCGCTGCACCACCAAGTTAAGGGCATGAGCCAAACAGTGCACATGTGTCAGTTATCCCTGTTGGAGGGCGGAGAGGAGGTTGGTGCCATTGTCGCAAACCACCATTCCTGCCTTAAGTTGGCGTGGCGTCAACCACCTCTGAACCTACCCCTGCAGAGCTGACAGAACCTCTGCCCCAGTGTGGCTCCTGTCCCCCAAGCACACAAGCTCAAGCACCGCATGGCATCTTTTGGCCTGCATACTTGCGTAGCCCCTTGAACGCCTACGGAGCACCGCTGGTTCCGAGGACAAAGCACAGGAAGAGGCCATGGAGGAAGAAGAAGAGGAGGGGGTGAAGGAGAGAGGTGTGTCACAATAATTAGTAGTGGCATTTTGGAGGCGTGGTGGCAGAACAACCTCCAACACTACTGCACCTTATCCTGCATCCTTCCCAGCTGCCAGCAGAGTCACCCAATGCGCGGTGAAACTTAGGTAACGTCCCTGTCCATGCCTGCTGGACCATGAGTCAGCGGTAATATGCACCTTACCGCTGACTGCCCTGTCCAGCGAGGCATGGCCTTCCACATGCCGGTAGAAAGCCGGAATCGCCTTCCGTGCCACTGAGGAACCGCACATTCCACAAACTCATGGAAGGGGGCAAAGTCTACCAACTGAAAAGATAGCAGTTGAAGTGCTAGCAATTTTGCCAAGCTAGCATTCAACCGCTGGGCATGTGGATGGCTGGAAGCAAATTTCTTTTGGCGGTGCAGCAGCTGGGGCAGGGAAATTTGCCTGGTACAATCTGACGTTGGTGTACCAAAAGCAGATTGCCCACAAGTACTTGGCTGTGACACACCTAATTCTACACCTTCATTCCTCTCAGTGCAGGTCTCAGAGAGGACTGAAGGTATAGTGGGGTTGGAGATCTCAGCTGATGAGGAGCAAGGAGAGGTCCTCTTTGTTCTTTGGTGTGGGTCTTTTAGATACGCTTGCCAACGAACTGCATGGCAGGTCAACGTATGTCTGGTCAAGCATGTGGTGCCCAAGCGGGAGATGTTTTGGCCACACGAGATACGCTTGAGACATATGTTGCAAATAGCAGCGGTGCAATCTGATGCACTCGTCTCAAAAAAGGCCCACACCAATGAACTTTTGGAATAACGCGCAGAGACAGCAGCGCCCTGCACATGCAGAGCTTTGTGGTGTGATGCAGTCAGTGTGCTGCCCTTAGGCTGGCCCCTGGATGGGCATCCTGCCTCACTAGTGATGTGCCTCCTCCTCCTCCTTCTCCTCTCTCCTATCAGGCACCCACGTTGAGTCAGTGACCTCATCATCCCCTCCCTCCTCATCACTGGAGCAAACCTGGCAGTATGCTGCAGCAGAATGAGCATGACTGCTAGATTGCTGTCCTTCTTGGGCACCCCCTCACATTGCTCACATTACTGCCTTCATCTAGCTCAGTATCTTCATCAGAGCCTTCTAAACGCTGGGCATCCTCCTGGAGCATGTACCCAACACTGTGGTCAAACAGTTCGAGGGACTGCACAGGGGGACATGGTGGGGCTAGGGAAGGAGTCACTGATGCCATTGAGCCGAGGGAAAAGGCCGCGTTGGCAGCTGCTTTGCCAGACAAAGTACCCAGAGCATGGGTGAGAGAGGATTAGGAGGATGAGGGTGGCTTGGTCATCCACTCGACCAAGTCTTCCGCATGTTGCGGCTCAACACGGCCAGCTGCCGAAAAAAAGGCCAAGCATGTCCCACGGCCACGTCCTGATGAGGATGCACGGTCTCCACGACCAGCACTGTTGCCTCTAGACACAGAGCCTTCTTGCCCTCTTTTATTGGCTCGTGACTGTCTGCCTCTCCTTGTTGGCCTTCCAGACATACTAATGCCCTGTAGCTGCACTAAGCTGGGATATATATATATATATATATATATATATATATATATATATATATATACTGATACTGCAGCTAGCAAAATCAACTGTCTGCTTGTAGTATGAGAACACCACCAACCTTCTACAGGTAGCTTTAGCTGAACACTGTGCAGAGCTCGCACTACACTAACTTGTAGCTTATTTAGCTGGCTGCGGTAGTGATAGGATCAGGAAAACACCACCAACCTTCTACAGGTAGCTTTAGCTGAACACTGTGCAGAGGTCGCACTACACTAACTTGTAGCTTTAGCTGAACACTGTGCAGAGGTCGCACTACACTAACTTGTAGTTTTAGGTGAACACTGAGAGGAGGATTCACTACACTAACTTGTAGCTTTAGCTGAACACTGTGAGGAGGACGCACTACACTAATTTGTAGCTTTAGCTGAACACTGTGCACTACACTAACTTGTAGCTTTAGCTGAACACTATGCAGAGGTCACACTAAACTAACTGTAAATAGTCTAGCTGCCTGACTGTGGTACTAATAGGATCAAAAGAACACCAGCAATTTTCTTCAGGTAGCTGTAAATACTGTAACAACACAAGCCTGCCTGTCAGTAGCAAGATAACAGGAACTGATCTAGCTAAACTGAATACAGTGTATATATATATATATATATATATATATATATATATATATATATATATATATATATACAACACCTGGGATGCATATATATACACAATACACTGTAAGTGCAGCTAGCTGACTGACTGTCCTGCCTAATCTATCTAACTTAAATCAAATGTCACTGTCTGTCTCTATCTCTCTCTATCTATGAACACCGGAACACACTACACAGGGCCGCCGTGCAGGCAGCTTTATATAGTGTGGGACGTGTACTAAATCCCCTGAGCCATAATTGGCCAAAACCTCCTTGGCTTTGGCCAATTACAGCTCTCTGTTCAGACGGCGCTTGGCCAATCATCAGCCAGCAATGCACCGCAATGTCGCAGTGAATTATGGGCCGTGACGCGCCACACTAATTTGGTGCGAACAGCCCATATCGTTCGCAATTCGGCGAACGGGGGAACAGACGATGTTCGAGTCGAACATGGGTTTGACTCGAACACGAAGCTCATCCCTACTCATAACACTGAACCTTGGAGTACACCACTAATAACACTGAACCTTGGGGTACCCCAATAATAACACTGAACTTTGGGGTACACCAATAATAACACTGAAGTTTGGGGTACACACACTGGTAATGTTTATCTCTTTCAACTGCAGATCAATGAAGGAAAGCTGTCCAGTCACAAGGAAATGTGTGAGACCGGTGAAGACCCGTATCCCATCTACTCTGCTGTGAGAAAGAGTCTAATACATCAAAGCAAAGCAGGTGATTTTACTAGAGCGGCATACCTAAAGCAGAGTTCCACCCAAAAGTGAAAGCTATATTTGTTTGCACCGTCCCCCCTTCCGCTGCCACATTAGGCACATTGCATCATTGTGCAGCGATCTACCCAACATCCGGCCCCTCCTCCTCCCCCCACCTGCTGCCTTCTGGGAGACACATAGGAAGACAGCGGGACCATTCAGAAAGTGCAGCACGGCTTAATTTCCTGTTTCACTTTAGTAAGGATGCCGGTGCCAGCACCCGGAGCCAAGGGACGGGTCAGCTTTGGGTGCCAAGATTGCGTGCTCCCTGGACAGGTAAGTGTCCTTATATTAAAAGTCAGAAGCTCCAGTATTTGTAGCTGTTGACTTCTTTTTTTTTTTTCACCCAGGCTAGAACTCAACTTTAATATCTCCTCACCATATGGGATGTATGATTCCTCTATGATGAGGAATAACGAAAACTAAAATTCAGTCTTGGACTGCCCATTATCTCTCTGCATCTGTATACTTCTTCCATATCAACTTCAGTTCCGGAAGGTTTTACCTCCTTCATGACCAGGCCATTTTTTGCTGTTCAGCACTGCACTACTTTAACCACTTCAATACCAGGCACTTAGACACCTTCCCGCCCAGACCAATTTTCAGCTTTCAGCGCTGTCGCAATTTGAATGACAATTGCGCGGTCATGCTACACTGTACCCAAACAAATTTTTTATCATTTTGTTCCCACAAATAGAGATTTCTTTTGGTGGTATTTGATCACCTCTGCGGTTTTTATTTTTTGCGCAACAAATAAAAAAAGACCGAAAATTTTGAAAAAAAACAAGTTTTTCTTTGTTTCTGTTAAAACTTTTTTGTAAATAAGTACGTTTTCTTCTTCAATGACGGGCACTGATATGGCTGCACTGACGGGCACTGACGGGCACTGATACGGCGGCACTGATGGGCACCGATGAGGTGGCACCAATGAGGAGGCACTGATGAGGTGGCACTGACGGGCACTGATGATGGGCACTGATGGGCGGCACTGATGGGCACTGATAGGCGGCACTGATGGGCACTGATAGGTGGCACTGGTATGCGGCACTGATGGGCACTCATAGGTGGCACAGATGGGCACTTATAGGCGGCACTGATGGGCACTCATAGGTGGCATTGATGGGCACTCATAGGTGGCATTGATGGTTCCTTATGGGTGGCACTGATAGTTGGCACAGATGGGCATGGATGGGCACTGATAGATGGGCACTGATGGGCATGGATGGGCACTGACAGGTGGCATGAATGGACACTAATGGGTGGCACTGATGGCACTGCTTGTTTGCAGTGATGCCCCTAAGGGTGGCATTGCTGGGCATCACTGCAACATAATGGTGCCAATCAGTGCCCATTTGTGGGCACTGATTGGCACAGATTTGGCACACTGGGCACATGTGGATGGCCATGGGGTACATACCTGGCCATCCACATGTTGCCCCTTCCCTGGTGGTCCTAGTGGCGATCCCTGGTGGTCCAGTGTGGTGATCTGAGGGGGGGCTGCGCTGATAAACAATCAGCGCAGACCCCCCCTGCCAGGAGAGCCGCCCATCGGCTCTCCTCTAATCGCGTCTGTCAGACACGAGTGAGGAAAAGCCGATCAACGGCTCTTCCTATTGACAGCGTGATCAGCCGTGATTGGACACGGCTGATCACGTGGCAAAGAGCCTCCGCCGGAGGCTTTTTACCAAGATCAGTGTAGCGGTGTGTCAGACTGACACACCGCTCCACCGATCGCCGCGATGCGCGGCCCCGGGGGGCGTGCTGCGGCATGTTATCCTGCTGGACGTCATATGACGTCCAGTCAGGATAACAGAACCACTTCCCGGACGTCAATCCGCTATAGGGCGGGCGGGAAGTGGTTAACTCGTAATTGTGTGCTCATGCAACACTGTACCCGAATGTCATTTATATAATTTTTTTTCCACACAAATAGAGCTTTCTTTTGGTGGTATTTGATCACCTCTGCGGTTTTAAATTTTTCTATATAAACAAAAAAAAATAAACATTCTGAAAAAAAATATATTTTTCTTTCTGCTATAAAACCTAACCCAAAAAAACTTTTAACAATCAATTTTTTTCATGTATTTTGGCCAAAATGTATTCTGCTACATGTCTAAAAAAAACCCAATAAGTTTATAATAATTACTTTGTGTGAAAGTTATAGTATCTACATATTATTGTATATATACTTTATTTATTTATTTGTTATACTACTAATGGCAATGATCAGTGACTTATAATAGGACTGTGATAGTGTGAAGGGTGAATCTGACAGTAACTAACGCTGGCGGTGAGGTGGGGGGCGCTGACTAACTAACATCACCAATGACACTAATACAATGATCAGTGGTAATACTATACACTGTCACTGTACTAATGACACTGGCTGGGAAAGGGGTTGACATCTTGGGCAATCAAGGGGTTAAATGTGTGCCTAACAATGTGTAATGTGTGCTGTTTTTACTAAAGAACAAATAGAGAGATTGTTCCTTCTGTACAGAGCTCTGTGTTGATTGTCAGCACAGAGCTCTGGGCTGTGATTGGTCACAGCTGATCAGCAGGTCCTGGCTGTGAATCATTGGCCGGGATCTGGTGACAGACTCCTGAGTGTACGATCACAGTGGGTGTTGGCAGGGGGGTGATGTACAGTGATGTACTTTGCCCTTCAGCAGTACATGTTGGGCGGGCAGTCCACAAGTGGATATACTGCTTCCATATACTGCTTTGCCCATTTCATTACAGCCATGAACGTTCCTACAAATGTTTGTGTGAAAATATTCATCAGTATATTCCATGACATGACACAGTTCTTCAGAATTGTGTGTCCTGTTAAAGCAGGACTATACTCCCCTTCACAAAAGCCCCCCCACCCCGTCACCAACCGCTGACTTCTGAGTCTTATGTGCCCTGATTTGCTTCTAAAGTCAAACATTTTTTACCTTGATGCATTCCCTACATTAAGGTAAAAAAATATTTAGGTAACAGTATCGCCCCCTTCACCCCCCGTATACTTACCTGAGCCATTGTCTTTCATTGCTGTCAGTCAAATCCTGTGATAAGGGAGCAGAGGGGTGGGAATGAGCCATGCTCTCTGTGTGTATGGATGCAGGCAGTGCGGCTCAAGATTGAGCCCACAGGCGGTTCCCCATAGGAAGAGGCTTCCTATGGGGTACCACCAAGAAGAGGTAGGAGCTGAAAGGAACCCTAGAAGAGAAGGTTTGGGGGGCACTCTGTGCAAAATGATTACAGGGAAGATTAAGTATGTTTAGCACTACCCCCCATGGGGGTTGCAGATGATTGGGTTCCCCTCTCCTGCACAGCCAGGAATCAAGCATTTTTTGCACTTTCTTTAGACACAAGGAACAGTCTTTGAGCTTGCTTTTTGTTGTTTTATTAGGGGTAATATCTTGGATGGGGATAGGAATTATGGGATGCCCAACTTGATAGTGAAAAAACCAGGGTCAGCTTCCTCCCTATGTATTAACACAATATCATCGGTATTCAACATCACTGTACCTTCAGATCCTCTGACATGCTGTCAGAAACAATGAAATCAAGCTGAGACAGAAGTAAAAAGAACAAACGTAGTCAAAACATAGCCAAAGTTCAATAACCGGAACGGATAATCAGCCAAGCCAGAAGTCAGGGTTTAATGTAGTGGAACAACAACCAGGATCTGGAGCCAGAAGGGATGTCAGCAAAGCCAGTCTTTAAACAGGAACGCAGGCGATAGTTCCTTGTGATGTGACCAAGGCGAAGGCAGAGCTCCTCTGGACTGGACAGCTTAAGTAGGCAGGACTGACGAGCAGGATCATCAACAGCTGAGTAACTGTGGAGAGAGATAGGAGCTGGCAATTAGCTGACAGATGAGTGGAAAGCTCAGAGAAGGAAGGGCTGAGCCCAGCCCTGATACATGCTTACTAGGAGTGTCAGAGAGTGTCCACACTGTTCAGGTGAAATTGGTGGTCAACCATCCAGTATGGGTGCAGGCCCCGGCTTGCCACCACCAAATCACAGATATAGAAGAAATTTGGCGTCACAACACCGGGAGCTTGAATGCAGTAATATCCTTTATTCACATATGCCAAACATGGACAGAATACAACAGGATGATAGGTAGATGCATTCCACACAAACCCAGTGCGCTTGTTCACTACTGCTTACTAGGAGCCCCCCCCCCCTCTTCCACCAATGAAGCAGCTGTGGATAGAAAAGGTGATTTCCAATTTGATACATGACAAATCTAAAACTCGAGACTATATGGCAGAAAATGTTATAAACTCCGGGACTTGCTCCACCATAGTTGGTGCTTCACAGATTGCTCCAAACATCATTGTCTATATTCCTAACTGTTAGAAAGTTGAAATAATGAATTAAGTCAGCAATATTGATTATTTAATTAATTGATATACCACAGTGCCTCCAATTTTAAAATAAATTATTACATATAACCGCACTGACCCAATTCATTTGTTCCTGAATTTGTGCTTTACGTAGATATTTTAAGGACAATGACATTGTAAAAATTAGGGACTATGGAAATAGAAAAATAAACTAAAATGTATTTAACAATTAAGTCACTAACAATCAGGGATAGCAGCAGGATTAATTGTATGATATAGACACATACCATTTATATTCCACACATATAAAACTTATACAGGTAACATTGTATGCCTAGCAATAGGATGAATTTAATAACTTACTGTCCACCCATAAGTATCACAACCAAGATACAGAGTGCCAATCATCTACAGCAGGGATATGCAATTAGCGGTCCTCCAGCTGTTGCAGAACTACAAGTCCCATGAGGCATAGTAAGACTCTGGCAGCTACAAGCATGATACCCAGAGGCAGACACATGATGGGTAGTTTTGCAACAGCTGGAGGTTCACTAATTGCATATCCCTGATCTACAGTAACTAACCTAGCAGACAACTAGGTCCACACTTATCAGACCGTCCCCTCCTACTTCTTCTGCAGCAGAATACGAGGAGTTAAGTCTACTGTATCTACAAGAGTGTAGAATGTAGATTTATACATGGGTGGGGATGAGCTTCGTGTTCGAGTCAAACGCATGTTCGACTCGAACATCGTGTGTTCGGTCGTTCACCGAATTATGAACGATATGGGCCGTTCGCGCTAAATTCGAGTGGCGCTTCACGGCCCATAATTCACTGCGGCATTGCAGTGCATTGCTGGCTGATGATTGGCCAAGCATGCACTATGACCCGCATGCTTGGCCAATCACAGCGCTGTGTGTACAGAGAGCCATAATTGGCCAAAGCCAAGGAGGCTTTGGCCAATTATGGCTCAGGGTGTTTAGTACATGCCCCACACTATATAAGGCCGCCTCCGTGGCGGCCTTGTGTAGTGTGTTGCGGTGGAGACTGGAGAGAGATAAATAGACAGAGAGACAGTTGCACCTACAGTATAGCTACCTGAAGCCAGGTTCTTGTGTAGGCTCTTCATGTATTTCCAGTTACTGTACTGTGTACCCTACCCTACAGTATAGCTATCCAGACAGTGTTCCTGCCTGCCCGCCGATCACACAGGAAGAGGATGAGGAGGAGGAGGATTGTGTCAGCATGGAGGTGGAGCCTGGCACTCAGCATCAGCAGCAGTCTTTAAGGGATCATTTACAGTCCCAAGAAACCCATGGACTTGTACGTGGCTGGGAGGAGGTGGCTGCTTAGTGACCCAGAGGACTCCGGACCGAATGCCTCAGCAAACCTACACTGCATGGCCTCCCCGATCCTGCAAAGCCTGCGGAAGGATCCTCGTATTCGTGGTATCAAGGAGAGGGATGGTTACTGGCTGGCAACCCTCCTTGATCCACGTTACAAGAGTAAGGTTGCAGACCTTATCTTGCCATTGCAGAGGGAGCAGAGGATGAAACATCTTCGGGAGGCCTTGCAGAAAGGTCTGTGCAACGCATTCCCAGAGACTGGGAGGTTACAAACTCCTGTTCCTGTACAACATGTTGCCGAGGCTTCGGTCACTCAAAGAAGGAGCGGTGGAGAAGGTGGCCGTCTGACCGATGCATTCAGACAATTTTTAATCCGCAGCCCCAAGGTATGATCGGTTCCAGCAACCATCACCAGCGTCTGTTTTACATGGTGCAGGAAAACCTAGGGGCAAGATCTGACTTGGACACCTTTCCCACCGAAAATCCTTTGGGTTACTGGGTCTTGAGGATGGATCACTGGCCAGAGCTTGCACAGTATGCAATTGAACTACTGGCCTGTCCTGCATCCAGCGTTCTTTTGGAACGCACATTCAGTGCTGCTGGAGGCTTTGTAAGCAATCACAGGGTGCGCCTGTCCACCGACTCGGCCGATCGGCTGACCTTCATAAAAATGAATCAGTCTTGGATCACCACCAGATACCAAGCACCTGATGCTGATGTATCCAAATATTTTTTTTTGAAATGTCAGATCCCTTCAAGACTGCCTATGCTGATGCTGAGTGACTATCCTGTTATGCTGAGTGACTATCCTCTTCCTCCTCAATGATCATGCTGATAGCTTGTAAAAATATTTTTGTTTCTGGGCGCCGTCACCAGTAGCTAAGGCACAATTTTTTAGCCCCTATTAACAGGGGCATGTAATTACAATTTTTGATGCAATTCTTTGCAACAGGGCTCGTTCCTGCGCTCCAACTAGAGTATCTGTGAGGGGTTGCAGTGTTGTGGCACCAGCACCAGTGCCTAAGGCCCAATTTTTAAGCTCCTGTTTAAAAGGGGCATGTAATTACGATTTTTGATGCAATTCTTTGCAGCAGGGCTTGTTCCTGCGCTCCAACTAGAGTATCAGTGAGGGGTTGCAGTGTTGTGGCACCAGTGCCTAAGGCCCAATTTTTCAGCCCCTGTTTAACAGGGGAATGTAATTACAATTTTTGATGCAATTCTTTGCAGCAGGGCTCGTTCCTGCGCTCCAACTAGAGTATATGTGAGGGGTTGCAGTGTTGTGGCACCAGTGCCTAAGGCCCAATTTTTCAGCCCCTGTTTAACAGGGGCGTGTAATTAAAATTTTTGATGCAATTCTTTGCAGCAGGGCTCGTTCCTGCGCTCCAACTAGAGTATCTGTGAGGGGTTGCAGTGTTGTGGCACCAGCACCAGTGCCTAAGGCCCAATTTTTCTGTCCCTGTTCAACAGGGACATGTAATTACAATTCTTGATCTAATATTTTACAGCAGGGCCCATTCCAGCACCCACCAAGAGTAACTGTGAGGACTTACAGTGTTGTGCCACCAGCACCACCACCATCACCAAAGGCCCAATTTTTCTGCCCCTGTTAAACAGGGGCATGTAATTACAATTCTTGATCTAATATTTCACAGCAGGGCCCTGTGAGGGCTTACAGTGATGTGGCAACACCAACACCTAAGGCCATAATTTCTGCATGGTATATAGGGCAGGCCCCTACTTTCAAACATCCAACTTACAAACGACTCCTACTTGCAAACAGAAGTAAACAACAGGAAGTGAGATGAAATCTACCTCTAGAAAGGGAAATTCTCTCCTGTAAGAGTTAATATGGGAAAAACCTTTCTCCTTTCCACTGATGCTTTATCACCAATCCTTGTTTCATTAAAAACCCCAAATTTTCTAAAAACATTTGTCATTGTGACAGAAAGTGAGGTGAAATCTTCTGAAGAGGAACACAGACAGCAGAACAAATGTCACAGGGGTGATAACCCTTCCCCATGTTTTCCAAAAAGCTTAAAAATAGATTTTTTGGCTGGAGCTACACTTTAAAAATGTACCAGTTCAAAATTACAAGCAGATTCTACTTAACAACAAACCTACAGTCCCTGTCTTGTTTGCACCGCCTGTATACTGCTGTTCAGAGTATATATATAGGGCTTGGTGGCCCCACGCCTTTCCTTTTTTTAATATGGGTGCAGGGTTCCCCTTAATATCCATACAAGGCACAAAGGGCCTTGTAATGGACTGGGGGTTACCCATGCCGTTTGTCTCACTGATTTTCATCCATATTGCCAGGACCCGACATTACATTAAAGCCGCAAGCAGTTTTAAATGACTTTTATTCCTTTAAAAATGACATTTTGTGCAGGGACTGTTCTAAGCACGGGAAACACGTGCCACTTTACAGGCATACTATTGACACCCCCCAGGTACGATGTTAAACCACTTGCCGACCGCCTAACGCACATATACGGCGGCAGAATGGCACGGGCAGGCAGAATCACGTACCCGTACGTGATCTGCCTCCCGCGGGTGGGGGGTCCGATCGAACCCCCCCCCCCGGTGCCATAGACGGTCGGCTCTCGTTCGCGGGCGATGAGAGGTGAGGGGGAGGTCATCCATTGTTGGCCACCCCCTCCAGATCGCTCCCGGCGAATGAAAACGCTTCCTTTCCCTCTGTAATGTAAACAGAGGGAAAGGAAGTGATGCCATCCCTCCTCGAGCTGGTCTTTTCGTCCCGGCGCAGAGGAGAGAAGACATCCAAGTAAGTGCACCAACACTACACTTACAGTAGAACACGCAGGCACACTTTTCACCCCCCTGTCACCCCCCGATCACCCCCCGATCACCCCCCTGTACCCCCTGCCACTCTGACACCAATAGCAGTTTTTTTTTTTGCATTGGTGTCAGTTTGTGTCAGTTACAAGTGTTAGGGCAGTTAGGTTAGCCCCCGTTAGGTCTAGGGTACCCCTCTTTAGGTCCAGGGTACCCCCCTAACCCCCCCTAATAAAAGTTAACCCCTTGATTACCCCCCGTCGCCAGTGTCGCTAAGCGATCGTTTTTCTGATCGCTGTATTAGTGACACAGGTGACGCTAGTTAGGGAGGTAAGTATATAGGTTCGCTGTTAGTGTTTTATAGCGACAGGGACCCCCATATACTACCTGCTAAAGGTTTTAACCCCTTGATTGCCCCCTAGTTAACCCTTTCACCAGCGATCACCGTATAAGTGTTACGGGTGATGCTGGTTAGCTAGTTTGTTTTTTGTAGTTTATTATAGTTTATTACAGTTTATTATAGTTTATTATAGTTTTAGGGCACCTGCCGTTTATTACCTTATAAAGGTTTAACCCCCTAATTGCCCGGCGGTGATATAAGTTAAGTTTTTAGGATCAGATAAGGTCTGCGTCGCCCCAGGCAGCGTCAGGTTAGCGCCAGTACCGCTAAAACCCACGCACGCAGCATACACCTCCCTTAGTGCTATAGTATCTGAACGGATCGATATCTGATCCGATCAGATCTATACTCCCCAGCAGTTTAGGGTTCCCTGAAACACAGTGTTAGCGGGATCAGCCCAGATACCTGCTAGCACCTGCGTTTTGCCCCTCGGCCCAGCCCAGCCCAGCCCACCCAAGTGCAGTATCGATCGATAACTGACACTTACAAAACACTAAGCACACATAACTGCAGCGTTCGCAGAGTCAGGCCTGATCCCTGCGATCGCTAACAGTTTTTTGGTAGCGTTTTGAATCAGTCGCTAACAGTCAGGAGCTTTTTTGCCTGTGAGTCTCACTAGTGTACCCCTAAATTTAGAGGCCAAAATGGCAAATCGAAGGTACACTAGTGAAGAGGCCTACACGTTTCTGAGCATGACAGATAGTGAAGAGGAAGTCACTCATCTGTCAAGTTCAGGCTCAGAATACGAACCTGTAGAGGACAGCGGCTCCATGACAGATAGCTCTGACGACGGAGTTGTGGTCCCTGCTAGGGTCAGGCGCACCAGACCCCGAACTTCTTCTTCTGTCCTTGAAGTGCAAGAACCGCAGGGCTCTCGTATGGAGCAGAGAAGTACTAGTGCCGCTACTCCTTCTGGTGAACTGGCAAGCACCAGCGGCCTAGTACACCCTGGTTGTACATCCAGCACTGCAGTATCACGTGGTGACGTGGCGAGTCCCATAAGTGCAGTTCAAGCTGGCGAGGTAGCAAGCACAAATAGTGTCCCGCTGCCACCAAGAAGAAGACGAACACAGGCCCGTCGTGCCCATAGTGCCCTTCCTGCTGCATTCGCCAATCCGAATTGGGAACCCACCACTTCTGCAGCACCCGTACTTCCCCCTTTCACTGGCCAACCTGGAATTCAGGTGGAAACAGTTGACTTTACGCCACTGGATTTTTATTCACTGTTTTTCACCGAAGATCTCTATAGATCTATTGTGGACCAAAGCAATTTGTACGCTGGTCAACACATCGCCACTATTCCCCAGTCCTCCCTTGCCAGAGATTGGAGACCAATTACGGTCTCCGAATTTAAGATCTTTCTGGGCCTTTCCCTCCTCATGGGGATAACCAAAAAGAGAGAGTTGCGGTCATATTGGTCCACTGACCCAATTTACCATATGCCCGTGTTCTCTGCCTCCATGACCAGGGCACAATACGAGCAGATTTTGCGGTTCATGCACTTCAACGACAATGAACTCTGTCGTCCTCATGGAGACTCTGCATACGATCGGCTCTACAAAATTCGGCCCCTCGTAAACCACTTCAACCAACGTTTTGCAGACTTGTTTACCCCCCATCAAGTTGTCTGCGTTGATGAGTCCCTGATTAAGTTTTCTGGCCGCTTGTCCTTCAAACAGTACCTTCCCAGCAAGCGTGCCAGATACGGGATCAAGATGTATAAGCTCTGTGACAGGGCCACAGGCTATACATGTAGATTTATGGTTTACGAGGGCAAAGATAGTCACGTAGAGCCGATAAACTGCCCTGACTACATAGGAAGCGCTGGCAAGATAGTGTGGGACTTGGTGTCACCCTTATTCGGAAAGGGGTACCACTTGTACGTGGACAATTATTATACGAGCGTGCCACTTTTTAGTCACTTGTTTGATCATCAGATTGGAGCATGTGGCACCGTGCGACCTAATCGCCGGGGCTTTCCCCAGCGGCTTGTAGAGTCCCATCTTAGGCTGGGGGAGAGAGCATGCTTGCAGTATAATAATTTGCTCGCTATGAAGTGGAGGGACAATAAGAATGTTTTCGTTCTTACCTCCCTTCATGCAGACACGACGGTCCAAATTACTACAGCGACTGGTGTTGTGCAGAAACCCCTCTGTGTCCACGAATACAACCTTAATATGGGAGGGGTGGACCTCAACGACCAGTTGTTGGCGCCGTACCTAGTTGCCCGTAAGGCCAGACGCTGGTACAAAAAAGTGTCTGTTTATTTATTTCAATTGGCTTTGCTGAATGCTCATGTGCTATACAGAGCTTCAGGACGGACTGGATCCTTCCTTAAATTCCAGGAAGAGATCGTCAGAGCCCTTCTGTATCCAGACGGTGCTCCACCTCACCTTCCCCAACCAGATGCAGTAAGCCGGCTGCATGGGAGGCATTTTCCTTATGTCCTCCCGAGTACCCCTACCCAACGAGCCCCCCAAAAAAGATGTCGTGTCTTCAGCAAGCGCGGATTTAGGCGTGACACCCGGTATTGTTGTCCCTCCTGTCCTGACAATCCTGGTCTATGCATTGGTGAATGTTTTGAACGCTACCATACACTAGTGGAGTATTAGCGTAGGGTACAGCATTGCACAGACTAGGCACACTAACACAGGGTCTCCCAAGATGCCATCGCATTTTGAGAGACCCAAACCTGGTACAGTTACAGTTAAAAGTTAAAGTTACTAAAAAAAGTGTTAAAAAAATAAATAAATAAATAAATAAAAATACAAAAAAAATATAAAATAAAAAAACCAAAAATAGTTGTCGTTTTATTGTTCTCTCTCTCTATTCTCTCTCTATTGTTCTGCATTCTATACTGCAATGTTTTATTGTTATGTTTTTATCATGTTTGCTTTATAGGTATGCAATTTTTTTATACTTTGTTTTTTTATTGTTAACCACTTTTTTGTTTTCAGGTACGCCATTCAGCTGCAGAGCGGATTTATTTATCTTGACAGCAACAGCGTTTGCTCCCACGATATATAAAGCCGTGACTCCAGCGCTGTCGGAGGTGATTTCACCACCACAGTTACATACTTCAGCATATATGCCGAAGCGTGGGGGCAGCAGTGGGTGGAGGAGCGATTTGTTCCTGCCTTTTGCGGGAGGATGCCCCCATGCTTCGGCATATATATATTTTAGGTAGGCACAGGTTGCGTTAAATGTTTTATTTTTTACTATGTTTTTTTTTGTATTTGCTTTGCAGGTATGGTAAGTATTACTGTTATACTGTAATGTTACTTTGTTTTTTTGTTAACCATCATTTGCTTAGCAGGTACGCCATTCAGTTGCAGCGCGGATTTATTTATCTTGACAGCAACAGCGTTTGCTCCCACGATATATAAAGCCGTGACTCCAGCGCTGTCGGAGGTGATTTCACCACCACAGTTACATACTTCAGCATATATGCCGAAGCGTGGGGGCAGCAGTGGGTGGAGGAGCAATTTGCTCCTGCCTTTTGCGGGAGGATGCCCCCATGCTTCGGCATATATAAATGGTGCATGTATGCCCATCATTAGAAGTGGGCGGATGAAGGGAGGTATTCTAATGGTGGGCATACCCACCGATCAATATCTTTTTTTCGTTCAGCCCACAGGCTGCATGAAAAAAAAGTTTACAATACAAGGACCAGCAACGTACTGGTATGTTGCTGGACTTTGAGTGGTTATACCAGAATGATGCTAAACCCCTGAGGTTTAGGTATCATCTTGGTATCATTCTTTTCAGCCAGCGGTCGGCTTTCATGTAAAAGCAATCCTAGTGGCTAATTAGCCTCTAGACTGCTTTTACAAGCAGTGGGAGGGATTCCCCCCCCACCGTCTTCCATGTTTTTCTCTGGCTCTCCTGGCCCAACAGGGAACCTGAGAATGCAGCCGGTGATTCGGCCAGCTGACCATAGAGCTGATCAGAGACCAGAATGGCTCCAATCATCTCTATGGCCTAAGAAACCGGAAGCTACGAGCATTTCATGACTTTTCGCCGGATGTAAACAGCGCCATTGGGAAATTGGGAAAGCATTTTATCACACCGATCTTGGTGTGGTCAGATGCTTTGAGGGCAGAGGAGAGATCTAGGGTCTAATAGACCCCAATTTTTTCAAAAAAGAGTACCTGTCACTACCTATTGCTATCATAGGGGATATTTACATTCCCTGAGATAACAATAAAAATGATAAAAAAAAAATAAAAATGAAAGGAACAGTTTAAAAATAAGAAAAAAAATTTAAAAATTAATAAAGAAAAAAAAAAAAAAAAAAAAAAAAAGCACCCCTGTCCCCCCCTGCTCTCGCGCAAAGGCGAACGCAAGCGTCGGTCTGGCGTCAAATGTAAACAGCAATTGCCCCATGCATGTGAGGTATCACCGCGAAGGTCAGATCGAGTGCAGTAATTTTAGCAGTAGACCTCCTCTGTAAATCTAAAGTGGTAACCTGTAAAGGCTTTTAAAGGCTTTTAAAAATGTATTTAGTTTGTCGCCACTGCACGTTTGTGTGCAATTTTAAAGCATGTCATGTTTGGTATCCATGTACTCGGCCTAAGATCATCTTTTTTATTTCATCAAACATTTGGGCAATATAGTGTGTTTTAGTGCATTAAAATTTTAAAAAGTGTGTTTTTTTCCCCAAAAAATGCGTTTGAAAAATCGCTGCGCAAATACTGTGTGAAAAAAAAAATGAAACACCCACCATTTTAATCTGTAGGGCATTTGCTTTAAAAAAATATATAATGTTTGGGGGTTCAAAGTAATTTTCTTGCAAAAAAAAATAATTTTTTCATGTAAACAAAAAGTGTCAGAAAGGGCTTTGTCTTCAAGTGGTTAGAAGAGTGGGTGATGTGTGACATAAGCTTCTAAATGTTGTGCATAAAATGCCAGGACAGTTCAAACCCCCCCCAAATGACCCCATTTTGGAAAGTAGACACCCCAAGCTATTTGCTGAGAGGCATGTCGAGTCCATGGAATATTTTATATTGTGACACAAGTTGCGGGAAAAAGACAATTTTTTTTTTTTTTTTTGCACAAAGTTGTCACTAAATGATATATTGCTCAAAAATGCCATGGGAATATGTGAAATTACACCCCAAAATACATTCTGCTGCTTCTCCTGAGTACGGGGATACCACATGTGTGAGACTTTTTGGGAGCCTAGCGGCGTACGTGACCCCGAAAACCAAGCACCGCCTTCAGGCTTTCTAAGGGCGTAAATTTTTGATTTCACTCTTCACTGCCTATCACAGTTTCGGAGGCCATGGAATGCCCAGATGGCACAAACCCCCCCAAATGACCCCATTTTGGAAAATAGACACCCAAAGCTATTTGCTGAGAGGTATAGTGAGTATTTTGCAGACCTCACTTTTTGTCACAAACTTTTGAAATTTGAAAAAAGAAAAAAAAAATATGTTTTTCTTGTCTTTCTTCATTTTCAAAAACAAATGAGAGCTGCAAAATACTCACCATGCCTCTCAGCAAATAGCTTGGGGTGTCTACTTTCCAAAATGGGGTCATTTGGGGGGGGTTTGTGCCATCTTGGCATTTTATGGCCTTCAAAACTGTGATAGGTAGTGAGGAGTGAAATCACAAATTTATGCCCTTAGAAATCCTGAAGGCGGTGCTTGGTTTTCGGGGCTCCGTACGCGGCTAGGCTCCCAAAAAGTCCCACACATGTGGTATCCCCGTACTCAGGAGAAGCAGCAGAATGTATTTTGGGATGTAATTCCACATATGCCCATGGCCTGTGTGAGCAATATATCATTTAGTGACAACTTTGTGCAAAAAAAAAAATAAAATGGTCACTTTCCTGCAACTTGTGTCAAAAAATAAAATATTCCATGGACTCAACATGCCTCTCAGCAAATAGCTTGGGGTGTCTACTTTCCAAAATGGGGTCATTTGGGGGGGGTTTGTGCCATCTTGGCATTTTATGGCCTTCAAAACTGTGATAGGTAGTGAGGAGTGAAATCAAAAATTTATGCCCTTAGAAATCCTGAAGGCGGTGCTTGGTTTTCGGGGCTCCGTACGCGGCTAGTCTCCCAAAAAGTCCCACACATGTGGTATCCCCGTACTCAGGAGAAGCAGCAGAATGTATTTTGGGGTGTAATTCCACATATGCCCATGGCATGTTTGAGCAATATATCATTTTGTGACAACTTTGTGCAAAAAAAAAAAAAAAAAAATTGTCACATTCCCGCAACTTGTGTCAAAATATAAAATTTTCCATGGACTCAACATGCCTCTCAGCAAATAGCTTGGGGTGTCTACTTTCCAAAATGGGGTCATTTGGGGGGGTTTTGTGCCATCTGGGCATTTTATGGCCTTCAAAAATGTGATAGGTAGTGAGGAGTGAAATCACAACTTTACGCCCTTAGAAATCCTGAAGGCGGTGCTGGGTTTTCGGGGCCCCGTACGCGGCTAGGCTCCCAAAAAGTCCCACACATGTGGTATCCCCGTACTCAGGAGAATCAGCAGAATGTATTTTGGGGTGCAATTCCACATATGCCCATGGCCTGTGTGAGCAATATATCATTTAGTGACAACTTTGTGCAAAAAAAAAAAAAAAAAATTGTCACTTTCCCGCAACTTGTGTCAAAATATAAAATATTCCATGGACTCAACATGCCTCGCAGCAAATAGCTTGGGGTGTCTACTTTCCAAAATGGGGTCATTTGGGGGGGGTTTGTGCCATCTGGGCATTTTATGGCCTTCAAAAATGTGATAGGTAGTGAGGAGTGAAATCACAACTTTACGCCCTTAGAAATCCTGAAGGCGGTGCTGGGTTTTCGGGGCCCCGTACGCGGCTAGGCTCCCAAAAAGTCCCACACATGTGGTATCCCCGTACTCAGGAGAATCAGCAAAATGTATTTTGGGGTGCAATTCCACATATGCCCATGGCCTGTGTGAGCAATATATCATTTAGTGACAACTTTGTGCAAAAAAAAAAAAAAATTGTCACATTCCCGCAACTTGTGTCAAAAAATAAAATATTCCATGGACTCAACATGCCTCTCAGCAAATAGCTTGGGGTGTCTACTTTCCAAAATGGGGTCATTTGGGGGGGTTTTGTGCCATCTTGGCATTTTATGGCCTTCAAAACTGTGATAGGTAGTGAGGAGTGAAATCAAAAATTTATGCCCTTTGAAATCCTGAAGGCGGTGCTTGGTTTTCGGGGCCCCGTACGCGGCTAGGCTCCCAAAAAGTCCCACACATGTGGTATCCCCGTACTCAGGAGAAGCAGCTAAATGTATTTTGGGGTGCAATTCCACATATGCGCATGGCCTGTGTGAGCAATATATCATTTAGTGACAGCTTTTTGTAATTTTTTTTTTTTTTTGTCATTATTCAATCACTTGGGACAAAAAAAATAAATATTCAATGGGTTCAACATGCCTCTCAGCAATTTCCTTGGGGTGTCTACTTTCCAAAATGGGGTCATTTTGGGGGGTTTTGTACTGCCCTGCCATTTTAGCACCTCATGAAATGACATAGGCAGTCATAAAATAAAAGCTGTGTAAATTCCAGAAAATGTACCCTAGTTTGTAGACGCTATAACTTTTGCGCAAACCAATAAATATACGCTTATTGACATTTTTTTTTACCAAAGACATGTGGCCGAATACATTTTGGCCTAAATGTATGACTAAAATTGAGTTTATTGGATTTTTTTTATAACAAAAATTAGAAAATATCATTTTTTTTCAAAATTTTCAGTCTTTTTCCGTTTATAGCGCAAAAAAATAAAAACGGCAGAGGTGATCAAATGCCATCAAAAGAAAGCTCTATTTGTGGGAAGAAAAGGACGCAAATTTCGCTTGGGTACAGCATTGCATGACCGCGCAATTAGCAGTTAAAGCGACGCCAGAGGTATCGAAAGCAACTATATGGGAGGCGCATAAATCTGTTATTAGGGGCAAATTAATAGCCATAGGGGCAAGAAAAAAACAGGAAAGGAAAACAAACATGCAACAAATAATTAAAGAAATTTATGAATTGGAACGAAAACACAAAAATCAAGTAAACAACAAAATCTTCGGCCTATTATCTCAAAAGAGAGAGCAATTAAAAGACTGGATGGAACAAGAAGAAAGGAAGGAGTACAACAGAGTAGTACAAGAAAAATACAAATGGGGTAACAAACCAGGAAAATACCTAGCAAATTTGGTAAAAAAAAAGAAGTCTTTGAATTACATTGAGAAGATCATACTTGATTTGATTGTAGCCGTATTAGTGCAATTGTGACAGAGAAAATTGAGTACTGTCCGTGATACTTTTTTTATTTGCACTAACATACAATTTTTCAGGACAAGCTTTCAGGGTATGTCCCCTTCTTCAAGGTCCAAGCAGTACTTGAGTACTGCTTGGACCTTGAAGAAGGGGACATACCCTGAAAGCTTGTCCTGAAAAATTGTATGTTAGTGCAAATAAAAAAAGTATCACGGACAGTACTCAATTTTCTCTATTGAGAAGATCAAAAATGAAAAAGGAGAAGTGGTAAATAAAATTACAGATATAGCGATAACATTTCAAAAATACTTCAGCTCCCTATATGCAATAAAAGGACAGGAAAGTTGGAAAGAAGCGAATACAAGAACAAAGAGGATACAAGAATATCTAAAAAAAGCAAATTTACCAAAAATAAAAATAGACCAACTAGAAGAATTGGAAAAAAATATTACGCAAGAAGAGGTAAAACTGGCATTAAAGGAAACTCCCGTAGGAAAAAGTCCAGGACCAGACGGGTTCACGGTCAAATACTATAAAAAATTTGAAGAACAGCTGACTCCAAAACTATTAGAATATATGAATTCCTTAGGGGAAGATGAAGAAATAAGAAGTGAATCGCTACTAGCTCATATTACAATACCACCAAAAGAAGGGAAAGACAAAGTTAACTGCTCAAGCTACAGGCCAATAGCCCTATTGAACGCTGATACGAAGCTGTACTCCAAGATCCTGGCCACTAGGATAAAAAACTAATCCCACAGTGGATCAACCCGGACCAGACTGGTTTTGTCCCGGGGAGAGAGGGGCGGGACAACAGCCTAAAATCATTACTGATGTTGCACAAGAAGGTGCAGAATGAGACCCCAGTTCTATTCCTGTCATTGGATGCAGAAAAAGCATTCGACAGGGTAGACTGGGGTTTCATGATGGATACATTGCAGCACTTGGGTATCGGGACAAAAATGATGAAGTGGATAACAAATTTGTATAATGGCCCGACAGCAGTCGTAAAAGTAAACGGTAGACTCTCTCCAAAAATTAAGATGCAGAACGGAACACGGCAAGGCTGTCCATTGTCTCCACTATTATACATATTGGCTTTAGAACCATTATTAGCAACACTCCGCAATAACAAAGAGGTAGAAGGAGCGAGACTAGGAGGAAAAGAGCATAAGATCGCAGCTTACGCGGATGACATCTTGATGTACGTATCCAACCCAAGAGTGTCACTGCCAAACATATTGAAAGAAATAAAAAAATACGGAGAACTGTCAAACTTCAAAATTAATCCAATAAAAACGGAAATATTAAACATAGGACTAGAGAAAAAGGAAGTTCAGTTTTTACAAAAAGAATTCCCATTTACGTGGGTAAAAGAACTAAATTACCTTGGAATTAAAATAGAGTGGAAAAAATTTACCAGGCAAATTTTATCCCATTGATCAATGAGGTCAAAGAAGAAATGAAAAAGTTAAGAATACAGCCACTTTCATGGATTGGAAGAATAAATACGTTCAAGATGATGATACTACCCAAAATAAATTACAGATTACAGATGTTACCAGTAAAGATCCCGCAGAGCTTTTTTAAAATAATTAAAACAATTTTGTTAAAATACATATGGTTTAATAAAAAACCAAGAATCAAATACACGCTGATTACAAGGAAAAAGGAGCACGGAGGTCTGGCTGCTCCAGATATAAGTAGTTACTATAAAGCCATAGTTTTAACACGAATGTTAGAGTGGACAAATGAGAAAAATGAAAAAAAATGGGTGGAAATGGAAAACATAATAAGCGGAGTCACATTACATAAGAATATTTGGATTCCACGGAAATATAGAACATTGGACACTGACACACACGAAATAACAAAAAATGTATTTAAAATTTGGGACACTATTCACTTAAAGAATGAATGGAAATATAATTCACCACTATTAGCACTCACAGGATCGAATTTCTTCACCCCTGGGAAGGAAATATTTGGAATTCAAGGAATACGTAACCCACAATTGAAAGATATCACTAGAAATGGCAAAATAAGAACACGAGTAGAAATAGAGGAAAGGAATGGATGGAAGATGAATGAATGGAATTATAATCAACTAAGGCACTTAGTAAGCACAATACCACACCCACTGAGAGATGAAACGAAATTAACCGCACTGGAAAATAAAAATGAAATACCATTGAAAAACGGAACATCAAAAATTTATAGTACACTGACAGATTTGGAAGCACAAGAAAGACCAGAATACATAAATCAATGGGAAAAAGAAATGAATATAAAAATAGATAACCAAAAAGTGGAAAAAATGATAGAAATGGGATATAATAAGGCCTGGGACATGAAGACTATTGAAATGAATTATAAACTAGTATCAAGATGGTATATGACCCCAGTAAGAATACACAGATTTCATCAAGACAAAACCTCTTTGTGTTGGAGAAAATGTGGCCAAATAGCAACGATCATACACATATGGTGGGAATGCCCAATAATAATGGAGTACTGGAAGGAAGTGTTAAATAACATAAAAGAAATAACTGAAGAAGAAATAGAACAAAACATCTGGACTTGCCTCTTCCATATCTATAATAAACCTAAGAAACAATATAGAAAATCAATAGTACCTAACCTCCTGAATGCGGCCAAGGCCTTAATTTCCAAGAATTGGCTAAAAAGTGGAAAACCAGACATTAGAAACTGGCTAAAGGAAATAGATTATCACTACAAAATGGAAGGAGGAGAGAAAAGGGATAATAGTAGATGGGAAAGTTGGAAAAAATACAAAGTCTCAGACATTTATTTAGATAAGATAAAAGAAAGAATAGGTGCAGAGCCAAGTGGATAAATAAATAACATAAAGGAACGGACCAAACACAGGGGAGGGGGAGGGGGGGTGGGGGGAAATAAGAGGGACTGAGAGAGAATAAGATAATAGTGGGTTCATATTTATAGGAGGCGTTTTGTCGTCGATTTTTAAAATTATTAAATAATATCCTAGAAGGGAAAAACAATAAAGATGTGACGGAAACAATCCACAATGATGTGAAAAATGAGAAGAGATAAAGTTTGACATATAAAGTTGAAATAATGTCTCTCAGAAAAATTTTCGCTGAAGTGGAAAAAAAAAAAAAAAAAAAGCAGTTAAAGCGACGCAGTGCCGAATTGTAAAAAGTGCTCTGGTCAGGAAGGGGGTAAAACCTTCCGGGGCTGAAGTGGTTAAAGGAATATTTCACTTTTTTTTTCACTTTAAGCATCATTAAAATCACTGCTCCCGAAAAAACGGCCGTTTTTAAAACTTTTTTTTGCATTGATACATGTCCCCTGGGGTAGGACCCGGGTCCCCAAACCCTTTTTAGGACAATACCATGCAAATTAGCCTTTAAAATTAGCACTTTTGATTTTGAACATTCGAGTCCCATAGACTTGAATGGGGTTATAACGTTTGTGCAAATTTTCGGTCCGTTCACAGGTTCTGGTGCGAACCGAACCGGGGGGTGTTCGGCTCATCCCTATACATGGGTAAGTCAAATTTAGGAGTAAGATGGAAGTTGTTCAAAGTAATGATCAAATTATTCTTTACCCATCAAGTTATTAGTGCCAGATGAAGATCCACAACCCAGTAGGAGCATCCAGGAAATAGATCACGCATCTCCCACCAAAATAGTGTAATATGTGAGAGTGATAAAGGCTGATCTATCTTCCAAAGAGGGAAGGATGATCAATGGTGATGGTTCAAGATAATGATTCAAGATGGAGATAAAGGGATCAAGATCGCTTTTCTCTATAAATTACCCTTTTTATTTTAATTTTTGATTTCCTAGAATCCTCAGATCTAAGGACTAGTTTGGAGGGCATAGTTTGGAATATTTACTCACATTACCAATTAACTGATTGTTTGCACTAGGGTTGCACCGATACTGAAACTAGTATTGGTATGGGTGCCAATACCAAGCATTTGCATGAGTACTTGTACTCATGCAAATGCTTGACCGAATACCTGGGCAGTCAGGATGATAGCTGTGGCGGTGGGGGAGCTACAATCACCGATCTCCCTGTATAGATTTCAATAAAGCATCTGACAGCTGTTTCTCCTCCTCTCCCTCCCGTAGCTTTGAGCTGCTTTATTGAAAGCCACACAGGGAGATCGGTGTTGTAACTACCCCATCGCCGCACCAATCCTCCCTGACTGTTCCCTGTATCCTCCTCCAGTCCCCCTCCATGTCCTACTCTGTGTGCTCCTTCAGTTCCCCCGTGTCCTCCACCGTGCACTCCTCCCTTTGCTCCTCCGGTTCCCCCCGTGTCCTCCTCCGGGCCCCTCTTTGTACTCCTCCGCCCTCCCCTGTCCCAGATCTGTCAGGATGGAGAGCGGAGGAAGGAGCCGATAAATCTGTCATTTACCGGCTCCTTCTTTTAATGAATGGACAGAGTCCCAGGGATTTGCCAGGGATGTATTTTGGGCCCTTTTTAAATATTGGTGCTACATTGGCTTTTCTTTAATCACCTGGTACCATTCCAGTCAGTAGACTGTCAGTAAAAATTAGGAACAATGGTCTGGCAATTGCTTGACTGAGTTCCCTAAGTACCCTCGGGTGCACGCCATCTGGTCCCGGTGATTTATTAATGTTAAGTTTCTCAAGTCTAATTTTAATTCTGTCCTCTGTTAACCATGGAGGTGCTTCCTGTGATGTGTCATGAGGATAAACACTGCAGTTTTGGTTACTGAAGCCCCCGATTCACTCATGAAGACTGAGGAGAAGAATAAATTCAATAACTTCGCCATCTCCCCATCCATTGTAACCAGATGTCCTTCCTCATTCTTTATGACGCCAATATGGTCTGTCCTCCCTTTTTTATTATTTACATACTTAAAGAATTTCTTTGGATTTTTTTTTGCTCTCCTCCGCTATGTGTCTTTCATGTTCTATCTTAGCCGTCCTTATTGCACCCTTACATTTCTTGTTCCATTCTTTATAAAGTCTGAATGCTGATGACGATCTCTTTTAATTGTATTACCCAATGGGATGCATTGGCTAATGCCCTTATTTAATATGATCTTAAAGCAAACCCATCTCTCCTCCGTGTTCTTTGGTCCTAAGATTTTATTCCAATTTATGCCTTCTAGCAAGGTTTGTAGTTTAGGGAAGTTGGCTCTTTTGAAATTCAGTGTCTTTGTATTCCCCTTATGTTTCCTATTTGTCTGATTTATACAGAAGCCAATTGACCTGTGATCGCTGTTGCCTAAATTGCTCCATATTTCCACCATGATCAGGTCTGTATTGTTGGTAATCAGTAGATCCAGTAATGCTTTATTTCTAGTTGGTGCATCTACCATCTGACCCATAAAATTGTCCTGCAAGACATTTAGGAACTGGCGAGCCTTAAGCCTACCCATAAGGATTCCACCTCCTCCCTACCTCCCTTAGTGATGGCATCTCTCACATTCACTTGTACATTATTCTTGATATTTAGGCATACCCCTCCCCCTTTTTTACCCTCTCTATCCTTTCGATAAAGGGTACAGTATACCCTTGAATGGTTGCCAGCCAATCATGAGAGCTGTTATTATTATTATTATTATTATTATTCAGGATTTATATAGCGCCAACAGTTTACGCAGCGCTTTACAATATAAAAGGGAGACAATACAGTTATAATATAATACAATACAATACAATAGGATTAAGAGGGCCCTGCTCAGAAGAGCTTACAATCTAATAGGGTGGGGCAGGTGGTACAAAAGGTTGTAACTGTGGGGAATGAGCTGGTGGAAGTGGTAGGAGATTAGTTGGAGACGTGATAGGCTTTCCTGAAGAGATGAGTTTTCAGGGATTGCCTGAAGGTAGCAAGAGTAGGGGATAGCCGGATAGATGGAGGTAGCGAGTTCCAGAGGATGGGAGAGGCTCTGGAGAAATCCTGGAGACGAGCATGGGAGGAGGAGATGAGAGAGCTTGAAAGCAGGAGGTCTTGAGGATAGCGGAGAGGACGATTTGGATGATATTTGGAGACAAGATTAGTGATGTAGCTTGGGGCAGAGTTGTGAATGGCTTTGTATGTTGTGGTTAGAATTTTGAATTTAATTCGCTGGGTGATTGGGAGCCAGTGTAGGGATTGAAGTAGAGGGTTGGCAGACACTGAGCGGTTGGTAAGGTGGATAAGTCTGGCAGCAGCATTCATGATAGACTGAAGAGGGGATAGCCTATGGAGCGGTAGGCCAATGAGAAGGGAGTTGCAATAGTCAAGGCGAGAGATAACAAGGGAGTGAATGAGGAGCTTGGTGGTTTCATTTGTTAAAAAAGGGCGAATTTTAGAGATGTTACGGAGGTGAATTCTACAAACTTTTGACAATGATTGGATTTGAGGCTGAAATGACAAGTCGGAGTCTAGGATTACACCTAGTACCCTGGCGTGAGGGGAGGGACTGATGGTTGCATTGTTGATTTTGATGGAAAAGTCATGGAGGGGGGCACGGGGGGCGGGGGGGAATATTAATAGCTCAGTTTTAGAGAGATTTAGTTTAAGGAAGTGGTGCGACATCCATGCTGATATGTCAGTTAGTAAGTTAGTAATGCGAGAGGAGACTGAAGGAGTGAGGTGAGGAGTAGACAGATAGATTTGGGTGTCATCAGCGTATAAGTGGTATTGGAAGCCGTGGGCAGTTATTAGGTGACCAAGGGAGGTGGTGTAGATAGAGAAGAGAAGGGGTCCAAGAACCGAGCCTTGGGGGACCCCCACAGAAAGGGGCAATGGAGAGGAGGAGACAGAGTTGTAGGTGACACTGAAGGAGCGCTGTGATAAATAGCCAGAGAACCAGGATAGAGCAGAATCTCGGAGGCCAAGGGAATGTAGTTTATTGAGAAGGAGCGGGTGGTCAACAGTATCAAAGGCCGCAGAGAGGTCAAGTAGTAGGAGTATGGAGTACTGGCTGTTGGTTTTAGCAGTTAGTAAATCGTTAGTGAGTTTTAGTAAGGTAGTTTCCGTGGAGTGCTGCGAGCGAAAGCCAGACTGTAAGGGGTCAAGAAGGTTATTTTCATTGAGGTAGGAGCTAAGACGGTTGTAGACTAAGCGTTCTAGAAGTTTAGAGGTGAATGGGAGTAATGAGATGGGTCTTAAGTTGTTCAGGTCGGTAGGGTCCAGTGAGGGCTTTTTAAGAATGGGAGTGATCTGTGCATGTTTTAGAGGGGAGGGGAAAATGCCACTAGAAAGGGAGAGATTAAAGATGTGGGTGAGGGAGCATAGGATAGAAGAAGAGGGTGACCGTAGTAGTTGTGAGGGAACAGGATCCAAGCTGTTGAACTAGGTCTCTGAAATTCCCACAAAATCCAAATCCTCCTTGTACAACAGTATCTCTAGTTCACCCATCTTGTCCGCCAGGCTCCTGGCATTGGTGAACATGCCACGTAGTTTAGACCGGTCGCATATTATCCTCTTATTGGGTGTTCCAAGATTGCAACTAGGACTTGCTACTATACTTACCTTGGGTTTATGTGCTTTGGGCAACCTACCACTAATGCCCCCAATACTACCCTCTGGAATATGTTCCGTGCTGACTATCTCTACCTCTGGACCCTCCACCCGTTGCCTAGTACCTGTGTATTGTGAGTACCTGAGTGTTGTCTGAGTAGTGTGTGTGGATTGTTAGTACTTGTGTATTGTGTGCATGTGTGCACTTTGGTTCAGCGAGTGCACATTGGTCAGCGAGTGCCTGTGCATTGTCTTGTTGAGTACTTGTGTATTGTCTTGTTGAGTACCTGTGTATTGTCTTGTTGAGTATTAGTGTCAGGAAGCTAGTTGTTAGGTAATTTGGACAGAGTATAATCCCCAATCCTCATTAAATTAGTAGGTACGATGCCTGGTGGGTGTGGAGATGCAACTCGGTGTACATCGGTGTATGCAATCCTTGATCATCCGATTGAGGGTGAATATGGCTGTGCAAAATGTAAGCACATTGTTTCCCTGGAAGCCCAGGTTCTGAATCTGGGGAAGCACTGAGAAATCCCTCCATACTAAAGGAGAGCCCGGAATGGACATGGCAGGTGCCGGCAGGGGCTAGCACAGAGGCGAGTGGAGACAAAGAGGTGCAGGCACTAGGAAAGAGTAGATGGGTGATAGCCAGGAAGGGTAGAGGGGGAAGTGCCAGGGAGACCGATCCAGGGATGGAGCATCCCAATAAGTACGCTCCATTGAGTGACATTGGTGAAACCAGTCAGGGACCAGCACTGCTGGAGCTGAGGGACTCTCCTAGCTGCCGGGGGAATAACTCCTCCAGTAAGTGTGGGGGGGAGCGAAGGGAAAGGAAAGACAGATTCTGGTGGTAGGGGACTCAATCCTTAGAAGGACAGAGAGGGCAATCTGTAACAAAGACCTGAAGCCCCGAACTGTATGTTGTTTACCGGGCGCTCAGGTTTGGCACATCACGGACCTGGTAAAGAGATTACTGGGAGGGGCTGGGGAAGACCCGGCTGTCACAGTGCACATTGGCACCAATGACAAAGTCAGAGGCAGATGGAGTGTCCTAAAGAATGATTTTAGGGACTTTGGAGCTAAATTGAGGAAAAGGATCTCCAAGGTACTATTTTCAGGAATACTACCGGTACATTGAGCCACACCAGAAAGGCAGAGGGAGATTAGGGAAGTAAAGAAGTCGCTGAAGAGTTGGTGTAGTAAGGAGGGGTTTGGGTTCCTGGAGGACTTGGCCGACTTCTCAGTAGATCACTAGTACTATAGAAGGAACAGACTGCACCTAAATGAGGAGGCTGAAGATTAGCTGGGAGTAAAGATGGCCAAGAAGTTAGAGGGGTTTTTAGTTTTTAAACTAGGCAACAGGAGGGAGGGCCCAGAGGTAGATATATTCAGCGTGGAACATATTCCAGAGGGTAGTATTGGGGGCGTTAGTGGTAGGTTGACTAAAGCACATAAACCCAAGGTATGTCCTAGTTTCAATCTCGGAACACTCAATAAGAGGATAGTATGCGACTGGTCTAAACTACATGGCATGTTCACCAATGCCAGGAGCCTGGCGGACAAGATGGGTGAACTAGAGATACTGTTGTACAAGGAAGATTTGGATTTTGTGGACATTTCAGAAACCTGGTTCAACAGCTCCCATGATTGGCTGGCAACCATTCAAGGGTATACCCTTTATCACAGGTAGGGATATGCTTCGTGTTCGAGTCGAACCCATGTTCGACTCGAGCATTGGCTGTTCGGTCGTTCGCGGAATTCCGAACGTTATTGGCCATTCGCGCCAAATTCGTGTGGCGCGCCACGGCCCATAATTCACTGCGGCATCACAGTGCATTGCTGGCTGATGATTGGCCATGCATGCACTATGACCCGCATGCTTGGCCAATCACAGCGCCATTGGTAGAGAGAGCTGTAATTGGCCAAAGCCAGGGTGGCTTTGGCCAATTATGGCTCAGGGAGTTTAGAACACGCCCCACATTATATAAGGCCGCCTGCACGGCGGCCGTGTGTAGTGTGTGTTCCGGCGTTGAGATACATAGATAGACAGAGAGACAGTGTCATTTCATTTGAGTTAGCTAGATTAGGCAGGACAATCAGTGAGTTAGCTGCACTTACAGTGTATTGTGTATATATATGCATCCAAGGTGTTGCATATATATATATATATATATATATATATATATATATATACACTGTATTCAGTTTAGCTAGATCCGTTCCTGTTATCTTCTTACTGACAGGCAGGCTTGTCATGTTACAGTATTTACAGCTACCTGAAGAAAATTGCTGGTGTTTTTTTGATCCTATTAGTACCACAGTCAGGCAGCTAGACTATTTACAGTTAGTGTAGTGCATCCTGCTCACAGTGTTCAGCTAAAACTACAAGTTAGTGTAGTGAGACCTCTGCACAGTGTTCAGCTAAAATTACAAGTTAGTGTAGTGCGTCCTGCTCACAGTGTTCAGCTAAAACTACAAGTTAGTGTGGTGCGTCCTCCTCACAGTGTTCATCTAAAGCTACAAGTTAGTGCAGTGTGTCCTGCTTACAGTGTTCAGCTAAAACTACAAGTTAGTGTGGTGCGTCCTCCTCACAGTGTTCATCTAAAACTACAAGTTAGTGTAGTGCGTCCTGCTCACAGTGTTCAGCTAAAACTACAAGTTAGTGTAGTGCGTCCTGCTCACAGTGTTCAGCTAAAACTACAAGTTATTTTTTTGCGAGCTCTGCACAGTGTTCATCTAAAGCTACAAGTTAGTGTAGTGCATCCTGCTCACGGTGTTCAGCTAAAACTAAAAGTTAGTGTGGTGCGTCCTCCTCACAGTGTTCAGCTAAAACTACAAGTTAGTGTAGTGAGACCTCTGCACAGTGTTCATCTAAAGCTACAAGTTAGTGCAGTGTGTCCTGCTCACAGTGTTCAGCTAAAACTACAAGTTAGTGTAGTGAGACCTCTGCACAGTGTTCATCTAAAGCTACAAGTTAGTGCAGTGCATCCTGCTCACAGTGTTCAGCTAAAACTACAAGTTAGTGTGGTGCGTCCTCAAAGTGTTCAGCTAAAACTACAAGTTAGTGTAGTGAGACCTCTGCACAGTGTTCATCTAAAGCTACAAGTTAGTGTAGTGCGTCCTGCTCACAGTGTTCAGCTAAAACTACAAGTTAGTGTAGTGAGACCTCTGCACAGGGTTCATCTAAAGCTACAAGTTAGTGCAGTGCGTCCTGCTCACAGTGTTCAGCTAAAACTACAAGTTAGTGTGGTGCGTCCTTCTCACAGTGTTCAGCTAAACCTACAAGTTATTTTTTGGCGAGCTCTGCACAGTGTTCACCTAAAGCTACCAGTAGAAGGTTGGTGGTGTTTTCCTGATCCTATCACTACCGCAGGCAGCTAAAAAAGCTACAAGTTAGTTTTTTGCAAGCTCTGCACAGTGTTCAGCTAAAGCTACCTGTAAAAGGTTGGTGGTGTTCTCATACTACAGGCAGGCAGTTGATTTTGCTAGCTGCAGTATCAGTATATATATATATATATATATATATATATATATATATATATATATATATATCCCAGCTTAGTGCAGCTACAGGCCATTAGTATGTCTGGAAGGCCAAGAAGGAGAGGCAGACAGTCACAAGCCAATTTAAGAGGGCAAGCAGGCTCTGTGTCTAGTGCTGGTTGTGGAGACGGTGCATCCTCATCAGCACGTGGCCGTGGGACACGCTTGGCCTTTTTTTCGGCAACTGGCCGTGTTAAGCCGCAACATGCGGAAGACTTTGTCGTGTGGGTGACCAAGCCGTCCTCATCCTCCTCATCCTCTCTCACCCATGCTCAGGGTACTTTGTCTGGAAAAGCAGTGGCCTCTTCCCTCGGCTCAATGTCATCATTGACTTCTTCCCTAGCCCCACCATGTCCTCCTGAGGAGTCCCTCGAACTGTTTGACCACAGTGTTGGGTACATGCTCCAGGAGGATGCCCAGCGTTTGGAAGGCTCTGATGATGATACTGAGCTCGATGAAGGCAGTAACATGAGCACGGACAGAGGGGGTGCCCAAGAAGGACAGCAATCTGGCAGTCATTATCCCCCTGCTGCAGCATACTGCCAGGTTTGTTCCAGTGATGAGGAGGGAGGCAGGATGCCCTCCAGGGGCCAGCCTAAAGGCAGCACACTGACTGCATCACACCCCAAAGCTCCACATGTGCAGGGCGCTGCAGTCTCTGTGCGTTATTCAAAAAGTTCTTTGGTGTGGGCCTTTTTTGAGACGAGTGCATCAGATTGCACCGCTGCTATTTGCAACATATGTCTCAAGCGTATCTCGCGTGGCCAAAACATCTCCCGCTTGGGTACCACTTGCTTGATCAGACATATGTTGACCTGCCATGCAGTTCGTTGGCAATCTAAAAGACCCACACCAAAGAACAAAGAGGACCTCTCCTTGCTCCTCATCAGCTGAGATCTCAAACCCCACTATACCTTCAGTCCTCTCTGAGACCTGCACTGAGAGGAATGAAGGTGTAGAATTAGGTGTGTCACAGCGAAGTACTTGTGGGCAATCTGCTTTCGGTACACCAAAGTCAGATTGTACCAGACAAATTTCCCTGCCCCAGCTGCTGCACCGCCAAAAGAAGTTTGCTCCCAGCCATCCACATGCCCAGCGGTTGAATGCTAGCTTGGCAAAATTGCTAGCACTTCAACTGCTGCCTTTTCAGTTGGTAGAATCTGCCCCCTTCCGTGAGTTTGTGGAATGTGCGGTTCCTTAGTGGCAGGTACCCAAACGCCACTTTTTCTCACGGAAGGCGATTCTGACTCTCTACCAGCATGTGGAAGGCAATGTCCATGCCTCGCTGGACAGGGCGGTCAGCGGTAAGGTGCTTATTACCGCTGACTCATGGTCCAGCAGGCATGGACAGGGACGTTACCTAAGTTTCACGGCGCATTGGGTGACTCTGCTGGCAGCTGGGAAGGATGCAGGACAAGGTGCAGTAGTGTTGGAGGTTGTTCCGCCACCACGCCTCCAAAATGCCACTACTAATGATTGTGACACACCTCTCTCCTCCACCCCTCCTCTTCTTCTTCCTCCATGGCCTCTTCCTGTGCTTTTTCCTTGGAACCAGCGGTGCTCCGTAGCCGTTCAAGGGGCTACGCAAGTACGCAGGCCAAAAGATGCCATGCGGTGCTGGAGCTGGTGTGCTTGGGGGACAGGAGCCACACTGGGGCAGAGGTTCTGTCAGCTCTGCAGGGGCAGGTTTAGAGGTGGTTGATGCCACGCCAACTTAAGGCAGGAATGGTGGTTTGCGACAATGGCACCAACCTCCTCTCTGCCCTCCGACAGGGACAAATGACCCATGTGCCCTGTTTGGCTCACGTCCTTAACTTGGTGGTGCAGCGGTTCCTGGGCAGGTATCTGGGCTTACAGGATGTCCTAAGGCAGGCCAGGAAAGTCTGTGTGCATTTCCGCCGGTCATATAATGCCAGTGCTCGGCTGGCGGACCTCCAAAAGGAGTTTAACCTGCCCAAGAACTGCCTAATCTGTGACATGCCCACCAGGTGGAACTCAACGTTGGCCATGCTGCAGCAGAGGGCCATCAATGAGTACCTGTGCGACTATGGCACCAGGACAGGGTCAGGGGAGCTTGTTTTTTTTCCCCACGCCAGTGGGCCATGATCAGGAATGCATGCACTGTCCTGTCACCATTTGAGGAGGCCACGAGGATGGTGAGCAGTGCACGCATCAGTGACACTGTCCCCCTTGTCCATCTGTTGGAGCACACGCTGCATGGAATAATGGACAGGGCACTTGAGGCAGAACAGAGGCAGGAAGAGGAGGACTTCCTTAGGTGTCAAGGCCCCCTTTATCCAGACAGTGTTCCTGCGTGCCCGCCGATCACACAGGAAGAGGACGAGGAGGAGGAGGAGGAGGAGGAGGAGGAAGATTGTGTCAGTATGGAGGTGGAGCCTGGCACTCAGCATCAGCAGCAGTCTTTAAGGGATCAGTCCCAAGAAACACATGGACTTGTACGTGGCTGGGAGGAGGTGGCTGCGGACTATGTCGTCCTTAGTGACCCAGAGGAATTCCGGACTGAATGCCTCAGCAAACCTACGCTGCATGGCCTCCCTGATCCTGCAAAGCCTGCGTAAGGATCCTCGTATTCGTGGTATCAAGGAAAAGGACCAATACTGGCTGGCAACCCTCCTTGATCCACGTTACAAGGGTAAGGTTGCGGACCTTATCTTGCCATCGCAGAGGGAGCAGAGGATGAAACATCTTCGGGAGGCCTTGCATAAAAGTCTGTGCAATGCGTTCCCAGAGACTGGGAGGTTACAAACTCCTGTTTCTGGACAACGTGTTGCTGAGGCTTTGGTCAGTCAAAGAAGGAGCGGTGGAGAAGGTGGCCATCTGACCGATGCGTTCAGACAATTTTTTGGTCCGCAGCCCCAAGGTATGATCGGTTCCAGCAACGATCGCCAGCGTCTGTTTTACATGGTGCAGGAATACCTAGGGGCAAGATCTGACTTGGACACCTTTCCCACCAAAAATCCTCTGGGTTACTGGGTCTTGAGGATGGATCACTGGCCAGAGCTTGCACAGTATGCAATTGAGCTACTGGCCTGTCCTGCATCCAGCGTTCTTTTGGAACGCACATTCAGTGCTGCTGGAGGCTTTGTAACCGATCACAGGGTGCGTCTGTCCACCGACTCGGTCGATCGACTGACCTTCATAAAAATGAATCAGTCTTGGATCACCACCAGCTACCAAGCACCTGATGCTGATGTAACCGAATAATTTTTTTTGAAATCTCAGATCCCTTCAAAGACTGCCTATGCTGATGCTGAGTGACTATTCCTGAGTAATTATCCTCTTCCTCCTCAATGATCATGCTGATAGCTTGTAAGAACATTTTTGGTTCTGGGTGCCACCACCAGTGCCTAAGGCCCAATTTTTCAGCCCCTGTTTAACAGGGGCGTGTAAATACAATTTTTGATGCAATACTTTTCAGCAGGGCTCATTTCTGCGTTCCAACTAGAGTATCTGTGAGGGGTTGCAGTGTTGTGGCACCAGCACCAGTGCCTAAGGCCCAATTTTTCAGCCCCTGTTTAGCAGGGGCGTGTAATTACAATTTTTGATGCAATACTTTGCAGCAGGGCTCGTTTCTGCGTTCCAACTAGAGTATCTGTGAGGGGTTGCAGTGTTGTGGCACCACCACCAGTGCCTAAGGCCCAATTTTTCAGCCCCTGTTTAACAGGGGAGTGTAATTACAATTTTTGATGCAATACTTTGCAGCAGGGCTCGTTTCTGCGTTCCAACTAGAGTATCTGTGACGGGTTGCAGTGTTGTGGCACCAGCACCAGTGCCTAAGGCCCAATTTTTCAGCCCCTGTTTAACAGGGGCGTGTAATTACAATTTTTGATGCAATACTTTGCAGTAGGGCTCGTTTCTGCATTCCAACTAGAGTATCTGTGAGGGGTTGCAGTGTTGTGGCATCAGCACCAGTGCCTAAGGCCCAATTTTTCAGCCCCTGTTTAACGGGGGTGTGTAATTACAATTTTTGATGCAATACTTTGCAGCAGGGCTCGTTCCTGCGTTCCAACTAGAGTGTCTGTGAGGACTTACAGTGTTGTGGCACCAGCACCAGCACCACCACCAAAGGCCCAATTTTTCTGCCCTTGTTCAACAGGGGCATGTAATTACATTTTTTGATCTAATATTTCACAGCAGGGCCCATTTCTGCGCCCACCAAGAGCGAGTGAGGACTTACAGTGTTGTGGCACCAGCACCATCACCACCAAAGGCCCAATTTTTCTGCCCCTGTTCAACAGGGACATGTAATTACAATTCTTGATCTAATATTTCACAGCAGGGCCCTGTGAGGGCTTACAGTGTTGTGGCCACAACAACACCTAAGGCCCAAATTTCTGCGTATATAGGGCAGGCCCCTACTTTCAAACATCTAACTTACAAATGAGTCCTACTTGCAAACGGAAGGAGACAACAGGAAGTGAGATGAAATCTACCCCTAGGAAGGGAAATTCTCTCCTGTAAGAGTTAATATGGGAAAAACATTCTCCTTTCCACTGATGATTTCCAATCCTTGTTCCACTAAAAAAAAACAAATTTTCAAAAAACATTTGTCATTGGGACAAAATGTGAGGTGAAATCTTCTGAAGAGGAGGACAGACAGCAAAACAAATGTCACAGGGGTGATAACCCTTCCCTATGTTTTCCAAAAAGCTTAAAAAAGATTTTTTGGCTGGAGCAAAACACGTTAAAAATGTACCAGTTCAAAATTACAAACAGATTCTACTTAACAACAAACCTTCAGTCCCTGTCTTGTTTGCACCGCCTGTATACTGCTGTTCAGAGTATATAGGGCCTGGTGGCCCCACAAATTTCCTTATTTTAATTTGGGTGCGGGGTTCCCCTTAATATCCATACAAGACCCAAAGGGCCTGGTAATGGACTGGAAGGTACCCATGCCGTTTGTCTCACTGATTTTCATCCATATTGCCAGGACCCGACATTACATTAAACCCGCAAGCAGTTTTAAATGACATTTTTAACTTAAAAAATGACATTTTGTGCAGGGACTGTTCTAAGCATGGGAAACACGCACCACTTTACAGGCATACTATAGACACCCCCCAGGTATGATATTTAAAGGAATATTTCACTTTTTTTTTTACTTTAAGCATCATTAAAATCACTGCTCCCAAAAAAACGGCCGTTTTTAAAAGTTTTTTTTGCATTGATATATGTCCCCTGGGGTAGGACCCGGGTCCCCAAACCCTTTTTAGGACAATACCATGCAAATTAGCCTTTAAAATTAGCATTTTTGATTTTGAACGTTCGAGTCCCATAGACGTCAATGGGGTTCTAACGTTCCTGCATATTTTCGGTCCATTCGCAGGTTCTGGTCCGAACCGAACCAGAGGGTGTTCGGCTGATCCCTAATCACAGGGATAAAGAGGGTAAAAAAAGGGGAGGGGTATGCCTATATATCAAGAATAATGTACTGGGTAGAGCTCCAAAGGGATGAAGCTAAGGGGAAAATAATACTGGGAGTATGCTATAGGCCTCCTAACCTGAGGGAGGAGGGGGAGATGGATCTCCTATCACAAGTTGGATTAGCAGCAAGGATGGGAAGTGTTATCATAATGGGGGGTTTAAATTATCCAGACATAGACTGGGTAGAGGGAACCACGCATTCGTCTAAGGCTCGCCAGTTCCTAAATGTCTTGCAGGACAATTTTATGGGTCTGATGGTAGACGCACCAACTAGAAATAAAGCGTTACTGGATCTACTGATTACCAACAATACAGACCTGATCACAGATGTGGAAATAGGGGGCAATTTAGGAAACAGCGATCACAGGTCACTTGGCTTCAGTACAAATCACACAAATAGGAAACAAAAGGGGAATACAAAGGCACTGAATTTCAAAAGAGCCAACTTCCCTAAACTATGAACCTTGTTAGAAGGCATGAATTGGGATAAAATCTTAGGAACAAAAAATACGGAGGAGAGATGGGTTTGCTTTAAGAGCATATTAAATAAGGGCATTAGCCAATGCAACCCATTGGGTAATAAATTTAAAAGAGCGAACAAAAGTCCTTAACGCCAATGTAAAAATGCATATAAAAGCAAAGGAGAAGGCCTTCAAAAAATACAAGGTTGAGGGATCATCATCAGCATTCAGACTTTATAAAGAATGCAACAAGAAATGTAAGGGTGCAATTAGTGCGGCTAAAATAGAACACGAGAAACACAAAGCGAAGGAGAGCAAAAAAAAAATCCCAAGAAATTCTTTAAATATGTAAACAGCAAAAAAGGGAGAACAGACCATATTGGCCCCATAAAGAATGAGGAATGACATCTGGTTACAAAGGATGGGGAGATGGCGAAGGTATTGAATTTATTCTTCTCCTCAGTCTTCACGAGGGAATCGGAGGGCTTCAGTAACCAAAACTGCAGTGTTTATCCTCATGACACATCACAGGAAGCACCTCCATGGTTAACAGAGGACAGAATTAAAATTAAACTTGGGAAACTTAACATTAACAAATCACCGGGACAAGATGGCTTGCACCCAAGGGTACTTAGGGAACTCAGTCTAGTAAGTGCCACACCATTGTTCCTAATTTTTACTGACAGTCTACTGACTGGAATGGTACCAGGTGATTGGGGAAAAGCCAATGTAGCACCAATATTTAAAAAGGGCCCAAAATACATCCCTGGGAATTTACAAACCAGTTAGCCTAACATCAATAGTATGTAAACTCTTGGAGGGGATGATAAGGGACTATATACAAGATTTTAGTAACGAGAACGGTATCATTAGCAATAATCAGCATAGATTCATGAAGAATTGTTCTTGACAAACCAATCTATTAACCTTCTATGAGGAGGTGAGTTGCCATCTAGATAAAGGAAGGCCCGTAGACGTGGTGTATCTGCATTTTGCAAAGGCATTCGACACAGTTCCCCATAAACGTTTACTGTACAAAATAAGGTCCATTGGCATGAACCATAGGGTGAGTACATGGATTGAAAATTGGCTACAAGAGCAAGTTCAGAGGATGGTGATAAATGGGGAGTACATGAAAGGGTCAGGGGAGGGTAGTGGGGTCCCCCAGGGTTCTGTGCTGGGACCAATCATATTTATTGTGTTCATAAACGACCTGGAGGATGGGGTAAACCGTTCAATCTCTGTATTTCCGGACGATACTAAGCTAAGCAGGGCAATAACTTCTCCGCAGAATGTGGAAACCTTGCAAAAAGATCTGAACAAATTAATGGGGTGGGTAACTACATGGCAAATGAGGTTCAATGTAGAAAAATGTAAAATAATGCATTTGGGTGGCAAAAATATGAATGCAATCTATACACTGGGGGGAGAACCTCTGGGGGAATCTAGGATGGAAAAGGACCTGGGGGTCCTAGTAGATAATAGGCTCAGCAATGGCATGAGGATATTATAGTTATTATAGTTAGTTATGAGGAAAGGTTATTCCCTCTGGAGAAGAGACGCTTGAGAGGGGCTATGGTTTCAACTCATAAATATCGTACTGGTGACCCCACAATAGTGATAAAACTTTTTCGCTGAAGGGAGTTTAACAAGACACGTGGCCACTCATTAAAATTAGAAGAAAAGAGGTTTAACCTTAAGCTACGTAGAGGGTTCTTTACTGTAAGTGTGGTTAGGATGTGGAATTCCCTTCCACAGGCGGTGGTCTCAGCGGGGAAAATCAATAGTTTCAAAAAACTATTAGACAAGCACCTGAACGACCGCAACATACATAGTTACATAGGTGAGTTTGAAAAAAGACACAAGTCCATCAAGTCCAAACCATGTGTGTGATTATACAGTATGTCAGTATTACAATTTATATCCCTGTATGTTGCGGTCATTCAGGTGCTACAGAAATATATATTGTAATACTGACCTATAATCACACACATAGATTGGACTTAATGGATTTGTGTCTTTTTTCAACCTCACCTACTATGTAACTATGTAATCTCACCAAAGCCCCCCCAACATTGTTGATAAAAAATAAAAAAAAATAAAAAAAAGGAAACATTGTAAATTTGTAATAAATAAGTAAAATGTAAAAAATAATTAAAATAAAAAAGTAAATAAATACCCCACACACACACACACACACACACACACACACACACACACACACACACACACACACACACACAATATATATATATATGTATATATATTTATATATATATATATCAAATTTGAAAATCATTTTTCCTGATGCCTCCATGGCAGCACACACTGGGTTGTGACTCCGCCCCCACAACCTGACAGGATTGGTTAGCTATAAATTTGAAGGGGAGACACCCCGCTGCATTCTCTTTTTTATCCTCACCTGACAGATTGGGATAAGCGAGGTTGCTCCTGCTGTCAAGATTAAAGAAAAAGCCTCTTACCGCACTTGCCCAGCAGGTTCAAGCCTCTCCTGTTTGGAAGTCCCTCCTGTACAGCCTCTAAAGGAGCTTCTATGGAGGGAACCCCCGGTCTGGTGGTCTCAGGGGGCGTCTGGATGTCTGGCACAGTAAGCTTTAAAGAAGCTTCATATTTTGCAGTGGTCTCCTCTCTATTATGCCTGTACCTTTTTTCTTTTAGCAAGTAGATTTTTTCCCCTGCTTAGGGGGATTGCTGGCACCTGTTGTCCACCACTGTGGAACCGAAATGGCCGCCGATGCTCCTCCTCTGCTCTGCACGTTCTCTATTGTGTTCAGTGCTAGGTACTGCCTTGGGAAGGTTATGCCGTTTTCCAAGATGGAGCCGAGGCGTTCGGGACGCTCTGCACATCCGCCGGAGCCTCATTTTGCCGCGACGGCGGCGCCAAGTTTAAAAACACAGTGATTCTCTGTGTTTTTGCTGAGGCTATTTAAAAAACTTGGATTTCGCCATGTATTGCACTGCTTTGCCAGAAACTAACTCAGCAAACTCAGGTAAGTCGGATCTACTACTCCAGACTCTCTTCAGCCTTTTAAAAAAAAAAAAAAAGAAATCTTTTTATTTTTTTAATGTTTTTCCTTATTACTCTTCAGACTTACTGTCACTATTGCTATGGAGACCACTGCCCACGCAGACCACCATCAGCAAACGAGGTAAGAGGCCATCCGTCTTTGGTTTGTATTGAAGAAGGGGAGAGAAAAAGAGAGCCGGACCACTAAGGCTGCGTTTTTGGCAGCCCTACCAGGTCAAGAGTCGCAAGTTCCAGGCATGAAAGAAGATCAAGTCATGCCTCAAGCAAGAGGTCCCGCAGAGGCCGTTCAAGATCTTCCTCCCGCCACCGAAGACATAGCCGCTCACGTCACAGCCACTCACGATGCAGCCGCTCCCGTCATAGTCGGTCACACCGCAGACGGTCACCTTCATCACACTGCACAAGCCGCCACACCCGTCCTGCAGCAAATGCTTGCTGGGTATGCGGCACGCCGGCCTTGCCAGATAAACTAGTCTGCCAATCCTGCTTCAATGAAGCAACAAAGGAAAAAGAACTAGACGCAAGAGTGACTACGGAGCTCATAAGAGAATCTGTACTAGAATCCATAAGGGAGACAACGGCACCACTAACGGATAGGCCTACTCCCAGCACATCGGCAGCGGATGACCATCAACCCCAGGCATCAGAATCCTCCTCAGGAGATGAGGACCAGGAGATGTCAGCAGGCTTTGATTTTTCCCTTGTAGAGCCTTTTGCAAAGTCAGTTAAGGAAGCGATCGGCTGGGAAGAAGATAAAGTGGAACCGCAGAAAGTTCGGAAATATTTCCCAAATTTAAGAAAAGATCCAGAAAACTTCCCTTTTATAGGGAAACTGGAAGATCTAATTAAAGATGAGTGGGAAAGATCTGATAAGCGGTCCAGTCTCACCAACAGACTGGCAAAGATGTATCCTTTGAAAGAGTCGAAAGTTAATTCATTGATGAACGCCCACTGTAGTCGACTCCTCCTTGATGCGTCTTGCACGGCATGTCACTCTGCCTATTGAAGACGCAGTTTCCTTTCGGGATGTTCTTGATCGGAAATTGGATCTGGAATTAAAAAAAGCATATTCCACGGCTGGGGGCGCTTGCAGGCCAGCAATTACCACAGCAGCAGTGGCTAAAGCCATATCAGGTTGGGCAACCCGGGTGGAGAAGGATCTTCAAGATAGCGCTGAAGTAGACAAAATAATCTCTTCTCTTCAGGAGATCAAGTTGGCAGGCGACTTCGTGGCAGAAGCTTCAGTCAATATTATAAGATCCTCAGCAAGATCAATGCTAGCCTCAGTCACGGCAAGAAGGGCCCTGTGGCTGAAACCATGGATGGCCGATACTGCATCTAAAACAAACTGGTGCAGAATTCCTTACAATGGCTCAAACTTGTTCTGGTCTAAATTGGATGCCGCTATCTCCAAGGTAACAGGAGGGGAGTCGGGATTAATTCCCTCAGACAGGAGACCCAAGGCCCAAAAGGGTCCGTCCTACAGATGCAACCTTCCCGATAAATACAAGAAAGCTAGATCCTACCGCCCCGGTAGGGAGTTTAGAAGGGACTGTAAAAATACAAGACCTTCCTTCCTAAGGACGCAGAAGTCCAAGCCTACCCTGGCAGGGGAGCAGCAGAAGTTCTTTTGAAGGTTCGCCTGCCCACCCAGCACAGGTGGGCGCCAGACTCAAGAACTTCGTACAGATCTGGTCAAGTCATATAAAGGATCTGTGGACTCTATCCACAATCAAATTTGGACACAAATGGAAGTTTATGGGCAGACTTCCGGGAAATCACTTTCAATCAACCAGACTGCCATCTTCACTAATCAAGAGGAAGTTACTAATAAAATATATAGTAGAATTGAAGGAAAAAGCAGCAATTCTGGAAGTTCCATCAGGTCAAAAGGGGAGGGGTTTCTATTCCCACCTATTTTTGGTAAAGAAGAAGACCGGAGACTTACGCCCTGTACAGGAACATAAAAATAGAGGCTTTCAAAATGGAGAGCCTTCAGTCCAAAATTCTGGAAGAGAACCTGGGCGACTGGATGCTATCAGTAGATTTATCGGACGCTTACTTATATATTCCGATTCATCCTGCCTTTCAAAAGTTCCTCCGATTCGCCATCAACAAAAGTCACTTACAATTCCAGTGCCTCCCTTTCGGCATCTCGTCGGCTCCCAGGACATTTACCAAGGTCCTCCTTCCCTTGGTTGCATTCCTCAGGGAAAAGGGTCTTCGAGTCCACCATTATCTGGATGACATCCTGCTCTTAGCAGAGCATCGAGAAACTTTGCTGTGTCATCGGAAGATCCTACTCACGACTCTCCAGGACTTTGGTTGGCTAGTCAATTGGAAAAAGAGCAGTCTGCAACCCACGCAAAATATGGTATTCCTGGGAGCGGATCTGAACACCAAATTGAACAGGGTACAACTCCCTCAGGAGAAGGTCCAGCCTCTAATACAGAAGATGCGGAGATTACTGTCAGCGAGGCATCTACCAGCCAGAACCTGCTTGAGTGTGCTAGGCTCCATGTCTGCAAATCTACCCATGATGCAGTGGTCACAGTGGCACATGAGAGTCCTGCAAAACTCCTTTCTAAGGCAGTGGGATAGAGTATCGATGCGCCAGACCATTACCATTTCAAGACCAATGAAGCAATCAGTATGGTGGTGGACACACTCAACCAACCTCAGAAAATACAAGCTGATAGTTCCTCCAGACCCGGTAATAGTCACTTCGGATGCCTGTCAGGGCGGCTGGGGAGCTCACTGTCAAGATCAAGCAGTGCAGGGCCGATGGCAGTTCCAGGCCCAGAATATAGTATCAAATATACTGGAACTCAGGGCAGCTTTCCAGGCTCTCATGGCATTTGCACCAGCCCTCAGAGGGAAGAACGTACTTATCTGGATGGACAACAAGGTGGCAGTGTCCTACATCTAGAAGCAGGGGGGTACCAAGAGTCTCACACTGATGGAGGAAGTCCATCCTATCTTGGAATGGGTACAGGCACACCTAACAGACTTAAAAGCAATATATGTTCCTGCGGCACAGAACATGTTAGCCGATTATCTGAGTCGAGAGACTCTCTCGAACAACGAATGGTCCCTGAGCCTCCAGGCCTTCTCACTTCTTACGGAAACATGGGGAATGCCAGAGATCGACTTAGCAGCCACACCTGCGAATACGAAGTGTCGGAGGTTTCTGTCCAGAGCGTCGTTCCCTTCAGCCGAGGGAATAGATTGTCTAATTCACCCATGGAACTTCAAGTTGGGGTACATATTTCCGCCAACTCCATTAATTGCAAGATTCCTGTCCAGGATTCAGAGATCCTCAGCCACAGTAATCACAGTAATCCCTCTTTGGCCGAGAAGACCATGGTTCACGACCCTATTGCAGCTCAGCCTTCAACCTCCAATCCATCTTCCGGTAACCCCCGATCTGCTATTTCAAGGCCAATTTCTACACCCAGCTCCAGAGAAGTTGCATCTGACGGCCTGGAAGTTGAAAGGGCTAGTTTAGGGGAACAAGGCTGTTCTCAGGAAGTAATATCAACCCTGATGCAAGCCAGGAAGAATACCACCAACACCACCTATACAAGAATTTGGAGCAAGTTATTTTCCATGGCACAGAAGAAGGGATGGGACCCCATTGCTCCAGAACCCTCTCAAATCTTAGTGTTCCTCCAGTCAGGAATCGACAAAGGCTTAAGTTCAAGTACCTTTAATGTACAAGTATCCGCCTTGTCGGCCAAAACAGGCACTAGATGGGCATTACATCCTCTGATAATCCAATTCCTGAGAGCCTGTCTGAAAATCAAACCTCCCAAGAAACCAGCTTTTCCATCATTGGATCAGTAGTTCTCGATGCCTTCACCAATCCTCTTTTTACTCCATCTGAATCGATCTCACTGTGTGATCTAACTCTAAAACTTTCTTTTCTCATTGCAATTACATCAGCAAGGAGGGTATCTAAAATCCAAGCACTGATGGCATCGGAACCTTACTTAGTATTCTTTCCTGACAAAGTAGTACTAAGACCCTCAGACCGCTTCATCCGAAGGTAGCAACTTCCTTCCACTACAACCAAGACATTGTCTTACCATCCTTTACTACAGATCAACCCTGAGAGATATATTAATAGTATCGGTCAGTGGTTGTGAAATGGATCCAGCATGCCCATGTAATTGGACATTTGTGTATTCTGTCTTGCGAGATATGGATCAACTCTTCCATTTCTTTAATTATGGAGATCCTCGCAAACCATTCCCGTATTGCTGGGGTATGAGTGGAGCACCAATGTTTGGGGATACAAAGTCTGGCAGCATTGACCATATGCATGGCCAAGGACTTGTAATAGTCTTTTTTGGATAGCGATGTATGGTGCAGGAGGAATTGGGCCGAGGTGAAGTCTAGGGTGAATGTGGTGATATGTGTAATGAGACTGTGGACCTCCTTCCAAAAGGGCTGGAGACACTCACAATCCCCCCACACATGGAGCATAATGCCTACCCCCGACCCGCATCTCCAACATGTATCAGGAATGCTAGGGGAGAATTTGTGAAGATGTGATGGGGTTCTGTATCATCTGATGACCACCTTGTAGCCATTTTCTTAAATGACCATGTTTAATGAACTTTTGGGTGCATATTTATATATAGTGTTCCAGTCCTCAGTTGATAGGGGCGTGTGCGGGTTTGTGTCCAGGAAGTTTGTGAGGGGGCTGGAGTCTGAGTTGGAACCTCCGAGAGGAGGGTGTAGAGGAGAGAGATTAAATGTCTTTGTGGAACTTTGCGGTGACAGAGTGACTGATGGGCATGGGTCGTAAGGAAGTGTCAAATTTGTCTATAAGTCTAAAAGGAGAATGAGGACGCCCTAATGGTAGATTTTAGCTTTTGGAAGGGTATTGGTATCTTGTTAGAGTAGAACTGGAGGGCAAGTACATCCTCAAATGGCCACTCATTATGCAAAAAGGTGTTAGATTCACCCGGGGGAAAGTCAGGGTTCCCTCTTAATGTGGTTAGGGGGCTCGGAAGAGGGGCAAAAGTCCCACAGAGTGAGGCCTTTCTGAATGCCAGAAGTGAGGGATTAATGAACGGGTGTGCCGAGAGAGATTCTTTGGTGGTAACCACAGGAGAAGGTGCAAGGGTCCAGACGAAAAAATACCCATGTCCAAGCATGAATATACCAGTCTGCGATCCTTGTGAGGTGGCAGGCAATGTAATATTTCTTAAGGTCCAGTAACAAGATACTACCTCTAGATTTGGGTAGTGTGAGGCGGGAAAACTTAATGCGGGGGGAGAATCCCTCCACAGGAAGGTGGAACAAGCCTTCCGATAAGTTACAAAGAAACCTGTTGGTAAGAAGATAGGGACTGATTGTAGTAAATAAAGTAGACGTGGCAAAATGATCATTTTAATCAGGGCTGAGCATCCGAACCATGAGAAATTCAGGCCCATCCAATCTTTAAGGTGTTTTTGGACCTTAAGCAGGGCAGTGTGGTAGTTTTCAGGTACAAATCTGTTAGGCGAGCAGGTATTTGAATGCCAAGGTATGTGATTGCATCCTGTTCCCAATGGAATGGGAAGGACTCTTGGCAGTGCGTCACTTCCAGGGAAGGGAGGGTAATGTTTAGAGCATGTGATTTTGTACGGTTAATTTTGAGGTTCAATAGGGTCCCAAAGGTTTCTAAGTCTTTGAGAAGACTAGGCAGGGAGATTTGGGGCGCTTTTAAAGAGACTAAAATGTCGTCAGCAAAGGCTGCAACCTTAAATTCTCTCCCCTTCACCGTGATCCTCTGAATGTCTGGATTACCTCTCAGCCTGTTAAGAAAGGGTTCCAGGGTTAGGACTTATACCAGGGCTGAGAGTGGGCATCCCTGGCGTGTACCATTGCTGATGGGGAAGGCGTCCGACAGGTGACCATTGACTTTCACTGCTGCTGAAGGACCAGAGTACAAGGCCATGACAAGGCCGGGTGACAGCATGTGGGTCCCCAGACCAATGGCCAGGAGCACCTCACGCATGTAGTACCAGGCCACCCTGTCGAACGCCTTCTCAGCATCGATCGAAAGGAAGAATCCTTGTGATTTGGAAGTCGTGAGCCAATGATGTAGATTTAATGTACAGATGGTGTGGCCACTGGCCAGGGACAAAACCAACTTGGTCCAGGGATACAAGGTCAGGAAACAGGGGGAGTAACCTGTTAGCCAGGATCTTCGCGTATATCTTAATGTCCACATTTAAGAGGGATATTGGTCTATGATTAACGACTAACAAGGGATCTTTGCCTTCTTTAGGTATTACAGCGATGTGTGCTACTAGCATTCTGTCGGGTTTGATCTAGGGGTCCGATAGGGCATTGAACATGGCTAAGAGTTTGGGAGTAAGGGTATCAGCAAAAGATTTATAATACTGGAGGGAAAAAACATCCAGGCCCAGGCGTTTGCCCGTTTTCAATTGTTTCATAGCCACGTCTAATTCTAGCGCCCCTATGGGGCCTTTCAGATCTAGCGTCTGTTGGGGAGTTATTGGTTTAGGGCTGTATTGGGAGAGGAAATCTTTGATGAGTCTGATGCGTGTTTCAGCTGTGTTCAGGGTTGTGCTGTTAGGCTGTAATTCTTTGGCAATGTCCTCATTTTTGACTAGGAGAGATCCCCGAGGGTTGCGTACATGGTGTATAGTGGAGGACATTTTTTAATTTGAAGGCGGCCACATTTATTACACTGTTCATAGAAGATCCTCTGGCCATGAATGTACCGTCTTCTGGTAAGTTTGCCTAACTCCTCTAAAGACGGGCTCGGGTACGTGTTAAGTCCTGTAAGGTGGCCTGTGCATGGGTCAGTTTGTGAGAGGTTTCGAGGGATTTAATTGTCCTGATGAGATTATTGCTATTCTCTTGGTGTTGTCTCTTAGCACTTGTAGCCAGAGCAATCAGTTCACCCCGGATTACGCATTTATGCGCTTCCCAGAGGGAGATTGGGGAGATTTCTGGATTTGAGTTTTCCAAGAAGTATTGCTGAAGTCATGTACGGATAGTGTCTGTCGCTAAGGGGTCCTTGAGCAGGGAGGGATTCAAACGCCAGGTCTTTGTTCTAAAATAGGTTTCTGGGAAAGATAAGGTGACTTTGATAGGGTGGTGGTCAGATATAAACATTGGTTCTATGGTGGACCGTTGGAGAAAGGGTAAGTGTGACTGGGATAGGTAGAAATATTCAATCCTAGAGTATTTTTGATGTGGGGCCAAAAAAAAGGTGTAGTCCTTATCTGAGGGAAACAAGGTGCACCATGCATCGTGTAAAGTTAAGGATTTAAACTTTAGTTTAATCTGGCGTAACGCTTTGTACGTCAAGGTAGATGTGCCGTGGAAGAGTCCAGTAAAGGGTTCAGAGGGACATTAAAATCACCTCCCAAAAGTACTATATCTGTCTGGAATGAAAGAGGTCGCAAATTTTCCTAAAAAGGCGATTTGGTGGTCATTTAGACAGTACAGGTTGGCCAGTGTGATCGGTTTTGAGGCTTAGGAACCTTTAAGAAAAATATATCTGCCTTCTGGATCGATAAGGGAATCAGATAGTTGGAAGTTAGCATGCTTAAAAATTAGTATAGAGACTCCTTTGGTCTTAGAGTCAGGGTTGGTGGCATGTATCACTGTTCAATAGATATGATTAGATAGTTTGAGGTATGGCGTACGAACAGAAGACAGTCTCTTGCAGGAAAATGAAGTGTGCCTTGTGTTTGGAAAGGGATGACAAGACTTGGGACCTTTTTTCTGGTAGGTTAAGGCCCTTAACATTAAGGGATAGGCATTTCAGCATCAGGGAAGGCATATCCGGTGACTGTTCCTTCATGACCCTGTGAGAATGTTTGTGTCGGGGCCGCTGTTATTAAAGGTAGAGTATGCGGATATTAGAAAGGTGGCAGGGATGTTCCCCGGAGGGGCAGGGGCGGATCCAGCCAGCAAAAAAAAAAAAAAAATTAAGTAAAATTAGGGGGAAGAGAAAAAAAAGATGGGAACAAAAGAAAGCCAAGCTGGGGGAGGGAAGGAAAGGAAAAAAGAAAGAGTGGGGGACAGAAAAGGGAAGGCAGAGTGGGTATGGAAAAAGTCTGGGGGGTCAGCAAACGTCCCTACAGGACTGCTGTGTGGGGACAAAAGACGGTTACCTCAGGAAGGTTACGAACCGGGGATCGAAAGTGAATTTGTGTAGATAAAAGGTAGTTGCATTGGGGAGCCTACCACTAATGGAGTACTTAGTAACAGAATAGCCAATGTACAAAAACAGAAAATGAGAGGGAACCTCAGTTATATCAAATAGAACAGTTCTGCCATGGACCGTCTTTACCATATCCGCTTGTAACAGTGAGATGTGAGAAAACAGGCAGGGCAAAGGAATACGGTCAACCTTAGTGATCATCTGAATGCCCGGGATGTCTAATTTGAGTGGGCAGGTTATAAGAAGTTAGTGGCACAAACCTGGAATTGTAGAAATTTGAGCTATGGGTACTCAGTAATAGACTTGCCAATCCTAGAATCTGCAACCAGTAATCTGAGGGTGGCCTAGAAAAACATCCCGGGTGTTCAAGAGAAATCACGCTGCTGTCTTTTAAATATAAAAGGAAAAAAAAATATTAAGAACAAATATTAACATGACCTAAAAAAAAAAAAAAAAAAGGAAAAAAACAGTCTGTGGGTGCTGCTGCCTCTGAAGGTGTACATCTGTGCAATGGGTGGAAAAAATGCAGGACAAAAGCAAAATGTTGAGATGAGCCAAAAAAAAAAGAAGAAAAAGAAAAAGAAAGGGGGGGACCCCAGGGAGAAAGTTCGGGGGAGAGAACATGGGATGATAGCTCAGTCGTTGGTTTTTGGCAGGAATGTCCATTATGCGGAGTGTAGAGTGTAGGGTCATCAGGAGTGCAAGTGTAAAGCAGAGAATGTTACCTCACATGGGTGAATACACCAACGAGTCCAAATTCTGGCTATGCTCTATGCAGGCAGATCTGTGGAGTCTGTTGCACAAGAAGATGACCAGGGGGATGAGAAGTGTGGACTCACGGGGGAATATACTTCACATTCTCCTTCCTGATGTTGTATCTCAGCATCTGCTTCTCGAGGATGGAGGTGAAGCTGTGGAAGAAGGGAGTCTGTTGAAGTAGCCGGTGGAGACACGAGACCTAGAGAGTGATAGGGAAAGGAGAGGGAGAAGAGCAAGTGCTGGGACAGGTACTCACAAACGGCGGTCCATGGCAGTGATGAGGCAAAGAACACCAAGCCTCCATGCGGTCTCTTCTCCTGGAGGGCGTGTGAGGAGAGCCTGAGCTGCACTGATAGAGGTCAAGGCATGATGCGCGGGTGTCCGGAGAAGCCGCATCAGCTCTGTGTCTGCAGGATCTGTGGCGTTGTGCCTTCGGTGATGGATTAAGATAAGCCGGGAGCCAGGGTTCCGAGGGGAAATAAAGTGCGTACCATTCTGGAAGTTCGACGTGTGGAAGATTGAGTTGTTCACAGAAACCTTGTAAGTCTTCCGGAGTGCGGAGTATTGCAGAGCACCCCCTAGCAGATGCTGACAGCCCGAAAGGGAACTTCCAGCGGTATTGTATATTCCTGGCATGTAGAGCTTCCAGCATGGGGCGCAGGGCTCTTCTGTTTTGCAGTGTTATCTGGCACAAGTCCTAGAAGAGTTTGATTTCTGCGCCATTATGGAGAATTTGGTCCCTATCTCTTGCTTTACGGAGGATTTCCTCCTTGAGTGGAAAGTTAACCACACAGCATATCACATCTCTGGGTGGTTCATTATCACGGGGTTGAGAGCGCAAAGCACGATGAGCCCTCTCCATATGAATGGGAGAATCTGCTGGGTGGTCAATAAAGTCATTAAAGATTGTGCATATAGTCTGTTGCAGGGAGCTCGGATCAATACTCTCAGGGACCCCCCGTTCTCTAATGTTGTATCTTCGGCCATGATTGTTGAGGTCCTCAACATGTCTGTGGAGGTCCAGGAGATGGGAGAGCTGGGAGTCATAAGTGGTTTGAACCTGATGAATGGCGGCCGCATGTGTCTGGGTGGTTTGTTCCACATCAATAATCCGGTGAGCCACAGCTTGGATTTCCGACTTAAGGTCCGCAACCGCAGCTGTGACCGTGTTTTTAATGTCAGCGGCCACTGTTTCTAGGTCAAACAAGCTAGGGGGGTGAGCACGCCCAGCACTTGGGCCATTCTTCCCGACATTGGTGTATCGGGTTCCAAACTAGGCGAGTTCGGGGTCTGGGCCTGTGAGGCCATGAGTGCAGACATGCGCTGGGTCCGGAACAGCTCCAGGATGTTTCTGCTCAGCTGCGTACCTGGGTCAATAACTGCTCGGGATGTAGATTAACTCCGGGTGGATCTGTTCATGGTGGTTCAGAGGTGTAGACTCCCCTAAAAGGCAAGATTTGATCCCCAGGTTGCAGGAGATCTCACTTTTTGCTGCCATCTTAGTCGCCGTCCAGGCCACGCCCCCCCCCTCCCCAATAAAATACATTTATATTTTTGGTTATAACATGACAAAATGTGGAAAATTTCATGGGGTATGAATGCTTTTTCAAGGCACTGTACCAAAGATGGTATATGATATGTTCTTCTCAATGATGGGACATGTTTTGTGTGTGCAGTTTTACAATACATTGGATTAAAAATAAAAAATAAAGTAAATTAGTTTATTCTAGAGAAATTTTCCATCCTGCTCTTTCAAATGTGGTGAAGTCAAAAACAAACGTTAATTTGACTCCACCAATCATTAAAAAAAAAAAGATGAATGTTTTGAAAACTACAGTTTTCAATCAAAACTCTTCTAGTACATGGACAGCTCTACAGTTGCTCTTTTATTTGTTGTTTGTTTTTCCTGTCCTTAATGATGCTTGGAAGGACATTGCAATGAAGAGGAAATAGAGATGACTCTTCAGTGTGTAGAGGAGACATCTCTGGATGGACAATAACTGGAGGAAAATCTTCTCATTTCAGAATCTTGGTTTGAGTTCACCCCACACAGATCAGGATTTCCTGCTTACGATTCCTATGTAAAGTCTGAGTATCTGGGAAGTAAATTTAAAGGAGGACGCTTATTGGAAGAGCTGCCTGAACGTGACTTGATGTATCTTCAAGGTAAGTCAAATAAGAAATGGTCATTAACTAACGTGGCAAAAATTCTTACTCATGCAATCTATCATAGCACCAAATCAGAATAGTTGCATTGTTACAGGAATAATTTTCTATATCTGTAGAGCTACCCCCGCAAGAGTAAACTGTGGTGGGTGGAATGAAAAGTATTGGGGGCATGGCCTGGTGGGGGTCCAGGCCGAGACTGCCCTTTACTATCATACAGCAGGTCTTGACTTGATGTGTGGCTCCCGGGACACCTAGTTACTCTCTACTGCTACCCCTACAAGAGCTGCTGGTAGATTTGGGTCCCCTGCTCCTGCCAGCCCTGTGTGAGGCCTCAACCTCACTGACACCAGCAGTATACCTTTCTGTAAATATCAGCAGGCTTACAAGAATTGCATAGACTCAAAACTCTATAAAAGAATAACAGACTAGAGACGGTCACAATGGAAAAATATGGTTTGTTTCAGACAGGGGCAGATCCATAGTCTAGTCTCGGGAGGGGCACTGCCAGAAAATAAGGTCCTCGCCGGCAATTTGTTGGGGCAATGGCTAGTGTTGACACTTCAATCATCCCGGCACCATGGTTGTTATGGTGTCTGGATGATTGAAGCGCATTATTTATATTATTACATTGTAATATAAAATGAATTAGTTCAACTCATTATAATCCTGAATCAGTGGGACCCTTGTGCCACATTGCCTGCCACCAGATGCGGATTGTCACTTGTCACATTCCCTGCCACCAGATGCAGCTTGTTATTTGCCACATCACCTGCCTTCAGATGCAGCTGGTCACTAGCCGTGTCACCTGCGACCAGATGCGGATTCTCACTTGCCACCATTGCCTGCCACCAGATGCAGCTTGTCACATGCCACGTCACCTGCCATCAGATCCAGCCCAAATGCAGCTTTTCACTTGCCACGTTAATTGCCACGTTAATTGGCACCAGATGCAGCTTGTCACTATCCTGCAACAATAGTGACAGTAGAAAAACAGGCTTCTCTCCCCAGTTTTTCAGCACATGTGAAGGTGAGTGTGATGTCATCTCTCCGCTCCCTCATCCACCCACTCTGCTCACCCGCTAGCCCGTTTACTGGCTTGCTCTCCCGCTCCACTCACTTGCCTGTCGCCTACTGACCTGACTGCCTGCCCTCTCAACTGTCGGCCACCCGGCCCGCTCACTATTTTCTCGGGGGCAGCAATTGCCCCCTTGCCCCCCCACCCCTGGATCTGCCCCTGGTTTCAGATTAGTTTGTTAAGTTACTAATTTTGTTTTGTCATATTCGATATGTTAGACTGATTCATTTTTGGGATCAATTTCATTTATTCGGATTAAATTCATATATTCTTTATTATGAATCAAATTTGAAAATGTATTTGAATTTGAAATAGAAACATTGCAATAAATACAGTAAGGTATAAAAGTGAAATACGATGATGATTCCGACTTCCTACTCTATATAACAGAATAAAATAGAATAGAATATATTCTATGGTATTCTATTATTTTCTATTCTATTACAGTATATATGCTATTCTATTCTATTCTGCTGCTGTATTCTATTTTGTTGTATTCTAAACAGCAGTATAAGCAGAAATCATCATCTTATTTTGCTTTTTTACCTTACTGTATTTATTGCAATATTTTTCCATTTCAAATTCAATTCCAAATTCTAATTTATTTTCGAATTTTAATCCAAATTATTTTTACATTTTTAATTCCTTTTCGAATTTGAATAATTTTTTTTGTTATAATTTATTTTGGATTTGTTGAAATCTGTAAACAAATCAGATTTGTTGAAATTCTTAATTATTGTGATTCAGAAATTCGGATACAGCCAAATTTCTGAATAACAAAAATTTTGTCTAAATTTTGATTCGTAACTGTATTGGCAGGTTTGTGTTATAAAAGTATCACAAAGTATATTGGCACATTGGCTCACGTCGATATATACGATTGCAGAATGGCACGGCTGCACAAAACAATGTGGGGTACGTTGTTCCGTTTAAGACCTGCCGGAGGCGCACGCCCGCGGGAAGGCAGGGGACCTGATGCCTGTGGCCGGCGGGCGTGATCACCATCGGCCACGTGTGATCACAGGCACGAGAGCCAGCACGGGGATTCGCGTGTGTAAACACACAAATCCCTGTTCTGTCAGGGCGGAGGAGACATATAGTTTGTTCCTAGTAAGTAGGAACAGCGATATGTCTCCTCCCCCAGTCAGTCCCATCCCCATGCAGTTAGAAACACACACTAGGGAACACATTTAACCCCTTAATCGCCCCCTAGTGTTGACCTCTTCCCTACCAGTGACATTTACACAGTAATCAGTGCATTTTTATAGCACTGATTGCTGTATAAATGTCAATGGTCCAAAAAATGTGTCAAAAGTGTCCAATCAATCTGCCAAAATGTCGCAGTCCCGCCATTACTAGTAAAAAAATGCCATAAATCTTTCCCATAGTTTGTAGACGCTATAACTTTTGCGCAAACCAATCAATATACACTTATTGCAATTTTTTAAGAATATATATTGGCCTTTGGGGACATTTTTTGGGGGATATTTATTATAGAAAAAAGTAAAAAATATAATATGTTTCAAAATTGTTGCTCTCTTTTTGTTTAAAGTGCAAAAAATAAATACCACAGAGGTGATCAAATACTACCAAAAGAAAGCTCTATTTGTAGATAAAAAAAGGACACAAATTTCGTTTGGGTACAGCATTGCATGACCGCGCAAATGTCAGTTAAATCGACGCAGTGCCAAATTGTAAAAAGTGCTCTGGTCATGAAGGCGGTAAAATCATTTGGGGCTGAAGCGGTTAAATTGTAAGTTCACCTTTACAGAAAATCTGTAAGATGAACTTACACTGGACCCCCTCCCCATCCCCCCAACCCAGTTCTGATAGATTGTACAGCTACTTTACCAGTCAGGGGATTTTAAATCCATGTGGCTTTCTCTCATCTTCGCTCCCTGTGACAGGACGGCTACGCAGGTTCTGATTGCTTGGTGCCGCACTTGTGACGGCACCAACCAACTAGAATGCTCCCATATGTACCTCCTGATAGGGTACATTTAGGAGATAATGCAGAGGGTATTTCTAAGCCCCGGGCGGTAAGGCTCATAGCGGGAGATCGCCGCGATCCAGGTCAGCGGGACTGAGGGGGGTCCTGTGTAAGTTCACCGTACAGATTTTACTGTATAGGTGAACTTACCCTTTAAAGTCAACCAACAGGAACACAAAAAGGAATACACAATTAGCTTCAATGAGCCCCTTACAGGAGCTTCAAATTTAAGCATGTACTGTGACCCCAAGGGTATAAACGCTATCTCCATATGAGACAAATTGCCCCAAGTGGCCAACAAAGTAGATCAATTGTGCCACTTGAGACAGACAAAGGGGCTAAGTTTAGGCCTGAGAGATTATACTGTAAAGCTGAACACAGATCTGCCCTCAGGATAAAGTAATCTGAGTATAGTCTTTGAGGTGATCTTCTGCCGGCTACATTGGGGCCCTTTTGAGACATTGATGTGCAGAAAAATAAGGGTATGTCTATAGGTTGAGTGTTAAGGTTTCACCTGAAGAGGTAAGTAGCAAGAAAGGGGAGTCTTTAGATGCAGTTTGGTACTTTAAGCAAAGGCAGACCCACTTGCAGCAATGAGGTGTTAGCGTGTGCGCAGTGCAGAGCTCTGGGAAGAAGAACAGGTAACTTGGCAGCGTTGGGCCTAGTCTAGAAACAGAATGAGCAGTTAGCACAATAGTGAGTGCAGGGTTTATACCTGCAACTTATTGCAAATGAAAACTGACAGTGTCAACAATGATTCAGCTTAACTGAGTCTGTGACCTGCTCACCACTCCCCCTCTCTGCAATTCTCCTTTGTCATTTGGTTGGATGAACCGATGGAGGGTCCCATTACTCGCAGTTGATCATCACTGATGGTAGGCAAGATGGCAAGTACCTTGGTGGTTCCCTCCTGCATTTCCCCATCAGGTCTTGGTGGTGGTGGCCCATATCACAGACGGACATTGAAGAGTAGGCACCAGAGCAGTCGATGGTACAGCAGGCTCAGCTCGGTCCAGCCACCTGAGGATACAGCAGCATCCAATGAAACTCAGCACAGCAGGGCTTGGCACTGCACAGCACTTCTCTCAGCCTCTCTCTGGTTGACGTGCTCCCCAACTGACCTTCCTCCTTCCTGGGATTCATTTTTAAGACCCTTCCTGCTCCCAGGTATCCCTGGGTACCATAGTTGGTTTCTCAGTGATGGCCGTGGCTCAGGTTCTTTTCCAGACTACATTTCCCAGAGTGGCACAGCCTAAACTCAGTTACAAGCTAAATAAATAACACTTGCTACTGCCATCTTGTGGAAGGAAAATAGTTCTGCAGCCCGTAACATTACATTTGCAACATCTGTTTTTATTGATTTTGAGATAGAGATAGCATACAAAAGAAATACTGTACATAATAAGGAGCTGAAGTGTAGAGCATGGGGCATGGGGGAAAATTGTAATCCTACTCATTCTCAAAGCAAAAAAAAAAAGATGTCACCCAGAAATAAATATACCCAAGTGTTTGATAAGTCCTTTATTAAAATAATAAAAATCCTCTTAAAATGTCAGATGTTGTAAATCCATCATTAATCACAATGCCCACTGCTCACCGACTCATTAAAATGAAAAAAAACCAAACAACTGATGTACCTGGTGCAACAAGACTAATCCTGAATGACCGCTTCCCAAACTGCCTTTATCTAAATAATTGAAGTAGTGGGGATAATAGTGACATCATTGTGATCATATTTGGGCAGTGGTGTCATTGCTATCCCCGCCCCTTTGCTTTTATGTTTGTTGATTTCTGGCCATGAAAGCAATGTGCCAGTGACAGTGATGGTTGCTAGGGACACAATTGGTGCCAGCACCCGCAACTTGCTTGGCAGCCATAGGATGCTCAGCTCCGGATGAGCATGGGGGGGAGGGGGGTGAAGGGAAAAATTTGGGACCTTTGTCCAATCATTCAAACAACCAAGGTTCAAACCGAACCTAGGTAGGCTCCATCCTAGTATTTACAACATAAAAGAAGATGCATTCCTGATTTTCCCTTATAGATAATAACCCTGATATAACTGTCCTTGACAGTTGGAGAGAAAACCCATAGTTAAAGAATATGAATGTGTATATGGCTATGTGACTAATAAATACTATACGTTCATTTACAATTCATAACTGCGATCCTCATTGTATTCAGCACTAATGCTGTCTTTATTTTCTCTGCAGGATTGTGGGGCAGTGCACCCGGTGGTGATTGGGTTAAGGTATACTTACATGGTAGGTGTTCAACATTTACTGATTATACCTCCCCTGCAAGAAGGGATTCCTGGCTTGACAATCCATACAGCCAACCCCTCTCTAACTAATTGATGCAGCAATTATTAATAATAATAATAATAATAATAATAATAGAAAACAACTAAAATCTCTATGCCAGCTTTATTTGGTGTGACTGCCCCTTGCCTTCAAAATGGCATCAATTCCTCAAGGTAGACTTGCACACAGTACATGAAGGAACTCAGTAGGCAGGTTGTTCCAAACATCTTTGAGAACTACGCACAGATCTGTGGATATCGGCTGCCTCAAATCCTTTTGTCTCTTCATGTCATCCCAGACAGACTCCCTGATACTGAGGGCTCTGTGGGGGCCAAGCCATCACTTTTAAGGTTCCTTATTTACACTGAAGATATTTCTTAATGACATTGACTGGATGCTTGGGGTGGTTGTCCCCTACAGAATAAAGTTGGGGCCAATCACACACCTCCCTGATGGTACGGCATGATGGATAAGTATTTGCCTTTTTTTCCCAGCATTGAGGAAACCATTGACTGGGTAATGCTGAGAAGCGTAGACGCAGTGGTCGGCCAAGGAAGCTGAATGCAGCAGATGAAAGACACATCATACTTTCTTCCCTTCCACATCGGAAGATGTCCAGCACTGCCATCAGCACAGAACTGGAGGAGACCAGTGGGACCCAGGTACCTCCATCTACTGCCTGGAGAAGTCTGGCCAGAAGTGATCTTCATGGAAGAATTGTGGACAAAAAGCCTCCTATGTGGAAACAAGGCTAAGTGATTCTACTATGTAAGAAAACCTAGGAACTGAGGGGGGCAGACAAATGCCAGCAGGCACATTGGACTGATGAGTAAAATGTGAAATATTTGTCTGTAGCAGGAGGCAGTTTGTTGGGGGAAGGGATGGAGAGCGATACAATATTAAGTGCCTGCCGCCAACTGAAGCACCGTGAAGGTTCCTTGCAAGTTTAGGGCAAGATTTGGTCAGGATCACTGGTGTCCTCAATGCTGAGAAATACAGGGATATACTTCTCCATCATGCCATACCATTAGGGAGGAGATTGTCCCGAAATGTATTCTGCAGCAGGACAACCACCACAAACATACAGCCAATGTAATTAACTATCTTTAGTGTAAATATGTACAAGGAGTCCTGGAAGGCATGGTTTGGCCCCCTCAGAGCCCTGATCTCACCATTACGGAGTCTGTCTAGGATGACATGAAGAGAAGGATTGGAAGCGGCCGACACTCACAGAAGATCAGTGCTTAGTTCTCTAAGATGAACATAGAACAACCTACCTGCCGAGTTCCTTCAAAAACTGTGTGCAAGTCTACCTAGAAGAAGGTAAAGGGGGGGGGACCCCAAATATTGATTCAATTTGGATTTCTCTTCTCTTCATTTACTTTACTTTATGTTAATTGATGAAAATAATCTATTAACACTTCGATTTCTGAAAGCATTCTTCATTTACAGCATTTCTTTCACATGCCTAATGACTCAATTTACATTCTTCTTTTTTTTTTTTTAAATGACAGTTATTTTCAGTCTCTGAGTCCACTGACATTTGAAAATGACAGTGACATGGGTGAAATAAAGAACAATATCTAGGCAGGTACAATTGATCCTCCTAGCTAAAGGTGACACTAATTACTGTGCTGCTGTGCTTGAGAAGAGAAACCTTGTTCCTCTGTAGGCTCCATAGGAGTTATCAGGGGAGCAGTGGTCTGTTTGGACATGGTAACACTGGATGTCCTCTGCAGCCATCTTTAGTATTGGTAATGCTAATAAGTAACAGTTGCCTTATGCATTTGGCATGCATTCTGCGAGGGGCTAATGTAGGAAAAGGAACCATGCTTGTCAGGGGCAGTGAGTTGGCCTCAGAGGAAGGTTCCTGCTTGAGGAGGGAAAGATTATGGACAATGCTGCAAGCGTCACTGTTCACCGCCTGAAAGACTAAACTTCTAAGCTCTTACAAGTCTTCTCAAGAGCCGTTTGTGCCTTCACTTCACTGGTCGGCCACCCCTCTTACAGATGCAGCGCCCGGTAATGTAGGACAGCCATTTGTGGTTGCTACCAGAGTTCTGATTCAAGAGTATTTAGAATGGTTTGTGCAAGTGTGCCGCAGTTACTATCGCCATTGTACAAGTGCTAGTGATCACAGATTACGGTTGCCTCGTTGACTGTTCAGTTACCTCCCAAAAATACAAGAATTGTTTAACCTTTTCCTGACTCTGTGCTGGTCCTCCAATTTGGCCAATTCCCAGCCCCACCCACACATATCCTCAGAGTGTTTAAAGAAAATATGTGCCAAGAGACCTATGTTGGGTGTGATTGCTGCCCTCAACTTCTAGAAGTACTAATTTCTTGGTTGTCACTCTAAAGCCTCGTACACGCGATCAGATTGTTGGCCAACCGAGCGTCTGATTTTTTTCCAAAGGGCGTGTGCCAGGAACTTGTCTTGCATACTAAAGGTACACAATTGTCGGCCAACAAACACGAACATAGTGATGTACTATGAGGAATTTCAGCTCCAGAGCGCCACCCTTTGGGCCCCTTCTGCTAATTTGGTGTTTGGTGAGCATTGATTTCGAGCATGCGTGTTTGTACTTTCCACTTTTGTATGACGGACTTGTGTACCGATGATACGAAAATCAGACAACAGACCGGTGTCTGCCAAGAAGCGTACTAATGGTCAGATTTTAGGACAACAGTCTGTCAACAGACAATCACCTGCCAACAATCGTATTGTGTGTAAGAGGCCTAAAAGGGCTCAAAATTTTCTCAGTGTTGTCATGCGTTGATGCGTATAACAGCGCGTTACATTGAGTTAAACAGCAAATGTAATATAAATGGGCTGAAACTCACAGCAACACATGCAGAAATGGGGCAGGCTGCATTTTATGGCAGGGCAAAGCACAGAGCACCGTGCTGCATTGCAGTGTATATGCCTTTGGGAGGTGCACTGGGCAGCTATTCACAATAAATTGCACCATCACTCAAATGTGGGATGATGTCATTTCCACCCATGTGCAGGAGTTCAGTCATCCCGGCACACAGGCACCATTCCGCAACGTATACTGAGCTGTGCATGCTCAGCATACATTTTAAAAAAGTACCTTGTGCAATAAATAGCCTGCCTGCTTACATTTTTCAAAAGAAAGTCTTTAGTTCTACTTTAAGGGGTCCAATTTGACTAGTACAGTCCAAGAACAGATTCATTCAAAATGTCCATATGTTGTTCTTTGGATGTTCAAGAGCTCCCAATCCCTCTGCCCCCCCCCCAATCCTCCCAAACCTCTGTTCAAAACACATACCTGCCCAGCAGATCCAATGTTGTCCTGCAGTGATTCACTATTCAGGTTGGCTGCCATCTTGATCCTCCTCAGCCAGCTTCTACTTCCGGGTTCAGGCAGCCCGGCCCCCAATGACATGTGAGCTCCGCCCCTTGGCACATGCTCTGCACATGGACTCCCACAGACTCCTTGGATATGTGAGAGACGGGGGTCTCCCAGGAGGCTACGGGAGAAGGTCATGTCATTATGGACTGGACAAGAATGGTGACAGGGAATGGAAAAAAAATAAACAAAGGGCTCCCCAAATATAAACTGCCTATTCTGGTTATTGTATTTTTTTAATTGTATTTAATGTTCTTCAATTAAAGATAATATAACAGAATTTATTGTTTTACAGACATGCATACTCCTTGTCTTTTCCTTTTTGCACCTTTGTTTAGATGTTATATCCAGTGATATTTTGGGGTTACACACCATATATAGGTTGTTTACATACCTTTGTCACTTTGGGTATTACCTTTACCACCATGAGTCTACATTTATCCATGTAGATTTCCAATATTCTCTATAGCGCCACACATTATTGTTTTATTTACAGACATGCATATCTCCCAACTTTTTGAAATGGGAATGAGGGACACCTGTCAGCAAAAGTATTCAGGCATAGGACACACACCCCCTTGCCACGCCCCCTTAAAGGAGAATTGTACAAAAAAACAAGATTGGTTAAACCCACAAGTCCTTTTTTACCACCACTATTCCTTTATATTGGCTTTTGGAATTTACAAATGCAGCAATTTAGAAATCAGCTGAAAAGTTTAACGCTGGAAAACGCTTTTTGATAGATACAAAAGTGCATTTTATATACATCTATATAGATCAGACCAAAATGAGGGACACATGAGGAGGAATGAGGGACAGAGGGACATTGTACCAAATCAGGGACAGTCCCTCAAAATCAGGGACAGTTGGGAGATATCTACATGTGTACAAATTTCATCCAGTGGCTGAAGGGAGGTAAGAAGTCAACTTTAGACCTCTTGGTAACTCCAGATTACCAGTAAAATTAAAATGTCAGGCACTTCCTGTGATCACCTACCTGTCTATTCATTACTTGCTGTATGTCTGTGTTAATTTTAGGAGAAGTCCAGCCTGAGCTCGTTTGGCTCTACTTCTCCTCTGGATCACAGGAGTGCAATTCGCTTTGCAGCAGAGTGTGGACTGAAGTCCGCTGACATCACGGATATCAGTCCAGGCAGCGCGTCATCCTGACAATGGGAGTCTGGATCCACCAGGTGCCTGGACTGGCACCCTTCTCAGCCACTCAGCGAGCCGCTCCCCACCCCCTCCACAGATCAGCGCTCCAGTGAGCATGGAGGAGCAGAGCAGAGAGCTGTGACTGACAGTCTACAGCTCTCTGCTAAGGGAGCTCTGAAAACCGAGTGATCGGCGGTGTTTGATCGCTTGGTTTTTAGTGCAGAAGTGCTGGGGGCAGATGCAGCATCCACCTAGGACCTCTGCACTAAAAACCAAGCGATCAAACATCCAGACCAGGCACTGGAACGCCCCCAGGAAGGCAGATGTATGGCAGAGGGATTGTATTATGTCCAGTATGACATCAAAAGGTCTGCTGGTGTAAAATGTCCCATGAGAGAGGGGTGTGAGCGCACACCCTAAAATTCCGGGGGATGGCTAGCCAAATTTAGGGTGTTTTAGGGTGTACGCTCACACCGCTCTCTCATGGGACATTTTACACCAGCAGAGCTTTTGATGTTATACTGGACAATAATACAATTCCTCTGCCTTACATCTGCCTTCATGGGGGCGTTCCAGTATGAATAGGGAAAATAAAAAAGAAACCCATACTTCTCTTTTAAAGACGTCATGTTTGGAACAGGAAGGGGCCATCCCCAAATCATGTTCCAACATGACTGCGCACCAGTGCACAAAGCAAGGATTATTACCTCGACTAACCTCCAGGCTTATTCTCTCACACCTTACATCAAACATATTATAATAGTCTATATTTTTGACTAGTTTACATGGTTTGGATGAACCCTTCACTCATTACACCAGTGATTGTAGGTCAAGAGCTTTGACATATAGAGGTTAGCACGAAGGTATGAAAAATATATATTTTTTAACATGGTTCTATGGTGTCCATTTTGTTTATTAACATTAGGTTATATAACAAATAGAGAATGTTTTATAAAACATAAAAATCCTCACACACAATAAACAATAAGTAGTGATGATTTTTTACTGGACATCCATAGTACATTGTTAATAATATAAGAAAAAAGAAAATTTTATTTTGTTTGTTCAACATTTGCATTTATTAATTTTTCATCTTTATCATTTATATTCATGTCCATACTTGGATCTATAGATTGATATTTTATTCAATACAAATTCTCACCTCATGAACAAACTACTTAATACACATATATGTATGGATACATGTTAAATATTTTCACGCAGATTTATATATATATATATATTTTCTAAAAATAACATCTTAATTATAATAATGTTTCATCATGCATTCATATTCTAAATGTATTATTCTGCATATAAAGCATAGACCTGTTCTCATAATTGTATGTATATACTTTTCGTTTTGTAACTTGCTGCATGTATATGCTTAGAAGTTGTGTGGTCAATTTAAATGACATAGAACGATATCATTTTCATTGTGATATATAGTATGGTAATATATTTCCATCATCTTTATAGATTGGATTCGCATCAATTTTCCAGGTGCGTACCTGCGTATTGATATATTATTAATTTTCTACTTACTGAACGCATTATCATCTGGATCATGTATTAGTGTGCTCACAGTTTCTGTACATTTTAATGTGAATTACTTAGATGGTCAGCTGTTTAGTGGTCCGGTGTTCTGCCATATAGTGTCCTCCTATCGGATAGTGTCCGCTCCGTACTGCACAGGCGCAGCGCTTGCGCAGTATGGAGCAGAAGGAGATGCCGAAAATGTCCGAAGTTGATCAGCTGACCATCAGCTGTACACGGCGCTTCGGCAGTTCTTAGCGATGGCAGTGTAAGAGGGCCCCTCGCGGGCTCGCTTCGCTCGCCACGCTTCGGGCACGGCCTCGCTGCGCTCGGCAACTATATGTTCTCACTCTATGTCCACTTGGATAGTAGGGAATGAACCTGGACATAGGGTGAGAATAACAGCGCAGGCGCCGTGTACAGCTGATGATCAGCTGTTAAACTTTGGAGACTTTCGGCGTCTCGTTTGTCCTCCGTACTGCGCCTGCGCAGTACAGGGAGGACACTATATGATAGGGGACTCTATTTGACAAGACACCGGCATCTGCTGACATGTATTGCTAAATATAATCCTTTACATGAGACACAATTAACACAACATATTGTTATTTGTTGTGGCTCAATATTTACTCCCATTTTTTTGCAACATCTTTACCCTCTATAGCCAGCTTACATACCACATACACAACTGCCGTTCCTATTGAAACTTTGTATCACACTGCTATACTCACTGATACATTTCTATTTAACATCCATGCCCACTCTTTATTCTTAATTTTGTCCCTATTTGCTGAATAGCTTGATGTGCTCCCAGTCCACAGAGACATCGTTGCTCTATCACATGCAGTTTTACATCACATCGCAGGGCACTTCATATGTTTCTATTGCTCCAGCTATACCATACTTACATCTATGTTTATTCATTACTTTGACAACCCCTTTTTTACACACTTGGTCTGTGGTGGGACCGCCACCCACTGCTTATAAACCTTGTGTTATATACAAGGCATCTCAATTTTATATGTGATTGCTTAGACAGGTTTTGATATACCCACACACAAACCGATCTCTATTCAGGATCAACTACTTAAACTAATTGCTATACATAAGGCATTCTACCTTTAGATGCGTGCACTTTGACAGGCTTTAATACACCTACACACAAACCGATTCCTGTTCACAACTAATCATTTAGATTGACAGCACCATAATATGGTTTCTGTGATCGCATCGATGGGTTTTGATATACCCACACACAAGCAGATCTCTATTCATGATCAATCGCCCAGATTGATTGCTACACCCAAGACACTTCACTTTTAGTTGCCATCGCTCTGATAGGCTTTTGACACATTCATACACAAGCCGATTCACATGCACAATTTATCACTCAAACTGATAGCACCATAACATAGTTCTTGTTTAGTTATTTGACATTTTCTTTTATTCATCTTTTTACTTATATTTTATACACTATCTTGGAATCAAAACCACGTTCATGTATATACAGAGGCGGCTCTCTAATTAGGCAAATTAGGCGGTCGCCTAAGGCCTCGAACTCACTGGGGCCTCGCGGACGCCTAATTTGCCTGTTCTCAATCACTGAAGTTGACGCCGGCGGCTCCGCCTACCCCCACTGGGACTCTGTGGCTTAGGAGCTGACGGACAAATCAGATACTGCCCACAGCCTGAGGAATAGCTGCCTCATCACAGAGCGTCCCAGTCCGTGGGGCCTCATGTGTAAGTTTTGCCTAAGGCCTCACAAAGCCTAGAGCCGCCTCTGTGTATATACACTGGTTTGACCAAATAATTTGGCTATTTATTTCATTATGCATCCCATACTTTGACATTTAAACGACTTGTATACATATACAATTACAATTTGGATTTTATCTTTCAAATTCAATCTCATTAATTTCTTTCACTATATCCTATTCTATTTTCATCTTCACTTTTTTATTATTATTAATATTTTTTCATTATTGTCCTTTTTTAATGCATATGGCTACATTGCATTACCTATTGGTGCACATATTCAATTCTCACTATCAATTATTAATGCACATATTTATTTATTTTCATTTTTACTTATTTATGTATTTATTATATTTTTTTACTAGTAGTGCACATACACTGCTGTAGTCATGCGTTTTACATATAAATTCAGGTCCACACACTTTTACACTTTTTTTACATATATACAGTTTTTTACACTCACTAATTTTTCACTCATTTGTTGCTGTGCTTTTTTGCATTTTGTTTTAACACAATTAAGTTGCATCACACTCCCCCTTTGTTCATACATATTGTGTGTTTATCTCACCTCACTCACATATTCAAACACATACATATATATGTGTGTATGTGTATATGTATACATATATATATATATATATATATATATATATATATATATATATATATATATATATATATATATATATATATATATATATATATATATATATATATATATATATATAATTTTTTTTTTTTTTTTTCCTATGTATTCGTTGTTGTTTTAAAAAGTCATTTCCATAAGAGTTTTTTTCTTATTGGGTAGCACATGTCTTTGATAGCAGATGCCGAGACTTTGCACAATCAGCTTTCAGCTGATATCCATTAGATGAGTGACCATGAAGTCATGTGGTATCTCTTATCAAGATATATAAGACAGTCATCCCAATATTTGTCAGCTATGAGTAAGCGCTCGAACTAGAACGTGAAACGTGTCAGCTGTGTCTGTACCACCCGCCTGATTGTCCTGTTTTTTATGATCCAAGTTTTACAATAAAGAAGATGTTTTCAACTTTATCCGGTGTGCGGCATCCAGATTTTCCTGTTTCAAACCCTGCACAAAGCAAGGGCCATAAAGACATGGATGAGCGAGTTGGGGGTGGAGGAACTTGACTGGCAGAGTCCTGACCTCAACCCGATAGAACACCTTTGGGATGAATTAGAGCGGACACTGCAAGCCAGGCCTTCTCGTCCAACATCAGTGCCTGACCTCACAAATTCACTTCTGGAAGAATGGTCCTGTGATCCAGATTATAAAAACAGCAAAGTCCATCCAGGGATCACTCAAAAACCAAGTCCTGCTCACCACACCAGCAGGATCAACATGGAGGCCCAGCAAGACCAGGCACTGGAACGCCCCCATGAAGGCAGATGTATGGCAGAGGGATTGTATTATGTCCAGTATAACATCAAAAGCTCTGCTGGTGTAAAATGTCCCATGAGAGAGGGGTGTGAGCGCACACCCTAAAACACCCTAAATTTGGCTAGCCATCCCCCCAGAATTTTAGAGTGTGCGCTCACACCTCTCTCATGGGACATTTTACACCAGCAGACCTTTTGATGTCATACTGGACATAATACAATCCCTCTGCCATACATCTGCCTTCCTGGGGGCGTTCCAGTGCCTGGTCTGGATGGACTTTGCTGTTTTTTATAATCTTTGTGGCTGATATCCTGCTTTTATTATTAATTGTCAACATTTTTAATATTCTTCATTTATAAATACACCCCTGAAGAAAGAAGGGATTCTGAAACACGTTGGGTGTGGTTCCAGTACTCTGTCTTTCCACCACGGAAGTCCGGAACCTACGAGTAGTAGCCACTGCTATGCCATGTTGACATGTTTTTTGTTCAGCCACCAATTTTGTTTGCATGTACATATACCATTTATCTCGTATGTATTAAGAAAATTATATATTTTTTCATTTTTTCTATCATTGTGTTTTGTACACACAGTGATTTGACACAAAGTCTCTGGACTCCAGAACCCAATCCAGGAGCCATAAGTAAGGCCTAAAGGCTGAGGTGGTGTTTTTTTTTTTGGCTATGTATTTAGCAGCATTGCAATAAAGTTTTGAAGCATTTTTAGATGATTATTGTGGCACTCACCTTTTCCCTTTCTTTGCCAGTGATGGAGGTTGTGGAGACCTTTTCACGCTGAGTGCCCTGCCAAGAAGCGGATGTTTGTTGCCTGGGAGGTGGAAGCTTTGATACACCTGTTCCCGATCCATTACCAATCCTGGAGAAAACAGGAGTATCCTTCACTATGCATAAGAGCAAAAGAATGTCACCAGCACACCAAGGATCTCCAGAGAGGGTCCTAAGCCTTAATAGTGGATCAAATCATTACAGCAGATTGCAATGTTTTGAAGTCACAAAGGACCCCTTCATCAGGCATGTGACACATGTGACACCACATGCCTGATGAAAGGGGTCCTGTCTGGCTCTTAAACATTACACTCTGCTGTAAAAATGTTATTGTTGATTAAAGCTTAGGACCCACTCTGGAGAACCTTGGTGTGCTGGGGACATTCTTTTGCCCTTTTTCATAGTGGAGGATGATTCTGTTTTCTCCAGGATTGGTGATTCCTGGATCGGGAACAGGTGTATCCAAGCTTTCACCTCCCAGGTTACGAACGTCCGCTTCTTGGTGACATTCTTTTGCTCTGACTTGACACGGTTCCAGATGGTGGTCACTTCGGCACCCACTTATACTCACAGCCATTTATACAGGAACCTGTGTGTGTTGGGAATAGTGCATTGGAACTCCATTATAAACAGAAACCCTGAAGCCCCTAAACCTGCATCAGTGAGAACCCTGTGTGATACATACCCCTTCTGACCCAATGACATGGTGCAGCCCTGTCACAATTAATAGAACAATAGATAGATAGAGCACTAAGCTAAACAGTAATCTTCCTTAACTGGCAATAATTCATATTTGATTATATGATGTTTAAAAATGTTACTGTGTTACTGTGAAATATGAACTGCACTTCAATGGGTGAGCACAGGAATCAGGGTAGAGAAGCACTACAGCAAGGAGTTTCTTTACAGGAAGTGTCAGGTCTCACACTACAGACAGAAGTCATGTGGATTTGGGTGTCAAATTGGCTATCACTGGATTTCTTTCCAATCTAACACAGAGTCTTTAGTTGGGACTTTTTTGCTACTCACTTCACTTTTTTTTGAGGTGTATATTGTAGTACATTTCACGGTGTACTCTCTGGACTATTTTATGGAATTTATCTATATGTTTATTGTTTTATATTATTATTAATTGATTGTCACTCATTAATTATGTTTAGACTCATAACTAGATTTTATGCACTGAACTTTTTCAATGGTATTATTCTGTACATGTTATCTGTGTGTTTCACTTTATGCAGATTTTTCAAAGAAGTTTAGCCTGGAAATGAAGCAAGGTAGGTAACGCTGTGGATGAATTGATATGGTGTCAGATCATGTCCCTTTTGTTAATTGGTGGAGGATGTGGGCACAGGGTTAGAGGCTTCTTCCCTTCCAAGACTTTTCAATGTCACTGGACTCCAGAACTCAATCCAGGAATTACCAATCCTGCAGAAAACAGTGAAACCAGTGTCCTTCACTACAGACACCCTGAAGCCCTGTCACAATAGTTAGATATGTAGCGGTGTGTTGCCACTAGTTACTAACATCCACCATATCACCCTGCTGCCGACATTCATATATCACTTCTGAGACAATGAACAGTCATTTGCTTTGTTTTGTTTTTGTTTTTTGGGAGGATATAACTTGGTTGGGGAAAGGGTATATGGGATGCCCATAGATCAAATTACTTTGCCGTCATATTTGTAAATTAGAACTTCGTTTGAGCCTTGAAGAAATGATGCACATATATAACATCTACAGTCTCTCCCCTGCATCACCATGCAGATTATTGCTCCTCCTCTCCGTAACTACTGCAGACTATTGCTCCCAGGAATCCTTCCCTCCTGCACAAACTTATTCTGTAGCACATTGTTTTTTGTCACATCCTCTTCTATATGCAAAAGAACCCACTCTAGTACTTGTAAATCCTGCAGCCTCAGGCCGCATCGATTTGACACTATTCCCCACAGTCTCTTCTGCTCCAGGACTCCTCATCAATGACCGTGTAAAGATGAGGACTTCATCCATGACCGTGTAAGGATGAAGTTCCCTCACAGACTCCCTGGCATGTCTCCACATCCAGCACTCCACTGTGGTACACTCACCAACCTTTCTCTGCCCCGAGTCTATGATGGAAAACTTAACTGGACCGTACGTTCCGACAGCTTCTCCTGCCCCTCTGCTCCAGGAAATCCTCATCAATGATGTGTAATGGTGAGGACTTCACCCATGACCGTGTAAGGGTGAAGCTCCCTCACAGATCTCCCGGGCCTCATCCCGCGATCGGCGCACTCCTCCAGATGGGGGTGCCCTCCTGCTGCTGTCTAGTACCCCATTCTCCACTTCTCTCGGCCTACTCCTCCCAGTGACCTGTTACCTCAGCTTATATGGGAGGCCTGCCCCCTGTCGATTCCAGTTGGGGATTAGTCAGGGCTCCTCACATGAGCTGCCTGCCACTCCAGTTCTAGGCCTTGCCCCTCTTCCAGAACATTCTCACTGGAAGCAGGGGATGCGCCTCAGAACCAAAGTACAGGTGGTCACACCCACTGCTACACTAACCACTCCCTGTCCCCAGATCAAAAACAAACAGGCCTAGCTTGCAGCATAGACCTGCCTAAATTTGCTGACATTTTCCCTACCAAAAACACCTCACTCTAGCACCTACCTATGGTAGAGGGTGCTACAGATAGAAAGACAGAGTACTAAACTAAACAGTAATCTGCCTTAACTGGCAATAATTAACCAATTAAAGCGGAGTTCCACCCAAAAGTGGAACTTCCGCTCATCTGATTCCCCCCCCCCTCTGGTGCTACAATTGACACCTTTCAGGGGGGAGGGGGGTGTAGACACCTATCTAATACAGGTATTTGCACCCACTTCCTGGAATAGACTCCTGCGGGATTCACGCCCCTTCCTGCACCCCCCCGCTATCTCCTGGGAAACACACAAGTCCCAGGAGATAGCGGGGACCACTTGGGGCTGCCGACATCGCTGGACTCCAGGACAGGTAAGTGTCCATTTATTAAAAGTCAGCAGCTGCAGTGTTTGTAGCTGCTGGCTTTTAATAATTTTTTTTAGGTGGACTCCCTCTTTATGGACCAGTGACGTACCCGTACAATGCTGGAATTTCGTTGGTTATACCGCGATGATGCCTGAGGCCGTTTCTTAGATGTCCTCCCCTCCCGCCACCTTCTGTGGCATGCACGGGCTCTCCCGTCCCACCAGGTGACCCGAGCAACAATCTGGTGCATCCGCCAGCTGGCCAGACGAACACCTTCCATTCTATTCTTGAGCTTTCCCGTCCCACCAGATGACCGAAGTGTCCAGCTGGTGTTTTTACTGATTGGCCAGACAGCCAAGCAAAGCCATAATCACCTTTAATTGGCTGTTTGTGATAGTAACCTGGAAGCAATGACATAATTTCCAGTATACCTAGATGTCAACGGCACCATTTTTTACAATTCAAAAGTATTCAAAAACACAGATTTTGGTGGTTTGAATGCTTTTAAGGGCAGAGGAGGGATCTGAGGTGTTATAGACCCCCAATCCCTATATAAAGAGGACCTGTCACTGCCTATTACTGTCACAAAGGATGTTTACATTCATTATAGACCCCAGATCTCTCCATAAAGAGTACCTGTCACCATCTATTACTGTCACATGGGATGTTTACATTCATTATAGACCCCAGATCTCCAGATCTCTCCATAAAGAGTACCTGTCACCGTCTATTACTGACCCCATGACATGGTGCAGCCCTGTCACAATTAATAGAACAATAGATAGATAGAGCACTAAACTAAACAGTACGCTTCCTTAACTGGCAATAAGTCATATTTGATTATATGATGTTTAAAAATGTTACTGTGAAATATGAACTGCACTTCAATGGGTGAGCACAGGAATCAGGGTAGAGAAGCACTACAGCAAGGAATTTCTTTACAGGAAGTGTCAGGTCGCACACTACAGACAGAAGTCATGTGGATTTAGGTGTCAAATTGCCTATGCCTGGATTTCTTTCCAATCTAACACAGAGTCTTTAGTTGGGACTTTTTTGCTACCCACTTCACTTTTTTGAGGTGTATATTGTGGTACATTTCACAGTATACTCTCTGGACCTCTTTATGGAATTTATCTATATGTTTATTATTTTATATTGTTATTAATGGATTGTCACTCATTAATTATTTTTAGACTCATAACTAGATTTTATGCACTGCACTTTTTCAATGGTATTATTCTGTACATGTTATCTGTGTGTTTCACTTTATGCAGATACGTCAAAGAAGTCTAGCCCGGAAATGGAGCTAGGTAGGTAACTCTGTGGATGAATTGATATGGTGTCAGATCATGTCCCTTTTGTTAATTGGTGGAGGATGTGGGCACAGGGTTAGAGGCTTCTTCCCTTCCAAGACTTTTTAATGTCACTGGACTCCAGAACCCAATCCAGGAATTACCAGTCCTGCAGAAAACAGTGAAACCAGTGTCCTTCACTACAAATAGACACCCTGAAGCCCTGTCACAATATAGATATAGATATGTAGCGGTGTGTTGCCACTAGTTACTAACATACACCATATCACCCTGCTGCCCGACCTTCATATATCACTTCTGAGACAATGAACAGTCATTTTCTTTGTTTTGTTTTTGTTTATTGGGGGGTATAACTTGGTTGGGGAAAGGGTATATGGGATGCCCATAGATCAAATTGCTTTGTCATCATATTTGTAAATTAGAACTTTGTTTGAGATTTGAAGAAATGATGCGCATGTATAACATCTACAGTCTCTCCCCTGCATCACCATGCAGATTATTGCTCCTCCTCTCCGTAACTACTGCAGACTATTGCTCCCAGGAATCCTTCCCTCCTGCACAAACTTATTTTGTAGCACATTGTTTTTTGTCACATCCTCTTCTATATGCAAAAGAACCCACTCTAGTCCAGCTTGCAAAGCCTGCGCCCTCGGGCCGCATCAATTTGACACTATTCCCCACAGTCTCTCTTCTGCTCCAGGACTCCTCATCAATGACCGTGTAAAGATGAGGACTTCATCCATGACCGTGTGAGGATAAAGTTCCCTCACAGACTCCCTGGCATGTCTCCACAGCCAGCACTCCACTGTAGTACACTCACCGACCTTTCTCTGCCCCGAGTACATGATGGAAAACTTAACTGGATTGTACATTCTGACAGCTTCTCCTGCCCCCCTGCTCCAGGAAATCCTCATCAATGATGTGTAATGGTGAGGACTTCACCCATCACCGTGTAAGGGTGAAGCTCCCTCACAGCTCTCCCGGGCCTCCTCCCGCGATGGGGGTGCCCTCCTGCTGATGTCTAGTACTCCATTCTACACTTCTCTTGGCCTACTCCTCCCAGTGGCCTGTTACCTCAGCTTATATGGGAGGCCTGCCCCCTGTCGATTCCAGTTGGGGATTGGTCAGGGCTCCTCACATGAGCTGCCTGCCACTCCAGTTCTAGGCCTTGACCCTCTTCAAGAACATTCTCACTGGAAGCAGGGGAGGCGCCTCAGAACCAAAGTACAGGTGGTCACACCCACTGCTACACTAACCACTCCCTGCCCACAGATCAAAAACAAACAGGCCTAGCTTGCAGCATAGACCTGCCTAAATTTGCTGACATTTTCCCTACCAAAAAATCCTCAATCTGGCACCTACCTATGGTAGAGGGTGCTACAGATAGAAAGATAGAGCACTAAACTAAACAGTAATCTGCCTTAACTGGCAATAATTAACCAATTAAAGCGGAGTTAAACCCAAAAGTGGAACTTCTGCTCATCTGATTCCTCCCCCCCTCCGGTGCCACAATTGGCACCTTTCAGGGGGGAGGGGGGTGCAGATACCTGTCTAATATAGGTATTTGCACCTACTTCCTGGAATAGACTCCTGCGGTAGTCACGCCCCTTCCTGCACCCCCCGCTGTCTCCTGGGAAACACACAGGTCCCAGGAGATAGTGGGGACCACTTTCAAAAACACAGATCTTGGTGGTTTGAATGCTTTTAAGGGTAGAGGAGGGATCTGAGGTGTTATAGACCCCCGATCCCTATATGAAGAGTACCTGTCACTGTCTATTACTGTCACAAAGGTTGTTTACATTCATTATAGACCCCATATCTCTCCATAAAGAGTACCTGTCACCATCTATTACTGTCACATGGGATGTTTACATTCATTATAGACCCCAGATCTCTCCATAAAGAGGACCTGTCACCATCTATTACTGTCACATGGGATGTTTACATTCATTATAGACCCCAGATCTCTCCATAAAGAGTACCTGTCACCATCTATTACTGTCACATGGGATGTTTACATTCATTATAGACCCCAGATCTCTCCATAAAGAGTACCTGTCACCATCTATTACTGTCACATGGGATGTTTACATTCATTATAGACACATGGGATGTTTACATTCATTATATAGCCCAGATCTCCAGATCTCTCCATAAAGAGTACCTGTCACCATCTATTACTGACCCCATGACATGGTGCAGCCCTGTCACAATTAATAGAACAATAGATAGATAGAGCACTAAACTAAACAGTAATCTTCCTTAACTGGCAATAATTCATATGTGATTATATGATGTTTAAAAATGTTACTGTGAAATATGAACTGCACTTCAATGGGTGAGCACAGGAATCAGGGTAGAGAAGCACTACAGCAAGGAGTTTCTTTACAGGAAGTGTCAGGTCGCACACTACAGACAGAAGTCATGTGGATTTAGGTGTCAAATTGGCTATCCCTGGATTTTTTTCCAATCTAACAGAGAGCCTTTAGTTGGGACTTTTTTGCTACCCACTTCACTTTTTTGAGGTGTATATTGTAGTACATTTCACGGTGTACTCTCTGGACCCATTTATGGAATTTATCTATATGTTTATTATTTTATATTGTTATTAATGGATTGTCACTCATTAATTATGTTTAGACTCATAACTAGATTTTATGCACTGCACTTTTTCCAGTGGTATTATTCTGTACATGTTATCTGTGTGTTTCACTTTATGCAGATATGTCGAAGTTGGGCTCGGAAATGGAGCTGGGTAGGTAACACTGTGGATGAATTGATATGGTGTCAGATCATGTCCCTTTTGTTAATTGGTGGAGGATGCGGGCACAGGGTTAGAGGCTTCTTCCCTTCCAAGACTTTTTAATGTCACTGGACTCCAGAACCCAATCCAGGAATTACCAGTCCTGCAGAAAACAGTGAAACCAGTGCCCTTCACTACAAATAGACACCCTGAAGCCCTGTCACAATATAGATATAGATATGTAGCGGTGTGTTGCCACTAGTTACTAACATCCACCATATCACCCTGCTGCCCGACCTTCATATATCACTTCTGAGACAATGAACAGTCATTTGTTTTGTTTTTGTTTATTGGGGGATATAACTTGGTTGGGGAAAGGGTATATGGGATGCCCATAGATCAAATTACTTTGTCATCATATTTGTAAATTAGAACTTCGTTTGAGATTTGAAGAAATGATGCGTATGTATAACATCTACAGTCTCTCCCCTGCATCACCATGCAGATTATTGCTCCTCCTCTCCGTAACTACTGCAGACTATTGCTCCCAGGAATCCTTCCCTCCTGCACAAACTTATTCTGTAGCACATTGTTTTTTGTCACATCCTCTTCTATATGCAAAAGAACCCACTCTAGTCCAGCTTGCAAAGCCTGCGCCCTCGGGCCGCATCGATTTGACACTATTCCCCACAGTCTCTTCTGCTCCAGGACTCCTCATCAATGACCGTGTAAAGATGAGGACTTCATCCATGACAGTGTAAGCATGAAGTTCCCTCACAGACTCCCTGACATGTCTCCACATCCAGCACTCCACTGTGGTACACTCACCGACCTTTCTCTGCCCTGAGTCCATGACGGAAAACTTAACTGGACCGTACGTTCTGACAGCTTCTCCTGCCCCCCTGCTCCAGGAAATCCTCATCAATGATGTGTAATGGTGAGGACTTCACCCATCACCGTGTAAGGGTGAAGCTTCCTCACAGCTCTCCCGGTCTCCTCCCGCGATCGGAGCACCCCCCTAGATGGGGGTGCCCTCCTGCTGATGTCTAGTACTCCATTCTCCACTTCTCTCAGCCTACTCCTCCCAGTGGCCTGTTACCTCAGCTTATATAGGAGGCCTGCCCCCTGTTGATTCCAGTTGGGGATTGGTCACATGAGCTGCCTGCCACTCCAGTTCTAGGCCCTGCCCCTCTTCCAGAACATTCTCACTGGAAGCAGGGGAGGTGCCTCAGAACCAAATTACAGGTGGTCACCACCACTGCTACACTAACCACTCCCTGCCCTCAGATCAAAAACAAACAGGCCTAGCTTGCAGCATAGGCCTGCCTAAATTTACCTGTGCCGACAGTTTCCCTACCAAAAAATCCTCACTCTAGCACCTACCTATGGTAGAGGGTGCTACAGATAGAAAGATAGAGCACTAAACTAAACAGTAATCTGCCTTAACTGGCAATAATTAACCAAGTAAAGCGGAGTTCCACCCAAAAGTGGAACTTCCGCTCATCTGATTCCTCCCCCCCTCCAGTGCCACAATTGGCACCTTTCAGGGGGGAGGGGGGTGCAGATACCTGTCTAATATATGTATTTGCACCCACTTCCTGGAATAGACTCCTGCGGTAGTCACGCCCCTTCCTGCACCCCCCGCTGTCTCCTGGGAAACACACAGGTCCCAGGAGATAGCGGGGACCACTTAGGGCTGCCGACATCGCTGGACTCCAGGACAGGTAAGTGTCCATTTATTAAAAGTCAGCAGCTGCAGTATTTGTAGCTGCTGGCTTTTAATAATTTTTTTTAGGTGGACTCCCTCTTTATGGACCAGTGATGTACCCGTACAATGCTGGAATTTCGTTGGTTATACCGGGATGATGCCTGTGGCCGTTTTTTAGAGCCGGCGGTCAGCTCTCTTGTAATAGCAATCGGAGTGGCTAACTATCTGCTCAATTGCTATTACAAGCAGCGGGAGGGGATGTCCTCCCCTTCTGCCACCTTCTGTGACATGCACGGGCTCTCATGTCCCACCAGGTGACCCGAGCAACAATCTGGTGCATCCGCCAGCTGGCCAGACGACCACCTTCCATTCCATTCTTGAGCTTTCCCGTCCCACCAGATGACCCAAGTGTCCAGCTGGTGTTTTTGCTGGTTGGCCAGACAGCCAAGCAAAGCCAGGATCACCTTTAATCGGCTGTTCGTGATAGTAACCTGGAAGCGATGACATCATTTCCGGTATACCAAGGTGTCAACGGCACCATTTTTTACAATTCAAAAGTATTCAAAAACACAGATCTTGGTGGTTTGAATGCTTTTAAGGGCAGAGGAGGGATCTGAGGTGTTATAGACCCCCGATCCCTATATAAAGAGTACCTGTCACTGTCTATTACTGTCACAATGGTTGTTTACATTCATTATAGACCCCAGATCTCTCCATACAGAGGACCTGTCACCGCCTATTACTGTCACATGGGATGTTTACATTCATTATAGACCCCAGATCTCCAGATCTCTCCATAAACAGTACCTGTCACCGTCTATTACTGACCCCATGACATGGTGCAGCCCTGTCACAATTAATAGAACAATAGATAGATAGAGCACTAAACTAAACAGTAATCTTCCTTAACTGGCAATAATTCATATTTGATTATATAATGTTTAAAAATGTTACTGTGAAATATGAACTGCCTTCAATGGGTGAGCACAGGAATCAGGGTAGAGAAGCACTACAGCAAGGAGTTTCTTTACAGGAAGTGTCAGGTCGCACACTACAGACAGAAGTCATGTGGATTTAGGTGCCAAATTGGCTATCCCTGGATTTTTTTCCAATCTAACAGAGAGCCTTTAGTTGGGACTTTTTTGCTACCCACTTCACTTTTTTGAGGTGTATATTGTAGTACATTTCATGGTGTACTCTCTGGACCCCTTTATGGAATTTATCTATATGTTTATTATTTTATATTGTTATTAATTGATTGTCACTCATTAATTATGTTTAGACTCATAACTAGATTTTATGCACTGCACTTTTTCAATGGTATTATTCTGTACATGTTATCTGTGTGTTTCACTTTATGCAGATACGTCAAAGAAGCTGGGCTCGGAAATGGAGCTAGGTAGGTAACGCTGTGGATGAATTGATATGGTGTCAGATCATGTCCCTTTTGTTAATTGGTGGAGGATGTGGGCACAGGGTTAGAGGCTTCTTCCCTTCCAAGACTTTTCAATGTCACTGGACTCCAGAACCCAATCCAGGAATTACCAATCCTGCAGAAAACAGTGAAACCAGTGTCCTTCACTACAAATAGACACCCTGAAGGTCTGTTACAATATAGATATAGATATATAGCGGTGTGTTGCCACTAGTTACTAACATCCACCATATCACCCTGCTGCCCGACCTTCATATATCACTTCTGAGACAATGAACAGTCATTTGCTTTGTTTTGTTTTTGTTTATTGGGGGGATATAACTTGGTTGGGGAAAGGGTATATGGGATGCCCATAGATCAAATTACTTTGTCATCATATTTGTAAATTAGAACTTCTTTTGAGCCTTGAAGAAATGATGCGTATGTATAACATCTACAGTCTCTCCCCTGCATCACCATGCAGATTATTGCTCCTCCTCTCCGTAACTACTGCAGACTATTGCTCCCGGGAATCCTTCCCTCCTGCACAAACTTATTCTGTAGCACATTGTTTTTTGTCACATCCTCTTCTATATGCAAAAGAACCCACTCTAGTCCAGCTTGCAAATCCTGCGCCCTCGGGCCGCATCGATTTGACACTATTCCCCACAGTCTCTCTTCTGCTCCAGGACTCCTCATCAATGACCGTGTAAAGATGAGGACTTCATCCATGACCGTGTAAGGATGAAGTTCCCTCACAGACTCCCTGGCATGTCTCCACAGCCAGCACTCCACTGTGGTTCACTCACGGACCTTTCTCTGCCCTGAGTCCATGATGGAAAACTTAACTGGATTGGACGTTCTGACAGCTTCTCCTGCCCCCCTGCTCCAGGAAATCCTCATCAATGATGTCTAATGGTGAGGATTTCACCCATCACCGTGTAAGGGTGAAGCTCCCTCACAGCTCTCCCTGGCCTCCTCCCGCGATCGGCGCACCCCCCCCCAGATGGGGGTGCCCTCCTGCTGATGTCTAGTACTCCATTCTCCACTTCTCTCGGCCTACTCCTCCCAGTGGCCTGTTACCTCAGCTTATATGGGAGGCCTGCCCCCTGTCGATTCCAGTTGGGGATTGGTCAGGGCTCCTCACATGAGCTGCCTGCCACTCCAGTTCTAGGCCCTGCCCCTCTTCCAAAACATTCTCACTGGAAGCAGGGGAGGCGCCTCAGAACCAATGTACAAGTGATCACTCCCACTGCTACACTAACCAATCCCTGCCCCCAGATCAAAAAGAAACAGGCCTAGCTTGCAGCATAGGCCTGCCTAAATTTACCTGTGCTGACAGTTTCCCTACCAAAAAATCCTCACTCTAGCACCTACCTATGGTAGAGGGTGCTACAGATAGAAAGATAGAGCACTAAACTAAACAGTAATCTGCCTTAACTGGCAATAATTAACCAATTAAAGTGGAGTTCCACCCAAAAGTGGAACTTCCGCTCATCTGATTCCTCCCCCCCTCCGGTGCCACAATTGGCACCTTTCAGGGGGGAAGGGAATCCTGGAATAGACTCCCACGGGAGTCACGCCCCTTCCTGCACCCCCCCGCTGTCTCCTGGGAAACACACAGGTCCCAGGAGATAGCGGGGATCACTTTAGGGCTGCCGACATCGCTGGACTCCAGGACAGGTAAGTGTCCATTTATTTTTAGTTTGTAGTTGCTGGCTTTTAATATTTTTTTTTAGGTGGACTGCCTCTTTATAGACCAGTGATGTACCCGTACAATGCTGAAATTTCGTTGGTTATACCGGGATGATGCCTGTGGCAGACTCACCCGGGATAGAGGCTTTTGGAGGGGACTGAATGTGAGCCTCTTGCCTACAAATTATGGGTCCTGGCATTTGGGGTACCCTTGAGGTGTTGTTACTTTGGCTTTGGGTCCTTGTCCCCCAGGACACACAGACTCTGGGGACCCTGTATTTGCCATAGTAGCAATAGTGACTGAGTCATACTGTTGGGACTCATACTGTGAGAAGATGCTAATGTCATCAACTCCACTCACCTGTCTGATGTCAGCTATAATGTGTTTAATGTAAATGAGTTTAGTATGGCTTACCACAGGTTCTAAGGGTATTCAACTCATTGTTGTTTGTTCTAATTAACCCTGTGTTGATGTTTATGGTAATGTGTGTTGAATAGTCAATGAGCTAGGAGATGTAGTCACTTAGTCTGGGTAAAAGGATTAGTTAATTAGCTCATGTTAATTAGGTTAGGTTTTAGTCATTCTGCTGTGTATATATTTGTGTGAGATCTCAAATAAAAAGTTAGTCCATGTTAGCAACAAGCAAGTGTCGCCTTGTTTTGTGCTCAGAGAGGTTGGAATATCTGATATCTGTATCCAGACTACAAGGAAGTGGTATACTGACGGAAGCACTCAAGCAGAGTGTGGGACGTTCCGTGACATTAGTGGCAAGCAGCGGGAAGCTTCCGGCAGTCTGGGAAATCTAAACCTCCACCTGGATCCAAGATCAGGATAGCAGACTTCAGTCACCCCAGCGGAGATATGGACCTGGCATCAGAGTTCCCGGGGCTGCTGCGGATCATCCTTTCAACATACACCAGGACTGTGTCTGAGGATGAATACCTGGAGCTTAGGCAGCAAATTCGGGTGGAGCTCTGGATTGGAGCCCTCCAGCTCGCTGGTATAAAACAGGGCAAGTGTTTTCCAACCCAAGAGCAACGGGCCAGTGACCAACGGGCATTGCGGATGGCATTCCTGGGAGGGCGGCCCCAGGAGCAATGGGTGACTGAGTTGGACAGGCTGGTCCAGCAGGAGATAGAGCTGGACAATCATTATCGGGCTCTGCAATGGCACGCAGAGGAGGGATATTTAGGGGAGACAACAGAATGCTCTCCGGAGGGATATGACTTTGGAGGCCCTGGCTTGCTGTGGGAGAGCCTTACAGATCATTTTATGTTTGGCGATGAAGGGGAGCCTGACCTTGAGGACCTGCGAGAATATAGAGAGGCTATGCTCGGTCTTGCAGGGGTCTCAGAGCTCAAACCTGATCTGGACCATTTGCTAAGGAACAGCATCTGGAAAGGGCATACAGGAAACTGCTAGAACACATTCAGCAGCATGCCAGAGAATCGGCAGTGGAAAATCCAGAGATTGCCGTCCCCAAACTTGAAGTGCTGACAACAGGGCAGAGCTCTGCTAACCTCTGCCCAGCAATGATAGCATCTTCTGGGTTCCATGGACAGGAGATGGTGAACCTATATCCCCAGACATCAGTTGCAGAGACTGGGGATTTAATAGACGTTTCTGTAGAGGAGGAACCACCTAGCAAACCCCCAGCAGAAGTGCTGGCAACCGGACAGAGGGTCCAAGACCTCTGCCCCACACCTGTGGCAGTTTCGGAGGCTCAGGGTGAGAATGTGGCAATCACTTCCCAGCAGCAGATACAGGTGGAGAAGGGAGAGGAGGTGTGTGTTGTCCCTCCCCAACAGTTGGCCAGGGTGGAGGAAGCGGACTTTTCTCCCCAGCAAAGATCTGTGCACCTGGGAGACAGTACCATAGACATGTTGTCCCAGCAGTCAGATGAGGGAATGGAAAAGGAAGCAACCGGCTCACCTCCCCAATGGCAGCTACACAGTTTGGGAGTGGAGGAAGCCAGCCTCCTGCCCCAACGGTTAGCCGGAGCAGAGGATGCGGAGTCCCCAGCAGAAGTGCTGGCAACAGGGCAGAGTGCTACCAACCTCTGCCCAGCACCGGCAACAACGGTGGAGTCCCAGGGAGCCGGGGCAGTCGGCCCCTCTCTCCAGCGACAAGCTGATGTAGTGGAGATTTTACTGAATTGCTGGCAACAGGGCAGAGCACTGCTGGCCTCTGCCTAGCACCTACAGTTTCTTCTCAGCTTCATGGAACTGGGACAGTGGGCCCCTCTGCCCAGCAACAGGCCAAGCCATGGAATGGTATACACCACCCAGATGAAGCGCTGACAGACGGACAGAGAGTCAATTATCTCTGCCTCACACCTACTGAGGTCAACTATTCCTTGCAACCAAGAAAGGAGATCATGCAGACAGACTTTGTGAGTTCACTCTGCCTGACTAACGCATGTCCAGACCAGGTGGGGGTCTGGGACCTCGTTAGTCAACTTTTGATGTGGGCAAAATGTGACAGACTCACCCGGGATAGAGGCTTTTGGAGGGGACTGAATGTGAGCCTCTTGCCTACAGATTATGGGCCCTGGCATTTGGGGTACCCTTGAGGTGTTGTTACTTTGGCTTCGGGTCCTTGTCCCCCAGGACACACAGACTCTGGGGACCCTGTATTTGCCATAGTAGCAATAGTGACTGAGTCATACTGTTGGGACTCATACTGTGAGAAGATTCTAATGTCATCAACTCCACTCACCTGTCTGATGTCAGCTATAATGTGTTTAATGTAAATGAGTTTAGGCTGGCTTACCACAGGTTCTAAGGGTATGAGCTAGGAGACGTAGTCACTTAGTCTGGGTAAAAGGATTAGTTAATTAGCTCATGTTAATTAGGTTAGGTTTTAGTCATTCTGCTGTGTATATATTTGTGTGAGATCTCAAATAAAAAGTCAGTCCATGTTAGCAACATGCAAGTGTCGCCTTGTTTTGTGCTCAGAGAGGTTGGAATATCTGATATCTGTATCCAGACTACAAGGAAGTGGTATACTGACGGAAGCACTCAAGCAGAGTGTGGGACGTTCCGTGACAATGCCTGTGGTTGTTTTTTAGAGCCAGCGGTCAGCTCCCTTGTAATAGCAATCGGAGTGGCAAACTATCTGCCCAATTGCTATTACAAGCAGCGGGAGGGGATGCCCTCCCCTCCCGCCACCTTCTGTGGCATGCACGGGCTCTTCCGTCCCACTAGGTGACCCGAGCAACAATCTGATGCATCCGCCAGCTGGCCAGACGACCACCTTCCATTCCATTCTTGAGCTTTCCCGTCCCACCAGATGACCCAAGTGTCTAGCTGGTGTTTTTGCTGGTTGGCCAGACAGCCAAGCAAAGCCAGGATCACCTTTAATCGGCTGTTCATGATAGTAACCTGGAAGCGATGACATCATTTCCGGTATACCAAGATGTCAACAGCACCCTTTTTTACAATTCAAAAGTATTCAAAAACACAGATCTTGGTGGTTTGAATGCTTTTAAAGGCAGAGGAGGGATCTGAGGTGTTATAGACCCCCGATCCCTATATAAAGAGTACCTGTCACTGTCTATTACGGTCACAAAGGATGTTTACATTCATTATAGACCCCAGATCTCTCCATAAAGAGGACCTGTCACCACCTATTACTGTCACATGGGACGTTTACATTCATTATAGACACATGGGATGTTTACATTCATTATAGACCCCAGATCTCCAGATCTCTCCATAAAGAGTACCTGTCACTGTCTATTACTGACCCCATGACATGGTGCAGCCCTGTCACAATTAATAGAACAATAGATAGATAGAGCACTAAACTAAAAAATATAATGGTATCCCGCGCAGTGGAGATGGAGAAAAAATAACTAATGTAAACTTTAAGTAGACGGGAACTGCTGCCCCCCAAAATGCGGTCACCACTGGCGGTGCGAGCAATTACAATAAAATACAAATGTGAGTATGGCGCTGTCCCTATTTAACTTTAAATGATCTGTGATGTCTTTCCTCTAATAGTGTGAAAAATTGGTGATAGTGGCGAAATAAACCAAACGGAGCCACATTTGTGTAGCCCATGCAATTAGTGCAATAAGTGCTAGTGATTAGATAGGATGGGGGAGGGGAAAGGGGGTGGAAAAAGGGGGGGGGGGTGTAAGGGGGAAAGGAATCAAAAGTTGTTTGGATAAAGAGCGTTAAATAAACAGCATAATATATAGATCATTAAATAAAAGTGCACATGTGCAAAAAATAACATAAAAGTCCTTTCATCACAATGTTCATTTGTTTGAAATCCTTGATGATAGTGTTCTTGATAACATTAGTGAAAGTGCTGTATATATCCTTGTGCTCTTAATGTGCGAACACTCACCAGCTATCTTCACCCCTACTGGGGTATCAGGCAGCCACAGTTTGTGCCACTGTGAGGCAATTTCTGGCAGTCTCAAGATTGTGGTGGCGTTTCACATCAAAAGAGAGGGAATGTCCATAGCATAAAATCGTTTTAAAAGCATTTATTTAAAAGTAGACAGAGTGGTACTCACAATTTACTAGTATAAAAAATGCAAGAAAGAAGTCTCAGGTTAACCATCAGCAGTCTTGTGTTGTTTTGGGAGACACAGATTAGGCCACGACCTACGCGTTTCGTCATTGGACGTCTACAGGAGCGTGACCTGTGCTGTACCTCCCACCTTTAAATAGTGTGCGGTCTCGATTTCTCACCTGTGTAATTGGCATCCATTTTGCCTATGTTTTTGCGGACTGGAGCCCTCTGGCGGGCATTTTGTCTGAGCTTTTGCAGACTGGAGACCGTGTGTGAATAAAATGTCCCATACTTCCTATGTTTTTAGTGGACCAGAACCCACTGGCGGCCATTTTGTCTGCGCTTTGTCAGACCGGAGACCGTACATGTATAGAATGTTCCGCCTTTCAGTAAGTAGATCGAGGTTCACTGGCGGACATTTTCCCTATGTTTTTGCAGACAGAAGTCCGTATTTATGCCATATACACGGTGAATTTATACCTTCAGTGATGTTTTGAGACACCTATCATCGAATTGTCAGTTCCCACATTGGTGTCACCATGTCCCTATCCCTAAGTGTGTTTTTCCACTATCTTATTAGGGGCAGTGTGATCTGACATTCCGCACATTATATCCAGGTATCGTGACGATCATCCACAACAGCATAAAATCTACATGTTTAAAAACTTTTAAAATGTTTAAAAATATATGTAAAAAAGTTTAATGCAAGAAATATATAAAAATTATGTAAAAAACATGGAAGACAACCAGACAACCAAACAGGAAGACAACCAGCTTTAGGTCGATGTCCAATGGAAGGGAGTTTAACATCTGTCAGAGGATTTAGTAGACCAGACCGTGTGGACTGCACAGAGGAAACCAGAAACGCATGTAAGTGAAATAATGGTGTTTATTAAACAAGTGACAAGTAAAAGGAATATGAACAGTGCAAAACCAACACAACAAACCCACTACAAACAACAATATATACAAGTAAAAGGAGATACCGGAATTGTAAACAAAGCCAGGCCAAGGTCATACACAGGGAGGTCAGCAGATGGGCAAGGACGGGAAACCAGCAGGACAGGGAAAGGATGGATGGTTAGGCTGCAGGGCAGGGATCCAAGGGAATCAGGAGGGACAAGAACAGGATGGGCTTGGGATAGGGATCGGATCGGATCGGATCAGAGCAGAGCAGGACAGAAACAGGTTCACGATCAGGATACAGGCAGCAAGGTCAGGGCGCAGGGAGAAAGATACCAAGGCAAGCATATGAGGGCTTGCCGGGTATTTATAGGACTGACTATGATTGACTCAAGTCACACCTGAGCGCAGGGAGTGTTGTCTGCTCCATACTGCCAGGATCCATCCGCTGGTGGACATCAGTACTGCGGCCAAAAGATGAAATGACACCAGCAGGGAAATATTCTCCTGACAGTTCAACACTGCCAGTAGACACCTGCTGGTGGACCCCAGTACTGCATGCCAAACAATATGTCTTACCAGCGGATGGACCCTTTCCTGACAGTACCCCTCCCTAAAGGAGCGGCCTCCGGACGCTCCAACTAGTCTTAATTGTCCATGGTCTATGGCATCAGGCAGAATGGTGGAAGAAGGCATTTCAGGCTGGTCGTCAGGCACATCCGGGCAGACGGCTGGCATGTCAGAGTCATTGAGCTGGGCAGCGGACAGGAACAAGCCGAGCTGGGCAGCAGACAGGAACAAGCCGAGCTGGGCAGCAGACAGGAACAAGCCGAGCTGGGCAGCAGACAGGAACAAGCCGAGCTGGGCAGCAGACAGGAACAAGCCGAGCTGGGCAGCAGACAGGAACAAGCCGAGCTGGGCAGCAGACAGGAACAAGCCGAGCTGGGCAGCAGACAGGAACAAGCCGAGCTGGGCAGCAGGCTCCGGGTCATCGAGCTGGGCAGCAGGCTCCGGGTCATCGAGCTGGGCAGCAGGCTCCGGGTCATCGAGCTGGGCAGCAGGCTCCGGGTCATCGAGCTGGGCAGCAGGCTCCGGGTCATCGAGCTGGGCAGCAGGCTCTGGGTCATCGAGCTGGGCAGCCGGCTCCGGGTCATCGAGATGAACAGCCGGCTCCGGGTCATCAAGATGGACAGCCGGCTCTGGAACATTAGGCCGAACAGCGAGCACCGTAAGGGCAGGCCGGATTACAGGCACCGGCTCAGCAAGCTGGGTAACGGACCCCGGCCCAGTGGGCTGGGTAACAGGCCCCGACTCAGCGAGCTGGACACCGGGCACTGGTTCGGCAAGCCGATAACGGATACTGGCTTGACAGGCAAAGTGACGGACTTTGGTATAGCAGACTGGGTAACGGGCACCGATTCAGCAGGCTGAGACACGGGCACCGAAACTCCAGGCTGAAACACGGGCACCGAAACCTCAGGCTGAGATACCAACATCACGACATCAGGCTGGAAGACAGGTACCAGGATATCAGGCTGGAGGATGGACACATCAGACCGGAAAGCAGGCTCATCAGGCTGAACAGGGGGCACATCAGGCTGGAAAGTGGGTACCGAGACATCAGACCGGGCAGCAGGTGCTGGAACTTCAGGCTGGAACGCAAAAACAGGCGCTGGCACATCAGGCAGAACAGCAGGTACTGGCACAACAGGCTGAACAGGTACATTGGACTGGTCAGTAGTCGCTGGAGCGTCAGACTGGAACATGGACACTGGGATTTCGGGCTGAGCAGCAGGCACTGGGACCTCAAACTGGGCAGCGGACACAGGCATTGGCACAACTGGCTGAGTAGCAGACACTGGCACATCAGGCTGGAAAGCGGACTGGAAAGCCGGCACCGAGACATCAGACCAGGCAGCGAGTACTGGAACTTTAGACTGGGCGGCAGACACAGGCGCTGGCACACCGGGCAGAACAGCAGGTGCTGGCATACCAGGCTGAACAATAGGTACATTGGACTGGACAGTAGTCACTGAAGCGTCAGACTGGAACATGGGCACTGAGATGTCAGGCTGAGCAGTAGGCACTGGGACCTCAAACTGGACAGCGGGCACAGGCATTGGCACAACAGGCTGAGTAGAAGACACTGGCGCATCAGGCTGGACAACAAACAGAAGGTCATCAAACTGGGAAGCGGGCACATCAGACTGGAACACTGGTAGCAAAACTTTAGGCTGGAACATGGACATAAGGTCATTAGACCGGTCAGCAGGCACTGGACCGTCAGGCTGGGTGGCAGGCACTGGAACGTCAGGCTGGGTGGCAGGCACTGGAACGTCAGGCTGGGTGGCAGGCACTGGAATGTCAGGCTGGGTGGCAGGCACTGGAACGTCAGGCTGGGTGGCAGGCACTGGAACGCCAGGCTGGGTGGCAGGCACTGGAACGCCAGGCTGGGTGGCAGGCACTGGAACGCCAGGCTGGGTGGCAGGCACTGGAACGCCAGGCTGGGTGGCAGGCACTGGAACGTCAGGCTGGGTGGCAGGCATCGAGACATCCGGCTGGGTAGCAGGAGCAGGTTGGGTTACTGGCAAGATGGTGTGGGTCAGGAAGAATTTTTGTTTCTTTTTTGGTTTAGCCCGTGCAGTTTTGTATGTAGGTGCAGGGCTGTAAGAAAAAAAAGGTAGCTGGATCGAAGGAAGACCAAGGAACTGTAGCTAGAGAAGGTTTTTGTGGGACTGTTACAGGTGGAGGAGAAGAGACAGGTGGATTGAAGGCAGGATAGGTGCGACACTTGTAGACTGGGTAGTAGTATTTGGTAGGGGGCTGATTAAACTGGGCTGTAGCTGAGGTTGCCATAGGTGACGGGGAGATAGGTTTTTGGGAAGGCAGATGATTAATGGCAGAGCTGGAATATTGTGGCTTAGCTAAAGACAGGAGATCTGACCATGCCTGCAGCACAGGTTGAACAAACGCTGATTCACACACAGCCTGACTAATCAAGGATTGCACCGACTGGATGCAATTGGACAACACTTGCTGTGAACAGGAGGAATAATGTTCCATAAAATAGGCTGAATCATCCTCTAACAACCAAACCAGGGATTCAACTTGGCCATAATTGAAGGGGGGCGAAAAATCATCACTTCCCTCGGGAATGCATGACAGGGTTGGTTTTGCACATAACTGGATCAGGGGCTGAACATCTTCAAAAGACATATACCCCTGATCCACTAGGGAATGAGCTGATCGGATAGTTTCCATCAGCTGGTCACTAGTCCACCCTTTTAAAATCTGGCGACAATATTCACCATCCTCTTCTGCTAGCAGAGAATAATAAATGATTTCATCGAAATCCATATTAGCAGACCCGACAAACCAGGACGGTTTCCTTAATGCAGCCACGTCTGGTCAGGGATGGCCATGGTATACTGTCAGCGGATTTAGTAGACCAGACCGAGTGGACTGCACAGAGGAGACCAGAAACGCATGTAAGTGAAATAATGGTGTTTATTAAACAAGTGACAAGTAAAAGGAATATAAACAGTGCAAAACCAACACAACAAACAACAATATATACAAGTAAAAGGAGATACCGGAATCGTAAACAAAGCCAGGCCAAGGTCATACACAGGGAGGTCAGCAGATGGGCAAGGATGGGAAACCAGCAGGACAGGGATAGGATGGATGGTTAGGCTGCAGGGCAGGGATCCAAGGGAATCAGGAGGGACAAGAACAGGATGGGCTTGGGATAGGGATCGGATCAGAGCAGAGCAGGACAGAAACAGGTTCACGATCAGGATACAGGCAGCAAGGTCAGGGCGCAGGGAGAAAGATACCAAGGCAAGCATATGAGGGCTTGCCGTGTATTTATAGGACTGACTATGATTGACTCAAGTCACACCTGAGCGCAGGGAGTGTTGTCTTCTCCATACTGCCAGGATCCATCCACTGGTGGACATCAGTACTGCGGCCAAAAGATGAAATGACACCAGCAGGGAAATATTCTCCTGACAGTTCAACACTGCCAGGAGACACCTGCTGGTGGACCCCAGTACTGCATGCCAAACGATATATCTTACCAGCGGATGGACCCTTTCCTGACAACATCAGAGAACTAATAACTTGTAATAATACCCACGTCACCTACGTACTAGAGTGCCCGTGTCATAAACAGTTCATGGGAAGAACAACCAGACAGTTGCACGTGAGAATTAGAGAGCATATTTCGAATATTAAGAATGGTTTTAACAAACACAGCGTCTCTAGACACTTCAGAGACTATCATAACAGAGACCCCACGTGCTTGACCTTCTATGGAATTGATAAAATTAAGGGCCACTGGAGGGGTGAAAACAAAAGAATTAAGGTTTCACAAAATTAAACCAAGTAGATATTACAGCTGGACACCCTCCAATCCATGGGAATGAACATAGACCTCGACCTTAACTGTTTTCTCACCAACTTCTAACAGTATAAAGAGGCTATGGGGTCTTATAGCACTATTACATTTGACTTATTGCAATACATTTGGTTACTCTACGTGACGTACATAAGGGGTTTCAGATATGCATTCCAAATGACTTCCATATATACAACCCTTTTGGAACACACTTCCATCTTTCCTTCACATTTCAATTTCTTATTAATTTTTAATAATTTATGTTTCCCAACTGGTAATATTGTTCGGGATCACATCCGACTATATGTAATGCTTACGGTTCAGACCATGAAAACTTTACCCTATTTGTATATCCGATCCAAAGAAATGTTCACGGACAATACCATGAACACCACACCTTACTTATATAGGAGGAAACATTACATATACACACCACAATTTCACCTATGTACATTGAGATACTTCTAATTCTTTTGCATTTCTACCATATAACTATATGATTTGCACTTCAGCCCACAAAATATATTTGAATTCCCACACCACCCTTTCGGTCACCACAAATAGGACAGAAAGTCAATATGCACTGACTTAGTAACCCCAAAAGATATACGCCACATCGTCTGACTATAAGTTGTAAAAAAACGCACTAATGTAAAAAAAATCGCATTAATGTACTTACTCCTTTATACATAAGTTTTGTATCCTTTTTCCTACGTTTCTTGGATAAGACATTGGCCGTGAAATGATTGTATTATTGCATGGAGCTTACCACGTACTCTTCTTCCTCACACATTTTCAGATAAATACCACTAGGTCTAGGAGTATTCATAACATATAGAAAAAACGTACCCTGTCTTCTTCTAGGCTCTCCCTCATGGTTTGAGATTTATCATGCCACTGTGTTTCACATATATGTAATAATTTGTTTAGCCACTAGGAATTATGGATGGTTGAGGACGCATTTTTACATATATATATTTTTTCCTTTTTATACATATTTTGTTTTCATATAATCTTTTTACTTATTGAACGATTAACTGCGGGGCCCTTACCTCTCTTCCCCCTTTCTTATATGTTTTTTACATAATTTTTATATATTTTTTGCATTAAACTTTTTTACATATATTTTTAAACATTTTAAAAGTTTTTAAACATGTAGCTTTTATGTTGTTGTGGACGATCGTCACAATACCTTGATATAATGTGCGGAATCTCAGATCACACTGCCCCTAATAAGATAGTGGAAAACCACACTTAGGGATAGGAACATGGTGACACCAATGTGGGAACTGACAATTCGATGATAGGTGTCTCAAAACATCACTGAAGGTATAAATCCACCGTGTATATGGCATAAATACGGACTTCTGTCTGCAAAAACATAGGGAAAATGTCTGCCAGTGAACCTCGATCTACTTACTGAAAGGCGGAACATTCTATACATGTACAGTCTCCGGTCTGCAAAAGTGCAGACAAAATGGCCGCCAGTGGGCTCTGGTCCACTAAAAACATAGGAAGTATGGGACATTTTATTCACACACGGTCTCCAGTCTGCAAAAGCACAGACAAAATGGCCGCCAGAGGGCTCCGGTCCGCAAAAACATAGGCAAAATAGATGCCAATTACACAGGTGAGAAATCGAGACCGCACACTATTTAAAGGTGGGAGGTACAGCACAGGTCACGCTCCCATAGATGTCCAATGATGAAACGCGTAGGCCATGGCCTAATCTGTGTCTCCCAAAACAACACAAGACTGCTGATGGTTAACCTGAGACTTCTTTCTTGCATTTTTTATACTAGTAAATTGTGAGTACCACTCTGTCTACTTTTAAATAAATGCTTTTAAAATGATTTTATGCTATGGACATTCCCCCTCTTTTCATGTGAAACGCCACCACAATCTTGAGACTGCCAGAAATTGCCTCACAGTGGCACAAACTGTGGCTGCCTGATACCCCAGTAGGGGTGAAGATAGCATTAAGAGCACAAGGATATATACAACACTTTCACTAATGTTATCAAGAACACTATCATCAAGGATTTCAAACAAATGAACATTGTGATGAAAGGACTTTTATGTTATTTTTTGCACATGTGCACTTTTATTTAATTATCTATATATTATGCTGTTTATTTAAAGCTGTTTATCCAAACAACCTTTGATTCCTTTCCCCCTTCCATCCCCCTTTTTTTTGCTACTCACTTCACTTTTTTTGAGGTCTATATTGTGGTACATTTCACGGTGTACTCTCTGGACCTCTTTATGGAATTTATCTATATGTTTATTATTTTATATTGTTATTAATGGATTGTCACTCATTAATTATGTTTAGACTCATAACTAGATTTTATGCACTGCACTTTTTCAATGGTATTATTCTGTACATGTTATCTGTGTGTTTCACTTTATGCAGATACGTCAAAGAAGTCTAGCCCGGAAATGGAGCTAGGTAGGTAACGCTGTGGATGAATTGATATGGTGTCAGATCATGTGCCTTTTGTTAATTGGTGGAGGATGCGGGCACAGGGTTAGAGGCTTCTTCCCTTCCAAGACTTTTCAATGTGACTGGACTCCAGAACTCAATCCAGGAATTACCAGTCCTGCAGAAAACAGTGAAACCAGTGTCCTTCACTACAAATAGACACCCTGAAGCCCTGTTACAATATAGATATAGATATGTAGCGGTGTGTTGCCACTAGTTACTAACATCCACCATATCATGACTGCTGCCCGACCTTCATATATCACTTCTGAGACAATGAACAGTCATTTGCATTGTTTTGTTTTTGTTTATTGGAGGATATAACTTGGTTGGGGAAAGGGTATATGGGATGCCCATAGATCAAATTACTTTGTAATCATATTTGTAAATTAGAACTTCGTTTGAGATTTGAAGAAATGATGCGCATGTATAACATCTACAGTCTCTCCCCTGCATCACAATGCAGATTATTGCTCCTCCTCTCCGTAACTACTGCAGACTATTGCTCCCAGGAATCCTTCCCTCCTGCACAAACTTATTCTGTAGCACATTATTTTTTGTCACATCCTCTTCTATATGCAAAAGAACCCACTCTAGTCCAGCTTGCAAATCCTGCGCCCTCGGGCCGCATCGATTTGACACTATTCCCCACAGTCTCTCTTCTGCTCCAGGACTCCTCATCAATGACCGTGTAAAGATGAGGACTTCATCCATGACCGTGTAAGGATGAAGTTCCCTCACAGACTCCCTGGCATGTCTCCACATCCAGCACTCCACTGTCTCACCGACCTTTCTCTGCCCCGAGTCCATGATGGAAAACTTAACTGGACCGTACGTTCTGACAGCTTCTCCTGCCCCTCTGCTCCAGGAAATCCTCATCAATGATGTGTAATGGTGAGGACTTCACCCATCACCATGTAAGGGTGAAGCTTCCTCACAGCTCTCTCGGGCCTCATCCCGCGATCGGCGCACCCCCCCAGATGGGGGTGCCCTCCTGCTGCTGTCTAGTACTCCATTCTCCACTTCTCTCGGCCCACTCCTCCCAGTGGCCTGTTACCTCAGCTTATATGGGAGGCCTGCCCCCTGTCGATTCCAGTTGGGGATTGGTCAGGGCTCCTCACATGAGCTGCCTGCCACTCCAGTTCTAGGCCTTGCCCCTCTTCCAGAACATTCTCACTGGAAGCAGGGGAGGCGCCTCAGAACCAAAGTACAGGTGGTCACACCCACTGCTACACTAACCACTCCCTGCCCCCAGATCAAAAACAAACAAGCCTAGCTTGCAGCATAGGCCTGCCTAAATTTACCTGTGCCGACAGTTTCCCTACCAAAAAATCCTCACTCTAGCACCTACCTATGGTAGAGGGTGCTACAGATAGAAAGATAGAGCACTAAACTAAACAGTAATCTGCCTTAACTGGCAATAATTAACCACTTAAAGCGGAGTTCCACCCAAAAGTGGAGCTTTCGCTCATCTGATGCCTCCCCCCCTCTGGTGCCACAATTGGCACCTTTCAGGGGGGAGGGCGGTGTAGATACCTGTCTAATACAGGTATTTGCACCCACTTCCTGGAATAGACTCCCATGGGAGTCACGCCCCTTCCTGCCCCCCCCCCGCTGTCTCCTGGGAAATCACACAGGCCCCAGGAGATAGCGGGGACCACTTAGGGCTGCCGACATCGCTGGACTCCAGGACAGGTAAGTGTCCATTTATTAAAAGTCAACAGCTGCAGTGTTTGTAGCTGCTGGCTTTTAATAATTTTTTTTAGGTGGACTCCCTCTTTATAGACCAGTGATGTACCCGTACAATGCTGGAATTTCGTTGGTTATACCGGGATGATGCCTGTGGCCGTTTTTTTAGAGCCAGCGGTCAGCTCTCTTGTAATAGCAATCGGAGTGGCTAACTATCTGCTCAATTGCTATTACAAGCAGCGGGGGTATGCCCTCCCCTCCCGCCACCTTCTGTGGCATACACAGGCTCTCCCATCCCACCAGGTGACCCGAGCGACAAGCTGGTGCATCCGCTGGCTGGCCAGACGACCACCTTCCATTCCATTCTTGGGCTTTCCCATCCCACCGGATGACCAAAGTGTCCAGCTGGTGTTTTTGCCGGATGGCCAGACAGCCAAGCAAAGCCAGGATCGCCTTTGATCAGCTGTTCGTGATAGTAACCTGGAAGCGATGACATCACTTCTGGTATACCTGGATGTCAACGGCACCATTTTTTACAATTCAAAAGTTTTCAAAAACACAGATCTTGGTGGTTTGAATGCTTTTAAGGTCCCTATATGAAGAGTACCTGTCACTGTCTATTACTGTCACAAAGGATGTTTACATTCATTATAGACCCCAGATCTCTCCATAAAGAGTACATGTCACCTCCTATTACTGTCAAATGGGATGTTTACATTCATTATAGACCCCAGATCTCTCCATAAAGAGGACATGTCACCGCCTATTACTGTCACATGGGATGTTTACATTCATTATAGACCCCAGATCTCTCCATAAAGAGGACCTGTCACTGTCTATTACTGTGACATGGGATGTTTACATTCATTATAGACCCCAGATCTCTCCATAAAGAGGACCTGTCACCACCTATTACTGTCATATGGGATGTTTACATTCATTATAGACCCCAGATCTCTCCATAAAGAGGACCTGTCACCGCCTATTACTGTCACATGGGATGTTTACATTCATTATAGACCCCAGATCTCTCCATAAAGAGTACCTGTCACCATCTATTACTGTCACATGGGATGTTTACATTCATTATAGACCCCAGATCTCTCCATAAAGAGGACCTGTCACCATTACTGTCACATGGGATGTTTACATTCATTATAGACCCCAGATCTCTCCATAAAGAGGACCTGTCACCGCCTATGACTGTCACATGTGATGTTTACATTCATTGTAGACCCCAGATCTCTCCATAAAGAGTACCTGTCACCATCTATTACTGTCACAAATGATGTTTACATTCATTATAGACCCCAGATCTCTCCATAAAGAGGACCTGTCACCATTACTGTCACATGGGATGTTTACATTCCTTGTGACAGCAATAAAAGTAATAAAAAAATAAAATAAAGCAACATTGTAAAAAAATAAAATAAATCAACGATTAAAAAAAAAAGATTAAAGTGCCCATGTTGCCCCCTCCCCTCGCCCCCTCCCCCCCATGCTAGTGAGCAAAGATGAACACGTGCATCAGTCCCATATGAACGCAATCAGCAATCATACTACACATGTGAGGTATCGCCATGAATGTCAGAACCAGACCTCCTGTGTAAATCTAAAGTGGTGACCTGTAAAGGCTTGCTTTTAAAACATCACCTATGGATAGTAAAATTTTCATCGTTTGTTGCCATTGCATGGACTTGAGCAATTTGACAAGCATGACAATTGTAAAAAATAAATATATCTATGTATTTATTTATTTATTTTTACATACTGCCACCAGTCATATCTATTAGTCTGGTGACAATATGTAAAAAAAAAAAATGTAAGAACAACAAGTTTTATTTAATTTCTTAATTTTCCAAAATATTGTGACAGAAAATTATAACTTCAATTATAACTTCAAAAAACTCACAACGCCTCTTACTAAATACCTTGGGGTGTCTACATTCCATAAAGGGGTAATTTGGGGGTGTATTTGTATTGTCCTGGAATTTTAAGGCCTGAAGAAATGAGATTGGCCGTCAGTACATCAGGATTTATCAATTTTCAAATATATCCCATAGTTTGTGGACTCTATAATGTATTAGATGGGAGATCAAGAAATACAAAGTAACATTTGTTATAAAACATTGATCAGACAGGAGATAGATACAAAGTAACATTGTTTATAAACATTGATCAGATGGGAGAAAGAGGTATACAAAGTAACATTGTTTATAAACAGTGTTCATAGGTAAAAATGTTTCTGTTTGTCTTTTTTGCTCATTATGTATTGATGGTTTTTAGGCCGGACATATACTAATAATATAGAGATATTTATTCCAATCTCTATACAGCTTTTTCATGCTTTTTTCCATCCTCAGTGCAGTGCATGAAGATCATGGCTTCTATGGAGGAGGGGTTATGGATGGACACAATAATACAACCATGCAGGTCATGGTGGGCTAAAAGGAACCAACCCCCCCCCCCCCCCCAGATGATGGCCAACTACAAGCTGTGTGACTAAATCTGTGTGAGGATCATCTAAAGCTGATGTTTCATCTAAAAAAACTGGACATTTAATTTGTATTATTTGTCAGGAGCTGTGGCATGGAGGCTTACTCCACCTCTTTACAGAAATTAATAAATACCCCCCTCTCTGTCCTCCGCCCCTGCTGCTGAACTGATGGTGTCCATAGAACTTTTTTTAAATCACTTGGACCTACAGCCCATGGGAGTACTGTGCATGTGCCCAAAGGTATTTAACCGATTCAATACCAGAAATTCTCACCCCCTTCCTGCCCAGGCCAATTTTCAGATTTCACATTTTGAATGACAATTGCGCGATCATGTAACACTGTACCCATAGGATATTTTTATAATTTTTTTCACACAAATAGAGCTTTCTTTTGGTGGTATTTAATCACCACTGGGTTTTTTTTGTAAAATAAATTTAAAATAAGTTTAAAAATGTTGAAAAAAAAATATGTTTCCTGACAGACTCCATGGCAGCCTATGTGTGGGTTAACCCCGCCTCCTCTCCAATGCTATAGGACCCCATACCCAAAAATTTGAACTCACCACTAGGGACTGAGTTCCTTTTTTGTCTTCCTCCATGGACTTACATTTCGTTTGTTCCTGCTTGGCTTCCAGACTCCGGATTCCGGCATACCATCTATGCGGTGCAAGCTCAGGGCCCAACCATGGGCGGGCGAGTGGCTGTTCAGGCACAAGATACCACCCACTGGTGGTGGGAAGATTGCCTCTGTATGCCTAGGATGGACATCCTGCAAACAAATTGGCTGGCAAGGTCTGCTGTTTTTTATTTCTTTCTCCATGGCAGCGTTTTTGTTCTTTTATGTTTTGTCTCCCTGCTTCTTCCCTTGTGGGCCCTGTAGATGCCTCTCATGGCGTTTGAAGCACTTCTGCATTCCAGGATACTGCAGCACTTCGGGGTTGTGGTCACCGCTTGCTCCTGCGCATGGTATCCGTGACACTGAGGCTTGGCTTGCGCATGCGCGCAGTGGCGGAACACCCGGCGGTTGCACAGGCGCCGTTCGGCGGCCCTCCACTGTGCAGGCGTGAGGTGGGGATGCGGTGACATCACTCAGGTGGGGGTTTTAAAAAGCTGGCAGCCCTGGCAGCTTCAACTAGCCTGGGTATTGCTTGGGACAAGGTAAGCCTTTGTGGAGGAGCTTGCAGGGTTCCTAAAGAAACCTGCAAGCTCATAAAATACTCATAAAATATGAAAGGTTCAAAATGGAGACCCTGTCTACCATCCAGCAAGCCATGCAGCCAGGCGATTGGCTAATTTCAATCGACTTAAAAGATGCTTACTTCCATGTGCCTGTGGCAGAGGAATTTCGCAAATATCTCCGATTCCAATTCGGACAAGAACTTCTGCAGTTTACCTGCCTCCCTTTCAGGCTGACAACCTCACCCCAAGTCTTTTCGAAGGTTTTACTGTCCGTGGTGGCCTTGTACTATTACCTCGACAACCTCCTGTTGCTGTCCCAGGACAAGGAGCAATTGTTGATCTACAAGGAGCAGGTTATCTCCACATTGATCGACTTTGGGTGGCTCCTAAACCTGCAGAAAAGCCATTTAGTACCAGTCCAGCGCCTAATATAATTGGGGGCCCAGTTCGACACAGTGGAAAGCACCATCTCTCTTCCTGTGGAGAAGATCCCAGTTATTCGAGAAAGAATTTCACAGGCTCTGAACTCCTCATGCCTTACCGTGCCTAGGAATCATCGGCACAATGGTCTCTACGACCCCCATGGTCAAGTGGTCTCTGTGGAGGTTACGCCCCTTTCAGATGGGGTTCCTTCAGCAATGAAATTCAGGGGGACATCAATTATTCCATCTGCCTAACTGTGATGAGGAACAGCCTCTTTTGTTGGCTTCAGCACAGGAATAATCACTTGCCACTGCATCGCCCCCTTCTGTTACGTACCTAAAGGGTGAGCCCGAATTGCAGAGGATGGCCTCTCCTACGCCTCCGACTCGAGAGCCCCTGATAGTGGTGACAGGGGTGCAGGAGTGCGGAGTGGTATGAGTGCCTGGCAGGATCAACAGCAGAAGGATCAGATGGCCGGCACAGCTGACGGGATGGATCAGTAGACAGGAACTGCAGACTGGACAACTCAGCAGACAGGACAGCAGACTGGATGGATCAGGCAGACAGGTGAGCAGCCTGGATGGCTCAGCAGACAGGCCCAGCAGACTGGATGATCAGCAGACAGGTGAACAGCCTGGATGGCTCAGCAGACAGGCCCAGCAGACTGGATGATCAGCAGACAGGTGAACAGCCTGGATGGCTCAGCAGACAGGCTCAGCAGACTGGATGGGAGTCCAGGATCGTCAGACAGGCCGGGTCGGTAAGCAGGCTGGCAGCAGAGGTACAAAAGGAGCAGGCAGAGGGATCGTCAAACAAGCCAGGGATCAGGTACAGGCAGATAACCGGAATAGTCTCAAAGCAAGCCGGGTCAAAACAGGAGCAGATATCAGGTTTTCAGGGAACACATACACAGAGCTGCAGAGCAAACAGCAATGATGCAAGTGCCAGACAGGTTTAAATAACCCACCAGCCACTAACGAGTGCATGTGCGCGTGCGCATAGACGCCCGCAATCGTGCACCGATGGGTCTAATCTGCCTGTTACTGGCAGGATCTTCATGACACCGTCTCATGGGTCACGGTCACGACCGATGCCAGCGGTGCTGGTTGGGGAGCCCTCTGCATGTCAGAACTGGCATAAGGCAAGTGGAATGCTCGTCTCCACAATCCGGGCTCGAACGTCCTGGAACTTCGGGTGGCCTGGTGTGCCCTTCCATCCTTCTCTCATCTCCTTAAGGGGAGTCAGTGGTACTAAGGATGGACAACATCACTGCAGTTCTTATGTGAGGGGGCAAGGGGGCACTCAGAGCCCCGCCCTGCTCCAAGAGGTCAGATCCATCATGTCTTGGGCCCAGAAGAACCTGGCCAATATCTCGGCAGTCTTCATCCCCGGAGCCCAGAATGTCTAGGTGGACTTCCTGTCCCGCACACAGCTGGACAACAATGAGTGGTCTCTTCATGTGCAGAGGTGCGAGTGGATCCTGTCCCTGGGAGTCGATCCTGAAGTGGATCTATTTGCATCCCCCTGTAACTTCAAGGTCAAGAAGTACTATACTCAAGTCCGTTGCAGCCAGGATTTGGGAATAGATGCTCTGACAGATCAGTGGAGTTTCAACAGGGCATACACCTTTGCCCGATCATCCTCAAGTCCTTACGGAGACTTCAAGCGGAAGCTGTCAAGGTGGTGTTGCTTGTGCCTTACTGGTCAAACAGGCCATGGTTTCCCCTCCTGACCCAGCTCAGCTTCCAGGACCCGGTACCTCTTCCGCTCAGGTCGGACCTTCTTTCTCAGGTGGCAGTCCTGCCTCATTTAGGGATCCAGAGATCCAAGATATCCTCAGCTTCCTTCAATCCGGCCTAGATCTGTCTCTATCCATCAGCTCTCTTATGCCCCGTACACACGGTCGGACTTTGTTCGGACATTCCGACAACAAAATCCTAGGATTTTTTCCAATGGATGTTGGCTCAAACTTGTCTTGCATACACACGGTCACACAAAGTTGTAGGAAAATCCGATCGTTCTGAACGCGGTGACGTAAAACACGTACGTCGGGACTATAAACGGGGCAGTGGCCAATAGCTTTCATCTCTTTATATATTCTGAGCATGCCTGGCAATTTGTCCGTCGGATTTGTGTACACATAATCGGAATTTCCGACAACGGATTTTGTTGTCGGAAAATTTTATCTCCTGCTCTCCAACTTTGTGTGTCGGAAAATCCGATGGAAAATGTCCGATGGAGCCCACACACGGTCAGAATATCCGACAACACGCTCCGATCGGACATTTTCCATCGGAAAATCCGACCGTGTGTACGGGGCATAAGAGTCCAAGTCTCAGCCTTATCGGCCTTCTCCAGAATATCATGGGCTGTTCACCCGCTAATCCAGCAGTTCTTCCATGGGGCGTCAAGACTCAGGCCCCAAAGAAAACCAAGATTCCCCAAATGGGATCTTCCCCTTGTTCTCGACTCATCTGGACTCAGTTTCACAGGGTCTTCCCCACTTTCTATCAAAGACCATTCTGCAAAAGTCACCTTCTTGGTTGCTATCACTTCGGCCAAAAGGGTTTCTGAGATTGGTTCCTTGGGTCATGAAGAACCATTCCTGATCTTTTTTCTGGACCAGGTGATCCTCATCCCTATACTTGGCTCAAATCTGAAAGTCACTTCAGTGTTCCATAAGAACCAATAAATCGTCCTACCTACATTCAGATCTCTAGGGTCCACCGAAGTTCATCCTCTGAATATAGGCGAAATACTGAAGGAATACCTACAAGCTACTTCCTCCTTTAGACGCAGCGAATACCTGTTCATTCTGTACTCCGGCTGTAACAGAGGGAAGCGAGCCTCAACCAGAACGATTGCGACCTGGATCGTCCAGTCCATCCAGCAGGCTTATAGAGCTAAGGGCTTGGTTCCTCCAGAGGCGGTGATGGCACATTCCACCAGGGGTATGGCAGCTTTGTGGGCAGCGGCTCGGCACGTGGCTCCAGACGTCATCTGCAAAGTGGCCTTTTGGGCCTCCATTAATACTTTTATGTCACATTACTGCCTGCCTTCTCCAGCCTGCTTCTCTATCTTCTGTGAACTTTGGGTTAAGAATCCTGTCAGTTAATGGGGCAAAATAAATCTTTTTTGTTCAAGCATACCCACCCCGTGTGGTCTGGCTAGTTATTTTCCACATGTAGGCTGCCATGGAGTCTGTCAGGAAAACTGAAAATTTATTATCAAATACTTACCGTAATTTTCCTTTCCTGATGGACTCCATGGCAGATGGAGTTCCCGCCCATTTGGTCAAAGAGTTGGCTAGTTACAGAATGCAGTCCCTAGCAGTAAGTTCAAATTTATGGGTATGGGGTCCTATAGAATTGGAGAGGAGGTGGGGTTAACCCACACATAGGCTGCCATGGAGTCCATCAGGAAAGGAAAATTACGGTAAGTATTTGATAATAAATTTTCCGTTTCTTTTTTTTGTTGTTGTTGTTTTTGTTATACAATTTTGCAAATAACGAATCTTTCTTCATAAATTTAGGCCAAAATGTATTATGCTCCATTTCTTTGGTCAAACTAACCCAAATCCATGTATATTATTTAGTCTGTAGGAAACTTCCTGAGAGTCCACAAGCTATGGGATATGTATCTGAAAATCGACCAAACCTGATGTACTGACGGCCGATCTCATTTCTTGAGGCCCTGAAATGTCAGGACAGTATAAATACCCCCCGAATGACCACTTTTTTTGGAAAGTAGACAGTCCAATGTGTTTAGTAAGAGGCACGGTGGGTTTTTTTTTGAAAAATGAAGAAATTGTCTGCATTGTTGTGATTGGTCACAGCTAATCACAGAGTACAAATGGGCTGTGATTGGCCCTGTCTGTACCGTGTGATCACTGTAACCAATCACAGCTAGCAAAACAATTGTACACAATGAATGGCATAAATCAAAGCCATTCAATGTTCACAATTGCCATGTGATCTGCTATGATTGGCCACAGCAATTGCATGGTACCGGTAGTAGGCCAGCACACTGATCAGACATCAGCTGTGTCCAGCGGACATACGTGTGAGGAGCATTCCTGGAGGATGTCCATCCAGAGCCATAAAGTTTCCGCCCAGCCGTCATTTGACAATAGGCTGGGTGGGAAGTGGTTAAGGGGTCCCCTCTCGGCTCCAGGGCCATTTGCTGAATTGATGATGGGGCCCCGAGTGTGGTACAATCACCTTTTTTGGTGGCACTGCTCGTGACCACTGCAACAGCTCCCATGTGTAAAACCATGACAGAGTGCCACCTGCAGATAAAACTCAATAATTACAGGAGAGATGTACATTCACATATACTGTATGTTTAGTGATATGATCTGTAACTTAACATTCTTTTCACAGATACATTAGATATACAGCTTGTAGTTATGTTTGACATAATGTACCATTTTATCCATCATGTTGATTAAACCTCATGATGGACAACAAAAGACGGAACTGCAATCATATTTCATGAAGCTTTTAGCATTACAGGCATTATCAGCTACACCATCTACTAAACATTACAGGTTACAATGTAGCAGTATAGAACATTCCATTATTCTTCATATGACATGTGATGAATCGTCCATCCATTCAGAAATACAGTTCCACAGAAAACTGTCTTTTATTCTTCTGTACATGTGACATTTGGGGTGATACTGATGGCATTTTGCTTTATTTTGTCCAGAAATACAAAACAACCTGCAACTTCATTTTTCCTTTTCGGATTCTCTAGAAGGTATGTAATGCAGGAGGACTAATTTATAAGATGAGGCAATACTAATGTCATCTTGTTTTGTATACAACAGGGGTCTCCACATTTTCATATATAAATACATAAGGGGGGGATATGATCACATGTATAAATACATAAGGGGGATATGATCTCCATGCATGAATACATAAGGGGGATATGATCTCCATGTATAAATACATAAGGGGGGATATGATCACCATGTATAAAAAATTAAGGGGGATATGATCACCATATATAAATACATAAGGGGGGGATATGATCTCCATGTATAAAAAATTAAGGGGGATATGATCACCATATATAAATACATAAGAGGGGGATATGATCTCCATGTATAAATACATAAGGGGGATATGATCTCCATGTATAAATACATAGGGGGTATATGATCTCCATGTTTAAATACATAAGGGGGATATGATCTCCATGTTTAAATACATAAGGGGGATATGATCTCCATGTATAAATACATAAGGGGGATATGATCTCCATGTATATATACATGAGGAGGGGATATGATCTCCATGTATAAATACCTAAGGGGGATATGATTACCATATATAAATACATAAGGGGGGATATGATCTTTATATATGAATAGATAAGGGCGAATATGATCTCCATGTATGAATACATAAGGGGGGATATGATCACCATTAGGGATGAGCTTCGAGTTCGAGTTGAACTCATGTTCGACTCGAACATGGGCTGTTCGCAAGTTCGCCGAACAGCGAACAATTTGGGGTGTTCGCGGCAAATTCGAATGCCGCGGAACACCCTTTAAAAGTCTATGGGAGAAAAAAAAAGTGCTAATTTTAAAGGCTTTTATGCATGGTATTGTCATAAAAAGTGTTTTGGGACCCGGGTCCTGCCCCAGGGGACATGGATCAATGCAAAAAAAAGTTTTAAAAATGGCCGTTTTTTCAGGAGCAGTGATTTTAATAATGCTTAAAGTCAAACAATAAAAGTGTAATATTCCTTTAAATTTCGTACCTGGGGGGTGTCTATAGTATGCCTGTAAAGGGGCGCATGTTTCCCGTGTTTAGAACAGTCTGACAGCAAAATGACATTTCAAAGGAAAAAAAGTCATTTAAAACTACTCGCGGCTATTAATGAATTGCCGGTCCGACAATACACATAAAAGTTCATTGATAAAAACGGCATGGGAATTCCCCACAGGGGAACCCCGAACCAAAATTAAAAAAAAAAGACGTGGGGGGTCCCCCTAAATTCCATATCAGGCCCTTCAGGTCTGGTATAGATATTAAGGGGAACCCCGCGCCAAAATTTAAAAAAAAACGGCGACCTGAAGGGCCTGGTATGGAATTTAGGGGGACCCCCCACGCCATTTTTTTTTTTAAATTTTGGTTCGGGGTTCCCCTGTGGGGAATTCCCATGCCATTTTTATCAATGAACTTTTATGTGTATTGTCGGACCGGCAATTCATTAATAGCCGCGAGTAGTTTTAAATGACTTTTTTTCCTTTGAAATGTCATTTTGCTGTCAGACTGTTCTAAACACGGGAAACATGCGCCCCTTTACAGGCATACTATAGACACCCCCCAGGTACGCAATTTAAAGGAATATTACACTTTTTAATTGTTTCTCTTTAAGCATTATTAAAATCACTGCTACCGAAAAAATGTCAGTTTTTAAAACTTTTTTTTGCATTGATCCATGTCCCCTGGGGCAGGACCCGGGTCCCCAAACACTTTTTATGACAATAACTTGCATAAAAGCCTTTAAAATTAGCACTTTTGATTATTCATGTTCGTGTCCCATAGACTTTAATGGTGTTCGCACAAATGTTTTGCCTGTTCGCATGTTCTGGTGCGAACCGAGCAGGGGGGTGTTCGGCTCATCCCTAATCACCATGTATGAATACATAAGGGGGATATGATCTCCATGTATAAATATATAATGGGGGATATGATCACCATGAATGAATATATAAGGGGGATATGATCTCCATGTATAAATAAATAAGGGGGGATATGATCTCCATGTATAAATAAATAAGGGGGGATATGATCTCCATGTATAAATAAATAAGGGAGGATATGATCTCCATGTATAAATAAATAAGGGGGGATATGATCTCCATGTATAATGCATAAGGGGGGATATGATCTCCATGTATAATACATAAGGGGGGATATGATCACCATGTATAAATACATAAGGGGGAATATGATCTCCATGTATAAATATATAAGGGGGGATATGATCTCCATTTATAAATACATAAGGGGGGGTTATAATCTCCATGAATGAATACATAAGGGGAGATATGATCTCCATGTATAAATACATGAAGGGATATATGATCTCCATGTATAAATACATAAGGGGGGATATGATCACCATGTATAAATACATAAGGGGGGTATGATCTCCATGTTTAATACATAAGGGGGATATGATCTCCATGTTTAATACATAAGGGGGGATATGATCTCCATGTTTAATACATAAGGGGGATATGATCACCATGTTTAATACATAAGGGGGGGTATGATCTCCATGTTTAATACATAAGGGGGATATGATCTCCATGTAAATTACATAAGGGGAAGCTATCTGCATGTTTAAATATATTTAGAAATGCCTCCCTGATATCCCAAAACTTAACTGCATATTCCAGATGAGGTCTTACTAATGATTTGTACAGATGATCTCTCAAATCCAATAAGAGCACCAAACAAGCATCCAAGAGTTTAAGATTTTTAATGATAATTGATTCATATCAGGAAATTTCTAGTGCTTTTTAGGGGGCCAAGAACACTTCGCCTTCATCGGGGGGTTAGGAATTTGGACTTGGTAAGAAAATACCAAGTAGATCTGTGATTTACTGATGTATTCATTTTAAGGACTTAGGCCAGTGTTAGGTAATGCAGCAGAAACTTTTTTTTACCCCCCCCCCCCCCCAAACATGATTGAGGAGAAGATATTGAAGAGGAGATATCTTTATATTTTTTTCTAGGCCTCACGAAGGGAAGTTTTGGACACCTAAAATGCGATGCATACTTTTTGGATTGTTCCGCTGACTTTTACTGAAATAAAGTCAGTGGTGTGGCACTTCAATTGTAATGTTTGTTTTTTACACTATCCCACAAGCCAAGGAGATCCTGTGGGGTGTAGAAGCCGTCTTCTCAGAACCAGATCCTTTACATCAACATCGATAATATAAGATGGTAATACCAGTGAGATAACCCTACAGGTCTAACGCTATTTTCCACTTTCTTCAAATATTGGATATTCTCTCCATTTTACATATGTGGGGAAAGATGGTGGTGCCCAGTGAAGTATTTGGCGGGTCATATACATGTGGATCATGTACGCTGTTTTGCACGAAGTTACCGTAATACTCTTGTATTTGTATTGATGGCTTTGATTATTTTATAGTGATGAAGAACATCACATTGAGTCTTGTGAATTTGGAATGGGGAACAACAAACAATTTCCTCTACCAATGCAAAGGTGAGCATACCGTATGTGTGACATTGTAACAAAGAGACATTCTCTAAATCAGAAACTGATTATTGACCACCAGATAGGATCCATAGTTCTAGATGGTGTATGACCTCCCTGACCTTCCAATCTCCAGTTCCAGTAAGGTCAGATTCTTTGACGAGTTACATGAAATTGCCTATTACAGAGATAAGATGGTGGCCAGTCACTTCGAATACTTTCATGCTTTTCATCCAAAACTTTTCTCTGGTTGTGGAGAATTTCAACCTTTTGTTGTTTTTTTTTCCTGTCTATGTTCTCATTGGGGAGATTCACTCTCTCTATTTGCACTGATGACCATTGTCACTAGAAGAAAAAAGTGATTAGAATTCCAACATTTTAACCACTGGAGGACCAGCCACCGCAGTATATTATACTGCGACAGGTTAGCTCTTCTTGGCAAATCGCTGTTACTATACGTCGGCTGCTTTAAGACCACTAGGGGGCACATGTGTGCCCGTGGCATGACGACAGAGCCAATGCGCGTGCCTGGCGGCCTCAATGTCCGCCGGCACCTGAGATTGCTTCTGAGGGAGACAGAATGGAGATCTTTCAATGTAAACAGACAGATCTCCATTCTGTCAGGGGAGAGGAGACTGATCTGTTGTTCATACTAAGTTTGAGCAGTGATCGGTCTCCTCCTCCTGGCAGTCCCATCCCCCCACGGTTAGAATCACTCACTAGGACACACATTTAACCCCTTGATCGCCCCCTAGTGTTAACCCCTTCCCTGCCAGTGACATTTATACAGCAATCAGTGGCTATTTATAGCACTGATCGCTGTATAAATGTCAATGGTCCCAAATAAGTGTCAAAAGTGTCCGATCTGTCTGCCGCAATGTCGCAGTCCCAATAAAAATCGCAGATTACTAGTAAAAAAAATGAATAATAAAAATGCCATAAATATATCCCTATTTTGTAGACGCTATAACTTTTGTGCAAAACAATCAATATACGCTTATTGCGATTTTTTTTTTACCTAAAATATGTAGAAGAATACATATTGGCCTAAACTGAGGAAGAAATTTGTTTTATTTATATTTTTTGGGGGGATATTTATTATAGCAAAAAGTAAAAAATATTGCTTTTTTTTTTCAAAATTGTCGCTTTTTTTGTTTATAGCGCAAAAAATAAAAACCGCAGAGGTGATCAAATACCACCAAAAGAAAGCTCTATTTGTGGGAAAAAAAGGACCTCAATTTTGTTTGGGTACAGCTTCGCACGACCGCGCACTTCTCAGTTAAAACGATGCAGTGCTGTATCGGAAAAAAATGGCCTGGTCATTAATGGGGCAAATTCTTCCGGGGCTGAAGTGGTTAAGGTTGTCACTAAGAGAACCTTTTCAAATGAGCAACTGCCTAGGGCGATTTTTCTTAACAATCCTGTTGTGTCTCTGGGACAGGAAGTTAAACACAAACTGGAAAAAAAAAATCTCTATTCAAAAACAAGTTTTAGCAAGAAAAACATGTTTTGTTTTTGTTTTTCCAAGAAACTGGATATAAAGGGAGTTAGTGCATCTCCAAAAATTACATTGTTCTTAATCTTTTCCCACCCACCCAGCGCTGCCCTTTAACCGTTTCTTAAAGCGGAGTTCCACCCAGAATGGAACTTCCGCTTATCTGATTCCTCCCCCTTCCGGTGCCTCATTTGGCACCTTTCGGGGGGGAGGGGAGAGTGTTTTGACAGGTACCCGGTCCCCATTTCCGTCAGACCTCACTGCGGTGAGGTACATCAGAAGTTGGGCCCCCTCCTCCTTCCCCTGCTGCCGGGCCAGCAAGAGAGCACACATGCACAGTAGGGACCTGGCTGTGAAGCCGCAAGGCTTCACTGACGTGTTTCTTTACCGGCAATGGCGGGCAGGAGTGGCAAACATTGGCTGGGGTGCCGACATCGCTGGATTCCAGGACAGGTAACTGTCCTATTATTAAAAGTCAGCAGCTACAGTATGTATAGCTGCCGACTTTTAATTTTTGGAGGGGGGGACACCGCTTTAAGGAGGGGGGGTGGGATGGACTTCTTGATCATGCCACCACTGTGATTGGCTTTTAGTGGTCACATGATTAGTATCCTTTTATCTTAGCTCCTGATGAAAAAGTAGAGACCAGGGATGAGCCAATGGTTCAGTCCAAAGTTTGGCTGCTCAGGCATTCAGATGAACATCCAAACCTTCTTCTGTCCAGGCAACTGTTCAGCAGGAGCCAGATTTGATATATGACAGTTTCCCACTATCAATAGTTGCTAAGAAGGCATTTATAGTAACAGCTGTTGTCACCGCCAGCACCATTGACTTACATGGCCAGGAATCCCTGATCTCATAAGCTACAGAGTGGGGATAGCAGTGATATCATTGCCCATATATGGCCTCTGACGTCGACCAAATATGGTTGTATATGTTCATTTATAGTCATTATTCCCAGTGTTAGAATATCCCCATGTGCAAAGTTCCCTAATCAACAATCCTCTTCAAGTAATCTTCTCACCAATATCTTAAATGCTCACCAGATAGTAAGACCCCCTCTTGTATAATGGGTCAAATCACACTTGTGCTCAACTACAATCCAGTGTCCCTCTCTCCTCTTCCCTCCATTGCTTGTCACACCTTCTGTTCAATAATTCCTCATGGAAAAACAAAAACCATCATAGAGTGATACTATCAAACCAAAACTGTGCTTCCCCACACTTTGTTTATTGTGCTCACATAAATATGTAGTGACCTCAACACTATGCCACCAACACTCTTCCACCATCAGGTGTCCTCTCATGCAATGCAGCCTCACCACTGCCTTGCAAGCATAATCGGTCTAGAATGCACCCAATCTTCATTCTCCTCTTCTCTGCCACCTTCTCCAGAGTCACCATTCCACCTCATAAAAAAGAGCTTCCAATAGTGTAGTATTTTTAAGTAAAAACATATATTTTTTTCCAGTATGCTTACATGTACAAGGGAAAGATCACACATCCATTAAAAGATGGCCACACTGCAAATTCCGGTCCCTGCTCTTGATAAAGTCTAATGGAATGAAAGGTGTTGAGAATGTGAGGTCATCACAGGCAACAGAAGTGTGTCACAGGAACCAGAATTTGTGGTGCGGCCATCTTTGTGGCACTAGATGGCGCTGATGATATAGAAACCACACATAATAGAGGAAGTGTGGGAATTTTCATCCTGATTGTACCGATGTTTGTCCTATTCACACAACAAACGTTTTATACATCGGCCTCTTACTGTCTCTTCTGCATTAAACAGCCCGCAGTGTCCACTTTAATAAAACCTGTAGATTTAAAAATCTTATAAATGACTTTAACAACCTAAAGTTTGTGTGAGATTTTTGTGTATGGCTTTACATGTTCTCTCATCTGGAAATTCTGAAAATATTAGTAAGAGTGTCTCTATTTTTTTAACTTAAAAAAAAATGATGAGACAATAGAATGTTTACAAGTGCACCTGAACATGTTTTGACTTTCTTTTGTTTGATATTATTATTATTTTTCCTTTCACTAAGTTTTTATTGGATTTTATAGTTTCACAATAGATATGAGAAAACAGTAGAGTAAAGGCACTTATTACACTGTGCACAACCTGGTACATGAGCTCAAATCCCAGTAAACAATTTTTCAACAAAGAGCTTGCTCAAGTTAATAATATGGAATAGGTAGTGAAGAGAAGATAAAGATAGTAACATAAAAACAATTTGACAATTCAACAAACACAGTCAGATACTATCCTGTCACGTTGCAATCATGTAAAGAGTGGTGTCAATGGTCTGAGAGCTTCAAATACCCCACCAGCCAAGGATGCCATTGGTCAACAATGGCCGAGTATTTACCAATACTGAACGCAAAGAGTACTTCATTTGTACCATGTGTATTTGTCGTTTGGATAACCACCTCTATAACCGGGACTTTAGGTTCCTTCTAGTGTCGAACTATGGTAAAGCATGCTGCCAACAGAATATGTGATACCAAGGTTCGAGATGCAGGAAGAATAGACTCTATTCCCAGGGATTGTATTGCCATACTTGGAGTTGCTGGAATATTCAGTCCTAGAACCAGAGTAATGAGATTAAAGACTTGGGGCCAATATTTAGACAGTCTAGGGCAAAAAGATATAATATGTATTAAGGTCCCGGGGCCTCCACAATCTCTCCAGCAGTTGGGAGATGTGTCTGGGGTGTATATAGAAATTCCATGTGGTGTTAGGTACCAGCTCATCAAAATGTTTTGGGTCAATTCCCATAGGTTGGTGCTTTTTTAGAGGCGTATGTAGCACTCAAGGCCCTCTTCAACCGCTCAGTGGGTAGGGGTAAGACAGAAGTTGTTTCAGGCCTCCATTAATGCTTGAATACTAGGAGCAACCATGGATTCCAAACATGGTGGATAAGGACTTGATACCAAATAATTATAAAGGTTCTCTCCCCGTACTTAATACTGCTCCAGTTCTATCCATAAGGTGATAGGGCAAGGAGCAAACCAACCTTTCAATTGTGCCAGGATTGAAGATAAGTAGTAGTCCTGAATATGAATATGGCCTACTCCTCCTGCCTAGATTTAATAAGCCTACTAAATGCACAATATGCTTTCTTTCCCTGCCAGAGATATTTATTTAAAGTAGATTGTAAGGATGAAAAGAAGTCGGTACAGGAATGGGTAACGTTCTGAACAAATATAACAATTGTGGAAGTAATTGCATTTTTACAGGCTGCTAAGCGTCCAGACCATGATAGGTAATTTTGGGCCAATTTACAGTGCCTTGAAAAAGTATTCATACCCCTTGAAATTTTCTACATTTTGTCATGTTACAACCAAAAATGTAAATGTATTTTATTGGGATTTTATGTGATAGACCAACACAAAGTGGCACATAAATGTGAAGTGAAATGAAAACGATAAATGGTTTTCAAAATTGTTTACAAATAAATATGTGAAAAGTGTGGGGGAGCATTTGTATTCAGCACCCTTTACTCTGATACCCCTAACACAAATACCCCTAACACAAAATGAACAAATAGCATCATGAAGGCCAAGGAACAACAACAGACAGGTCAGGGATAAAGTTGTGGAGAAGTTTAAAGCAGGGTTAGGTTATAAAATAGCATCTCAAGCTTTGAACATCTCATGGAGCTCTGTTCAATCCTTCACCTGAAAACAGAAAGAGTATGGCACAACTGCAGACCTACCAAGACATGGCCGTCCACCTAAACTGACAGGCCGGGCAAGAAGAGCATTCATCAGAGAAGCAGCCAAGAGGCCCATGGTAACTCTGGAGGAGCTGCAGAGATCCACAACTCAGGTGGGAGAATCTGTCCATAGGACAACTATCAGTCGTGCGCTCCGCTGATCTGGCCTTTATGGAAGAGTGGTGAGATGAAAGCCAGTTGAAAGAAAGCCATAAGAAGTTCCATTTGCAGTTTTTGCGAGAAGCCATGTGGGGGACACAGCAAACATGGAAGAAGGTGCTCTGGTCAGATGAGACCAAAACTGAACTTTTTGGCCTAAAAGCAAAATGCTGTGGTGGAAAACTAACACTGAACATCACTCTGAACACACCATCCCCACTATGAAACATGGTGGTGGCAGCATCATGTTGTGGGGATGCTTTTCTTCAGTAGGGACAGGGAAGCTGATCAGAGTTGATGCGAAGATGGTTGGAGCCAAATACAGGGCAATCTTAGAAGAAAACCTGTTATGCCCTGTACCAGGCATGTACTGGCCATTGGGACTACAGGGAGTTTCCCGGTGGGCCGATGGCTCAGTGGGCCGATTTCAGTGACAGTGGACCGCTGCCTCCCTCCAGTCCTCTGTCCCCCCCCCCCCCCGCAGTGCTCACCTCCTCTCCCTGGCTAGTTATGCAGCGCGCCTGAATACAGACATGATGCTCAGGAGTCAACACTTAGAAGCTCATCATACGATTTGGAAGGAGGGCGGCCTCACTTTCCTGCCTAATCTTGTTCCATTGGGGGGGGGGGGGCGCCAAACTGATTCTTTGCCCCAGGTGAAATAATGTCTAGCTTCCCCACTGATACTGCCTATAAGAGAAATAATGTAGAACGGCTAATAGCTAGTGGGGGGGGGCTTGGGTGGCAAGCCGGCATGGGAGAGACCTGTCAAAGTGGGCCAGTCTGGGTGAAGTCCAGGGCCAAATTTTTGTCCCAGTCCAGCCCTGCCCTGTACACACGATCGGACATTCCGACAACAAAATCCATGGATTTTTTCTGACGGATGTTGGCTCAAACTTGTTTTACATACACACGGTCGCACACAGTTGTTGAAAAATCCGATCGTTCTGAATGCAGTGACATAAAGCACGTACGTCGGGACTATAAACGGAGCAATAGCCAGTAGCTTTCGTCTCTTAATTTATTCTGAGCATGCGTGGCACTTGTGTCGGAACTGTCCACACACGGTCGGAATTTATGCGAACGGATTTTGTTGTCGGAAAATTTTATAGCCTGCTCTCAAACTTTGTGTGTCGGAAATTCTGATGCAAAAAGTCCGATGAAGCTCCCACACGGTCGGAATTTCCGACAACAGGCTCCGATCGCACATATTCTGTCGGAAAGTCTGACCGTGTGTACAGGGCATAAGAGTCTACAAAAGAAATGAGACTGGTGGAGGTTCACTTTCCAGTAGGACAATGATACAGCCAGAGCTATAATGGAATGGCTTAGATCAAAGCATATTCATGTGTTAGAATGGCCCAGTCACAGTCCAGACCTAAATCCAATTGAGAATCTGTGGCAAGACTTGAAAATTGCTGTTCACAGACGCTCTCCATCCAATCTGACAGCTTGAGCTATTTTTCAAAAAAGAATGGGCAAAAATGTCCCTCTCTAGATGTGCAAAGCTGGTAGAGACATCCCCAAAAAGACTTGCAGCTGTAATTGCAACAAAATGTGGTTCTACAAAGTATTGACCCAGGGGGCTGAATACAAATGCCCCCCACACTTTTCATATATTTATTTGTAAAAAAAAATTTGAAAACCATTTTTTACTTTCCTTCCACTTCACAATTATGTGCAACTTTGTGTTGGTCTATCGCATAAAATCCCAATAAAATACAAGTTTTTGGTTGTGACATGACAAAATGTGGACAATTTCAAGGGGTGTGAAAACTTTTTCAAGGCACTGTATCTAACAGAGTGGAAGGTATGAAGGATTGAGTATGATACCGAAGTAAGAAATTCCACTATCCTTCCATACATAGGGAAATTGTTGTTGGAGGACCATTTAATTGTTATTGGTAAACCTAAGTCTAGAACATATGATTTTTTTCTCATTCACTTTATAATAAGACACTCTGTTAAAAAAGTTGCAAAGCCTGGTGCACCGAAGCTAGGGAAGTCTCCACCTCTGTAAGCATCAGAAAGATATTGTCTGTAAAAAGGCTAATGCCGCGAACACACAGTCGGACTTTCTGGGAAGCTAGGTCCGACGTACTTGCCGCCAGACTTCCGGCGGACCACCGCCGGACTTTCTGAATGAGCGGACTTGCCTACACATGACCGGACTTTCCGGAATCCGGTCTTCCCGACGGACTTTCAGAATTAATGGACTTGCCCACACATGGACAAATCCGTTCATTTTGAACGTGACTCGGGTACGACGGGACTAGAAAAGGAAGTGAATCTCGCTGCTTTTATCAGCGAGATTGACACCTTGCAAGCCCCGTTGTGGGGCATACCAGGCCCTTAGGTCTGGCATGGATTTTAAGGGGAACCCCCTACACCTAATAATCGGCATGGGGTCCCCTTCACAATCCATACCAGACCCCAATCCAAACACGCAGCCCGGCCGGTCAGGAAAGGGGGTGGGGACGAGCGAGCGCCCCCCCCCCCTCCTGAACCGTACCAGGCCGCATGCCCTCAACATGGGGGGGTGCTTTGGGGGAGGGGGGTGCCCTGTGGGGCCCCCCCACCACAGACCACCTTGTCCCCATGTTGATGAGGAAAAGGGCCTCTTCCCGACAATCCTGGCCGTTGGTTGTCGGGGTCTGTGGGCGGGGGGCTTATCGGAATCCGGGAGCCCCCTTTAATAAGAGGGCCCCCAGATCCCGGCCCCCCCACCCTATGTGAATGAGTATGGGGTACAAGTTTTATTATTGATACTTTTTCCCTAGGTGAATTGGTAGGGGTACCATGTACCCCATACTCATTCACATAGGGTGGGGGGCCAGGATCTGGGGGCCCTCTTATTAAAGGCGGCTCCCAGATTCCGATAAGCCCCCTGCCCTCAGACCCCGACAACCAGCGGCCAGGGTTGTCGGAAGAGGCCCTTGTCCTCATCAACATGGGGACAAGGTGCTTTGTGGTGGGGGGCACCGCAGGGCGCCCCCCCTCCCCCAAAGCACCCCCCCATGTTGAGGGCATAAGGCCTGGTATGGTTCAGGAGGGGGGGGGCGCTCGCTTGTGCCCACCCCCTTTCCTGACCGGCCAGGCTGCGTGCTCGGATCGGGGTCTGGTATGGATTTTGGGGGGGACCCCATGCCGTTTTTTTCGGCGTAGGTGGGGTCCCCTTACAGTTCCATACCAGACCTAAGGGCCTGGGATTCCCCCCGTGCTCGCCGCAATAGGAAAATTTGTTTTTCCTATTGCAGCAAGCGCGAGATGCAGTACCCTGCTCCTCCGTCGTATCTGGTCCGTCGGACCAGCATACAGACGAACAGACTTTCCGTCAGGAACTGAGTCCGGCGGAGTTACGACGTAAAGATTTGAAGCAAGTTTTAAATCTAAAGTACTTCGGATTTCTGACCGAAACGGTCCGTCGGAAGTCCGATGGAGACCACACACAGTCGGATTGTCCGCCGGATTTGGTCCGGCGGTGTCCGTCGGACTTTTGTAGCCGAAAAGTCCGACCGTGTGTACGCGGCATAACAGTATGCGTTCTATTTTCCAGCCTGAACCCCTTTATCTGAGGATGTGATAAATGTAGACTTAGGTCCCATTAATAAGTTAAAAATAAGTGGGAAGAGAGGACACCCCTGGCGGGTGCCATTGGATATATAGAATGGGGCTGATAACATACCGTATATATACACCTAAGCAGAGGGCTTTGTGTACAGTTCCATAATTGCTGAGTGGATTGGGCCTGTAAACCCAAACCTAGCAAGCACCTGAGTTAGGTACTTCAGTGTATTCTGTCAAACACCTTCTCTGAGGAGAGAAGGCTAACTTTCCTTGTTGCCTAGATCAGTGGTCTCCAAACTATGGCCGGGGGCCAGATGCAGCCCTTTGCTTGCTTTTATCCAGCCCTTGGGGTGTTATTTTATTCATTAGCACAAGTGAAAAATGATACCAATGATGGGGCAGAATTCCTCCCAATGACACCAATGATGAGGCACAATTCCTCCCAAATGACACCAATGATGGGGGATTTTGTACTCCTGATGGCCGCGGTTCCCTTAGTTTGAAGGACAGTAAACCGGCCCTTTGTTTAGAAAGTTTGGAGACCCCTGGTCTAGATGTATGACATTTATAAGCCGCCTAGTAGCGTCTGGTGACTGATGACCTTTCGGTAATCCCAATTGGTCTGAATGATGGAAGGTAGTATGTCCACCAGCCTAGTAGCTAGCAGTTTAGCATACATTTTCAGGTCTTTATTCAACAAAGAAATAGGGCGACAACTAGTAACAGGATCCTTCTTTGGCTTTGGTAGTGCAACTGTTAATGGTTTGAGCATTTCAGAGGATATTATAATTATTTTTATTGATTTATTTTGTAGATAAAATCCCGGAAGACAGCGACCTCTTTGATAAAGAGCACATCCATCTGATCGATGCCGGGTTGGAAATTAATACTCCGTACCCCTTAATGTTACCTCCTCATCGCAAAGTAGATCTGATTTTGTCTTTTGACTTCAGTGCAGGAGATCCATTTGAGGTAACAACATTTTATGGTCATTCAATGCAAATTGCCAACAGCAGATATAAAACGTATTGAAAAACACAAATCATTAAATAAAATTAAATAATTATGGGAAAGGAGCTGAGATGCCCTGGGTTCAGTTCAAGCATTGTGCTTCAAATAAGTTCAGATGCCAAACCCTAACCCCACTAAAATCAATGGGAGCCAAATCTGTCATACTAAAAATGCCCATTGATGGGGGGATTAAAAACTAGCATAGGGGAGGGGGGTACTGCCTTGGGGAACATATATCAATGCAAAAAAAAAAAAAAAAAAATATATATATATATATATATATATATATATATATATATATATATATATATATATATATATATATTCACTTGTAGAGGAGAACCGCACTCTGCTTACAGTTTAGTGCCAGCAATCAGGTCTTCCCACTGACCTTGTATATAGAAAAAAAGTCCAAGAGGTTGCTGCACTTAAAAACTTCTTTGCTTTATTTCACAATATCTTCAAGAGAGATTTACAAAGCAAGCATAATCCTTTCAAGCAATATCAAAGGCAATAAATGCCTACACAGTTTCAGACATGAGTAGATTCAGATATGGATGTATGGATTGATTACGTTTCGGGCTAGTCAGCTTACGCCCTTCCTGAGATCCATTAAAGCACATCTATGAATATGTATATATATATTATCTCACAAAGTGAGTACACCCCTAACATTTGTGTAAATATTTTATTCTATCTTTTCATGTGACAACACTGAAGAAATGACACTTTGCTACAATGTAAAGTAGTGAGTGTACAGCTTGTATAACAGCGTAAATTTGCTGTCCCCTCAAAATAACTCAACACACAGCCATTAATGTCTAAACAGCTGGCAACAAAAGTGAGTACATCCCTAAGTGAAAATGTCCAAATTAGCCATTTTCCCTCCCCGGTGTCATGTGACTCATTAGTGTTACAGGGTCTCAGGTGTGAATGGGGAGCAGGTGTGTTTTTGTTAGTAATTTGCGCCCCTAACCCACGGACATTTAGCACTCCCCGAGTCCCTTCCACTCGTACAGTATTAAAACCCCTTATGGTACATTTTAGGATGTACCACTCTTTCTCTTTGTTCTCCTTTCTTTCCCTTTTATCTCTCTCTATCCTAAATTTCTTTTTTTTCCCCATCCCTCTCTCTAGCCGTCTTTCTTGGTCTTTCTCTTATTCTTTCTCTCCCTTTTCCTTTGCTCCTCCCCCTCGTTTCCTCTCCCTTCCATGTATTCTCTATTTTTATTCCTTCTCTTACTCATTGGTGGGGGGTGGGGGGAATGGGATCAGTGGCAGTGCTGGTGGGAGTTTTGATTACCAACTTAGGTGCTCTTGAAGAAGGTCATCTGCTGATCTGAGAACTGTAGTGGGGACTTTTAATGGCAACTATAATCCCAGGTAGTGTTACTCAATGTGTCACCAACGTTGTGGTGTCTCGCAGCAGTAACACCTATGCCAAAATCAGGAGATAGGTCCTCCTCCAGCCCCTCCCACTTCACATTCCTCACCAGTCAGCTGACCTCTAGTCTCTGCCCCCCCCAGCCATGCTGTGAACTGAATGGGCGACTGCGAAGAGGCTGAGTGGGCGGGCTCCAGGAACAGCCCAGCTGGGCAACCACAGGCTCCAGGGACAGCCCTGCTAGGCAGCCGTGAAAAGGGTGGGAGAGCAGTGCGGGCTTCAGGAACAGCCCAGGATTCAGTCACTCTTGGCAAATCGTCATTCGAGGCCCGAGGGGGTCCCGACCCTCAGGTTGAGAACCATTGCTCTATGTAAACATGGCCTAGGCTATAAGAAGATTGCCAAGACCCTGAAACTGAGCTGCAGCATGGTGGGCAAGACCATACAGTGGTATAACAGGACAGGTTCCACTCAGAACAGTACTCACCATGGTCGACCAAAGAAGTTGAGTGCACGTGCTCAGCGTCATATCCAGAGGTTGTCTTTGGGAAATAGACGTATGAGTGCTGCCAGCATTGCTGCAGAGATTGAAGGGGTGGGGGGTCAGCCTGTGAGTGCACAGACCATACGCCACACACTGCCTCAAATTGGTCTGTATGACTGTCGCCCCAGAAGGAAGCCTTTTCTAAAGATGATGCATAAGATAGTCTGCTTGTTTTCAGCAAACTGTTTGCAGGCTAAGGATATGGATGTGGTCTGCTGAGACCAAGGTAAACTTATTTGGTTCAGATGTTGTCAAGCGTGTGTGGTGGCAACCAGGTGAGGAGTACCAAGACAAGTGTGGGAGTGTCATTGTCTGGGGCTGCATGAGTGCTGCCGGCACTGGGAAGCTACAGTTCATTGAGGGAACCACCAATGCGAACATGTACTGTGACATACTGAAGCAGAGCATGATCCCCTCCCTTTGGAGACTGGGCCGCAGGGTAGTATTCCTACATGATAACGACCCCAAACACCCCTCCAAGACAACCACTGCCTTGCTAAAGAAGCTGAGGGTAAAGGTGATGGACTGGCCAGGCATGTCTCCAGACCTAAACCCTATTGAGCATCTGTGGGGCATCCTCAAATGGAAGGTGGAGGAACGCAAGGTCTCTAACATCCACCAGCTCCATGATGTCGTCATGGAGGAGTTGAAGAGGACTCCAGTGACAAACTGTGAAGCTCTGGTGAACTCCATGCCCAAGAGGGTTAAGACAGTGCTGGTAAATAATGGTGACCACACAAAATATTGACACTTTGGGCCCAATTTGGAGATTTCAACGTAGGTGTGTACGCACTTTTGTTGCCAACGGTTTAGACATTAATGGCTGTGTGTTGAGTTATTTTGAGGGGACAGCAAATGTACACTGCTATACAAGCTGTACACTCACTACTTTACATTGTAGCAAAGTGTCATTTCTTCAGTGTTGTCACATGAAAAGATAGAATTAAAGATTTACTGTGAGATACAGTATATATAATTTGGCCAGGAGCAGTGAATAAATAAAAATGTCCAATTCCTTAAAAATAACATGCCACTGGGGTATCCTAATCCTGCCTGTGAAGAGCCATCCCTGTGGTGTACAGAAAGTGCTGCAGCAATGCTGACATTTAAAAAGGAAAAAAGTGTTTAAAAAAGCCATCAAAAAACAATTAGGTTACATTCACACTGAAGGCGGGTTTGAAATTGCGCGAGTTCGGGGGTGAATGGACTACTACATAGCTCTGGGGAAAATTGCCAAATTTAGAGGGGATCTTGCGGGGTAGTTAATTTGTATACAATGTAAACAGGGCAGGGCTCTCCTCCTTCTGGGTGGACATCATACAAAGTCTTCCCGCTCACACCACCCTCACCCATCTCCCTCGGACACAACACATCACTGATCAGGGTAAAGAACCAATGATATTGGCTCTTTACCATGTGATCAGCTGTGTCCAATCACAGCTGATCACATGTAAACAAATGCTGGTTATCAGCATATCCTTTCCTCAGTGCTGTCACTGTGTGAGGAAAGGAAAGCTGATAACCAGCTTTCTTGTGACAGGGGACATATGCACTGATCATTAGGGATGAGCCAAACACCCCCCTGTTCAGTTCTTACCAGACAATGCGAACAGGCAAAAAATTTGTTCGAACACGCGAACACCGTTAAAGTCTAGGGGGCACGAACATGAATAATCAAAAGTGCTAATATTAAAGGCTTATATGCAAGTTATTGTCATAAAAAGTGTTTGGGGACCCGGGTCCTGCCCTAGAGGACATGGATCAATGCAAAAAAAAGTTTTAAAAATGGCCGTTTTTTCGGGAGCAGTGGTTTTAACCACTTAACAACCGGCCCATAGCCAAATGACGGCTACAGGGCGGTTGTTTAACTCTGGGAGGACGTCCAGGGACGTCCTCCCAGAATTCTGCTCTCGCGCGCCCCCTAGGGCGCGCACTCGAGAGCATCCGTGATCGCCGGGTCCACAGGACCCGGCGCATCACAGATACCGGTAAATGGCCGCTGATCGCGGCCGTTTACCATGTGATCGCTCCGTCAAATGACGGAGCGATCACATGTAAACAAACCGGCGTCATCTGATGACGCCGGTTCCTCTCCTCCCCCTCTCCTCTCCTCCTGTGTACCGATCGGTACACAGTGACCGAAGAGGCGGATGGATGGATGGCTGCAGCGTTGTGGGCTGCATCTGTAGTGCCCACAGCGCTGCACAGAGACATCCAGCCATCCATCCATCCATGCTCAGCCATCCCTACTACTTTACATGCCCTGCAATGCTGTGCAATACTCTGCAATTCCCTCTGCAATACCCCGCAATACTCTGCCATACCCTGCAATACCCCGCAATACTCTGCCATACCCTGCAATACCCCGCAATACTCTGCCATACCCGCAATACTCTGCCATACCCTGCAATACCCCGCAATACTCTGCCATACCCTGCAATACCCCGCAATACTCTGCCATACCCTGCAATACCCCGCAATACTCTGCCATACCCTGCAATACCCCGCAATACTCTGCCATACCCCGCAATACTCTGCCATACCCTGCAATACCTCGCAATACTCTGCCATACCCTGCAATACCCCAAAATACTCTGCCATACCCCGCAATACTCTGCCATACCCTGGAATACCCCGCAATACTCTGCCATACCCTGGAATACCCCGCAATACTCTGCCATACCCCGCAATACTCTGCCATACCCTGGAATACCCCACAATACTCTGCCATACCCTGGAATACCCCACAATACTCTGCCATACCCTGCAATACCCCGAAATACTCTGCCATACCCTGCAATACCCCGAAATACTCTGCCATACCCTGCAATACCCTGAAATACCCCGCAATACTCTGCCATACCCCCCAATACTCTGCCATACCCCGCAATACTCTGCCATACCCCGCAATACTCTGCCATACCCTGCAATACCCCGCAATACTCTGCCATACCCTGGAATACCCCGCAATACTCTGCCATACCCTGGAATACCCCGCAATACTCTGCCATACCCTGCAATACCCTGAAATACCCTGAAATATCCCGCAATACCCAGCCATACTCTGCAATACTCAGTGATACCCAGCCATACTCTGCCATACCCAGCCATGCTCTGCAATACCCCACAAAAATCTGCAATACTCTGCCATAACCCGCAATACTCTGCCATACCCAGCCATACTCTGCCATACCCAGCCATACTCTGCAATACCCAGCCATACTCTGCAATACTCGGTGATACCCAGCCATACTCTGCCATACCCAGTCATACTCGGCGATACTCTGCAATACCCAGCCATGCTCAGCCGTACCCAGCCTCTGTATGTGGCCAGGCTGTGGAAGTCTCACACATGTGGTATCGCCATACGCAGTAGGAGTAGGAGAATCTATTTTGGGGTGTAATTTTTGGTATGTACATGTTATGTGTTAGAAATATTGTATAAATGGACAACTTTGTGTTAAAAAAAAAAAAAAGCGTTTTAACCACTTCCCGCCTTCCGTCATACGACGTCCTTGACTTTGTGCGGGGATATCTGAATGATGGGTGCAGCTACAGGCATCATTCAGATATCATCTTTTTCAGCCGGCGATTCCCTACACCATAAGAATGATCGTAGCAGCTGTTACACTGCTTGATCGTTCTTACGGGAGGCGAGAGGGGACGCCCCCCCCTCCCGCCGCCCTCCGGTGCTTCTACCGACTCACCGCTACGATCGAAGCCAGGATCTTTTTTTTTTTTTTTTTTTATTTCAGGAACAGCCTAGAGGTGAGATGTGGGGTCTTATTGACCCCATATCTCACTGTAAAGAGGACCTGTCATGCCATATTCCTATTACAAGGGATGTTTACATTCCTTGTAATAGGAATAAAAGTGATCAAAACATTTTTTTTTTTGGAAAAAAGTGTCAAACTAAAATAAATAAAGTAAAATGAACAATAAAAAAAAAATAAAAATTTTTTAAAGCGCCCCTGTCCGTGTGCTCGCATGCAGAAGCGAACGCATACGTAAGTCCCGCCCACATATGAAAACGGTGTTCAAACCACACATGTGAGGTATCGCTGCGATCGGTAGAGCGAGAGCAATAAGTTTGGCCCTAGACCTCCTCTGTAACTCAAAATTTGTAACCAGTAAAAAATTTTAAAGCGTCGCCTATGGGGATTTTTAAGTGGTGAAGTTTGGCGCCATTCCACAAGCGTGTGCAATTTCGAAAGGTGACATGTTAGGTATCTATTAACTCGGCGTAACTTCATCTTTCATATTATGCAAAAACATTGGGCTAACCTTACTGTTTTGTTTTTTTTTAAAGCAAAAAACTGTTTTTTTTCCAAAACAAATGCGTTCCAAAAATTGCTGCGCAAATATCGTGCGAGATAAAAAGTTGCAATGACCGCTATTGTATTCTCTAGGGTCTTTGCTAAAAAAACATATATAATGTTTTGGGGTTCTATGTAATTTTCTAGCAAATAAATGATGATTTTTACATGTAGGAGAGAAATGTCAGAATTGGCCTGGGTGCTCCAGAACGCCTGAAGGTGCTCCCCTGCATGTTGGGCCTCTGTATGTGGCCACGTTGTGTAAAAGTCTCACACATGTGGTATCGCCATACTCGGGAGTAATAGCAGAATGTGTTTTGGGGTGTAATTTGTGGTATGCATATGCTGTGTGTGAGAAATAACCTGCTAATATGACAATTTTGTGAAAAAAAAAAAAAGAAAAAAAAAAAACTTGATTTTGCAAAGAATTGTGGGAAAAAATGACAACTTCAAAAAACTCATCATGCATCTTTCTAAATACCTTGAAATGTCTTCTTTCCAAAAAGGGGTCATTTGGGGGGTATTTGTACTTTTCTGGCATGTTAGGGTCTCAAGAAATGAGATAGGCCGTCAGTACTTCAGGTGTGATCAATTTTCAGATATTGGTACCATAGCTTGTGGACGCTATAACTTTCACAAAGACCAAATAATATACACTAATTTGGGTTATTTTTACCAAAGATATGTAGCGGTATAAATTTTGGCCAAAATATATGAAGAAAAATTACTAATTTTCAAAATTTTATAACAGAAACGAAGAAAATTTTATTTTTTTACAGATTTTTCGGTCTTTTTTCTTTTATAGCGCAAAAAATAAAGAACCCAGCGGTGATTAAATACCACCAAAAGAAAGCTCTATTTGTGTGAAAAAAAGGACAAAAAATTCATATAGATACAGTGTTGCATGACTGAGTAATTGTCATTCAAAATGTGAGAGCACCAAAAGCTGAAAATTGGTCTGGTTATTAAGGGGGTTTAAGTGCCCAGTGGTCAAGTGGTTAATAATGCTTAAAGTGAAACAATAAAAGTGTAATATTCCTTTAAATTTCGTACCTGGGGGGTGTCTATAGTATGCCTGTAAAGGGGCGCATGTTTCCCGTGTTTAGAACAGTCTGACAGTAAAATGACATTTCAAAGGAAAAAAAGTCATTTAAAACTACTTGTGGCTATTAATGAATTGCCGGTCCGACAATACACATAAAAGTTCATTGATAAAAATGGCATGGGAATTCTCCACAGGGGAACCCCGAACCGAAATTTAAAAAAAAATTACATGGGGGTCCCCCTAAATTCCATACCAGGCCCTTCAGGTCTGCTATGAATATTAAGGGGAACCCCGGCCAAAATTTAAAAAAAAATGGCGTGGGGTCCCCCTCAAAATCTTTACCAGACCCTTCAGGTCTGGTATGGATTTTAAGGGGAACCCCGTGCCAAATTTTTTTTTTTTAAATGGCGTGGGGTCTCCCCAAAAATCCATACCAGACCCTTATCCGACCACACAACCTGGCAGGCCACAGGAAAAGAGGGGGGACGAGCACCCCCCTCCTGAACCATACCAGGCCACATGCCCTCAACATTGGGAGGGTGCTTTGGGGTAGCCCCCCAAAGCACCTTGTCCCCATGTTGATGGGGACAAGGGCCTCATCCCCACAACCCTTGCCCGGTGGTTGTGGGGGTCTGCGGGTGGGGGGGCTTATCAGAATCTGGAAGCCCCCTTTAACAAGGGGATCCCCAGATCCCGGCCCTCCCCTGCGTGAAATGGTAAGGGGGTACCCCTACCATTTCACAAAAAAAGTGTCAAAAAATGTTAAAAATGACAAGAGACAGTTTTTGACAATTCCTTTATTTAAATGCTTCTTCTTTCTTCCATCTACTTTCTTCTATCTTCTATCTTCCTTCGGTTACTTCCTCCATTTTCTTCTTCTTCTGGTTCTTCCTCCGGTGTTCTTGTCCGGCATCGTCCGGCGCCGGCGTCTTCTTCCCTTCTTCTTCTCGGGCCGCTCCGCATCCAGCATGCTCCCGCTGTGTGACGCTTCTCCTCTTCTGATGGTTCTTAAATAACGGAGGGCGGGGCCACCCGGTGACTCCGCCCCCTCTGACGCACGGTGACTTCCCTGTCCGCCCCCTCTGACGTCACGGGGAATGCCACAGGGAAGTCCCCATCACCCGGTGACCCCGCCCCCCTCTGATGCACAGGGACTTGATGTACCCCCAGGTACGAAATTTAAAGGAATATTACACTTTTATTGTTTCACTTTAAGCATTATTAAAATCACTGCTCCCAAAAAAACGGCCATTTTTAAAACTTTTTTTTGCATTGATCCATGTCCCTTGGGGCAGGACCCAGGTCCCCAAACACTTTTTATGACAATAACTTGCATATAAGCCTTTAAAATTAGCACTTTTGATTTCTCCCATAGACTTTTAAAGGGTGTTCCATGGCTTTCAAATTTGTCACGAACACCCCAAATTGTTTGCTGTTCTGCGAACTGATGAACAGCCGATGTTCGAGTCGAACATGAGTTTGACTCGAACTCGAAGCTCATCCCTACTGATCATCAGTGCCAATTAGCGTCCATTAGTGCAGCATTTAAGTGCCCATCAGTGCAGCATATCAGTGCCGCCTTATCAGTGCAGCCTCATTAGTGCCTCATCATCAATTTCCATCAGTGCAGCTTATAAGTGCTTATCAGTGGCCATCAGGGCTGCTGATGCCCCGTCAGTGCAGTCTGCTGATGCCCTGTCAGTGCAGTCTCATGAGTGGACATCAATGGAGCCGCATCAGTGCCCATCAATTATAGCCTCATCAGCGCACATCAGTGCCGCCTCATCAGTGGCCATCAGTGCCGTGTATCAGTGTCCATCAGTGGACCCTCATCAGCGCAAATCAGTGCCGCCTCATCAGTGCCCATCAATGGAGCCTCATCAGCACACATTAGTGCCACCTCATTAGTGCCCATCAATGGAGCTTCATCAGTGCAGCCTATCAGTGTGCCCATCAATAGAGCCTCATCAATGCCATCAATGGAGCCTCATTAGCACACATCAGTGCAAGTACCAGCAAAAGAAAGCTCTTTCTGTCTAAAAATAAAAGATAAAAATGTCAGATGGATGAAAATAAAAGATACAAATTTCAGATGGGCGTCTGAGGGTGGTGGGGTCACCCGTTTACATCACCGGGTGGCCCCGCCCTTAGCTATATAACAGCTGTCAAAGCGAAAAGCCTGCAGTCAGTGGGACCCTCCCATAGAGTTGTTGCATTTTTTTTTCACTCCGTCAGGTGGCGTTATGGAAGATGGAGTTACATCTTTACATTTTTATTTTTTTATTTTTTAATAAAGGATTTGTCCCAAACTGTCTCTTGTCATTTTTACTATTTTTGACACTTTTTTGTGAAATGGTAGGGGTACTGTAATGTACCCGTTACCAATTCACATGAGGGGCGGGATCTGGGAGTCTCCTTGTTAAAGAGGGGTTCCAGATTCCGATAAGCCCCCTGCCCGCAGACCCCCACAACCACTGAGCAAGGGTTGTGGGGATGAGTTAACGGGTACAACATGGGGACAAGGGTCCCCACAACCACTGGGCAAGGGTTGTGGGGATGAGGTAACGGGTGCAACATGGGGACAAGGTGCTTTGGTGGGGCCCAAAGCACCCTCTCCATGTTGAGGGCATGTGGCCTGGTACGGTTCGGGGGGCTCTCGACCCCCCTTTTCCTGTGGCCTGCCAGGTTGCATGCTCGGATAAGAGTCTGGTATGGATTTTGGGGGGACCCCCGCGCCATTTTTTAAAAATTTTGGCACAGGGTTCCCCTTAAAATCTATACCAGACCTGAATGGTCTGGTGTCGATTTTGGGGGACCCCAAGCAATTTTTTTTTTTTACAGTTTGGTGCAGGGTTCCCCTTAATATTCATACCAAACCCAAAGGGCATGGTAATGGACTGGGGGGGAACCCATGCCATTTTTTTCAATGATTGTTAGCTATGTTGCCAAGACCCAACAATACATTATAGCTGCAATCAGTTTTAAATGACTTTTTTCTTTTAGAAATGTCATTTTGCTGTGGTATTTTTCTAAACACGGGAAAATGCGCCACTTTACAGGCATACTACAGACACCCCCCAGGCACAATATTTAAAGGAATATTTCATTTTTATTGTTTCACTTTAAGCAATAATAAAATCACTGCTTCTATAAAAACTGCATTTGAAAACCTTTTTTTTTGCATTGATACATGTCCCCTGGGGCAGGACCCAGGTCCCCAAACCCTTTTTATGACAATAACTTGCATATAAGCCTTTAAAATTAGCACTTTTGATTTTTCATGTTCGTGTCTCATAGACTTTAACGGGGTTACATTTTTTGCCTGTTCGCAAGTTCTGGTGTGAACCGAACCAAAGGGTGCTCGGCTCATCCCTAGCTAGAACCATGTTCCTGACATGTGGTGCCCCTCAAATAAATACCAGACTTTCAGCTTGAATAAGGGTCTGGTATAAATGTTAAGGGGGGTCTGATAGTCACTTTTTTCCGGCTGGCAAATGTCATTTAGCTGCAGTTGTTTTTTTCAACATGTCACTTCTGCTGGAATACATTGTATAGACAGCGTCATTACTGAAGATAACAAGGTCATATGTATGTTTGCATATATATATATATATATATATATATATATATATATATATATATATAATTTATTATTTGTTTTTTTAAGGACAAACAATATTCTAATTTTCTGAGATTGTGGATTTGGGGTTTTCATGAGCTGTAAGCCATAATCATCACAAATCATGGCTTGAACTTATTTATTTATTTAGCGCTGTCAATTTACGCAGCACTTTACATATACATTGTACATTCACATCAGTCCCTACCCTCAAGGAGCTTACAATCTAAGGTCCCTAACTCACATTCATACATACTAGGGACAATTTAGACAGGATCCAATTAACCTATCAGCATGTCTTTGGAGTGTGGGAGGAAACCGGAGTACCCGGAGGAAATCCACGCAGGCACAGGGAGAACATGCAAACTTCAGGCAGGTAGTGTCGTGGTTGGGATTCGAACCAGTGACTCTTCTTACTGCTAGGTGAAAGTGCTATCCACTACACTACTGTGTCGCCCAAAAGGGCTATCCACTATAGTACTGTGAACTATCTTGCTTTTCATGTAATGAGTCTATCTCATATATTAGTTTCACCTTTTAAGTTGCATTAGTGAAATAAATGAACTTTTGCACAATATTCTAATTTTTCGAGTATCACCTGTAATATGGTTTTGGTAAATCTAAAGGAAAAAATCTACAGAAAATTATACCGTGTGTATCTAGCTTAAGGGTTGATACAGAATTAAACAGAGGAGCATTTTATTATTTAAACGTTTTGTTTTACTTGTCAGGTTGCTTTACCTGGCATCATATGCAGATCTGCAGATGAATGAACAGAATGATATAAAAGTATCAATATGTTACTTTGTATCTTTGTATAATTGTGGTCTGAAACTGTCTTGTTTATAAACATTGTCAGATTGCTTTTTTGACAGCTAGAGCTGCCAACTTCTCCTCTGAGTCTACAGTAATTCCAGCTTTTATTAATTAAAGTAATTGTAAAGGTTTTTTATTTTTTTTAATAACAAACATGTTATACTTACCCCCTTTGTGCAAGGGTTTTGCATAGAGCCACCCTGATCCTCCTCTGCTGGGGTGTCCCGGAGGCACTCCTGGCTCCTCCTCCTCATCGAGTGCCCTCTCTGAGAGATGCTTTCTCTGGGGGCACCCCATGAGTCCTGCTGCTGTTTCCATTGACAAAGACAGATGGACTCTGCCCCGCCCCCCGCTCTCGTGTCATTGGATTGATTGACAGCAGCGGGAGCCATTGGGGATGGAGGCAGCGACTAGAGCTGCTGGGCTCGTGCTCATCACTGGAACGGACAGGTTCCGGTAAGAAAAAGGGGGTCTGGGGGGCAGCTGCAGCACAGAAGATTTTTCACCTTAGATGCATTAAGGTGAAAAACCTTAAGACTTTACAACACCTTTAAAGCTGACAATTGTTGAATAATGTGAGGGGCAGGATCCCAGATGCAGGCAGAGAGACTGGATGTTCTACACACGTCCTGTGTATAATGATGATGTTTTTGGGTGTATGGAGCACGTCCAAAGTCTGCAACTAGTTTAGTTGGCTTTACTTTGTGACCAGGCACCAGATTCCAGGTCTGTATGGGGAAAACCTGGAAAATTGTTTCAACCTTAATTGGTTGCATCATTAACCCCTTCACACTGGCCGTACACAAATATGCATTCTCAGGTTGAAAGGGTTGTACCGCTCGGCTGTTATCCTAAGGATCGGGAGGGTACGCCCCCTTCCCATCCCACCTTCCATGGCTCTCCCCTCCCACCAGGAGGCCCGAGCAACCAGCTGACACATCCGCTGGCTGGCCGAAGACCTGAATGAAGCTGGAATCAGCTTCAATGGGGTCTCCTATCTGGAAACCTGGAAGCAATGTCATAACATCACTTCCGGTTTACACAACTGCCAATGGTGCCAAATAAAAAAAAAACCTAGTATTTCAAAAATGCAGATTTTGGCAATGGAGGGATTGGAGGTCCTCCAATCCCTCCATAAAGAGTACCTTTCACCACCTATTACTGTCACAAGTGGTGTTTACATTCCTTGTGACAGCAATAAAAATTATCTGAATTTTTTTATTTTTTTAAATATTGTAAAAAATAAAATAAAATTTAACCTCTTGCTTCCCGCCGGCTGTCATATGATGGCCAGGCGGCACGGCTCTCGTTCTGGGAAGGCATCATATGACGCCCTGAATTGGGCACGTTTTAATATAATTTTTTTTTTCTTTGTTTACTAGACAGTGAAAGAAACAGTTAAATACTGTAAGGATCACCAGATTCCCTTTCCGGAAATCGCCGAAGAAAGTTATGAGAACCCTCCAACAAAAAGTTGCTACATCTTTGAAGGAGATGGAAATGTGACACCCGATGTGATGCACTTTCCTCTCTTCAACATCCAGACTTGTGGAGGTGAGTTTACAGAGAAGTCCTGTAATATGGCTTGTGTGTTCATTGAGTGTCAGGACCGGGATCTGAATACACAACCTCTGCTGGTCCAGGTGGTGGTGGCTCTTCTTGCTGAGCCACTTGAGAGGCTGAACAGCTCCCTCTGTGATCTCTTAGAACAATCTTGCCTTGTATCTTTTTTCTGGTGAACCTTGAACGCTTTACCCTTGCCATAAACTTCCTATTTAAGCCATGTCTCTGACCTTCCTGTTTGCCAGAATAGTGTGCTCTCTCCAGGTGATATCAGATCTGCATTTGTGTACCTGCATTTGTCCTTATCTCCACTATGATATGTCTCCTTCTTTGACTCAGCTTCCACTTGATCCCAACCTGCAACCACTTGTTACTGACCTTTGGCTTGTTTACTGACTACCCTTCTGCTTGATCCCTACCTGCTATATCTGCTACTGGACCCAGGCTTGCTCACCTCCTGGTGTAGAGACTGGTACTAACATGCAGCAAAATCCATCCCCACCATCAGGAGCTCTGGTGAATACCACTTAATGCCTAGATCCTGCACCTTGGGTGAGTCTGTGTTATCTGCCAGGGTGACCTCCTTCTGTACTTATCCAGCAGTTCGGTGAGAGCCTCTCTAATGCTATAGCAACTATAATTATGTACAGTGTTGCATGACAATTGCCAGTTAAAGTAGCACAGTGCAGAATAGCAAAAAATGCCCTGGTCATGAAGGTGGGTGAAACCTTCCAGAGGTCAAGTGGTTAAAAACATGAACAAACCTACAATACATTCCTATATGGGAAGAAAAGAAAGTTCTCATTCTCAAGGTTTATTTACATAACTGAGTTCGACACCCCCCCACCCGGCTGGGTCACAGGGGTCACGACGGCACCCCCCCAGTTGGTCAGTCAGTAGTTGGGGACCCACACTTACCCCATCTTGCGGGCAGCACTCCGTGTGTTGGGCGGTGACAGCGGTAGCTTCTCTCCAGGCTGCAGGCGGCTGCTTTCTCAGTTCCCCTGCATCTTCTCACTCCTCCTCCTGGTGGCCAATGCAATCGGATCTCCTTTCGGCCAATCGGGTGATGGGTCTTGGTTTCCTGATTGGCCGGGGGGAGAATCAGTGTGACAATAGCAAATATTAATTCGCTATTGTCACACAACACAACTCTGTGCCCCAAGCCCACCCTTTTTAGCCTATATGTGCTTAAAAAAACAACAACCCCCGATTGAATTCCATGCGTCCGGCACCCTGCATGTAGATCAGGGGGCTGAATGCATAGATAGGGGGCGGTGCCCATGCGCCCCTAATGGACGAGGCGCCACTGCTCACACCTGTCAGTGCATGCTTTCCACTGGCTAACAAAGTGTACAGAGAGGGGCCACAACTATGCGTAGGCAGAAGATCTATGACAAGATAAAGCTTGAGTGGATAGCCACTCTCACCTCGGGATGGACTAGATAGATCGGCTCTGCTGGTGGCTAGGGGGAAGAAAGCGGCTACTACGAGAACAAACACAGATCTGCTGGCTGCCACCAAGAAAAGCTCAGTTTCTATAATCAATTATGACGACTTTTCAGGGGGGCAAGTCTTGATAAAGGGGGACATGCCCCTGATATGCGTTGTTGTCATGACTACTAGTGCAACATGACCATTTTGGTCTCTTTGACATGAACTGAACTGAAGCACAGAAATTTTGACTTTTTTTTTCTTGTGAATAAACTTTAAACGTTCTATAAACTTTTCGGAAAATATTTTAAATGTTCCATAAGCTTTTCGGAAACCACACAAAGACATGGTTGAAAGACACTGGAGAAGTTGTTTTATAAAAATAATCTAATTGATCATTCATTATTATTATTTAATTATACATTCTGATACACATGTTTCTTTCAGACGCCGACATAATAGAGCACTTGAGCCACAAGTATGCCACAATTATTCCTTCCTATGATGAATCTTCAATAAATCAACTGCTAGACATCGCTAAGAAAAATGTGGAGAGCATCCGGGAGCAGATCCAAGACAAAATACAACAATGTGTTCAGAGGTGTGGCAAGAAGGGAAATGTCTCAGACATAACAGGCGAGCACGAATAAAAATGTCTGCAACTTGGATAACATACAATGAGGACCAAAAAGTTTTATAGACAACCATTAGGACAAACTAACACAAGTTATTCTCAAAAGCTCAGCAATAACACCCTCCATTGTTCCCTCATGACCATTTGAGGACATTAAACATAAGAGATACATCCTGAAAGCTTTGTTGAATGTTTTTAGGACATATCTCCTATGCCCGACTCCTCTCCCCATGCTGCGGCTTCCCCTTCCCCCACTGATATTTCCAGCAAGAGTGGCAGAGTTAAAGTGGGGTTCCACCCAAAAAACAAAAATACCTGGAAAAATTCTTAAAAAAAAAAACAAAAAAACATTTGGATATTTTTTTTTTTTTTTTACTTACCTCTAAATGCCTATTGCTAGGTGGTCCCTCGTAGTCTGCCTGTTCCTCTGCCTGGGCTGGTGACATCACTTCCCCCCAGGCACAGGAAGGGCTCCGCTCTGCTCCCTCCCTCCTGTCAACCATCTGGGACCCATTACAGGTCCCAGGTGATTGAGCGGCCAATCACAGCGCGCGGCGCCGCTCGCGCATGCGCAGTGGGTGCCAGGCTGTGAAGCCACAGCCTGGCGCCCACAGTTGAAATGCCGGCGCCGACGAGCGAAGGGGGGGGACGAGCGGGGCTTCGATCCCCCGCATCGCTGGACCCAGGGACAGGTAAGTGTCCAATTAAAAGTCAGCAGCTGCAATATTTGTAGCTGCTGACTTTTAATTTTTTTTTTTTTTTGACGGCCCCCCTGGGTGGAACTCCTCTTTAACATAATGTAACAATGTTTGTTGTATTTTTTAATTGTATCTAATATTTGACTCATATGTAGATCAAAGGTGTGACCTCCCATCTGTGTATGACATCACTTAAAGTGGATGTAAACCCTTCCATATCTCCAGTGAAGTGACTGGCCTCAAGTGATACACACAGATTAAACAAATCCTCCTACATAAGCAGTAGCTGTTTATTTTCTGCCCTGTCTCCTCCATAGACTTCTAAAGAACACAGGTTAAATGCTATTTCTCAGCTCCAGCAGGCAAGAGGTGGGGATCTGATGTTACACACTGCACAGTATAGAGCAGAGAGCTGAGTGTAATCTGAGACCTGAGTGGAGGCAATGGAAATACCCCCTCTATCTACAAAACCTCCAAGGAAAATGTGCACATCTCAGTCTGTCAATCATCTTCTATCTGCTGGAGGGTGGCCAGGCCATCCCTCAGGATTCTGTGGTGTCAGCATAACCTGTCAGAAATGACTCGTGCAGATAGCAGACAAAAATAACACCATGTGCTCTGGCACCCCCCCCCCCATTGGTCAGTCAGTAGTCAGGGCCCTGCACTTACCCCATCTCGCTGGCAGCGCTCCGGGCAGTGGTGGCTTCTCTCCGGGCTGCGGGCGGCTGCTTCCTCACTTCCCCTGCATCTCCTCCCTCCTCCTAATGGCGGCCAATCCGATCGGATCTACTTTCTGCCAATCAGGTGATGATTCCTGATTGTCCAGGAGGAAACTCAGTGTTACAATAGCGAATATTAATTCACTATTGTCACACAACTGGGTGCGCTCAGGGCGCCATGCTCTGTGCCCCGAACCCACACTTTATTTAAGCCAATAAGAGCCTCTGGCTCTAATCACGTGCTTCAAAAAAAAAACAAAACCCTAGTTGGAATCCATGCATCCAGCGCTCCACATGTAGATTAGGGGTCGGACGCATGGATAGGGGGGGAGGTGCCCGTGCGCCCCTAATGGATGGGCCACCACCAGGGGTGGATCCAGGGGGGGGGCAACGGGGCAATTGCCCCCCCCCCCAGAAAATAGTTCTGACTCCAAGGCTTTCTCCCTCCGCCACCTCACCAGATTATGAGGCTTCTAAATGCAGCTGCAGGGGCTTTATTTCTGCTTCCCCTGGCTCTCCCAAAGTCCCAGGTGGCCTAAAATATATTCCCTGGGCCCCATCAGTTCATTTAAAGGGGGCCAGTGGCATCCCTATGGGGGTCTGGAAGTGATGGGACACCGGGGCCGCTGCTACACACTGGCAGATTTGCAGCACAGCGGTGCGAGTGTCACTTCACTTCCCTGTCAGGCGGAGTGATCTCCACCCGACAGGAGCTTCCTAGTCCCGGCTGGTGTGACGTCACGATTCAGAGGCGGCAGGATTGAAGACAAGATGGACCTGTAGCCAGAGCTCAGTGCACTGCAAGTGAGTAAGCACTTAGCTAAGGAATTGTTATGTTAATTAGCTACGGCGGGCATTGTTATGTTAATTAGCTACGGCGGGCATTGTTATGTTAATTAGCTACGGCGGGCATTGTTATGTCAATGAGCTACGGTGGGCATTCTTATGTTAATGAGTTAACACCTTGTGAAGAGGTTAACGCTTGGGGGGGGTTCAATAATTTACATTGGTAATTGTAATATGGCACATGGAGGGGGTTAATGTACTCACTGATGTATTACTGACTAGTGGCAATTAACCTCTTTGTGCTGCATTAATGACAGTGGCACTATCAATGTTAATTAACCCCTTTTATGCTACAGCATGAAGGGGTTTATAAACACTGCCACTAGTGCCACTAATGCAGACAAAGGGGTTAATTAATTGCCACTGGTCAGTAATATATCAGTGAGTACATTAACCCCCTCCATGTGTCATATTACAATTACCAATCATCATCATTATTATCATGATAATTACACAGTACAGGTGCGTTGAGCCACATCACCTGTATTGTGTGACTATCATGATAATAATGATGATATAGAATGACAGAAAAATTCATCTTTAGGCTTCATTTACACAGGGCGTGCAGAAGACATGCGTCTAACATGCAGGGCTGTCTTTTACTGGCTTGGGGATGCATAAAATGTTACATGCATCCCAATGCCAGCATCCCATTTATTTCTACTGTGACACACAGCCACTATATCCAAATATGTCATGCGTGTTGATCCCAGAATGCAGGCAGGGTTTATTCAAGGACCCGCACCAGCATGTCATATTGGGATATAGCGGTTGTGTGTCTCAGTAGAAATAAATGGAATAAAACCACCCCGCTAGTGGCCATATAGCGGCGCTAAAACTGCGCTTAAAATAGCACCGCTTTACCACCGATGCCCGCCCCAGTGTGAAAGTAGCCTTATTTTCTGGCAGTGCCCCCCCCGAGACTAGACTCTGGATCCGCCCCTGGCAACCACTGGATAATTTTTGAACATAAAATACACTCCAATGTACTCGAAGCTCTTATTACCTTTTAGGTAATCCTAATCAATCTTAATCAACCCTAATTAACTCCTTTCCCACTTCTCCCCTTTGCTATTATTTTTCTGCAGATGTTTTATTTGCTTTTTTACATTACTATCTATCTTTTTTTTTAATTTCATTTGCTTTTATTTGTTACTTTTTTCGATATTACACAACAGGAAAGTGCACAAAATATTTTAAAAATTGTCTCCTATAAATTTTCAAATAACTTTGAAATGTTGTGTGACAGAAACATATTATCTGTGTAATTTTAAATAATTATAGAATAAAATGTAAACCTTTTATTTACAGTAAAACTCCTTTAAGAAAAAAAATAATAATGCTGGTCAAAATAAAATTAAAAAGGCATGTTTTTAAAATCTTTTTTGTTTGTAAAAAAATATAATAAATGATTGCAAAACAATGTAACTTTGATATGATAGGTAATGACACGGGTATCACAAAATAAACAGGCTTGTGACCAAAATATAAAAATTATTCTAGTCTATTCTCGGTGTACCAATACAAGATCTGAAGGGTTTAAACAATCCTAGTTTTAGCTGAATAGAGTCCCTAATGTTATAATAAATAAAGGATACAAAGTTATTAAACCTTTCTCTGTATGTTCTCGTTTGTCCAGGTCATGGTATATCTAGTAGTAGCTGGCTACATTCAACTGGACTTGTTCTGTAACATTAAAGATATTTTGTAGATTATCTAAGCAACTTCTTCAGTTCCTAGAGTGTTGGGAAGACACCCAAACATTTCAATTCACATCTTAGGGAACCATAATTCAACCACCATGGAATGTGTAGATGTTGATTATCCAATAGCAGGATAGGAGGGTGAAAGATGTCTAATGCCGCGTACACACGAGCGGACTTTACGGCGGACTTTGCCCGGCGGACTGGATTTCGTCGGACAATTCGATGTGTGTGGGCTCCAGCGGACTTTGTTTTCTCAAAAGTTGGACGGACTTAGATTTGAAACTTGTTTCAAATTTATCCGTTGAAATTGAGTCCGGTCGAAAAGTCCGCCGTCTGTATGCTAGTTCGACAGACAAAAAAGCCACGCTAGGGCAGCTATTGGCTACTGGCTATGAACTTCCTTGTTTTAGTCCGGTCGTACGTCATCACGTACGAATTCGACGGACTTTGGTGGATTGTGTGTAGGCAAGTCCGTTCATTCAGAAAGTCCGTCGGAAAGTACGTCGAAAAGTCCGCCGGGCAAAGTCCGCCGTAAAGTCCGCTCGTGTGTACGCGGCATAATTCTATTTTCTAGTTCTGCATTTCCCTTGTTGGTGTCTGGAAGCCTGCCTAGATGTTAGTTGGTTAGTTGATTTACATAGCTGAAGGGGTGATTTGTGGGATAGAGATATTAAAATGGCATTATATGTGGAGGAAAGATGGTGACAAAGTGCCCATCAGTGGACAGGCATCACTGATGGGCACTGATTGGCAGCACTGGTGGGCACTGTTGGGGCTGAACTGATCATCAGGATGCCCCTGTGTGGATTTGCTGGTTTTTGGCTCTTCTCTCCTCATGCGCTGTCAACGTGAGGGGAGGATTGCCGATAACCAGCAAATCCTGTTTACATCCATGACCATAATCATGAGCTGTGATTATACACAACTGATCACATGGTAAAGAACCGCAGTGATTGGATTTTTACCCCGATCTGTATCAGCTGCATGCGAAGGATGCATCAATCACAGATCACTGCTGTTGCGAGCCAAAGGGGGTGCTCAGGCAGTGCAAGCACAGGAGGACATCATTAGAAGGCCTTCTTGCAAAGTGCGGCTGTGCTGTAGCCATCATTTGGCTATAGCAGGGTCGCAAAGAATTTAAAGTGGATGTAAACCTTCACATGTACCCACTGAAATGAACAGCCTCAGATGATACAGGCTTGAAAGAAATCTCTCTACATAATTTTTACATGTATATCTGCTGTCTTCACCTTTATATACTGTTTAGAAAGTGCACATCGAGATTTTCTCTTCCTGTTAAAAACTGCAGTAAAGTCTGGGCATACAACCAAGACAGCTGATTGGTGGAAAGGCACACACCCCCAACTCCTCATAGGCAGAGCTTTTCAGATCTGTTTGTTGAATAGTTCAGGGCTCTACTAATCGGTTTATAGCACCCTCCCCCAACACAAAACTGCTTTTATCATATGTGACAGAGAACTTGTCCAGAGTTATCAGGCTGATAACAGAAGCAACGGAGCAGGAGACAGGTACGGGACACAGTGCTTTGAAGAGAGATAAGAAAACACTGCAGATATATGTGCCCAGCTCAAATTTCATGAATCAAGTTTACATCCACTTTAATGACCCCAAACATAGACTGAGGCACGAATAATAATAATGGAGCTTTGCCTCATATAGCCGACTAGGTTGCCTATGTGTCCCATTCCGGCATATCATAAAGAACAAGATTCCTCAAGGTTTGGGACTTTAAATGGACGCAAGGCAATAATATAAAAAAGTACAAAATTTATTGGACAAACAATAAATAAATCAACAAATGTAATACAGTGTAAATATGAATGTAAACAGATGACTGATGACAAAAAACATATATATAAGGAAAAAAAAAACAGCTTAAAAAGAGGGGGGAGCTCGCAAAGGAATAGTCTGATGCATTTCAAATGCACTCTGAAGTGATCTTCCTCAGGGACTTTAACAGTTTGCACGACTCCCAATGCTGTAGTTCCCAAATACACAGTTATTTCAGCAGCAGCTGAAGAGACACTCAAATAGTGAGAATGGAACATTCATCCGTGCCAGACCAAGAAGCGCCATTCACAGGACATCCTGAATTCACCCATACTCCAAGAGGTTGGTATTAGTCGCTTTTGGGGAGTTATGTTTAAACAGTGTCAGGATAATGTCCAACTCAATATTAAGAGCTTAGTTCATATATGTATTATTCATGGAAGGTGTGTCACATCCAGAAAGGATTCTCATATCAAGCGGTGGAGAGATATACCACCTGCAACTATATACAATGAGATCCTGAAGTCCACATCCTTAAGGACAATTGCTTGTAGAGTGGCAATTGTTAGCACCTGAACTTAAGGGTCTTTTGACCCTGCAGCTGACGGACCACACACCTCTGCTCCATCCATTAAGGATCTTCTGGGCCACGCTGGGGCTACTAAAATTACTGGCTTCCCCTCCTGTTTGATTCTGCGAAGAAGTCACAGTATCAACTGAACTGGACGGAATGCATAAATCAGTAAAAACTGATCCCACGGGACCACTAACACATCTGTTCCGCATGCTGGTGGGTCCCTTGACCTTGACATAAAGTTGATTAACTTCTTGTTGAACCTGGACGCTAATAGGTCCACATCCAGGGTACCCCATTTCTGGCAAATCGCCTGAAAGACATTGGGGTGTAGAAACCATTCCCCTGGAAACAGCTGCTGGCGGCTTAAGAAATCCGCCTTCCAATTCTCTATGCCTGGAATGAAAACTGCAGAGAGGCAAGGTACATGCTTCTCCGCCTAAACCAGAATATGGTTCACTTCCCTCTAGGCTACGTGAATTCTGGTGCCCCCTTGGTGATTGATGTACGCTACTGCTGTCGCATTGTCGGATTGAATCCTGACGGGCCTATCCTGTAGCCTGGACGTCCAGGCCCATAGAGCCAGACGTGCTGCCCGAAACTCTAGAATGTTGATGGGCAAGGTTTCGCCCTTGGACCATTTCCCTTGGACCGTAGCCTCCTCCAGGACTGCTCCCCAGCCTGACAGACTGGCATCTGTCATCACAATCTTCCAAGTAACCGGCATGAAGGACTTTCCCTTCTGTAAATTCTTGGCTACCAACCACCATCTGAGGCTCTGACGAACTTCCGGGGCCAGACAGATTGGTAAATCCAAAGCTTGGATTTTCTTGTTCCAAGCCAACAGGATCTTGTTTTGCAACAGTCTTGAATGAAATTGGGCATGGGGGCTGCTTCCAATGAAGCCACCATCTTCCCCAATAATCTCATGCATAGGCGGATGGAACTCTTCATTGCCTTGATCAGCTGCACCAGCTCCTTTTATAGCAGTGACCTTTGATTGGGGCAAAAACACCTTTCTCTGGGAAACTCTACGATTACCCCTGAGACAACAAGTGGTTCAGTGCCAGAAACAAAGATCTTCTTTTTGTTAGGTCTTTGTGCACGCTTGACCTTAGAAAACAGGATAGTGGAAACTCCCGAAACTCCAGTTTGTAGCCTAAAGATACTATGGAGATGACCCATTTGTCCTGGATCTCTTCCTGCCAAGTCTCTAAGAACTGCAGAAGCCTTTCCCCCACCTGATCGAGCGGGGGCGCCCCTTCAAAGGGAGGCCTTGTGAAAATGCTTTGTAGGCTCTTGTCCCCAGGGTTTTTTTGGCCCCTGGGCTTGCGCTTGAGACTTACCTAGAAAACCTGATGGCGGAGGCCATCATGGCTGCCTGGAGGCAGTTGTCCCTGGACCTGGACAGGAAGAACGTTTAAAGGAAGGACGTTTAGTCTTCTTTTTCACTGGTAAAAGAGTACTTTTACCACTTGAAATTTTTTGGATGTATTTGTCCAAATCTTCCCCAAACAACCTTTCTCCATGAAAAGGGAAACTAGTCAACAGCCTTTTGCAGGGTGATTCAGCTGACCAGTGCTTTAGCCACAGGCTTCTACGTATCTGCACTAACAAGAGAGCAAGGCGAGATGCTTGATAAATAGAGTCTTTTATTGCATCAACTGCAAACCATAAGGCCCTGGGTAGGTCAGCTAAGCCCCGGGCATGTTGAGCAGGCACATACACCGCACCGGCCATAGCAAAGGAGGATTTAAGCAAAGATTACAGTTTTTTATCCACTGGGTCCCTAAATACCCGGACATTGTACACTGGACAATGGAATAATAACAAGGTTATTATTCATGCAAGAAATAGCTGCATCAACTGTTGGCACCTTCCACTTCTTGGTGAATTTTTCCTCCATAGGATAAAGCAAAGAAAACTTTTTAGGAGGAATAAAAAGTTTATCTGGGTCCTCCCAGTCAGTATACATAAGCTTTTCCAACAACTGATGGAGAGGAAAAGCAGGTAAAGCCTGAGGGGGCTTGAAAGAACCCAAAGAGGCAACCAAAGCTTCGGCAGCCTCAACAGAGGGTAAATTATAGTACGAACGAACCATCTCTGCAAGGGATGGAACCTGCAAGCTTTGAGAATGCGAGGCTAAGACAGTCTCTTCTCAGAAGAAGAGTCATCAGATTGCTCCTCTTCTTGATCCTCCGATGGTGATTCAACCTCAACTTCCCACTGTCCCTCCAGCTGGGGGTCCAGGGAGGGAGAAGGGGATCTGACACCTTTTTTTCCCCCTTTTCGGGAAGATTTAGCGAATAATGAGGCTAACCTCTCTTCTAAGCCAACCAAAGCCGAAGCAAAAAAATCCTCAGTGACGTATGCAGGGGCTGAGATGTTAGGAGAGGCAGCAATATCTGATAGCGCCAATGGCTCATCCTGACTGGCTACATTGGGACTTTCCGGAGAGGAAGGAACTGCGGATGCATGACCAAGATCCTCAGACCCTGAACATGAAGCCTTTACGCCCCCTTTTTCTGAAACCGAGCCCCCTCTGCAGGAATGCATAGTCTTGACTACAAATGCAGAGGTACTAACCCAAATGCATCACCTGCTCAGTGCTAGTCCAGCAATATCCAAATGTTGCTATTATCTACTCAGCCTGAGGTTTTAAGTAAATGTGTCCCTTTTAGAAAAGTGCCTGGTTCCACCACCTTACAAGCCCCTGATGCTCCTGTGTACCACCGACTGCTCAGCCAGAAAGAGTGAGGGCTTTTAAAAATTTTAGCCGCTCTGCACCTGCGCCGTTATGAACGTGCACGCCAAATCCATGTGCACGTTGGCTTGAGCTTTGACTTCGCCCCCTTTACACTGCAGCTAACTGAATAACTTGCCTGCCTGAAGTATATTAGAAAAAGTACACCAGGAACGGCCTGCAGTCAGATATAGCTAAACTGGATGCAGTGGATATATATATATATATATATATATATATATATCTATCTATATATATATAGATAGATATATACCGTATTTATCGGCGTATAACACGCACTTTTTTCCCCTTAAAATCAGGGGAAAATCGTGGGTGCGTGTTATACGCCGATCCCCGCCGATCTCCGCTGATTTTTTGTGATCGCGCCGACATACACGGCCAGATTTAAATATGGCGCCGGTGAACTCGGCGAAGGGCGGAGCCGAGATACGCAAAGCTGAGTGTACTCGGCTCTTTCCGGCTCTGCTCACAGTCCCGCCACTGGGCGTGACTGTGAGCGGCGCCGAAAAGAGCCGAGTACATTCGGCTATGTGTATCTCTGCTCCGCCGAGTCCCTCCGCGGCACCATATTTAAATATCACTCAGATGTGTATGTCGGCGTGATCGCAAAAAATCAGCGGAGATCGGCGGGGATTGCAAGGATGTACTGGGGCAAGGCTGCACTGACATGGCTGCAAGGCTGCACTGGGGCAAGGCTGCAATGGACACTGGGGAAGGCTGCACTAACAAGGCTGCACTGACATGGCTGTAAGGCTGCAATGGACACTGGGGAAGGCTGCACTAACAAGGCTGCACTGACATGGCTGCAAGGCTGCACTGGGGCAAGGCTGAAATGGACACTGGGGAAGGCTGCACTAACAAGGCTGCACTGACATGGCTGCAAGGCTGCAATGGACACTGGGGAAGGCTGCACTAACAAGGCTGCACTGACATAGCTGCAAGGCTGCACTGGGGCAAGGCTGCAATAAACACTGGGGAAGGCTGCACTAACAAGGCTGCACTGACATGGCTGCAAGGCTGCACTGGGGCAAGGCTGCAATGGACACTGGGGAAGGCTGCACTAACAAGGCTGCACTGACATGGCTGCAAGGCTGCACTGGGGCAAGGCTGCACTAACAAGGCTGCACTGAGAAGGCTTCAATGACACTGACAAGGCTGCATTGATGGGCATTTAAATGTAAGTTTTTTTCCCTTAAACTTCCCTCCAAAAAGTTTTTTTCCTTAAAATTCCCTCCTAAACTTGGGGTGTGTGTTATACGCCGATAAATACGGTATATATATATCTATCTAGATATAGATAGATATATATAGATATATATCTATATATATCTATCTATATCTAGATAGATAGATATATATATATATATATACACACACACATCTATATAGATATATATATATATATATATATATATATATATATATATATATATATATATATATATATATATATATATATATATATATATATATATATATATATATATATATACACACATCTATATATATATATATCTATCTATATATATATATAGATAGATATATATATATATATCTATCTATATATATATAGATAGATATATATATATATATATATCTATAGATATACATCTATATAGTTTTATATATTTATAGATATACATCTATATATATATATATATATATATATATATATATATATATATATACACAAGACTGTCTGTATATATATATTATATACACTGCAGCTAACTGATAAACCTTCCTGTCTGCTCAATCTATATGACACTCTCTCTCCATCCACGCCAACAACACACTACCCTGGGCCGACGTGCAGGCAGCCTTATATAGTGTGGGGCATGGACTTAGTCCCCCTGAGCCATGATTGGCCAAAGGCACCCTGCCTTTGGCCAATTATGGCTCTCTTAGCTGAGGGTGCTGGGATTGGCCAAAGCATGCAGGTCATGGTTAAATGCTCTGGTCAATCATCATACAGCAATGCACTGCGCTCCCGCAGTGCATTATGGGCCGTTACTTGCCGCTCGAATTTGGCGCGAGCGCCCCATAATGTTCGGTTTTCAACGAACGGGCGTACAGCCAATGTTCGAGTCAAACTCATGTTCGACCCAAACAGAAAGCTCATCCCTACTTATAAGCCAAGAGAATAAGAAAACACTGCGCTCTAATAGCAAAAATAAAATATATGTGAGCCAGCAGCTGCATACATTGTGACAAACAATAACTGGTAAATGGGAAAAAAATGCAGCGCTAAGAAGTAATAGGAAGTTAGGGTGTAGTGAAACAATTAAGTAAGAGATGCTGTACTGAACAGTAAAGCATATGTGCAAAAACCATAAGTGAAATGAAATGAACAAACACAGTATAAAGTGTCCACATATGGTAAATGGATGATTCCAAACTCAAATTATTAAGAGGAACTGGTATGGACCAAAAAATGATGTGAAACTAGAAAATAAAGTCAATGGAGCCGGGACACCGCCCCTTCACACCACATCACATGACCAGGAAGTGATTCATTACCAGGAAGTGATGTCCACTATTGTCCACTATTGTTTGACCAGGAAGTGATGCATTACCAGGAAGTGATGTCTACTATTGTTTGCCATGCGGTGGGGAGGTCTCCAGGCATCAGTCTCATTATTAGACTGCGCTATTGGGTCCTACACTCACCGGCTGTTTTATTCATGATTCTGATTGGTCTAGCGATCAACAGGATCCAGTTCCTGATTACTTGACCTTTGTAGCTCCACTGTGATTGGCTATAGGGGTTATCTTATTGGATTAGATATTTATATATAGGAGCAGCGTGAAGGGAGAAGCTCATGCCCCTGTTGAAGACCCCCTTGGTCGAAACGCGTCGGGCGATCTCCCCTTCCTTACGCTGCTTAGATTTTATTTTAATTGTGATCACTTTTATCCATTTTTTGTATGGTATTTTTAGAAATAAAAATCCCTGGTTTACCTGCACTATGCAGAAGCTTTTTATTTTTTATTTGCATATTATCCCGATGCAAGAAACTGCCTTCCAGTAGCCCTACTTCCATCACGGGGTCTGGATCAAATCTGTCCCCGGCTTCTCCTTGGAACACATCCTTGAGGTCTATTGGCTGATATCCAGTTGGCGGCCCTTCCTGATGTTTCTTCACCCCACCAGAGAAGTCAAGAAGGGAGACAGAGGTTCCACCGTTCCGGATATCGTTTTCCAGCCTAGGTTTGGCTCCATGCACCATTGACTCCATGTCATATGACAGTGGAGTCCACGTCATCTGGTAAGAGTACCCATCTTATCTTACTTCCTGATGTTTTCATTCTGATGCCCCATATCGAGATGTTGGTTTACAGCTACGGAAGTTCTGTACCCCGTTGTTGACTCAGTCACAGATCCACACCGTGCACCATTGACTTTATTTTCTAGTTTCACATCATTTTTTGGTCCATACCAGTTCCTCTTAATAATTTGAGTTTGGAATCATCCATTTACCATATGTGGACACTTTATACTGTGTTTGTTCATTTCATTTCACTTATGGTTTTTGCACATATGCTTTACTGTTCAGTACAGCATCTCTTACTTAATTGTTTCACTACACCCTAACTTCCTATTACTTCTTAGCGCTGCATTTTTTTCCCATTTACTACTTATAAGCCAACAGTTCGAATATGATTTTTGTTTTTTTCCTAGTTCTAAGTTATTGTCAGTAAAGGATTTAAGATGCTGGTCTTTCAGTTTTATAGACTTTGAAATCTTAACTAAGAAAAGAGAAATGGTGCTTTACCTTTGTTACATTACTTGGTAAATAAAAGTCTATTATATGTGCCTCAGTCTATGTTTGGGGTCATTAAAGAATAAAGATGTTTGTCTTTCTGCATCAGATCTTATAAAATGTTTCCTAAGAAAAGAGAAATCGTGCTTCATTTTTGTCACATGTCTGGGTAAGTAGAAGTCTGATATCTGGTTTGCAGAAATTCATCTCAGTGTGTTATTAATTATTAATATTGATCAATCACTTCATATATGGGCACACACTAGGGCAGCTATTGGTAGTGCAGTTGCTACTACTTTTCTGGTGGTGTACACATTACACAATACAGTGCAGCTGTAGTGCAGTTGCTACTACACTTCTGGTGGTGTACACAGTACACAATACAGTGCAGCCGTAGTGCAGTTGCTACTTCTTTTCTGGTGGCGTACACAGCACATACTCTTTTTTGAAAAAAATGGGGTCTATTAGACCCCAGATCTCTCCTCTGCCCTCAAAGCATCTGACCACACCAAGATCGGTGTGATTAAATGCTTTCCCATTTCCCCAATGGCGCTGTTTATATCTGGCGAAACCTAAGTCATGAAATGCTCGTAGCGTCCGGTTTCTTAGGCCATAGAGATGATTGGAGACATTCTGGTCTCTGATCAGCTCTATGGTCAGCTGGCGGAACCACCGGCTGCATTCTCGGGTTCTTGGGTTTGGGACAGGAGAGCCCGAGAAAACCATGGAAGATGGTGGGGGGGGACATTCCCTCCCGCTGTTTTTAAAAGCAGTCTAGAGGCTAATTAGCTGCTAGGATTGCTTTTACATGAAAGCCGACTGCTGGCTTAAAAGAATGATACCAATATGATCATTCTGGTATAACCACTCAAAGTCTAGTAACATACCAGTACGTTGCTGGTCCTTGTTGGGCATATATTGTAATGTTCTTTTTTTCATGCAGTCTGTGGGCTGAACAAAAAAAAGAGATTGATCGGTGGGTATGCCCACCATTAGAATACCGCCCTTCATCCACCAACTTCTAATGATGGGCATACACACACCATTTCTTTTTTAACTGTGGTGGTGAAATCACCTCCTACAGCACTGAAGTCTCTGATTTACGTATCATGGGAGCAAACGCTGTTGCTGTCAAGATGAATAAATCAGTGCTGCAGCTGAATGGTGTACCTGCTAAGCAAATGATGGTTAACAATAAAACAAAGTAACATTACAGTATAACAGTAGGACATACCATACCTGCAAAGCAAATACAATAAAACATAGTAAAAATAAAACATTTTTTAACGCAATCTGTGCCTAAAAAATATATGCCGAAGCATAGGGGCAATCCGCCCCTAATGTTAGGAGCAAATCGCTCCTCCACCCCTGCCCCCATGCTTCGGCATATATGCTCTTTTTTTAACTGTGGTGGGGAAATTACCTCTGACAGCGCTGGAGTCACGGCTTTATGTATTGTGGGAGCAAACGCTGTTGCTGTCAGAATAAATAAACCCATGCTGCAGCTAAATGGCGTACCTGCTAAGCAAAAAATGAGTTAACAATAAAACAAAGTAACATTACAGTATAACAGTAATGCCCCGTACACACGGTCGGATTTTCCGATGGAAAATGTCCGATCGGAGCGTGTTGTCGGAAATTCCGACCGTGTGTGGGCTCCATCGGACATTTTCCATCGGATTTTCCGACACACAAAGTTGGAGAGCAGGAGATAAAATTTTCCGACAACAAAATCCGTTGTCGGAAATTCCGATCGTGTGTTCACAAATCCGATGGACAAAGTGCCACGCATGCTCAGAATAAATAAAGAGATGAAAGCTATTGGCCACTGCCCCGTTTATAGTCCCGACGTACGTGTTTTACGTCACCGCGTTCAGGACGATCGGATTTTCCGACAACTTTGTGTGACCGTGTGTATGCAAGACAAGTTTGAGCCAACATCCGTCGGAAAAAATCCTAGGATTTTGTTGTTGGAATGTCCGAACAAAGTCCGACCGTGTGTACGCCCTATAAGACTTACCATACCTGCAAAGCAAATACAAAAAAAATTGTAAAAATAAAACATTACAGTTCAAAAATACAGTAACAATAGAGAAAGAACAATAGAAATAAAACAATAGAGAGTAAACAATAGAGCAGACAATAGAGAGCAAACATAAGAGAGAGAACAATAGAGAGAAGAAAAATAAAACCACAACTATTTTTGGCTTTTTTATTTATTAATTTTTTTGTGTTTTTGTGTTTTTTATTTTTTTTTCCACTTTTTTCACTTTTATAAAAACTGTAAACTGAACGTTTCAGATTAGGGTCTCTCAAAATGTGATGGCCATCTCATCTTTTGAGACCCTGTGTTAGTGTGCCTAGGACTGTGCAATGCTCTACCCTAGGCTAATACTCCACTAGTGTGTGGTAGCGCTCGAAACAGTCACCAACGCAAAGACCAGGTGGGTTAGGACAGGAGGGACAATAAAAGTGGATTGAATTGGGAAGTTGGGCCACAGCACCGTCTGGAAACAGAAGGGCTGTGATGATCTCTTCCTGGAATTGAAGGAAGGATCCAGTTTGTCCTGAAGCTTTGTATAGCCCATAAGCATTCACCACAGGCAATTGAAATATGTATACAGACACTTTTTTGTACCAGCGTCTGGCCTTACAGCAATTAGGTACGGCGCCAACAACTGGTCGTTGAGGTCCAGCCCTCCCATATTAAGGTTATATTCATGGACACAGAGAGGTTTCTCCACACCAGTCGCCGTAGGAATTTGGACCGTCGTGTCTGCGTGAAGGGAGGACAAAACAAAAACATTCTTATTATCCCTCCACTTCTCGTCAAATTTGTTTATTGATTTTGAAAATATAAACATTGATACAATTAACAAACTATTGATTACATTAAATGGTAGCATTAGTTGAATTTACATATCAGATCTTAGTATTTCTTGTAGTTACAAGCAATGAAAGACTTAAATAGGCTATATGTTTTAGAAAGACTAAGGTGTTACAATCAATTTTAACAGTTATATAATCAAGAGCAACAAAAAAATGAAAAAGTTGTTAAACTTTTAACTTTGAGTAATATGTAAAAAAGAAATAATATTCATTACTATGAGATTCAGTTATTTATAATAGGACATTAGAGCTTACTATCTATTTTTGTATTATAATTGAACATTATAAAAGTGAGTGTTTCGCTACCATTTCATTATGTAAAAATAAATAGGAGAAGACAGGATAGAATAAGGAGAAAAGAAAAGAATTAAAGGAAAGTAAAGATAAGAAGAAGAAGAAAAAAAAAGAAAAAAGAAGTCTGGATTAGTAGAGGTTTCCGGGGATTTCTTAGTAACAATATATACATAGTATCTTTTTATCAGTTATTCAAAACAAAGTTATATAGTTACCAAGGTCTTAGTAAAAAAGTGTCAAAATTAGGAGAAAGAAAGTGGGTCACCCAAGGACTCCAAATTTTCTCAAATTTAGGTATGTTATCGTTGGATATGGCATCTGTTTTCGAGAGGATCATGGCCTGATGTATTCTATTCGTAGTTTCAGAAAGCATTAGTGATGATGACTTCCACGCTTTGGCGATGGTCTGCTTTGCGGCTGTGGTAATTTGTAGAAGAAGTTTAAATTGTGTATAGGAGGTTTGGGTAGGCTTTAAATTTAGAAGCGCAATTGTTGTATCTGGGATGAGAGTTTTCTTGAATAATTTAGAGAGCATTAGGAATATTTCTTTCCAATAATTTTTTGCTATATGGCAATCCCAAAAGATATGAAAATGCGTTCCTAGATCACCACAGCCGCGAAAGCAAAGTGGAGAGTATTGTGGAACATATTTTGCGATCCTAACAGGGACCAGATACCAACGCATAAGTACTTTATAGTTCCCCTCTAAGGCTACCAATATGTGACGAACACGGGTGTCAGATCCCCGCCCTCCTCGCTAACTTGCAACGAAGGACCGGCCAACCTCACACCACGCTGTCACTTACGTAACAATGCCACTCTCAGCTGCGCCCAGCACAAAGATTTTCCAGCTTGCGGGACCACAATCTAGGTGCGAGCAGCCTGAGAGTGATTGTCACTGGGCTAATTACACAATTAACCCTTTAACTGCCACCACCCCCGTTTAAAAGACTGAGCTGGGGGCGGCACAGTGGTGTAGTGGGTAGCACTCTCGCCTAGCAGTAAGAAGGGTCGCTGGTTCGAATCCCAACCACGACACTACCTGCCTGGAGTTTGCATGTTCTCCCTGTGCCTGCGTGGGTTTCCTCCGGGTACTCCGGTTTCCTCCCACACTCCAAAGACATGCTGGTTGGTTAATTGGATCCTGTCTAAATTGTCCCTTGTATGTATGAATGTGAGTTAGGGACCTTAGATTGTAAGCTCCTTGAGGGTAGGGACTGATGTGAATGTACAATGTATATGTAAAGCGCTGCGTAAATTGACGGCGCTATATAAGTACCTGAAATAAATAAAAAAAAAATGAGAAGATATTTTGGTATTGGCCCAGACTTTATCCCATTTGGATGAGTCCATGTGAAAACCAAGATCATTCTCCCATTTGTCCACATAGGAGGGTGTTTTTGTATCAGGCAAAGCATTCAGGTGACTATACAACATTGACACAAGCCCCTTTGAGTGGGGGTTATATTTACAAATACATTCAAAATGCGTTATGTCACATAGATTATCTCTACCTTGTATAAATGGCATAAAAAATTTTTTGATCTGTAGATAACGAAAGAGTTCTGAATCTGGAAATTGATGGGTTTCACATATTTCAGGAAATGTTTTAAGTGAAGTGGTCATTATCAGGTCATAGAGTTGTGTTAAATCAGCAGAAATCCATTTTTTAAAAGTTTTAGGAGATGTATGAGCCGGGTAGAAAAGTGGATTTCTAATAAATGATACAAGAGGTATATGCGGAGATTGTAGTCTTTTGATTACTTTAAATCTATCCCATATAGCAATTGTATGTTTAGTAATCCTATTTTGTATTATTTTATGGTCAGAAGAGGTAGACCATATTAGATTTGGTATGGAGATCGGATCACAGTCGATTGATTCAATCGCTAGCCAGAGGGGGATCTCGTGTTTCGTGTGATATTTAGGAATATGTGCTATTTGTGCTGCATGGAAATAATCAGTAAAATTAGGGAAACCTAATCCTCCTTTAAGTCTAGAAAGATAAAGAGTGTGGGTAGGTAAGCGAGATTTTAAGGAGCTCCATATGAATGCTTGTGTTTTACGTTGTAAGTTCCTAAGGAAGTATGCCGGGATAGGAATGGGTAATACACGAAAGAGATATAACATTTTAGGTAATACAGTCATTTTTATTACATTTATTTTACCAATCCATGATATTGGCAAAGAGGACCATTGTTTAAGAAAATTAGTAATTTTTCGTAGTAGTGGAGGATAGTTAGCAGAGAAGATATCAGATAGATTGGGGGTAAGAGTAACACCTAGATATGTGAGGTGAGACGTTGACCATGTAAAAGGCAGAGATGTTTGAGCTTGTTGTAGTGTTTGGGGGGGTAAAGAGACATTTAAAGCTGTTGATTTTTGTGAGTTTATAATTAGTCCAGAAATTTGGGCAAAGTGATCTAGTTTGCTTATAAGATTGGGAGCAGAAATATGAGGGGAAGACATAAAAATTAATATATCGTCAGCAAATAGACATAATTTATGTTGATGGCCTGCTAAATCTATGCCCTTGATTGAGGGGTCTGTACGGATAGCCTGGGCAAGAGGTTCAATGAGTAAGGCAAATAAAAGTGGGGAGAAAGGACAACCCTGACGTGTTCCTCTATTTATGTCAAACATGTCTGATTTGTATCCTGCATATTTAACATATGCCTTGGGAATATTATAAAGTGAAGTGACCCAGCTTCGAAAATGAGGTCCAAAGCCCCATTTTTGTAGAGTGAAAATTAAGTAGGGCCACGTCACTGTATCAAATGCTTTTTTGATATCTAATGACAGAAGACACAGAGGTATTCGCCTTGTTTTAGCTGCTTGAATCAATAATGATGCTCTACGGACATTATCTGCTGCTTGTCCTAAAGGGATGAAACCTACTTGATCTTTGCTTATTAATGAACCAATTATATTATTAAGACGAGTAGGGATGAGCTTCGTGTTCGAGTCGAACCCATGTTCGACTCGAACATCGGCTGTTCGATCGTTCGCCGAATTGCGAACGTTATGGGCCGTTCGCGCTAAATTCGTGTGGCGCGTCACGGCCCATAATTCACTGCGGCATCGCAGTGCATTGCTGGCTGATGATTGGCCAAGCATGCACTATGACCCGCATGCTTGGCCAATCACAGCGCTGTCAGTAGAGAGAGCTGTAATTGGCCAAAGCCAGGGTGGCTTTGGCCAATTATGGCTCAGGGGATTTAGTACACACCCCACACTATATAAGGCCGCCTGCACGGCGGCCCTGTGTAGTGTGTGTTCCGGTGTGCTGAGAGATAGAGAGAGAGAGAGACAGTGTCATTTGATTTGAGTTAGATAGATTAGGCAGAACAGTCAGTCAGTTAGCTGCACTTACAGTGTATTGTGTATATATATGCATCCCAGGTGTTGCATATATATATATACACTGTATTCAGTTTAGCTAGATCTGTTCCTGTTATCTTCTATCTAGACTATTTACATTTAATGCAGTGCGTCCTGCTCACAGTGTTCAGCTAGATCCGTTCCTGTTAAATTCCTACTGACCGGCAGGCTTGTCTGGTTACAGTATATAAAGCTACCTGAAGAAAATTACAGGTGTTCTATTTGATCCTATTAGTACCACGGTCAGGCAGCTAGACTATTTACATTTAGTACAGTGCGTCCTGCTCACAGTGTTCAGCTAGATCCGTTCCTGTTATCTTCCTACTGACAGGCAGGCTTGTCTGGTTACAGTATATAAAGCTACCTGAAGAAAATTACAGGTGTTCTATTTGATCCTATTAGTACCACGGTCAGGCAGCTAGACTATTTACATTTAGTACAGTGCGTCCTGCTCACAGTGTACAGCTAGATCCGTTCCTGTTATCTTCCTACTGACAGGCAGGCTTGTCTGGTTACAGTATATAAAGCTACCTGAAGAAAATTACAGGTGTTCTATTTGATCCTATTAGTACCACGGTCAGGCAGCTAGACTATTTACATTTAGTACAGTGCGTCCTGCTCACAGTGTACAGCTAGATCCGTTCCTGTTATCTTCCTAATGACAGGCAGGCTTGTCTGGTTACAGTATATAAAGCTACCTGAAGAAAATTACAGGTGTTCTATTTGATCCTATTAGTACCACGGTCAGGCAGCTAGACTATTTACATTTAGTACAGTGCGTCCTGCTCACAGTGTTCAGCTAGATCCGTTCCTCTTATCTTCCTACTGACAGGCAGGCTTGTCTGGTTACAGTATATAAAGCTACTTGAAGAAAATTACAGGTGTTCTATCCCAGCTTAGTGCAGCTACAGGCCATTAGTATGTCTGGAAGGCCAAGAAGGAGAGGCAGACAGTCACAAGCCAATAAGAGAGGGCAAGCAGGCTCTGTGTCTAGTGCTGGTCGTGGAGACGGTGCATCCTCATCAGCACGTGGCCATGGGACACGCTTGGCCTTTTTTTCGGCAGCTGGCCATGTTGAGCCGCAACATGCGGAAGACTTGGTCGAGTGGATGACCAAGCCGTCCTCATCCTCCTCATCCTCTCTCACCCATGCCCAGGGTGCTTTGTCTGGCAAAGCAGCGGCCTCTTCCCTCAGCTCAATGTCATCAGTGACTCCTTCCCTAGCTCCACCATGTCCTCATGAGGATTCCCTCGAACTGTTTGACCACAGTGTTGGGTACATGCTCCAGGAGGATGCCCAGCGTTTGGAAGGCTCTGATGACGATACTGAGCTCGATGAAGGCAGTAACATGAGCGCGGACAGAGGGGGTGCCCAAGAAGGACAGCAATCTGGCAGTCATGCTCCCCCTGCTGCAGCATACTGCCAGGTTTGCTCCAGTGATGAGGAGGGAGGGGATGATGAGGTCACTGACTCAACGTGGGTGCCTGATAGGAGAGAGGAGGAGGAGGAGGAGGAGGAGGAGGAGGAGGAGGAGGAGGAGGCGGCAGCACATCACCAACGAGGCAGGATGCCCTCCAGGGGCCAGCCTAAGGGCAGCACATTGACTGCATCACACCCCAAAGCTCCACATGTGCAGGGCGCTGCAGTCTCTGCGCGTTATTCAAAAAGTTCTTTGGTGTGGGCCTTTTTTGAGACGAGTGCATCAGATCGCACCGCTGCTATTTGCAACATATGTCTCAAGCGTATCTCGCGTGGCCAAAATATCTCCCGCTTGGGTACCACATGCTTGACCAGACATATGTTGACCTGCCATGCAGTTCGTTGGCAAGCGTATCTAAAAGACCCACACCAAAGAACAAAGAGGATCTCTCCTTGCTCCTCATCAGCTGAGATTTCCAACCCCACTAGACCTTCAGTCCTCTCTGAGACCTGCAGTGAGAGGAATGAAGGTGTAGAATTAGGTGTGTCACAGCCAAGTACTTGTGGGCAATCTGCTTTTGGTACACCGACGTCAGATTGTACCAGGCAAATTTCCCTGCCCCAGCTGCTGCACCGCCGAAAGAAGTTTGCTCCCAGCCATCCACATGCCCAGCGGTTGAATGCTAGCTTGGCAAAATTGCTAGCACTTCAACTGCTGCCTTTTCAGTTGGTAGACTCTGCCCCCTTCCGTGAGTTTGTGGAATGTGCGGTTCCTCAGTGGCAGGTACCCAAACGCCACTTTTTCTCACGGAAGGCGATTCCGGCTCTCTACCGGCATGTGGAAGGCAATGTCCATGCCTCGCTGGACAGGGCGGTCAGCGGTAAGGTGCATATTACCGCTGACTCATGGTCCAGCAGGCATGGACAGGGACGTTACCTAAGTTTCACGGCGCATTGGGTGACTCTGCTGGCAGCTGGGAAGGATGCAGGACAAGGTGCAGTAGTGTTGGAGGTTGTTCCGCCACCACGCCTCCAAAATGCTGATTGTGACACACCTCTCTCCTCCACCCCCTCCTCTTCTTCTTCCTCCATGGCCTCTTCCTCGGAACCAGCGGTGCTCCGTAGGCGTTCAAGGGGCTACGCAAGTACGCAGGCCAAAAGATGCCATGCGGTGCTTGAGCTGGTGTGCTTGGGGGACAGGAGCCACACTGGGGCAGAGGTTCTGTCAGCTCTGCAGGGGCAGGTTCAGAGGTGGTTGACGCCACGCCAACTTAAGGCAGGAATGGTGGTTTGCGACAATGGCACCAACCTCCTCTCTGCCCTCCGACAGGGACAAATGACCCATGTGCCCTGTTTGGCTCACGTCCTTAACTTGGTGGTGCAGCGGTTCTTGGGCAGGTACCCGGGCTTACAGGATGTCCTGAGGCAGGCCAGGAAAGTCTGTGTGCATTTCCGCCGGTCATATAATGCCAGTGCTCGGCTGACGGACCTCCAAAAGGAGTTTAACCTGCCCAAGAACCGCCTAATCTGTGACATGCCCACCAGGTGGAACTCAACGTTGGCCATGCTGCAGCGGCTGCACACGCAGCAGAGGGCCATAAATGAGTACCTGTGCGACTATGGCACCAGGACAGGGTCAGGGGAGCTTGGTTTTTTTTCCCCACGCCAGTGGGCCATGATCAGGGATGCATGCACTGTCCTGTCACCATTCGAGGAGGCCACGAGGATGGTGAGCAGTGACAGTGCATGCATCAGTGACACTGTCCCCCTTGTCCACCTGTTGGAGCACACGCTGCGTGGAATAATGGACAGGGCACTTGAGGCAGAACAGAGGCAGGAAGAGGAGGACTTCCTTAGCTCTCAAGGCCCCCTTTATCCAGACAGTGTTCCTGCGTGCCCGCCGATCACACAGGAAGAGGACGAGGAGGAAGAGGAGGAGGAGGAAGATTGTGTCAGTATGGAGGTGGAGCCTGGCACTCAGCATCAGCAGCAGTCTTTAAGGGATCAGTCCCAAGAAACACATGGACTTGTACGTGGCTGGGAGGAGGTGGCTGCGGACCATGTCGTTCTTAGTGACCCAGAGGACTCCGGACCGAATGCCTCAGCAAACCTACGCTGCATGGCCTCCCTGATCCTGCAAAGCCTGCGTAAGGATCCTCGTATTCGTGGTATCAAGGAGAAGGACCAATACTGGCTGGCAACCCTCCTTGATCCACGTTACAAGGGTAAGGTTGCGGACCTTATCTTGCCATCGCAGAGGGAGCAGAGGATGAAACATCTTCGGGAGGCCTTGCAGAAAGGTCTGTGCAACGCGTTCCCAGAGACTGGGAGGTTACAAACTCCTGTTTCTGGACAACGTGTTGCTGAGGCTTCGGTCAGTCAAAGAAGGAGCGGTGGAGAAGGTGGCCGTCTGACCGATGCGTTCAGACAATTTTTTGGTCCGCAGCCCCAAGGTATGATCGGTTCCAGCAACCATCGCCAGCGTCTGTTTTACATGGTGCAGGAATACCTAGGGGCAAGATCAGACTTGGACACCTTTCCCACCGAAAATCCTCTGGGTTACTGGGTCTTGAGGATGGATCACTGGCCAGAGCTTGCACAGTATGCAATTGAGCTACTGGCCTGTCCTGCATCCAGCGTTCTTTCGGAACGCACATTCAGTGCTGCTGGAGGCGTGGTAACCGATCACAGGGTGCGTCTGTCCACCGACTCGGTCGATCGGCTGACCTTCATAAAAATGAATGAGTCTTGGATCACCACCAGCTACCAAGCACCTGATGCTGATGTAACCGAATAATTTTTTTTGAAATCTCAGATCCCTTCAAAGACTGCCTATGCTGATGCTGAGTGACTATCCCTGAGTAATTATCCTCTTCCTCCTCAATCATCACGCTGATAGCTTGTTGCAGTGTTGTGGCACCAGCACCAGTGCCTAAGGCCCAATTTTTCTGCCCCTGTCTAACAGGGGCGTGTAATTACAATTTTTGATGCAATACTTTGCAGCAGGGCTCGTTCCTGCGTTCCAACTAGAGTGTCTGTGAGGGGTTGCAGTGTTGTGGCACCAGCACCAGTGCCTAAGGCCCAATTTTTCTGCCCCTGTCTAACAGGGGCGTGTAATTACAATTTTTGAAGCAATAATTTGCAGCAGGGCTCGTTCCTGCGTTCCAACTAGAGTGTCTGTGAGGGGTTGCAGTGTTGTGGCACCAGCACCAGTGCCTAAGGCCCAATTTTTCTGCCCCTGTCTAACAGGGGCGTGTAATTACAATTTTTGAAGCAATAATTTGCAGCAGGGCTCGTTCCTGCGTTCCAACTAGAGTGTCTGTGAGGGGTTGCAGTGTTGTGGCACCAGCACCAGTGCCTAAGGCCTAATTTTTCAGCTCCTGTTCAACAGGGGCATGTAATTACAATTCTTGATCTAATATTTCACAGCAGGGCCCTGTGAGGGCTTACAGTGTTGTGGCCACAGCAACACCTAAGGCCCAAATTTCTGCTGAGTATATAGGGCAGGACCCTACTTTCAAACATCTAACTTACAAACGACTCCTACTTGCAAACGGAAGGAGACAACAGGAAGTGAGATGAAATCTACCCCTAGGAAGGGAAATTCTCTCCTGTAAGAGTTAATATGGGAAAACAAGTTCTCCTTTCCACTGATGCTTTCCAATCCTTGTTCCACAAAAAAACCCAAATTTTCAAAAAACATTTTTCATTGGGACAAAAAAGTGAGGTGAAATCTTCTGAAGAGGAGGAAAGACAGCAAAACAAATGTCACAGGGGTGATAACCCTTCCCTATGTTTTCCAAAAAGCTTAGAAAAGATTTTTTGGCTGGAGCTAAACACGTTAAAAATGTTCAAAATTACAAACAGATTCTACTTAACAACAAACCTACAGTCCCTGTCTTGTTTGCACCGCCTGTATACTGCTGTTCAGAGTATATAGGGCCTGGTGGCCCCACACCTTTCCTTATTTTAATTTGGGTGCGGGGTTCCCCTTAATATCCATACAAGACCCAAAGGGACTGGTAATGGACTGGGGGGTACCCATGCCGTTTGTCTCACTGATTTTCATCCATATTGCCATGACCCGACATGACATTAAACCCGCAAGCAGTTTTAAATGAGATTTTTTCCTTTAAAAATGACATTTGGTGCAGGGACTGTTCTAAACATGGGAAACACGCGTCACTTTACAGGCATACTATAGACACCCCCCAGGTACGATATTTAAAGGAATATTTCACTTTTTTTTTTTTACTTTAAGCATCATTAAAATCACTGCTCCCGAAAAAACGGCCGTTTTTAAAAGTTTTTTTTGCATTGATACATGTCCCCTGGGGTAGGACCCGGGTCCCCAAACCCTTTTTAGGACAATACCATGCAAATTAGCCTTTAAAATGAGCACTTTTGATTTCGAACGTTCGAGTCCCATAGACGTCAATGGGGTTCTAACGTTCGTGCGAACTTTCGGTCCGTTCGCGGGTTCTGGTGCGAACCGAACCGGGGGGTGTTCGGCTCATCCCTAAAGACGAGACGCCATTACTTTTGCTAGTAGTTTTATATCTAGGTTTAATAAGGATATAGGTCTAAAGTTAGTACAAGACGAGTCATCTGACTGAGGTTTAGGGATCATTGAAATTATTGCTGTTAAAGTTTCCGGTCGGAAGGATTGTTAAGTAGGGAGTTAAATGCTTTTGTCAGGATGGGAGTAAGAATATGGGAAAATTTTTTATAGTAGAGGGCTGAGAATCCGTCAGGGCCTGGTCGTTTATTTAACTTAAGGGATTTAATTGCTATTTCGATTTCTATAGGTTCAATAGGACTTTCAAGGTTATCGAATTGAACTTGAGAAATGGTTGGAAGTTTAACTTGTGAAAAAAATGATTCTGCTGAGGATTGGTCGAAGGATCCTTCTTTTTCGTATAAAGAAGTAAGATGTTTATGAAAGATGTGTAATATCTTTACTGGGTTACTAGTGTATTTATCATGGGGTATTTTTAGGCAAATTGGCTTAAAGGGGTTATTTAATTTTTGAAGCACTCGTGCAAGAAGGGTGCCAAGTTTATTAGCTTTAAAGTAGAATTTTTTTTTAACAAAAACAGTGGTGCTTTATTATTGTAAAAGATAAATTGGAGTTACAGAATACCCATCAACACAGTACAATACACTACATGTGTAGAATACATATTTTAGGATAGGCAAGATAAAGTGCAAAACCCGCAATCAGTACACAAGAATAATAGTATCATTCTCCACAGGTAACGTCCACCCTCTCACCCTCCAAACCTTCCCCTCTTGAAGCAGATAATCTTAATGTGCTGAGTGCCTCTCTACGAGGCCATCCACGGAGCCCAAACTTTTTCAAATTTCCATGGACAACCACGGTTTATATATGTCATCTTATACATGGGGATCACTGCCTCAATCTGTGCCTCCCAGGCTGAGAAAGATGGAGGGGAAGAGTCTATCCATTTCATGAGTATCTCTTTTTTGTCATAGAAAAGAAGGAAGGAATTTAGTAATTTAAGATGATATGGCCTCTGCTCATCATCATGTATCCCCAGCAACGCCATAGCCGGTAGGAGCGGAATAGAGGTCTGCAACCTGGAGTTGATTTCACCAACTATCTTAGTCCAAAATAGTGCAACAACTGGGCACTCCCAAAACATAAGTATAAATGTACCTATGTGGACTTTGCATTTAGGACACATGGGGTCTCTCTCAGGGAATATGCGATGGAGTCTCTGCGGGGTATAGTAGGTCCTGTGTATAAATTTAACTTGATACAGTTTGTCCTTGGATGCTATCACTAATTTCGGGCCATACTCTAGACAGTCCTCCCATCCCTCCTTATCCAGCGATGGGATATCAGCCCGCCATCTTTCCCATAGTTCATTTATCTTGGGGGAATCCCTTCCCAGTAACACATTGTAAAGAGAGGATAGGGGTTTAGTCAAGTCTCCAGGAGACAAGAGGTCTTCAATGGGGTCCATTTGTAACAGGGGAGTTTGTGGGAATTGAGCCCTGGCCGCATGTCTCAGCTGTAGGTACCGGAACCCCATCCATCGGGGTAAACCAAATGTAGCCGTAAGCTCCTGCAATGAGAGCAGTTGTCCCCCAGGCATTACGTGTTCCAACATGGTTACACCATATCTGGCCCACACCTGCGGGTCAGGTATCATACGGAAGTGTTTAATTTGTGGGTTTCCCCATAAGGGATGAGCTGGAGACAATTGGCCAGGTTTTAAATATCTATGCCTAGCCGCCTCCCATACTTTCCAAGTTGCCCTAGTAGGCACAGGCACCTCACAATACGCCTTGGGTCCTCTATAGGGAAAGTTGCGAAGGTCAGTCAGTGAACCCAGTATAGTCGCCTCAAGACAAATTGCAGCATTGGATCTGGAACCCTGGAACCACCAGTGTACTGTCACCAACATGGCTGCCCAAAAATATATCTGGAAATTTGGGAGGGCAAGTCCACCCAAATCCGCAGGTAAACATAACGTAGTACGTGCCAACCTAGGGTTCCCTCCCGACCAAATAAAGGATCCCACTATACGATCAATGTCCTTAAAAAATGAGACGGGGACCCAAACCAGGCAATTCCTGAACAAATAGTTAAATTTAGGTAGTATCATCATTTTAAGGAGACTAATGCAACCCAAAAGATTCAGAGGCAGATTCTCCCAGGCAGCACATTTTGTACGTAGGTTGTTCAGGACAGGGGCCAGGTTTTTTACAATAAAATCAGAGGGATTTCTAGTGATTACAACTCCAAGATATTTGAATTCCTTAACCCATTGCAACGGGGAAGGGTCCAGAGTTAGCTCCATCATCTAAAGGAAATAAGACAGATTTGGTCCAATTTATTTTAATTCCCGACAGTCCCCCAAAACTGTCAAAAATGCGTAGGGCAGCTTGGAGAGAGGGCCCAGCATCATTTAAATACAATAATGCATCGTCGGCATAGAGGGAGAGGCGCTCTTCCAACATACCCACCCGAAGGCCCAGGACGTCCGGTGCACTCCTAATGGCAATTGCCAGGGGCTCCAGCGCCAGGGCGAACAGGCTGGGGGAGAGCGGGCATCCCTGCCTCGTACCGCGAAACAGATCGAAGGAGTCTGAGACCCAATTGTTAGTGCGAACCCGTGCTCGGGGAGAGCGGTAGAGCAATCGTACTCCGTGAATAAATTTGGGACCGAATTCGAATCTACGTAGGGCCTCCCATAAAAATTTCCATTCAACGGAGTCGAAAGCCTTCAAGGCATCTAGAGAGGCAATAACTCTGGACCCCGCGTTGTCATGTGACACAGCCAAGTTAAGGAATAGGTGCCTAATATTTATATCTGTGCCCTTGCCCGGCATAAATCCCGTCTGGTCTATACCCACCAGGTCTTCTATTACATGAGATAATCGGGTGGCCAATACCTTAGCAAAGATCTTGGCATCCACATTAAGTAACGAGATGGGCCTGTACGATGCACAATCAAGAGGGTCCTTTCCGGGTTTAGGAACAAGTACAATAACCGCCTCATTCATTGAGTCAGGTAGGGCTGGCAGTGTTGCAAATTTAGAGAGTAGTGAAGTCAATTTAGGGGCCAGTATTTCAGAAAAATTGGAGTAAAATTCAGATGGTAACCCGTCTGCACCCGGGGCCTTTCCTCCCTTGAGGTGTCCCATGGCAACCTGGATCTCCTCAAGTGTGATGTCAGCCTCCAGACCCTCCCTCGCTTCCTCAGACAAAACAGGGATAGACAGGGAATCAAAAAATGAGATCATGGAGGAATCCGATGCAACATCTCTAGAGGAGTAGACCTCTTGAAAGTATTCCCGAAAACAGTCATTAATATTACCGGGGGCAGTAAGGATCTGGCCAGTAGTGTCTCTAATGGAACCTATGGGGGTTGAAGGTATGTTCCCTTTAGCCAGCCATGCAAGGAGCTTCCCATTTTTACCACCATGTTCAAACACGCGTTGGGCTGAGTATAACAAGGCCTTGTCCGTCTGGGCCATCCTAGTGGTGGATAGGTCTCGCAGAGCCCTTTTCCACACCCTATATCGGTCTTCCCCAGGAGCGGAAACGTATTCAGCTTCCAACCTGCCCGCCTGTGTCTCCAGCTCCTCTATGGAACGAGTTGAGTCACGCTTAAGCCGAGTGATACTATACCCATACTCCCCTCGTACCCAAGCTTTAAAAGAGTCCCATACAACAGAAGGGGCAGGTGACTCAGAATTGTCTGTCCAGAAATTGCAGATAGAAGCCGTTAGGGGCTCCAACAACCTCTCATCATTAGCCCAAAATCTGGATAAACGCCACAGGCGAGTCCCTGGTGGAACAGACAGCGTCAGTGTCAAGCACAATGGTGCATGGTCTGAAATTCCCCTGGGAAGCACAGATAGGTCATGGACATATTGTAATGCAGGGCCTGAAGCATAGACAAGATCTATTCTAGACAGCGTTTTGTGTGAGGCTGAATGACAAGTGAAAACTTTCGATGTCGGGTACAGGTGCCTCCAGACGTCAGTGAGGCCAAAGGTTTCTGCCCACAGCCTGAGGTCCGTAGTGTCCCGAGCCGAGGATTGCAGCCGATCAAGTTCCACCAGTGGAACCATATTAAAGTCCCCCAAAAGGTATACCAGGGCGGTATCAAATTTCACCACTATTTGCATGATCTCATGAAGGACCCTGCCAGATGCTGGCGGGGGAACATAAAGTCCAACTAGTACCACATTCTTATCATATATACTAGCATGTATAACAACAAATCTCCCTTCTTTATCTGTTTTAACCTCAATAAGTCTAAACGGTAATGTCTTGTGGACCAGGATGCTGACCCCCCGGGCATAGGTGGAAAAGATGGAGTGATAATTAAAGCCCACCCAGGCTTTCCTAAGGCATATCGTCTTGTTTTGCGGCAGATGTGTTTCCTGGAGAATACAGATCTGCGGGTTGTGGCAACAAAGGAAACGAAACACCAGGGAATGCTTAACAGCAGTATTAAGCCCCCGAACGTTCCATGAAATTACCTTTAACTCAGCCATTAAATATGAGGTATAGGGGAGATGCAATTATGCACCACACCAAGCAGGTAGCATCCCAGTCCAGCCACACAAATAGTATTCTGCACAGCACTATGTAAATGTATCTGTTCAGACATGTGTCGAATCTAAAGCACCTGAAACAACAAAAAAGGGTTAACAAAAACAATCCCAACATTAGACCCCCCCCACCCCGCATCCCCCACCCCAACCTAGGAATGCCTTGTTCCCCAAACATCAAAAGAGAGAAAAATAAAACCCCAAGTCCAGGGAGCGTGAACCAGTGGGTGTGGTCACTTAGTGGAGAGAATTGTCCACCTAAGTTTACGAGAGACTCCGCCGCCAGTAGGAATTAGGAGAAAATAACGTTCCAACCAAAAAAGGTTATTTCGGACCGTCTCATATTGAGACCTAATGTGGGTGAGTAGATAGTTAGATAAAACCATCAACAAAAGAAAATAAAAAATAAAAAATTAAAATGTTCTTTGTGTAGGATAAGTGAGAAAGATTATCCTGTAGTTCAGGAAGACAGGATACACCAGCATATAGGCAGGTAGACCGACAGAGTGCTATCTCCTTCAAATATAGTTGGTAATTGCTTGTCTCCCAGTTCATGTGTAAAGGGAAAAATTCCCTAGAGTGGAATTTCAGAATAGGCAATCATAATAATAGGTGTACATCACTTGCAAGTGGAGATAAGAAGAATTGATCCTGCAATACGTGTAACGGTCACTAGAGTCCGCCAGTGACCATCCTTCAGGAATTAGTAACACCACTGGAATCTGTACTTCTGTATGAGCCTATCAAGCCATTGCTGCAGTAAGTCAGTATAACATAAGCAATCTTCCATCTCTTAGATCCCAACATCTCAGGAATATCTAGTAAGGGGCAAAAAGTTTATCCCACAATAGATTCAACCAGTGGCAGGCTTGAATGTAGACATCACCTAGCGTAGCCAGGGGCAGAGTACTTATGTTGTAAACCGACAGGGAATATAAAAGGCACAACAAGTGCAAGATTAATTCACCTGTCCAGATTAAGCGATCAGCAGTCAATAATCAGAGCAGGACTATATAGGAATATGCTGCAGCGTTCAACGGTTGGGGGGCAATGATTCCAACCATGCATTAGCATCCCTGGGGGATGTAAAGAATCTGACAGTTTCTCCGTCCTGGACCCTTAACCGTGCTGGGAATAGAACACTGTATCGAATGCCCTTAAGACGCATGGCTGCCTTCACCTGGTCAAAAGAGCGTCTGAGCTTTTGAGTTTCTACAGAGTAGTCAGGGAAGATAAGTAGCTTGTTATTTTGATGGTGTAGTTCTCCCTGCACTCTAGCAGCCCGAAGCACTTCATCCCTGTCACGGAAGTTCAAAAACTTTAAAATAGATGGCGTGGCGGTGCTCCAGGGGGGCCCGGCTTGGGAGGGATCCGGTGAGCCCGCTCCACCGCATAAAATGGTGAAAATTGAGCCCCTGGTAGGAGGGAACGTAGTAGGCCCTCAATAAACTCCGTCGGACATTTCCCCTCAGCTCCTTCTGCCAGACCTACAATACGGAGGTTGTTCCTCCTATTACGATTTTCCGCATCTTCGGATTTATATTTCAGTGCTCTAATTTTAGTTTGCAGGGCCCGTAAATCAGTTCCATGAGTCTCTACAGTGTCCTCCACGTGCCCCAGATGCTGTTCTGCAGCAGAAAGTCTGCCCCGTATTTTATCCATGTCCAGCCTTATTAGACCAACATCTAACTGCACAGCATCTACCTTGGAGGTAAGGGTAGTGAGGGAGGCTTGGCAATTTCCTATTGCAGCCAGGACATGAGCCAGGTCTGGCTGTGTAGAGGGAGACTGCTCTGGCTGCTCTGTCTGGGATGCCATGTTGCTGAGAGCGCGCCTCCCGGGCCCCACTCGGCCTGCACAGGCCGTCTCTGTCTCCACCGGTTCGGGGGGGAATTTTAGCTTCTTACCCCTTCCTCTGGCTGGACGGGATGATCGGCGGTGCATGTGGATGAAATCCGCCGGCTTAAAGACCTGCTGATGCTGTTTTTTTAGATAGGACAGTCCCGGATTGCAGCAGAGCTCTCAGACATGCGTCCGCTCACAGCGCCATCTTGGCCACGTCCCCTTTAAAGGAGAATTTATGTTTAGATTTACGTATTGTTTTGTCCACCGATTCTGATAGGAATAGGTCAAGATTTAAACTTGCCTTATCAAGTTGTGCTTTTGACACTGGAGTAGGGTTTGATTGGAAATTTGTGTGGCAGTCATTAAATTCTTTTTCTAGTTTTTGCTGTAGTTGTCGTTTTTCTTTTTTAAGGTATGATGCTTGTCGTAGACAGACCCCTCTAAGAACAGGCTTATGGGCTTCCCACAATGTCAGTGGGGATATATCAGGAGTATCATTGTATCCCAGATATTCTTTTATTGCTAATTCTAAGTCAGATGAATGTGATGGGTGTGTGAGAATTGAATCGTTTATGTGCCATGTGGGATCTTGAGATTTGGGATTAAAGAAGTAAAGGTTGAAATTATCGCACAACGATCTGTCCAAGCATAAGGTTTAATATAAGAGTTGAGCAATTCTGGTGACATACTTATAGATATTAGGATATGGTCAATACGGGAAAAAGATTTATGTGGGTGGGAGTAAAAAGAGAATTGACGTTTTGAAGAATTTATTTCACGCCAGGAATCTAGCAGTGAATGTTGTTGAAGAAGTCTTTGAAACATACGAGATTGAGAGCTGGATATGGTTGGAGTAGGGGATTTATCTAGATAGGGGTAAAGAACTTGATTTGAATCACCACATATCAAAAGTGTGCCCATTGTATGCGAATCTATTACTTGTAGCAAGTGAGAGAGGAATGATGTTGGTCTTTTATCAGGTGCATAATAGGAAACAATTGTGAGTGGGATATCACATAGGTGTCCCAAAAGTATGAGATAGCGGCCTTCTGGATCTTTGATCTCTGTTATGAGGGAAAAAGTTGTAGTTCGGTGAAATGCTATTAGTACTCCTCTGCGTTTTGATTTAGCTGAAGCAGTATAAACTTGGGGGTAGCATGTCCCAAGATATTTAGGGGTTGAAGTTTCAGTAAAATGCGTCTCTTGGAGGCACACTATATGGGCTTTTCAGGAGGATAAAGATCTGAATACTTTAGTTCGCTTATGAGGAATGTTTAGACCTTGGACATTTAAGGTTAGGACATTTAAAGGAGCCATATATAATTTTTACATAAGATATATCGATATATTTCTGTTATCAGGTGCGGAATCAAAGAAACCCCAGGGAAAGATTGGATAAAAGACCAAAGGAGAAAGAGATTATGAGAGAAGAAAGAAATAATAAGAGCCATATATTTAAAATAAGTTCTAATTACTAATATATGTATAAAAATAAAACGATGGCGTACTGAGCACACAAATCTGCTCGCTCAGGGGCACAAAGTCAATCCGAGGAGGCCCCTCACACTGTAACCCAAGTGGAGGAGAGTCTTAGGACAGAAAAATGGGGGCAGCAGTGACCAATTCTCGGGTCCCCCGCGGCCAAATTTTATGAAAAAATAAAAAAATTCAATTTAGACATCCAATTTTGGCTATATTCCTTAAAAAATAAGAAAACATAAGAGTCAGATTAAATAGTATTCCTTTTAACAAATCCTTAGTTAATTATATATGAATATTTGAATGTAAAGTTATATACTTTAAATTATAACATATTAAGAACTTGAAATATTTAAAATTAAAGATAAGGTAGGTGAACCATTAAGTTAAATGAGCTTCAGAGAGAAATGCAAAATGTGTTCAGTCCAGTTCAGTGTCTGGTGGGTCCAGGTCTGGGGAATTGAATCGACCCCTTTTTGATGCACTTTGTCTGCTTCTGTCAGTTCCAGGCTTAGATGCACTTTGTGGAGAATTAGATGTTGTACGTCGACGAGGGCTAGTAGAGGACCCATTGTATAGATGAAGGTTTTGCAAAGTGTTCTGTAATTGTTCAAAGGATCTGTTTGAATATTTGGTGCCTTGAAATGTAAAACAAATAGAAAATGGGAATCCCCATTGATAAGGGATATGGTAGTGTTGGAGATTTTGGAGCAAAGGTTTCATCGCGCGCCGTTTAGCAACTGTTATTGGTGATAGGTCAGCAAAAATCTGGTATGAATGACCTTGAAAAGTAAGAGATTCTTTGTTCCTGGCGGCTGTCATAAGTTGCTCTTTTGTGCGAAAAAAGTGGAACTTTACAATGATGTCACGAGGAGGACCTTCAGCTTTGCGTGGCGCCAAAGCTCTATGGATTCCGTCCATTTCCAATCTTTCAATTGGGATTGATGGTGTTAATTCCTGAAAAAGAGCAGTCATAGTGGATTGAAGGTTAATGATTGACTCAGGCATACCTCGTATGCGGAGGTTTGAACGACGTGCCCTATTCTCAAAATCTTCTAAACGCGCTTGCAGCGTTAAATTTTTATCTTTAAGAGACTCCAATTCATTGTCATGTGATAGTACATTAGTTTCAATGTCATCCATTCTGTTTTCCAATTCAGCTGTGTGTTGGCCTAAATCACGTATTTCTTTTGTCAGTTTCTCTGTGATTTGGTCAGAGGTCTGCTTTAACCACTTCAATACCAGGCACTTAGACACCTTCCCGCCCAGCCCAATTTTCACCTTTCAGCGCTGTTGCAATTTGAATGACAATTGTGCGGTCATGCTACACTGTACCCAAACAAATTTTTTATCATTTTGTTCCCACAAATAGAGATTTCTTTTGGTGGTATTTGATCACCTCTGTGGTTTTTATTTTTTGCGCAACAAATAAAAAAAGACCAAAAATTAAAAAAAAAAACAAGTTTTCTTTGTTTCTGTTAAACTTTTTTGTAAATAAGTACGCTTTCTCCTTCAATAATGGGCACTCATATGGCTGCACTGATGGGCACTGATATGGCGGCACTGATGGGCACCGATGAGGTGGCACCAATGAGGTGGCACTGATGAGGTGGCACTAACGGGCACTGATGATGGGCACTGATAGGCGGCACTGATGGGCACTGATAGGTGGCACTGATGGGCACTGATAGGTGGCACTGGTATGCGGCACTGATGGGCACTCATAGGTGGCACCGATGGGCACACATAGGCGGCACTGATGGGCACTCGTAGGTGGCATTGATTGGTATATATGGGTGGCACTGATGGGTACTTATGTGTGGCACTGATAGGTGGGCACTGACAGGTGGCACCGATGGGCAATGACAGGTGGCACAGATGGGCAATGACAGGTGGCACTGATAAAGCATTGCTGGGCAGATCTGGGCATTGCTGGGCAGATCATTGACATAATAGTGCCAATCAGTGCCCATTTGTGGGCACTGATTGGCACAGATTGGGCACATGTGGATGGCCATGGGGTACATACCTGGCCATCCACGTTGCCCCTTCCCTGGTGGTCCTAGTGGCATCCCTGGTAGTCCAGTGGGGTGATCTGAGGGGGGGCTGCGCTGATAAACAATCAGCGCAGACCCCCCCTGCCAGGAGAGCCGCCGATCGGCTCTCCTCTACTCGCGTCTGTCAGACGCGAGTGAGGAAGAGCCGATCAACGCCTCTTCCTATTGACAGTGTGATCAGGCGTGATTGGACACGGCTGATCACGTGGTAAAGAGCCTCCGCCGGAGGCTCTTTACCAAGATCGGTGGAGCGGTGTGTCAGGCTGACACACCGCTCCACCAATCGCCGCGATGCGCGCCCCCGGGGGCGCGCTGCGGCATGTTATCCTGCTGGACATCATATGACACCCAGTCAGGATAACAGAACCACTTCCCGGACGTCAATCCGCTATAGGGCGGGAAGTGGTTAAAGCTTTCTGTAGCATTTTCTCTATTTGTTTTAATATATTTGGGTGTAATGTATCTGCTTGTTGTGGCTGGGAGCTTGCACTGTATTCACTATTTGTGTCATACAGTTCCTGAGGTAAATGCAGCTGTTTCTTGTCAGCGCGGAGCCTTAGCTGTGTGAGGAGAATTTGACTGAGCCATATTATAGGAGCCTCTGAGCGGTTTTTCCTTGTGGCTTTTCACTTTTGTTTTAACTCGGGCAGCTCCCAAAACCATTCTATTTGGTTCACAGGGTACTAAGGAGGATATTAGTATGCTTTTTGTTTAGTTACCCTGCCCTTCGGGCGTCTGTGGTAGCCGCGAAGTCCCGGGATTAACAGAGCCTTAGCGGGACACGTCCATCGCTGTCTGCTCCGCGCCTGCACCGCCTGTCCATCCTATTTTTATGTGACCTGTAAAGAGTATTTATGTCTTTTACATCCTTTATCCTGACCATTACCCCTTCATTTCCACCCACCCACTGTACATTAACCTCTTCACCCCCTCCTCCCTCTGAACATGAGCTGTACATTTAATGTATCCAGTGCACCATTACTAAAGGCAGCCATACATGGTCGAAATTTGAAAGTGTTTTCTTTTGAAAATCAGAAAATTTGTGCGTTTTGTGATCCGATGGTGCCACCATTAATTTTTGAAATTCGTCCAACCAAGCCTTCAATTTCACCTGTTGCTACAGAAAATAATTTTCGTGGCTGGTAATCTTCTTTTCTTTCTGGGAATTTTCTTTTCTTGCACATGCGCATTTCTTTTTTGATTACATTTCTCGCACGATTCTCCCTTTTTCAAAAAATGTCCAACATGTCCGATTACTCAAATTCGATGGCTGCACGAAAATCGGCTGTTGCTGCAGCCCACTAATGGTGCAAAATACGAATGAAAATTCTTAGATAAGATTTAAGAAAGAAAATTCTTTTGAAATTCAACCCATGTATGGCCTGCCTTAGATGCATCTTTTAACCTCTTCAATACCAGCATGTTTCTTAATTTTGAAAAAAAAATGGCAGGAAATTAGACCACCCAGTCCAGGTAAAAGGCAGGCAGAGTTCATGGAATAGTCCAATATCTGGTCCAAGTTCATACACAGGGAAATCCAATCTAGCAGAGCAGGGCAGACAGATGGGAGGGGGGCGCTGATCAGGAATTACACAGGTATCACTCTCTATCACAAGTGCGAGTGAGTGTTTGGCTGGCTTATAACAGGTTTGGTTTCCATCCAGAAACTGGCCACATTAATCACCTTGCAGGTGGACAGACAGACAAGGAGAGTGCCATAGCCAGAACCAGGATGCTGGAATGAGGAGCAGGAGTGCTAGATACTCCTGACACTTTGACATTGTCTGGGTCACAACAAGAAGGGGAGGAGAGCAGATGTGTGTTGCTCTTCTCCCTCTCCTCCACCCACCGGGGCCCACCGTGTCGGTCCCAGTCCCGCAGATGGGTAAGCGGAGCCGGAACACATGGTGGGCATGCGTGGGGGAGGAACACCGGTACCTTTGTTGCATGGAAGCAGTAGGGGAACAGTACAGCCTGTCAGCTTTACCCACAAGGAGAAAGCCAGCTTTAATTTTTAGAAATTCTCCTAGAGTCTTGCTAGCAGCCATTTTCAACTGTAATAGGAAAACATATTTCCTTAAATCAGGTCGTGTTTGATCATCACTATTGGGGTACAGGGGAAATATAGTATCAGAATTCATTTCTTTGTTCGCTAGACGGTGAAAACAACAGCTGAATACTGTAAGGAGCACCAAATTCCCTTTCCGAAAAACACTGACGAAAGTTATGAGTTCCCTCCAACAAAAAGCTGCTACGTCTTTGAAGGAGATGGAAATGAGACGCCCGATGTGATGCACTTTCCTCTGTTCAATGCCCAGACTTGTGGAGGTGAGTTTACAGAGAAAAGTCCTGTAATACGGCTTGTGTGTTCATTGGGTTGTCTCCCTCTCTGTATTATGAGCTTGGTTGATGCTTAAAAAAGAATTCCAGGCATGAATACTTTGATATATGTTGCGTTACCCCCAAAGGCACCACTAGAAATATGCCTAGGGATCCTTTCCCCAATAGTTGCTACCACAGCCAGGCACACGGTCAAAAGTTACCCTTTGGTCCAATGAACAGTCTAGGGGTTTTCTTTTTTGGTGCTTTTATTTTTGGATAACTTGGATGGGGTTAGGGAATTGGGTGGAATACTCTAAAAACAATGTACAAATACTGTAGATGGACACGTATGTTCTATAGAACTATAAACCGGTAGCAGACTTGAGGAGAGTAATTTTCCTCTGCTGGACATTCCAAGCAAAGTCCCTTCACTGGGAATTAAATAGACTAAGCTCTTCAGGACACTGGACACTATGTCCCCTTTATACACACAGCTGACTCTGACACCTGATGGATGGCCTCAGCCTACAGCCTCTAGGATCCCTCTCCACTCCGTACTCCCAAATGTCCTTGGAAAATTGGTTGCCTCCCTCCAATATCCTTGTGAAACTTTCTCACTGTGATACCAGACTAGATCCTCAGACAACAGTTTCTCAGTCAGCTCTCTGCAGCTTCCTTCAAAGCAGGCCTCCAGGTAACCAACCTGAGGCTTCGACACCCCACAGGCACATGTCAGGATAGCCTAAGGGAGCAAGCATCCCCCCCTTAGACTGTGATCTTCTTCTAAGGAAAAAGACTCCACTGCTCTCTGTCCCAGGGTATTTATACAGGCTCCCAGCTCACATCTGGGTAACCCTCCTCAAGGACTGGCCAGGGCTGTATGAATACTTAGCTGCTGATTAGGCTCTTCATGCCCAGTTATTTCCAGAGCTTTCTGGACTAATCAGGGGGAAGAAGTAAATCTTGCAACTACTGGAACAGATGCTACAGGCATCATTCAGATATCATTCTTTTCTGCCGGATGTAAACAAAGCCGCGATCATGGCTGTCAGCATGAGATCGTTAAATTTTTATGTTGTGTCTATAGGACAAGAAGAGGAGGGAAATCTCACAATCTGACATTCATGGCAAAAAAAAACCCTGAAAGGAGTTCCACCCTTTTTATTTACCCGCTTTCGGACCACCTACGACAAATTTACTGCGACAGGGCGGCCCAGCTGCGAGAAACAACATACCTGTGTGTTTTTTTTTCCACCTCGGAGTCTGGGGCGTGTGCGCACCCACCAATGGTGACCCGCTCCCACTGTGATTGGACACTCAGCGGGTCCGGCGGCCATGATGACAGCCGAGACCTGCCGATCGTTCACTGGAGAGGCAGAACGCCATTCTGTTAGAGAGGAAGAGAGAGATCTTGTGTTCCTGCTAATCAGGAACCTGGATCTCTGTCTTCCCGCAGTTAACCCTTTCGTGCCTAAGCCTATTTTTGACATTTGTTGCTTACACGTTAAAATTCATATTTTTTGCTAAATAATTTACTTAGAACCCCCAAACATTATATATATATATTTTTTAGCAGATATCCTAGAGAATAAAATGGTGATCATTGCAATATTTTATGTCACACGATATTTGGGTGGGAGGCGTGCTGACGTCATCGCGGTGTATCGTGTATGGTGGACGGGTGTCTGCGAGTCAGGCTGGCATCTTTCTATGAGCGTTTTTATTCCTGTTTTTCTGTAAGTGCAATTATTTCTTTTATATTAAATTATTTTATTGGATTTACACTATGGAGAGTTTCTTTCCATGTCCCCCTAATATGGATCGCTGGTCCATTCTTTGAGCCTCAATCCTCTGGAATGTCCTCATTGCCATCAAGTGATCCACTGCTGGTTCCTGTCTGATGTTAGGATACTGATCCTAGCTTACAGGCTTGCTATCGCTTGCCTTCTGTGTATTTTTTTACGGTGGAGGTTCACTGTCACTGGTGTTTTTTTTTTGCACACAAGGATCATTATATCAAGACTCACTTCACTGAATGTCATTTCCGTATAGGATGTTTTTTTGATGGTATCCCCTTCTATGTGGGGATTTACCATTGTATTTCACGTTCTATGGACTGTCTCATTATGCTTATTTAGTTTTTTTTTTCTGTTTTTTTTTCTTTCTTTTTTTAGCGCAGTCTCCTTCTTTCTTTTAGTGTATTGTGTTTGTATATATCATACAAAATTGAGCTGCAGCTTTTTTTTTTTTTTTAATTTATTTTCATTTTTATTTTAATTGATTATTTTTTTCAGCGCGGTATTTCTTCTTTGGTTCACACACCGTATTCGGCAGTCTTTTAACCATTTACGGACCGCCCGCCGCAGGAATACGGCAGCTGTTTGAAGAGGGGTATTGTTGTTATGGCAGCAGCTAGCTTCCATAACCCCGGTATCCTCTTCTTCAGCGGGCGGTCCGCTACAAGATAAAAGTGGTCTCTGCAGTGTATTTGCCACGAGATCACTTTTATCGGCAGCAGGAGAGGGCCCCCCCTCACCGCTCTCTGATACCCTCCGCTGCTTACCGGAGCTGACGTGGAGGAGATCACGTCTGTCCCCTTGCTGTGTGTGGAAACGAGTGAGGGGAAGATGGCGCCCACCCATCTCCATATAACGTCACTTCCGTCCATAGCTCTTAAAGGGACATTTTTTTATTTATTTTTTTTTAGAATGTCATATTTTTTTTTTTTTTTGTTGCATTTTAGTCCAAATATGTGATCTGAGGTCTTTTTGACCCCAGATCTCATATTTAAGAGGTCCTCTCATGCTTTTTTTCTATTACAAGGGATGTTTACATTCCTTGTAATAGGAAAAAAAGTGACCCAAAAATTAAAAAAAAAAATAAAAACAATGTAAAAATAAATAAAGTAAAATAAATAAGAATTTTTTTTAATGCACCGAGTGACAAGCTCGCGCGCAGAAGCGAACGCATACGTGAGCAGCGCCCGCATATGAAAACTGTGTTCAAACCACACATGTGAGGTATCGCCACGATCGTTAGAGCGAGAGCAATAATTCTATCTCTAGAACTCCTCTGTAACTCAAAACATGCAACCTGTAGAATTTTTTAAACATCGCCTATGGAGGTTTTTATGGGTAAAATTTGTCGCCATTCCACGAGCGGGTGCAACTTTAAAGCGTGACACATTGGGTATCAATTTACATTATCTTTCACAGTATATAAAAAAAAAAATTGGACTAACTTTACTGTTGTCTTATTTTTTAATTTAAAAAAAAGTGATTTTTTTCCAAAAAAAGTGCGCTTTTAAGACCGCTGCGCAAATACGGTGCAAAAAGTATTGCAATGACTGCCGTTTTATTCTCTAGGGTGTTAGAAAAAATATATATAATGTTTGGGGGTTCTAAGTAGTTTTCTAGCAAAAAAAACTATTTTTAACTTGTAAACACCACATTTCAGAAAGAGGCTAGGCCCTCAAGTGGTTAAACGCATTTTTGGGGGAAAAAAGACACTTTCATGAATTAAAAAAAAAACTAAACAGTAAAGTTAGCCAAATTTTTTTTGTATAATGTGAAAGATGGTATGAGTAAATCTCCTGTTTACTTGGCGGCCTCTGTAATGGGAAGTCCCGTCTCCTGGGCCGTCATTGGGCCACTGTTCTGTCTATCATAGGAGATTCTCACTGTATGTAATCTGTCGGCGCTCCCCCCCCCCTCCCCTCTAGGCTGCAGATGGGCCTCGATCAGGCTGCACTGATGGAAATGGGGAGGCTGCTGCATTAATGGCAATGGTGAGGCTGCTGCATTGATGGCAATAGTGAGGCTGCATTGATGTGGACTGATGAGGCTGCATTGATGGCACTTGTGAGGCTGCAGATGGGCACTAATCAGGCTGCATTGATGGGCAATGGTGAGGCTGCAGATGGGCACTGACCCTTATTTTGCTTCAAAGTTCCTTATTTAAAATGTAAGTTTTTTTCCTGAAACTTCCCTCTTAAAATGAATGTGCGTGTTATATGCCTGTGCATGTTATACGCCGATAAATACGGTAGATACCTAAAATGTCACACTTTGAAATTGCGCACGCTTGTGGAATGGCGACAAACTACGGTACCTAAAAATCTCCAATGGCAACGCTTTAAAAAAAAAGAACGGTTACCAGGTTAGAGTTACAGAGGTCTGTTGCTAAAATTTTTGCTCTCCCTCTGACGATCACAGGGATACCTCACATGTGTGATTTGAACAGCGTTTACATTTGCGGGCGTGACTTACCTATGCATTTTCTTTTCTGCGTGAGCAGGCAGGGAGGGGGGGGGGGGGGGCTGTTTTTTTGTTTTTTTTACATTGCCCCTTTGAAAAAAAAATCTGATCACTTTTATTGCTGTCACAAGGAATGTAAACATCCCATGTGACAGTAATAGGGGGTGACAGGTCCTCTTTATGGAGAGATCTGGGGTCTATAATGAATGTAAACATCCCATGTGACAGTAATAGACAGTGACAGGTCCTCTTTATGGAGAGATCTGGGGTCTATAATGAATGTAAACATCCCATGTGACAGTAATAGACAGTGACAGGTCCTCTTTATGGAGAGATCTGGGGTCTATAATGAATGTAAACATCCCATGTGACAGTAATAGGAGGTGACAGGTCCTCTTTATGGAGAGATCTGGGGTCTATAATGAATGTAAACATTTGATGTGACAGTAATAGGAGGTGACAGGTCCTCTTTATGGAGAGATCTGGGGTCTATAATGAATGTAAACATCACATGTGACAGTGATAGGCGGTGACAGGTCCTCTTTATGGAGAGATCTGGGGTCTATACTCAATGTAAACATCCCTTGTGACAGTAATAGGTGGTGACAGGTCCTCTTTATGGAGAGACCTGGGGTCTATAATGAATGTAAACATCCCATGTGACAGTAATAGACTTGACAGGGCCTCTTTATGGAGAGATCTGGGGTCTATAATGAATGTAAACATCCCATGTGACAGTAATAGGGGGTGACAGGTCCTCTTTATGGAAAGATCTGGGGTCTATAATGAATGTAAACATCCCATGTGACAGTAATAGGCGGTGACAGGTCCTCTTTATGGAGAGATCTGGGGTCTATAATGAATGTAAACATCCCATGTGACAGTAAGAGGCGGTGACAGGTCCTCTTTATGGAGAGATCTGGGGTCTATAATGAATGTAAACATCCCATGTGACAGTAAGAGGCGGTGACAGGTCCTCTTTATGGAGAGATCTGGGGTCTATAATGAATGTAAACATCCCATGTGACAGTAATAGGAGGTGACAGGTCCTCTTTATGGAGAGATCTGGGATCTATAATGAATGTAAACATCCCATGTGACAGTAATAGGGGGTGACAGGTCCTCTTTATGGAGAGATCTGGGGTCTATAATAAATGTAAACATCCCATGTGACAGTAATAGGCGGTGACAGGTCCTCTTTATGGAGAGATCTGGGGTCTATAATGAATGTAAACATTTGATGTGACAGTAATAGGTGGTGACAGGTCCTCTTTATGGAGAGATCTGGGGTCTATAATGAATGTAAACATCCCATGTGACAGTAATAGGAGGTGACAGGTCCTCTTTATGGAGAGATCTGGGGTCTATAATGAATGTAAACATCCCATGTGACAGTAATAGGAGGTGACAGGTCCTCTTTATGGAGAGATCTGGGGTCTATAATGAATGTAAACATCCCATGTGACAGTAATAGGAGGTGACAGGTCCTCTTTATGGAGAGATCTGGGGTCTATAATGAATGTAAACATCCCATGTGACAGTAATAGGAGGTGACAGGTCCTCTTTATGGAGAGATCTGGGGTCTATAATGAATGTAAACATCCCATGTGACAGTAATAGACAGTGACAGGTCCTCTTTATGGAGAGATCTGGGGTCTATAATGAATGTAAACATCCCATGTGACAGTAATAGGAGGTGACAGGTCCTCTTTATGGAGAGATCTGGGGTCTATAATGAATGTAAACATCCCATGTGACAGTAATAGGGGGTGACAGGTCCTCTTTATGGAGAGATCTGGGGTCTAAAATACACCAAATACCTCCTTTGCACTTAAAAGTGCTCAGATCAACAAAATTGGCGGTTCTGAATTCAATCTTTTTTTTTTTAAATTGGCGCCAGTGGCAGCCGAGCAAACCAGAAGTGACGTTGTGCCGTCACTTCCGGGATTTTACAACGGAGACCCGACCAGAGCCGAATCCGGCTTCGTATGGGTCTCAGCCTAGGCGGCGGATGTGCCGGCTGGTGGCTCGGGTCTCCTGGTGGGACGGGAGGCCTGGGAAGAGAAGAAAGCGGTGGGAGGGGGGGGGGGGGGCGTCCCCTCCCGCTCCTTTGGGATAACAGCTGAGCTGCTTTAAGCTGCATCGGTTGTTATCACTAAAGAGCCGAACGCCCGCTCTAAAAAACGGTACATGAGTGATGCCTCCAGCTGCGGGCATCATCCCGGTATAACCCCTTCAACCTGAGAACGCAAATTTGCGTACTGTCGGCATGAAGGGGTTAAACCAACCCCCACACAGTTAGAAAGCACCCCCTCGGGGACACGCCTAACCCTTTGATCGCCCCTGATGTTAATCCCTTCCCTGCCAGTGTCATTTATACAGTGAAAGTGCTTTTTTTTTTTTTAGCACTGATCACAGTATTGGTGTGACTGGGCACCAAAAAAGTGTCACTTAGTGTCTAATTTGTCTGCCGCAATGTCGCAGTCCCGCTAAAAATCTCTGATCGCCGCCATTACTATTAAACATAAAAATGCCATAAAAATATCCCAAAGTTTATAGGCACGATAAACTTTGCGCAAACCAATCAATATACACTTATTGGGATTTTTTTTTTTTACCAAAAATATGTAGCAGAATACACATTGGCCTGAATTTAGGAAGAAATTCAGTTTGTTTACATTTTTTAATTGGATATGTTTTATAGCAGAAAGTAAAAAATATTGGGGTTTTTTTAATTTTTTTTTTTTACAATTGACGGTCTTTTTAAAACATAAAAACCAAAGATTTGTCTGCCGCAATGTCGCAGTCCCGCTAAAAATCGCAGATCGTCGCCATTACCAGCAACAACAATAAAAAAAATAAATTTAAAGTCCCTAAATCTATCCCGTAGTTTGTAGACTTGATAACTTTTGCGCAAACAAATAAATATACGCCTATTGCGATTTTTTTTTACCAAAATTGTCTAGAAGGATGAATAAATTCGTTTTTTTTTGGATATGTATTATAACAGAAAGTAAAAAATATTTTTTTCCCACAATTGTCTGTCTTTTTTTGTTTATAGCGCAAAAACAATAAAAAAATAAATTAATGTCCCTAAATCTATCCTGTAGTTTGTAGACGCAATAACTTTTGCACAAACCAATCAATATACGCCTATTGCAATTTTTTTTTTTTTTTTAGCAAAATTATGTAGAATGATGAATAAATTTGTTTTTTTTTTTATATATTTTTTTTGGATCTGTATTATAACGGAAAGTAAAAAATATTTTTTTCTCACAATTGTCTGTCTTTTTTTGTTTATAGCGCAAAAAATTAAATACGCAGATTTGTCTGCCGCAATGTCGCAGTCCCACTAAAAATCGCAGATCGCCGCCGTTACCAGCAAAAACAATAAAAAAAAAAAAAAAAAAGTCCCTAAATCTATCCCGTAGTTTGTAGACGCGATAACTTTTGTACAAACCAATTTATTTATTTTTTTTACCAAAATTATGTAAAATGATGAATACATTTGTTTTTTTATATATTTTTTGGAGGATATGTATTATAGCAGAAAGTAATTTTTTTTTTTTCACAATCTTTTTTTTGTTTTATAGCGCAAAATAATAAAAACCGCAGAGGTGATCAAATACCACCAAAAGAAAAGCTCTATTTGTGGGGGGGGGACATCAATTTTGTTTGGGTACAACCTCGCACAACCGCGCAATTGTCAGCTAAAGTCGTATCGCAAAAAAAGAATAAAAAAATGGCCTGGGCATGAAGTGGGTGAAACCTTCCGGGGCTGAAGTGGTTCATTAAAAGTGTTGGCTTTAGTTATGTTTTAAGCTACTGAGCTCTGTAAACAGGATTTTTTTTTACAGCAAAAGGTCAAACAGTTGAAGGAAAACAAACCAGAAAGCTCCACCTGCTGGTTGGATATATGATTACATGATGTTCGTATAAATAATTTTATTTAAAAACCTGATTTGTGAAACAAAAAAAAAAAAAAAAAAAAGACCTGAACAAACCCCCACAATTAAAAACCCCCACAATCCTTTTAAACAGATATTCCTTATTCCATACGCAGCTGGTGATACGGGAAGAAAGTTCTCATGTCCCGAGATATTGTATATTTTTCATAAATGCATTTGGGGGTTTCCCTTTGAATTTTCGGCACGCACATGAACTGTACTAAAGCGCAGAAATGAAGATGTTAATTCTTGTGAATAATAAATGTAAGCCGGTCAGACAATACATGCAGACGTGTTTGAGGGATAGCGGAGAAGGAGTTTTATAAAAAAAAACAAAAAAAAAACAACATTGATAATTCAGACATTATTATAATTTAATTAAACAGGCTGACACTGTTTCTTTTTTCAGATTATAAAGAAATAAAGATATTAGCCCAGAAGTATAAGACACGTGTTCATTCCTATGACCATTTTATGATGGAAGAACTGCTGGACATCGCCAAGAAAAATGTGGAGAGCAGTGAGGACCAGATAACAAAAAGAATACAACAATGTGTATGGAGGAGTAACAAGAGGGGGGGTGACACGACAGGCGAGGACCAATGAAAATGTCTGCAAATTTTAATAAAATCGGCGCCCTCCATTGTCCTCTCATGACCGATTCCCGTCAACCACTTGGGGGATATAAAACATAAGGAATACGTCCTAAGAAAATTCAACCGTTTTTAGGACGTATCTCGTACGCCCCGGCTCCCGCCTTCCACTGCTATTACCGGCAATTACTTTGGCTAGATTTTTCCTGTGAAAAAGTGACACTTGCGGATTTACTCTGTATGTGTCATTAAGTATTTTAACATATTTTTTTTCATTGTACTTGCTATTTTCGTTCATGGACAGTATGACATCACTTTAACCACTCCAATACTAGGCACTTTGGCCCCCTTTCCTTCCCAGACCTATTTTTCGGCTTTCGGCGCTCTCGCACGTTCAGTGACAATTGCGCGGTCGTGTTGCTACGCTGTACCCAAATGACGTTATCATTTTGTTCGCACAAATCGAGCTTTCTTTTGGTGGTATTTATTCACGACTCCGCTTTTTCTATTTTTTGCGATGTAAGCGAAAAAAAAGAGTGGAAATTTGGAAAAAAAAAAAACAAAAAATGATATTTTCTTCTTTCTGTTTTAAAAGAAATCCAATAAAATCGAATTTTGTCATAAATTTAAGCCAAAATGTATTCTGCTACATGTTTTTGGTAAAAAAAAATTTCCGTCAAGTGTATAATAATTGGTTTGTGTGATCACGGACAGATGTGCGCAAATGATCATGTACAGATGTGCGCAGGTGATCACGGACATATGTGTGCATATAATCATTGGGACATGTGATTTTAGTGGGACATATATGGGGACAGGTGTTTTTATTATTTGTGGACATGTGTTTTGGGGACATTCTGTGGGGACATGTGTGTTTTACATTGTGTGGTGACACTAGGTTGGTAATCAGTGAGTAAAAAGCTGTAAAAAAACAGCTCATACTGACTGATCACCAGCCGGCTGCAGCGATCCCCTCTCCTCTCTTCTCCGACAATCACAGAGCCCTCCTGCCGATCGGAGATGCGCCGTGTCTGGGTGACACGAGCGCATCGGGATCGTGCCGCTGCCACCACTGGAAGTAACATAGGCAATAGTGCGTAGGCGTGTGTGTCACGTAACTAGTCCGTAAAAATGGCAGCGCCTGCAGTGTAGAAGGAACTTTCTGTTGTTAAATTGGGCAAAACTTTTCATCAGCTTCCTGGCCCAGCTCCTTAACAAACTGCTTATACTGCACCCTGATTGGGAAATCAGGGTGCAGAATGCACTGTGCAGTGTGTAGTGCATTGCAGGGTGTTCGATGGGGCAAACACCCTGCAAATTTGGTTTGTGTTTGGCGAATGGCTAAACAGGCAAATGTTTGGCCAAAACTCATGCTCTGGCCAAAACGTTCACCCAACACTAGCCATGAGATATCTAGTAGTAGTTGGTCTCATTTAACTGGATTTGCTATGTAATGTTGAAGGTATTTTGTAGCTTCTCCAAACCACTTCTATGGTTCTAATAAGCATTAAGATTCCCCTACATTTGTATTCACACCTTAGGGCACCATCTTCCAATCATCATGTAACGTGTAGATGTTGATGGTCCAAGAGCAGGATGGGAGGTATGAAAGTTGTGGAACCATCTTGTCTTAGTTTCATAATCTCATTGTTGGTCGGGAAGCCTGCATACATTTTGATCCCATGATTTACATGGCTGAAGGTTTGGATTCTTAAAACATTGCTGGGGAAGAGATATTAAAATGGCATTATATGTGGAAGAAAGAACTTGACAAAAGAGCCCACCCCTGGAATAGACAACTGTTGTTGATAAAATCAACCCTGAACAAAGATGGTGGGCTTCATTACTATCTTTTTTTCCACATATAATGTTGCTTAACATCACAACCCCAAGAACTTCACAATAATTCACACTGTTAGCCATGTAAATCAAAGAACGAACACCTATGCAGACTTTCTGACAACAATAATGCGATGATGTAGTCAGGAAAGGTTGCCACCACAACTTTCACACCTCCCATCCTTTTCTTGGACAATCAACATCTACACATTCCATGGTGATTGGATTAGGGTACCCTAAGATGTGAGTATAAATTTTGGGGTATCTTCTTGACACTCTTTAGTACTGAATATGTGGCTTCAAGAAGCTACAAAATGTCTTCAATTATAGGACATGTCCAGTTGAATGTGACTAACTACTACTAGATATATTGTATGCAATTGTAAGATGTACATCTTGGGTTCTGACACTGGTGGCTTGGGTTATCATGCCTATCTACCTATTTTTCTTATCTTACTGCAAACTCTAAGGCAATGGTCTTTGGTAAGGGTGTTCCAATGTTTAAATAAACTTATTTTAATGTCACAAAATCATGCATTATATCTGATAATAAAATAGAAACTGAGATTAAATTCTGTGTTTGTCTAATTTCTTTTCATTGGATAGGAACTTCTAGTCAGAGTGAGTGTTGTAATAGTAATGTATGGCTGTGGGTGCATTTTGGTTAAATCAAAAAGGTTTTGCAAGAATATCTAAAAAACTTTGTAACTGTCCAAATGGAGTTTTGGCCATCTAGCATGTATCTTTTTGTGAATACTTGATTTACAAAACCCTTGGCTGGACTGTTTCATGAGGTTGACATACAGATTAAAAACTAAATTGTTATTGGTATGTCAAATCAGATTAAGTTGGAATTAAAGTGACCCTTTGCTCCAAGAGAATCAAACCAAAGTAACCATGGGTCATTTTCACATAACTGGGTACAAAAAATGCCCATTACGACCCCTTTTTATCCATGGGTCTTTTTCACATAACCAAGTACAAAAAAGTGCCCATTACCATTCCCTCTATCTGCACAAGAAATATTTATAAATAAAATGTACAAAAGTAAGCAGGAGGAATGGGGATTATTGCTGTGCCAAAAATACTTCAATACAACATAGTTAAAAATGATTGAATTTATTACAATTGATTAAAAAGAGATTCATAAGAAATACATAAATTGAGGGAGCATAATACAGTGTCTGTTCAACAGAAATTGGATGGAGGTCGAAATGTCCCTACTAGTTTCGCCAAGACATTGGCTTCATCAGGGGAGTAGCACCTGACAGAGCAGTTGTTACTCTACAAAGAAAAAAAAAACATATAAACAATAATTATTCAAAAAAATGGGGATGAACAACACTGTGTATAACACTAGATGACTGTGCGTTAACCACTTCAGCCCCGGAAGGATTTACCCCCTTCCTGACCAGAGCACTTTTTACAATTTGGCACTGCGTCGCTTTAACTGCTAATTGCGCGGTCATGCAATGTTGTACCCAAACAAAATTTGCGTCCTTTTCTTCCCACAAATAGAGCTTTCTTTTGATGGTATTTGATCACCTCTGCCGTTTATTTTTTGCGTTATAAAAACGGAAAAAAAACGAAAATTTTGAAAAAAAAGATATTTTCTACTTTGTTATAAAAAAAATCCAGTAAACTCAATTTTAGTCATACATTTAGGCCAAAATGTATTCAGCCACATGTCTTTGGTAAAAAAAGGTCAATAAGTGTATATTTATTGGTTTGCGCAAAATGTATAGCTTCTACAAGCTAGGGTACATTTTCTGGAATTTACACAGACTTTAATTTATGACTGCCTATGTCATTTCTTGAGGTGCTAAAATGGCAGGGCAGTACAAAACCCCCACAAATGACCCCATTTTGGAAAGTAGACACCCCAAGGAAATTGCTGAGAGGCATGTTGAGCCCATTGAATATTATTTTTTTTTGTCCCAAGTGATTGAATGACAAAAAAAAAAAAAAAAAAAAAAAAAAATATATTACAAAAAGTTGTCACTAAATGATATATTGCTCACACAGGCCATGGGCATATGTGGAATTGCACCCCAAAATATATTCAGCTGCTTCTCCTGAGTACGGGGATACCACATGTGTGGGACTTTTTGGGAGCCTAGCCGCGTATGGGGCCCCGAAACCAATCACTGCCTTCAGGATTTCTAAGGGCGTAAATTTTTGATTTTTTACTCCTCACTACCTATCACAGTTTTGAAGGCCATAAAATGCCCAGATGGCACAAACCCCCCCCCCCCAAATGACCCCATTTTGGAAAGTAGACACCCCAAGCTATTTGCTTTGAGGCATGTTGAGTCCATGGAATATTTTATATTTTGACACAAGTCGCGGGAAGTAACAATTTTTTTTTTTTGCACAAAGTTGTCACTAAATGATATATTGCTCACACAGGCCATGGGCATATGTGGAATCGCACCCCAAAATACATTTAGCTGCTTCTCCTGAGTATGGGGATACCACATGTGTGGGACTTTATAGGAGCCTAGCCGCGTACGGGACCCCGAAAACCAATCACCGCCTTCAGGATTTCTAAGGGTGTAAATTTTTGATTTCACTCTTCATTGCCTATCACAGTTTCGGAGGCCATAGAATGCCCAGGTATCACAACCCCCCCCCCCCCCCAATGACCCCATTTTGGAAAGTAGACACCCCAAGCTATTTGCCGAGAAGCATGCAGCTCTCATTTGTTTTTGAAAATAAAGAAAGACAAGAAAAAAAATGTTTTCTTTTTTCAATTTTTAAAACTTTGTGACAAAAAGTGAGGTCTGCAAAACACTCACTATATCTCTCAGCAAATAGCTTTGGGTGTCTACTTTCCAAAATGGGGTCATTTGGGGGCGGGGGGTTGTGCCACCTGGGCATTCCCTGGCCTCCGAAACTGTGATAGGCAGTGAAGAGTGAAATCAAAAATTTATGCCCTTAGAAAGCCTGAAGGCGGTGCTTGGTTTTCGGGGTTCCGTGCACGGCTAGGCTCCCAAAAAGTCTCACACATGTGGTATCCCCATACTCAGGTGAAGCAACAGAATGTATTTTGGGGTGTAATGTCACATATTCCCATGGCATGTTTGAGCAATATATCATTTAGTGACAACTTTGTGCAAAAAAAAAAAAAAAAGTCTCTCCCGCAACTTGTGTCACAATATAAAATATTCCATGGACTCGACATGCCTCTCAGCAAATAGCTTGGGGTGTCTACTTTCCAAAATGGGCTCATTTGGGGGGGTTTTGAACTGTCCTGGCATTTTATGCACAACATTTAGAAGCTTAGGTCACACATCACCCACTCTTCTAACCACTTGAAGTTAAAGCTCTTTCTGACACTTTGTTTACATGAAAAATTATTTTTTTTTGCAAGAAAATTACTTTGAACCCCCAAACATTTTTTTTAAAGCAAAGGCCCTACAGATTAAAATGGTGGGTGTTTCATTTTTTTTTTTTTCACACAGTATTTGCGCAGCGATTTTTCAAACGCATTTTTTGGGGAAAAAAAAAAAAAAAACACTTTTTTAATTTTAATGCACTAAAACACACTATATTGCCCAAATGTTTGATGAAATAAAAAAGATGATCTTAGGCCGAGTACATGGATACCAAACATGACATGCTTTAAAATTGCGCACAAACGTGCAGTGGCAGCAAAATAAATACATTTTTAAAAGCCTTTACAGGTTACCATTTTATATTTACAGAGGAGGTCTACTTCTAAAATAACTGCCTGCGATCTGACCTTCACGGTGATACCTCACATGCATGGGGCAATCGCTGTTTACATTTGACGCCAGACTGACGCTCGCGTTCGCCTTAGCGTGAGAGCAGGGGGGAACAGGGGTGCTTTTTTTTTTTTTTTCTCTCTTTATTATTTTTTTGCTTTTTTAGCTTATTTTTAAACTGTTCCTTTCATTTTTTTTTAAATCATTTTTATTGTTATCTCAGGGAATGTAAATATCCCCTATGATAGCAATAGGTAGTGACAGGTACTCTTTTTTGAAAAAATTGGGGTCTATTAGACCCTAGATCTCTCCTCTGCCCTCAAAGCATCTCACCACACCAAGATCGGTGTGATAAAATGCTTTCCCAATTTCCCAATGGCGCTGTTTACATCCAGCGAAATCTAAGTCATAAAATGCTCGTAGCTTCCAGTTTCTTAGGCCATAGAGATGTTTGGAGCCACTCTGGTCTCTGATCAGCTCTATGGTCAGCTGGCTGAATCACCCGCTGCATTCTCAGGTTCCCTGTTGAGACAGGAGAGCCAGAGAAAAACACAGAAGACGGTGTGGGGGGGCATTCCCTCCCACTGCTTGTAAAAGCAGTATAGAGGCTAATTAGCTGCTAGGATTGCTTTTACATGAAAGCCGACTGCTGGCTAAAAAGAATGATACCAAAATGATACCTAAATCTGCAGGCATCATTCTGGTATAACCACTCAAAGTCGTGAATGGCGTACCTGAAGACAAAAAAAAAGGGTTAACAATAAAGCACAGTAAACAGTAAAGTATACAAAACTTGCATAACTGAAAAGCAAACATGATAAAACATAATAACAATAAAACATTGCAGAATAGAATACAGTAAAAAAGAGCAGAACAATAGAGAGAGAATAGAGAGAGAGAGAACAATGAAACAACAACCATTTTATTTTATATATTTATTTATTTTTTTTACACTTTTTTTTGTAACTAACTTTTATAACTGTAACCGGTTCCAGGTTCGGGTCTCTCAAAATGTGATGGCATCTTGGGAGACCCTGTGAAAGTGTGCCTAGTCTGTGCAGTGCTGTACCCTACGCTAATACTCAACTAGTGAATGGTAGCGTTCAAAACATTCACCAATGCAAAGATCAGGATTGTCAGGACAGGAGGGACAATAATAGCGGGTGTCACGCCTATATCCGCGCTTGCTGCAGACACGACATCTTTTTTGGGGGGGATTCGTTGGGTAGGGGTACTCGGGAGGACATAAAGAAAATGCCTCTCATGCAGCCGACTGCATTTGGTTGGGGATGTGAATGGGGGAAGTACGGGCGCTGCAGAAGTGGTGGGTTCCCAATTAGGATTGGCGAATGCAGCAGGAAGGGCATTATGGGCACGACGTCTTTGTCTTCATGGTGGTAGCGGGACACTACTTGTGCTTGCCACCTCACCAGCTTGAACTGCACTTATGGGACTCACCACGTCACCAAGTGTTACTGCAGTGCTGGTTTGACTACGACCGGGGTGTACTAGGCCACTGGTGCTTGCCAGTTCACCAAAACGCTACCAAAAAAAACTGTTAGCGATCGCAGGGATCAGGCCTGACTCTGCGAACGCTGCAGTTATGCGTTTAGTGTTTTGTAAGTGACAGTGATCGATCGATACTGCACTTGGGTGGGCTGGGCCAGGCGGAGGGGCAAAACGCAGGTGCTAGCAGGTATCTGGGCTGATCCCGCTAACACTGCGTTTTTGGGAACCCAAAACTGCTGGGGACGCTAGTATAGATCTGATCAGATATTGATCCGTTCAGATACTATACCACTAAGGGAGGTGTATGCTGCGTGCGTGGGTGTTAGCGGTACTGGAGCTAATCTGATGCTGCCTGGGGTGACGCATATCACCGCTGGGCAATCAGGGGGCTAAACCTTTATTAGGTAATAAACGGCGGGTGCCCTGACACTATAAAAAATAAACAAACTAACCAGCGTCACCCTAACAGTTATACGGTGATCAGTGGTGAAAGTGTTAACTAGGTGGGCAATCAAGGGATTAAAAAACTTTTATTAGGTAGTATATGGGGGTCCCTGTCGCTATAAAATGCTGGTGGCGAACCTAAATATCTACCTCCCCAACTAGCGTCACCAGTGACACTTATACAGCGATCAGAAAAATGATCGCTTAGCGACACTGACGACGGGGGGGATCCTAGACCTAAAGGGGGCTAACACTAACTGCCCTACCACACTAACTGTCACAAATTGAGACCAATGCAGTAATCAGAAAAAAAAACTGCTTGGTGTCAGTGTGACGGGGGGGGGGGGGGTGAATGGTGTGCCTGGCATGTTCTACTGTATGTGTGTGTGTTGTGCACTCACATCAATGTCTTCTCTCCTCGGCGCCGGAACGGAAAATACCGAGCCGAGGAGAGATGACATAATTTCCTTTGCTACGGTTTAGCATACAGCAGCAGAGGAAGAATCTGATTGGCTGGGAGCGATCGCGAGGGGGGGGGGGGCCACGAATGGATGGTCTCCCCCTCGCCTCTCATCGCTCCCAGACACAAGCCGACCGCCTCGGGCACTGGGTGAGGTCCGATCGGACCCCCCGCCCGCGGGAGGCAGATCACGTACAAGTACGTGATTCTGCCTGCCCGTGCCATTCTGCCGACGTATATCTGCGAGAGGCGGTCGGCAAGTGGTTAATGTAATGTCGGGTCCTGGCAATATGGATGAAAATCAGTGAGACAAACGGCATGGGTACCCCCCACTCCATTAACAGGCCCTTTGGGTCTTGTATGGATATTAAGGGGAACCCCGTACCCAAATTAAACAAGGAAAGGTGTGGGGCCCCCAGGGCTCATACTCTGAACAGCAGTATACAGGCGGTGCAAACAAGACAGGGACTGTAGGTTTGTTGTTAAGTAGAATCTGTTTGTAATTTTGAACTAGTACATTTTTAACGTGTTTAGCTCCAGCCAAAAAATCTTTTTTAAGCTTTTTGGAAAACATAGGGAAGGGTTATCACCCCTGTGACATTTGTTTTGCTGTCTGCGCTCCTCTTCAGAAGATTTCACCTCACTTTTTGTCCCAAGGACAAATGTTTTTTGAAAATTTGGGTTTTTTGTGAAACAAGGATTGGTGATAAAGCATCAGTGGAAAGGAGAAAAGTTTTTCCCATATTAAATCTTATGCCCCGTACACACGGTCGGACATTGATCGGACATTCCGACAACAAAATCCATGGATTTTTTCCGACGGATGTTGGCTCAAACTTGTCTTGCATACACATGGTCACACAAAGTTGTCGGAATAACCCGATCGTTTTGAACGGGACTATAAACGGGGCAGTAGCCAATAGCTTTCATCTATTTATTCTGAGCATGCATGGCACTTTGTGCGTCGGATTTGTGTACACACAATCTGAAATTCGGACAACGGATTTTGTTGTCGGAAAATTTTATAGCCTGCTCTCAAACTTTGTGTGTCGGAAAATCCGATGGAAAATGTGTGATGGAGCCTACACATGGTCGGAATTTGACAACAAGGTCCTATCACACATTTTCCGTCATACTGTGTGTACAGGGCATTACAGGAGAGAACTTCCCTTCCTATGGGGTAGATTTCATCTCACTTCCTGTTGTCTCCTTCCGTTTGCAAGTAGGAGTCGTTTGTAACTTGGATGTTTGAAAGTAGGGGCCTGCCCTATATACTCTGCAGAAATTTGAGCCTTAGGTGTTGTGGCCACAACACTGTAAGCCCTCACAGGGCCCTGATGTGAAATATTAGATCAAGAATTGTAATTACATGCCCTGTTAAACAGGGGGAGAAAAATTGGGCCATTGGTAGTGGTGGTTGTGCCACAACACTGGAACCCCTCACAGATGCTCTAGTTGGAGCGCAGGAACTAGCCCTGCTGCAAAGAATTGCATGAAAAATTGTAATTACATGCCCCTGTTAAACAGGGGCTGAAAAAATTGGGCCTTAGGCACTGGTGGCGGGACTGGCGGTGCCCAGAACCAAAAATGTTCTTACAAGCCATTATCATGGTTATTGAGGAGGAAGAGGATAATCACTCAGCATCGGCAGTCTTTGAAGGGATCTGACATTTCAAAAAAATGTATTCGGTTACATCAGCATCAGGTGCTTGGTAGCTGGGGGTGATCCAAGACTGATTCATTTTTATGAAGGTCAGTCGATCGACCGAGTCGGTGGACAGACGCACCCTGTGATCGGTTACCAAGCCTCCAGCAGCACTGAATGTGCGTTCCGAAAGAACGCTGGGTGCAGGACAGGCCAGGAGCTCAATTGCATACTGTGCAAGCTCTGGCCATTGATCCATCCTCAAGACCCAGTAACCCAGGTGGGAAAGGTGTCCAAGTCAGATCTTGCCCCTAGGTATTCCTGCACTGTAAAACAGACGCTGGAGATGGTTGCTGGAACCGATCATACCTTGGGGCTGCGGACCAAAAAATTGTCTGAATGCATCGGTCAGACGGCCACCTTCTCCACCGCTCCTTCTTTGACTGACCGAAGCCTCAGCAACACGTTGTCCAGAAACACTAGTTTGTAACCTCCCAGTCTCTGGGAACGCGTTGCACAGACCTTTCTGCAAGGCCTCCCGAAGAGGTTTCATCTTCTGCTCCCTCTGCGACGGCAAGATAAGGTCCGCAACCTTACCCTTGTAACGTGAATCAAGGAGGGTTGCCAGCTAGTATTGTTCCTTCTCCTTGATACCACGAATACGAGGATCCTTCCGCAGGCTTTGCAGGATCAGGGAGGCCATGCAGCGTAGGTTTGCTGAGGCATTCAGTCCGGAGTCCTCTGGGTCACTAAGGATGACATGATCTGCAGCCACCTCCTCCCAGCCACGTACAAGTCCATGTGTTTCTTGGGACTCTAAATGATCCCTTAAAGACTGCTGCTGATGCTGAGTGCCAGGCTCCACCTCCATACTGACACAATCATCCTCCTCCTCCTTCGCCACCCCTTCCTGTGTGATCGGCGGGCACGCAGGAACACTGTCTGAATAAAGGGGGCCTTGGGAGCTAAGGAAGTCCTCCTCTTCCTGCCTCAAGTGCCCTGTCCAACAGGTGGACAAGGGGGACAGTGTCACTGATGCATGCACTGTCACTGCTCACCATCCTCGTGGCCTCCTCAAATGGTGACAGGACAGTGCATGCATCCCTGATCATGGACCACTGGCGTGGGGAAAAAAAAAACAAGCTCCCCTGACCCTGTCCTGGTGCCATAGTCACACAGGTACTCATTGATGGCCCTCTGCTGCATGTGCAGCTGCTGCAGCATGGCCAACGTTGAGTTCCACCTGGTGGGCATGTCACAGATTAGGCGGTTCTTGGGCAGGTTAAATTCCTTTTGGAGGTCTGCCAGCTGAGCACTGGCATTATATGACCGGCGGAAATGCACACAGACTTTCCTGGCCTGCCTCGTGACATCTTGTAAGCCCGGGTACCTGCCCAAGAACCGCTGCACCACCAAGTTAAGGACGTGAGCCAAACAGGGCACATGGGTCAGTTGTCCCTGTCGGAAGGCAGAGAGGAGGTTGGTGCCATTGTCACAAACCACCATTCCTACCTTAAGTTGGCGTGGCGTCAACCACCTCTGAACCTGCCCCTGTAGAGCTGACAGAACCTCTGCCCCAGTATGGCTCCTGTCCCCCAAGCACACCAGCTCAAGCACCGCATGGCATCTTTTGGCCTGCATACTTGCGTAGCCCCTTGAACGCCTACGGAGCACCGCTGGTTCCGAGGACAAAGCACAGGAAGAGGCCATAGAAGAAGAAGAGGGATGGAGGAGAGAGGTGTGACAGAATCATTAGTAGTGGCATTTTGGAGGCATGGTGGCAGAACATCCAACACTACTGCACCTTTTCCTGCATCCTTCCCAGCTGCCAGCAGAGTCAACCAATGCGCGGTGAAACTTAGGTAACGTCCCTGTCCATGCCTGCTGGATCATGAGTCAGCGGTAATATGCACCTTACCGCTGACCGCCCTGTCCAGCGAGGCCAAGACATTGCCTTCCACATGCCGGTAGAGAGCCGGAATTGCCTTCCGTGAGAAAAAGTGGCGTTTGGGTACCTGCCACTGAGGAACCGGACATTCCACAAACTCACAGAAGGGGGCAGAGTCTACAAACTGAAAAGTTACCAGTTGAAGTGCTAGCAATTTTGCCAAGCTAGCATTCAACCGCTGGGCATGTGGATGGCTGGGAGCGAACTTCTTTCGGCGGTGCAGCAGCTGGGGCAGGGAAATTTGCCTGGTACAATCTGACATCGGTGTACCGAAAGCAGATTGCCCACAAGTACTTGGCTGTGACACACCTAATTCTACACCTTCATTCCTCTCAGTGCAGGTCTCAGAGAGGACTGAAGGTATAGTGGGGTTGGAGATCTCAGCTGATGAGGAGCAAGGAGAGGTCCTCTTTGTTCTTTGCTGTGGGTCTGTTAGATACGCTTGCCAACGAACTGCATGGCAGGTCAACATATATCTGGTCAAGCATGTGGTTCCCAAGCAGGAGATGTTTTGGCCATGCGAGATATGCTTGAGACATATGTTGCAAATATCAGCGGTGCGATCTGATGCACTCGTCTCAAAAAAGGCCCACACCAAAGAACTTTTGGAATAACGTGCAGAGACAGCAGCGCCCTGCACATGTAGAGCTTTGCGGTGTGATGCAGTCAGTGTGCTGCCCTTAGGCTGGCCCCTGGAGGGCATCCTGCCTCGTTGGTGATGTGCCTCCTCCTCCTCTCTCCTATCAGGCACCCAGGTTGAGTCAGTGACCTCATCATCCCCTCCCTCCTCATCACTGGAGAAAACCTGGCAGTATGCTGCAGCAGGGGAGCATGACTGCCAGATTGCTGTCCTTCTTGGGCACCCCCTCTGTCCGTGCTCACGTTACTACCTTCATCTTGCTCAGTATCATCTTCAGAGCCTTCTAAACGCTGGGCATCCTCCTGGAGCATGTACCCAACACTGTGGTCAAACAATTCGAGGGACTCCTCAGGAGGACATGGTGGGGCTAGGGAAGGAGTCACTGATTCCATTGAGCCAAGGGAAGAGGCTGCGTTGGCAGCTGCTTTGCCAGACAAAGTACCCTGAGCATGGGTGAGAGAGGATGAGGAGGATGAGGATGGCTTGGTCATCCACTCGACCAAGTCTTCTGCGTGTTGCGGCTCAACAGGGCCAGCTGCTGAAAAAAAGGCCAAGCGTGTCCCACGCCCATGTGCTGATGAGGATGCACCGTCTCCACAACCAGCACTGTCGCTTTTAGACACAGAGCCTGCTTGCCCTCTTTTATTGGCTTGTGACTGTCTACCTCTCCTTGTTGGCCTTCCAGACATACTAATGGCCTGCAGTGAGATGTAGCTGCACTAAGCTGAAATTTATATATGTATATATATATATATATACACACACACATACATACATACATACATACATATACACACACACACACACACACACACACACTCTGATACTGCAGGTAGCAAAATCAACTGCCTGCCTGTAGTATGAGAACACCAACAATCTTCTACAAGTGGCTTTAGATGAACACTGTGCAGAGGTCACACTACACTAACTTGTAGCTTTAGCTGAACAGTGTGAGGAGGATGCATTACACTAACTTGTAGCTTTAGCTGAACACTGAGGAGGACGCACTACACTAACTGTAAATAGTCTAGCTGCCTGACTGTGGTACTAATAGGATCAAAAGAACACCAGCAATTTTCTTCAGGTAGCTGTAAATACTGTAACACAAGCCTGCCTGTCAGAAGGAAGATAACAGGAATGGATCTAGCTGAATACAATATTATATATATATATATATATATATATATATATATATATATATATATATATATATATATATATATATATATATATATATATATATATATATATATATATATATATATATATATATATATATATACACACACATACATACACACAGAATACACTGTAAGTGCAGCTGACTGACTGTCCTGCCTAATCTACCTAACTTAAATCAAATGACACTGTCTCTGTCTCTCAACGCCGGAACACACACTACACAGGGCTGCCGTGTAGGCAGCCTTATATAGTGTGGGGCGTGTACTAAACCCCCTGAGCTATAATTGGTCAAAGCCACCCTGGCTTTGGCCAATTACAGCTCTCTCTACAGATGGTGCTGAGATTGGCCAAGCATGCGGGTCATAGTACATGCTTGGCCAATCATCAGCCAGCAATGCACTGCGATGCCGCAATGAATTATGGGCCGTGACGCGCCACATGAATTTGGCGCAAACGGCCCATATCGTTCCAAATTCGGTGAACGGGCAAACAGATGATGTTCGAGTCAAACATGGGTTCAACTCGAACACGAAGCTCATCTCTACTGCTCATCACCAGAAGCCTCTCTCTTTCTTGAGGCCGCCTCAAACTCCATCTCAGAATTGGAACTTCGTTCCGAAGAAGCTCCAGGTGAAGAAATATCCCACTTATGCCGCGTACACACGGTCAGACTTTTTGACCGGACTAGTCTGACGGACGCCGACGGACCAAATCCGGTGAACAATCTGATCGTGTGTGGGCTTCACCGGACTTTTCCAGTTGCAAATCTGACGGACTTTAGATTTGGAGCATGCTTCAAATCTTTACGTCGTAACTCCGCCAGTCCCAGAAATCCGCTGGTCTGTATGCTAGTCCGACGGACAAAAACCGACTCTAGGGCAGCTATTAGCTACTGGCTATCAACTTCCTTATTTTAGTCCGGTGTACGTCATCACGTACGAATCCGTCGTACTTTTGTGTGATCGTGTGTAGGCAAGTCCGGTCGTTAGAAAGTCCGTTGAAAGTCTGTCGGACAGGCTGTCGGACTTTTGTAGCAAAAAAGTCCAACCGTGTGTACACGGCATTAGAGGACCTATGACGGCTGGAGACAGGCACTGGAGCCCATTCTGTCATCACCGCCTGCGTCTTCCGCTTTCCAACCTTCCTTCTCTCCTCCAGGTTCAGAGATGCCCTCATCTTGTTTTTTTTTTTTTTTTTTAAGTCTTTACAGAAGACTCCTTTACAGAGGAAGAAGCGACCTTTTTAGTACACGCTACCACTCCTGGTGGGGGGGGTGCTCCCTTTGAGTCGGACTTAGGAGGGGTAGACTCCTGAGGGTAACTGACTCGGGGGGCACAGACTTGGAAGGTTCTGACACAAGAGGAGAGGGTACAGTAGGCTTGGGGGGGGGGGGGGGGACGGACACAGAGACAGATACAGAAGGAATACTTACAGACACAGGAGGGGTGGCCACAGGAACTGGGGAGGGATCCTGAACAGGACCAGGGGAGTCAGTCACCGCAGAGGAGGATGGTACACCAGGGGCCTAACCCTCCATCCTGTCCAGCCTTGACACGTCATCAATTACCTCCTTCTCCATATTGTGCCAGGCTTCAGGACATCTGCTGTAGGGACGGCCAAGGCACAGGTTGCACCTGATCATCTCGGTGCAGTCCTTAGCTATATGACCCTGACCCCGACACACTGAACATATCAAGGCTGAACAGGAGGAACTCAAATGCCCCTTTTCTCCACAGCGTTGACACAGCTTCGGCTGACCAGGGTAGAAAATTGTCATCCTATCCCTCCCTATAAAAGCTGAGGAGGGTTGGTGATGGACAACATTCCCATCCCTGGCCAACCTGACTGTTACTGACCAACCCCCAGTTCAGATGTTATGTTCATCAAGGATTTTGCTGGGCTTAGTCAAAACCTCACCATAGTTCCTTAACCAGACCTCTAGGTCCTGAGCAGGGACACTCTCATTAGTGAGTATGATGGTTATCTTTTTCACCGTTGACCTTTGCGAAACCGCAACTGGGACCAGACCTTCCCATTCAGGTATTGACCTGCACCGAGCCTCATATCGCTCCCAGAACAGGTCAAGACCCTCTGGCCTGGTAAAACTAATAGTATATTCCTGTGTCCCAGCTACATGTATTAGAGCATACAGGTCATTTGCCCCAAAACCCATCTCCAAAATCAAATCCACCACTGCACGCCGTGCTGGAGGGATTGCACCACCTTCCCATTTGAGAATTACCACATTTCTTCTCGGACCCCCAGCAGAAGCCAGAGACCCAAGACCAGATCCCAGGGTGCCCAAAGTGGTAGGCTGCAGGGGGAAACCCGATTGGGAGTGGAGCTACCAGGAGCAGAGCGTACAACCTGAGCAAATGTAGGCTTATCAGGGCCAAGGCCCCACACTGATGTCACATTAGTTTGTACATTACTATTATTATTCACTGCTTGAACGGGTTTGGTAGGACTGTTCATCACACTTGTACTGGGACCATTGTTCATCACACTTGTACTGGGATGATTTTTATCAGTCACACAAACATTCACATTCCCATCAGGAATAGTAACAGTTTCTGCTGCAATACCAGCTGTCTCCTGAAGCTGTGCTGTAGAGTCTTCAGCAGCTGTTGGGCAAACAGCTTTAGACACAGCTAAAGGGGGGTTAATTGGTTCTGCTGAATCTTGCAGTTCCTCTGCAGGAATGTCATTTTTTAAATGCAAACTTTGCTGTACTGCAGCATCAGCAGGCACAGCATTGCTACACATAGGATCAGCAGCTCGATTGTCACTGGGCACATTGTCAGTATCAGTCACAGTGTTGAATGGCACAAAATAGTTTTATCCACAATATGGGACTTGACAGGCTTTACCTTGTCAGGCACATTATAAGTAATGCCCTCATCATTAAACAACAGCTGATCCTCCCGCATAGGGGACTCCATTACCTGGATGGCCCTGAGCATGCCTCCTGAGTCCTGGGAAAGCATGGGGCTGCTTACCTCTCCGAGGGGGCAGGGGGTCAGAACTGGGGGTCTCCTCCTCCACCTCCATATTTGTCATCCTCGCAAACTTTATCATTGCAAAACTTTTCCTTAAATGGCCCATCTCTGCCTTCCATCATGGACACAATGGTCTCCTGATGTTCCACCCGGACCTTGGCCAGTTGGATTTCTGGATCCATGGATCCTCGTTTCTGGCTATGCAAGCCCTCACGCTGCCTTCTCAAGTGCTTCAGCTCCGCTCTGAACTTGTACAGCTTGTCTCTCTCCTTATTCAGGACCTTAATCCCGGCCACCACTCGTTTCTGAATGGCCCCGGAACCTTCATCCTCACCAGGGTTAGAGAGATCCCCGGCCATGGCTTGTACAGGAGCAGGCATGTTACCTGATGGCCCAGGAGATGGCTGCGAGCTTCCAGCAGGAGAGGCCCCACTGGCCTCCATGGCTTCCCCAGAAAGGGGCCTGGAGAGCTGGGAGAGATTTCATCACCACTCCCCTCACACGGATCACCTGCAGCAGCTCCAGAGAGCCCTTCCTCCTGACACACCTGTGCTCCAATGATGGGTGGGGCACTATTCTTCCACTATTCCTCCCACTGACACCTATGATGGGGCACTATTCCTCCCACTGACACCTATGATGGGGCACTATTCCTCCCACCGACACCTATGATGGGGCACTATTCCTCCCACCGACACCTATGATGGGGCACTATTCCTCCCACCGACACCTATGATGGGGCACTGTTCCTCCCACTGATACCAATGATGGGGCACTATTCCTCCCACTGACACTAATGGGGCACTATTCTTCCCACTGACACCAATGGTGGGACACTATTTCTCCACTGATAGCAACTATTTTTCCCGCTAATACCAAAGATTGGCATTGTTTACTCCCACTTGGCACAGTCTGGCCCCCCTAAAGTCTTAAGGACAGTAAGTCTTTAGAAAGTTTGGAGACTCCTGCTCTAGAGGATTACGGGGCAAATTAGTGGCTAGAGAGAAGAAACAGAGGATGCTGCTCACATATTACTGAGTAAAATAAATCTTTAGAGTCTCAAACCAAAACTTCTATTACCCCCAAATACTGCTGACCTTTTTAAATGTAGACAGGAACTTTGTCTATTAGTAATGTCCGACCAAGAGAGGATCTTGAAAAAAACCTAAAAGCCAAATTTTATTCACAAAGCAACAAGGCGGGTAAATTTCTTGCATGACCTTAAAAAGAAACAATTGAGATCTAATCTGTCTTCTGTCCAAGAGCCACTAGATGGCAACCTAGTCCATCATCCAAAGGATACAGCAAACACCTTTCAGAAATATTATCACACGCTCTACTATTTAAAAGATGATAATGGTGTCCCCCAACCTTCTAATGAGTCTATCTCCTCTTATTTAGAGTCCGTTCTGCTCCCGTTCATTGATCCTGTTATATTACAATCCCTAAATTCCCCGATCTCTATCCCTGAAACAAAATAAGTCATTAACAATCTGGCTAATAACGAATCCCCTGGGGAAGACAGATTTTCTGCGGAGTACTATAAAACTTTCAGTGACATTATAATTCCTCATATAACCTCAGTATTCAATGCAGCAGCATCCTCCGGATCTTTCCCGTAAGAAATTCTGAGAGCAATAATCATTACTTTATCTAAACCAGGAAAGGAACCTGTGCACCCCAAACATTTCAGGCCCATGTTTCTCTTAAATACTGATCTTATAATATAAGCTAAAATCCTAGGCAATGGGTTAGCGGATGCCACCCCATCCCTTATTAAAGAAGATCAAGTTGGATATGTGATGTTGCGCCAAGCTCTGGACGCAAAACGATGGATGATTGACTTAAGAATGTAAGGAACCTTCAGTTTTCTTAGCGCTAGATGCCGAAAAGGGCATTTGATGGGGTACACTGAGGGTTCCTACAGGCTGTCCTTGCTAAATTTGGCCTTTTAGTGTTAGTATAATCAGCCATCTTGGCACTATATTCCAATCCTTCGGCCTGTGTATATACCTCTTATGTTCCATCAGACCCATTGAGAATTACAAACGGCACATGCCATAAATGCCCTTTATTCCCTCTCATCCTTACACTGATTATGGAGCCTTTAGCAACAGCCATCAGACTGAACCCACTCATTTCTGGTATAACAGTGGGGAAGGCGGTCAATAAATATTGGACTATGTGATAGGATACTCGAGCGCTGCTAGGTGTATAAGTGAATACTAATGAGGAAGACACAGAACAGCTGCACCAGTCACAATGATCTTAATCATAAATGTATATAATTCTTAAACAATGATGCGCTTGTTCTGTAGGTTATAGTGTGACGCGCTACGTCACCAATCACGTGACTTCTTTGAAGAAGTCATGTGATCGGTGACGAAACGCGTCGGGAGGAGTTGGTGACATCGCATCCGGTGTCTCAGTTACACGGTTGTAGTAGTGAGTGGAAAATTGTTATATGCCCTCTACCCATGGTCCTGAGTTACATTGCGTGATGAAAATTTATTTTTTTATTCTGTTCGAGACACTCCAGAAAACAGATGGCTTTATATTGAAGGACGCCATGAATGTCTTGATTCTATTCCTGGCTGGTTCATCCTAGAACGCATGATTGAGAACTTTGTATGACCCAAGGGGATTGCGTCCTAAGGTGAGCAGGCATTGCACCTGGTGATAGAAGTGGTGGCACGGATCACAAAACCAATTACTATATCCCGTGAAGGAGCACCTTATCAATACTTATCTTTATATTGACTGTATGTTATATATTTTTTGGACGTTTATTCGTATTATTAATTGTTGGGATTTTTAATTGATTGAGTTATTAATGCACATATCACTTTATGCACACTAAAACATACAGAACAAGCGCACCATTGTTAAAGAATGACATAAAAAATTAATTACTAATTACCGATGACGTTTTCTTGACCTTGACGAGCCCGACCTCCTCCTTACTGGCAGTCCAAAATGAACTGCAGAAATTCCGTATGGTTAACGTTACCAACTCTTCAGCACTACCGATTTTTGTTACCAGTACCCAGCTTCATCATTTACCAAGAAGTCATCTATATTCATGGGAAATTCATTCCTTAACCACTTCAGCCCTGGAAGATTTTACCCCCTTAATGATCAGGCCATTTTATTGCTCAACGGCACTGTGTCGCTTTAACTGACAATTGTACTCGGAGTCAATCTGTGGATAGTGTAGGAAAGGAACAAAAAGCAACATAGAACATAGACCTAAGTTATGCCTGGGTCAAGTGGTCAGTATACCTGAAAGGGGGCAAAAATGACCATTAGGATGAATATGATACCAAATTATTACCCACTGAAAATGCGTATGATCTACTAAATTAACAAACGCTTGTGGTATCTCAAAAAGTGGCTCTGGGCCAAGGCCAGAGAAACATGACGACCTCCACCTGCCCAATACGGGCTGGGATCCCTGGCACAAATATGCAGAACCTGCTCCTAACTCTTATGACCCAAAAAGCCAGGTATAGGCCTGCCTTGAGCACTGAGCTGGTACCCAACACGAAGGAGACCATGAGAATGTGATAGATACGACATGGAAAATATGACCCATGATGAGAAGTCTGCTGATCACAGCAGGAGGGCTACTCAACAGGAACCCTGAGGATGGCTTGATAGAATGCACAACAAATAAAGAAAGATCTGACGGGGTCTACCAACAACATGAAATGCTGAGTCCAAACCAGATACGCCCTGACAATGCCGAGCCGATATGAGTTAAAGGAGGCAAAAACCGAACCAAGTAGGAAGACTACTGAAACTGGCCTAGAGACTGAGAAAATTCGGAATCCACTGAAGCCCCTGAGCCCACAAAGGCTGCTGGAGCTACCAAGGCTGACTCACCAATACTTCCATGCTTCTGCCAACCCTAGCCAAATGTAGCTAGGAAATAAAAGGTCGAGTGCATTACGACAGGGAGGAACCGCAGTCCCCTGGGTAACCTACTCCGCGTAAGTGACACGCCACTGGGACAGCAACATGAACTACGAGAAAAACGTGTGCATACTGAGAACCTGCGCCAGGAACGTAATCTGCGTGAAGGAACAAAACACATGTATTGCGCGAACTGACGAAACGTGAGCAGCCCAAGCACCGAGGCTGCAAGAACCCGCAACTACATGAGAAACACCGGTAGCACGAGAACGTGAATTGATGAACAGAGTGAGAAACATGAGAATGAGAGTAACCTTGGGAAAAACATGAGAAACCTGGAAAACGAGAGAAACATAAAAAAATGTGAGTTTATCATAGAAACAAATTGCAAGAGATACGTAAATTGCATGAGAAACGTAAATTGCATAAGAAACGTAAGTTTGTACAAAATACATAAACAGCGTAAGAACAGATGAGGAGAATTGCCACCGAACAAGCCAATTAAAAACGAACACCTCAATCTGTCAACCCATAGAAGTGACGGGTAATCTGCAGTAATAGAACATGAACAACCCAGCTGTTTGAAAGCAACCAGATAACATTACAGACAACCAGCCCAAGACCTAACCCCCTGGTATCTGACAAGTATGATGAAGTGTGTGCAGAAATGACAAGACCAATAGCGCAAGAATGTGAACCTAATGATGACACCCCCCTACTGTATGCAGTGAGCGAGCCCGAGCAACCTGCAGCGCCAGGACAGGAATCTAAAAACGAACACTCAGGGCTAAGGTACCCACAGACCGTGGTGGGTAGAAGTAAAAGTGTAATGGTGAACGTGCACGTATGAAAAACAGGCGAGAAGATTGTGGGACAACAATCAATTGAAAACGAAACCTCAGCCCGTACGGATCTGTAGACGTGACAGACCCTGAATGTGAGCACTAGCTAATGGAAATGCAGCAAACAAAAAACTGACATAAAAAAAACATATGACATGAACGTAAGACACATGAGAAAACCGAGAGAAGCACGAGGCAACCGAGAGAAGCACGAGGCAACCGAGAGAAGCACGAGGCAACCGAGAGAAGCACGAGGCAACCGAGAGAAGCACGAGGCAACCGAGAGAAGCACGAGGCAACCGAGAGAAGCACGAGGCAACCGAGAGAAGCACGAGAAAATGAGGATCAAGGGAAAACGTGAGAACATGAGAAATGTAAGAAAAACATGAAAAAGGCATAAGTAGTGACACATTACGTAATTGCATGAGAACACTGTGAAATTACCTGAGAACACTGTGAAACTGCATATGACTACTGTGAAACTGCAAGAAAACATTGAACTGCATGAAAACCTGTGAAACGAATGACAGACCAAGACATAAACATATGACATGAAACGTAATGGACCTAGGAAAAATGAGAAAAGCATGGGAAAAAACAAGAGAAGCAATCGTGAGAAAACATGGGAAGACGTGAGAAACATGGGAAGACGTGAGAAACATGGGAAGACGTGAGAAACATGGGAAGACGTGAGAAACATGGGAAGACGTAAGAAGCATGAAAAATGTGAGAGGCATGGAAAACAAGGGAAGCATAAGAAACATGAAAACCGTGAGAACACGTGAGAACCATGTAAAAACGTGAAAAATGTGGGAAACATGAGAAATGTAAGAAAACATGAATAGGCTTGAGAAGTGACAAATTGCATAAGAAATTGAAGATTTCATGAGAACACCATAAATTACATGAGAAACGTAAATTGCATGAGAAACGTAAATTACATAAGCAAACGTAAATTGCAAGCATGAGAAACCGTAAAATTGCATGCGAAATCGTAACTGACATGAGAAATCGTAACCGCCATGAAAATCTGTAAAATTGTATGAAAAATAGTAAACTGCATGAGGAATCATAAAATGCCTGAGAACATAAAATTGCATGAGAAAACAGTAAAATCGCATGAGAAACCGTAAATCGCACACATGAGAAAACATCAATTGCATGGGAAAACCGTAAAAATCGCATGAGAATGTAAATCATACTATGATGTGGACGTCCCTAATGCATGAGAAAAGTGTCCAACCTAAACAAAACCTACAGAACAAACCTAACTGCTAGGGAACCACCAAGCAGAATCCTGAGCACCCTGCTGTAATGTGGAAAACCACTATAGATGGAAACAGGAACGTGAGAGTACTTTAAAAAAAAAAAAAAAAAAACATATACCTTCTTTGACCAGAAATATTTGACACGACATGCCCAGGATACCAGAGAATAGCAGCTGGCGAAAATGTTATGATGCCACGGAGTAGAGCCGGGGCCGGGGGTCCCTGATTGAGTTGCCCCTCAACCCACCAGAGACCCCCTCACAGCCTCAGAAAGGATCTGATGTCCCCTGACAGAACCACATATGACCCCTCAACCCACCGACCCCCCCCATGCACACCCCACATGTCCAACTGAACCCGTAGCGAGGTGGCAAAGAAGGGAAGCCGTCACTCCCCTTACCAGTGCCTCTGTCATGCCAGAAGCTGCAGACAAGCGCTGACAATGAAGTAGCCGAGAAGCAGGAGGGGACATCAAAAGCACAAGCGAGGCACGGCACGAGAACCGAACCCGGAAGTGATGTCAGAGTCGCCCGGAAAAGACGTGCTACGACCACAGGCATGTGTAAGCACTCAATGCTCACCCTTTACATATACAAAGGCTTACCCCAGAGCCGACATGCCCCCTGAAAACAGGCTCCCCCCCCCAGCCCAGGCCGGCACCTGAGCAGGACGGGTGGCATCTGATGTGGATCCTCCTTTGATGCCACCCGCCCACACCTACCGGAACCGTGACCACCGGGACAGAGAACCAATGAGAACCTTGCAGCCGACCGTGCTGCTGCCCTGCAAGCCGAAACAGGAAGTGATGTGCCGTGACCTGCCCTAACCCGGAAATGACGTGTCAGCTCACACAAGATCCTACAACCACAGGAAGGAGAAGAAGGAGGGCAGGCTTTATGCAGCCTGACTCCTCCTACAATTACAGGCTGACCTGCGGTCAGCCTTACACTTGCGCAGTCGTGCAACGTTGTACCCAAACAAAATTGACATCATTTTTTCCCACAAATAGAGATTTTTTTTGGTGGTATTTGATCATCTCTGCGGATTTATTTTTTGCTCTATAAACAAAAAAAAGCAACAGTTTTGAAAAAAAATATTTTTTTTTACTTTTTGCTATAATACATAATACATTTCTTCATCAGTTTAGGCCAATATATATTCTTCTACATAATTTTGGTAAACAAATTGCAATAAGCGTATATTGATTGGTTTGCGCAAAAGTGATAGCTTCTACAAAATAGGGGATATATTTATGGCATTTTTCTGCGATTTTTTGCGGGACTGCGACTTTGCAGCGGACAGATTGGACACTTTTGACACTTTTTGGGACCATTGACATTTATACAGCGATCGGTGCTATAAAAATGCATTGATTAGTGTATAAATGACACTGACAGGGAAGGGGTTAACACTAGTGGTGATCAAGGGGTTAAAACTGACTGGAGGAGGAGATAGATCGCTGTTCCTGATCACTAGGAACAGACGATCACTCTGTACTCCCCTGTCAGAATGGGGATCTGTTTGTTTACATAGGCCAGGAGCCTGAGGCCTATCCCGGGAGCACCTAGCTGCTAGACGGTTTGAGGCCTGTCCAGGTTTGAGAGAAGAAGCTTCATGCCGGAAGCCTAACCAAGTTGCAGAGGTTTCCGCCGAACGGGGGAAATGAATTGTTGCCAGCGGTGAAGGAGAAGCAGTTGCTGCAAGGGACGACCACTCCTGTCGCCAGGGGCAAGTGAGGATCAAGGCCAGAGGTAAAGGGGAAACAGTTGCATACTTGCCAACAGTCCCGATTTTCCCGGGACAATCCCAATTTTGGGACCCTAGTCCCAGGAAAATCGATAATGTTTTAGTGAAAAACGGCCGTCGGGCTACAAAAAAGATGGCCTCCGCCGCCACAAAGATTATTTCCCTTGTGTTCAGTGGAGAGGGGAGGGGCAGCCATTCGGCTTCTGCCCTCTCCACTGAACACACACACAAGAAAGCTGGGAACTGCCGAGAAAGGTCTCCCCTGGCTCTCGGCTGCGATCGGAACTCCGCCCCTCCAGCCCTCTGCACTGCTGCTCCTCCTACTCCGCACCCTCCAGCCCTCTGCACTGCTGCTCCTCCTACTCCGCGCCCTCCAGCCCCCTGCATTGCTGCTCCTCCTACTCCGCACCCTCCAGCCCTCTGCACTGCTGCTCCTCCTACTCCGCACCCTCCAGCCCTCTGCACTGCTGCTCCTCCTACTCCGCACCCTCCAGCCCTCTGCACTGCTGCTCCTTCTACTCCGCACCCTCCAGCCCTCTGCACTGCTGCTCCTCCTACTCCGCACCCTCCAGCCCTCTGCACTGCTTCTTCTCCTACTCTCCGCCCTCCAGCCCTCTGCACTGCTACTTCTCCTACTCTCTGCCCTCCAGCCCTCTGCACTGCTTCTTCTCCTACTCTCCGCCCTCCAGCCCTCTGCACTGCTACTTCTCCTACTCTCTGCCCTCCAGCCCTCTGCACTGCTTCTTCTCCTACTCTCTGCCCTCCAGCCCTCTGCACTGCTTCTTCTCCTACTCTCCGCCCTCCAGCCCTCTGCACTGCTTCTTCTGCTACTCTCTGCCCTCCAGCCCTCTGCACTGCTTCTTCTCCTACTCTCCGCCCTCCAGCCCTCTGCACTGCTTCTTCTCCTACTCTCTGCCCTCCAGCCCTCTGCACTGCTTCTTCTCCTACTCTCCGCCCTCCAGCCCTCTGCACTGCTTCTTCTCCTACTCTCCGCCCTCCAGCCCTCTGCATTGCTGCTTCTCCTACTCCCCGCCCTCCAGCCCTCTGCATTGCTGCTTCTCCTACTCTCCGCCCTCCAGCCCTCTGCATTACTGCTTCTCCTACTCTCTGCCCTCCAGCCCTCTGCACTGCTTCTTCTCCTACTCTCCGCCCTCCAGCCCTCTGCATTGCTGCTTCTCCTACTCTCTGCCCTCCAGCCCTCTGCACTGCTGCTTCTCCTACTCTCCGCCCTCTAGCCCTCTGCATTGTTGCTCCTTCTACTCCCCGCCCTCCAGCCCTCTGCACTGCTGCTTCTCCTACTCTCCGCCCTCTAGCCCTCTGCATTGTTGCTCCTTCTACTCCGCACCCTCCAGCCCTCTGCATTGCCGCTCCTCCTACTCTCCGCCCTCCAGCCCTCTGCACTGCTTCTTCTCCTACTCCCCACCCCCTAGCCCTCTGCATTGCTGCTCCTTCTACACCGCACCCTCCAGCCCTCTGCACTGCTGCTTCTCCTACTCTCTGCCCTCCAGCCCTCTGCACTGCTGCTTCTCCTACTCCCCACCCCCTAGCCCTCTGCATTGCTGCTCCTTCTACACCGCACCCTCCAGCCCTCTGCACTGCTGCTTCTCCTACTCCCCGCCCTCCAGCCCTCTGCACTGCTTCTTCTCCTACTCTCCTCTGAATGCTAATTATCCTTCTACCGCCCCCGCGTGCATCCCGCATTTCTGGGGTAACAGACACTGGAAGTTCTCCCATCAGCCCCTATTATTATGTCATTACAGTCTGACAATATCATCTAGAAGGATGAAGACTCAGATAGATCTGTAAGGAGGGCTCCGCTGCTGGGGGACACTGAAGTAAGGAGGGCTCTGCTGCTGAGGGACACAGATCTGTAAGAAGGGCTCCACTGCTGGGGGACACCAGATGTAAAGGAGGGCTCCACTGCCAGGGACACAGATGTAAAGACGGGCTCCACTGCTGGGAACACCAGATGTAAAGGAGGGCTCCACTGCCAGGGACACCAGATGTAAAGGAGGGCTCCACTGCCAGGGACACCAGATGTAAAGGAGGGCTCCACTGCCAGGGACACAGATGTAAAGACGGGCTCCACTGCTGGGGGACACCAGATGTAAAGGAGGGCTCCACTGCCAGGGACACAGATGTAAAGACGGGCTCCACTGCTGGGGGACACCAGATGTAAAGGAGGTCTCCACTGCCAGGGACACCAGATGTAAAGGAGGGCTCCACTGCCAGGGACACCAGATGTAAAGGAGGGCTCCACTGCCAGGGACACAGATGTAAAGACGGGCTCCACTGCTGGGGGACACCAGATGTAAAGGAGGGCTCCACTGCCAGGGACACCAGATGTAAAGGAGGGCTCCGCTGCTGGGGGACACCAGATGTAAAGGAGGGCTCCTCTGCTGGGGGACAATAGATGTAAAGGAGGGCTCCGCTGCTGGGGGACACCAGATGTAAAGGAGTGCTCCACTGTCGGGGACACAGATGTAAAGGAGTGCTCCACTGCCACGGACACAGATGTAAAGGAGGGCTCTGCTGCCACGGACACAGATGTAAAGGAGGGCTCCACTGCTGGGGACACAGATTTAAAGGAGGGCTCCGCTGTTGGGGACACCAGATGTAAAGGAGGGCTCCACTGCCTGGGACACCAGCTGTAAAGGAGTGCTCCGTGTCCAGGGACACCAGATGTAAAGGAGGGCTCCGCTGCTGGGGACACCAGATGTAAAGGAGGGCTCCGCTGCCGGGGACACCAGATGTAAAGGAGGGCTCCTCTGCCGGGGAAATCAGATGTAAAGGAGGGCTCCACTGCCGGGGACACAGATGTAAAGGAGTGCTCAACTGCCTGGCACACCAGATGTAAAGGAGGACTCCACTGCCGGGGACACCAGATGTAAAGGAGGGCTCAACTGCCGGGGACACCAGATGTAAAGGAGGGCTCAACTGCCGGGGACACCAGATGTAAAGGAGGGCTCAACTGCCGGGGACACCAGATGTAAAGGAGGGCTCCTCTGCTGGGGACACAGATGTAAAGGAGGGTTCCGCTGCTGGGGGACACCAGATGTAAAGGAGGGCTCCGCTGCCGTGGACACCAGATGTAAAGGAGGGCTCCGCTGCCAGGGACACCAGATGTTAAGGAGGGCTCCGCTGCCTGGGACACCAGATGTAATGGAGAGCTCCACTGCCAGGACACCATATGTAAAGGAGTGCTCCACTGCCGGGAACACCAGATGTAAGGAGGGACTCCGCTCCCGGGGATACCAGATATAAAGAAGGGCTCCGCTACCTGAGATACCAGATGTAAAGGAGGGCTCCACTGCTGGGGACACAGATGTAAAGAAGTGCTCCACTGCCGGGGACACAGATATAAAGGAGTGCTCCACTGCCAGGGACACAGATGTAAAGGAGGGCTCTGCTGCGGAGGACACCAGATGTAAAGGAGGGCTCGGCTGCCGGGGACACCTGATGTAAAGGAGGGCTCCGCTGCCGGTACACCAGATGTACAAGAGGGCTCTGTTGCCTGGAACACCAAATGTAAAGGAGGGCTCCGCTGCCAGGACACCAGATGTAAAGGAGGGCTCTGCTGCCTGGGACACCAGATGTAAAGGAGGGCTCCACTGCCAGGGATACCAGATGTAAAGGAGTGCTTTACTGCCGGGGACACAGATGTAAAGGAGGGCTCCGCTGCCGGGGACACCAGATGTAAAGGAGTGCTCCACTGTCGGGGACACAGATTTAAAGGAGGGCTCCGCTGCTGGGGACACCAGATGTAAAGGAGGGCTCCGCTGCCAGAGACAGAGATGTAAAGGAGGGATCCGCTGAAGGGGACCCCAGATGTAAAGGAGTGCTCCACTGCCTGGGACACCAGCTGTAAAAGAGTGCTCCGTGTCCGGGGACACCAGATGTAAAGGAGGGCTCCGCTGCTTGGGACACCAGATGTAAAGGAGGGCTCCGCTGCCGGGGACACCAGATGTAAAGGAGGGATCCACTGCCGGGGACACAGATGTAAAGGAGTGCTCAACTGCCTGGCACACCAGATGTAAAGGAGGGCTCCACTGCCAGGGACACCAGATGTAAAGGAGGGCTCCGCTGCCGGGGACACCAGATGTAAAGGAGGGCTCAACTGCCGGGGACAACAGCTGTAAAGGAGGGCTCCGCTGCCGGGGACACCAGATGTAAAGGAGTGTTCCGCTGCCTGGGACACCAGATGTAATGGAGAGCTCCACTGCCAGGACACCATATGTAAAGGAGTGCTCCACTGCCGGGAACACCAGATGTAAGGAGGGACTCCGCTCCCGGGGATACCAGATGTAAAGGAGGGCTCCGCTACCTGAGATACCAGATGTAAAGGAGGGCTCCACTGCTGGGGACACAGATGTAAAGAAGTGCTCCACTGCCGGGGACACAGATATAAAGGAGGGCTCCACTGCCAGGGACACAGATGTAAAGGAGGGCTCTGCTGCGGAGGACACCAGATGTAAAGGAGGGCTCGGCTGCCGGGGACACCTGATGTAAAGGAGGGCTCCGCTGCTGGGACACCAGATGTAAAGGAGGGCTCTGTTGCCTGGAACACCAAATGTAAAGGAGGGCTCCGCTGCCGGGACACCAGATGTAAAGGAGGGCTCTGCTGCCTGGGACACCAGAGGTAAAGAAGGGCTCCACTGCCAGGGATACCAGATGTAAAGGAGTTCTTTACTGCCGGGGACACAGATGTAAAGGAGGGCTCCGCTGCCGGGGACACCAGATGTAAAGGAGTGCTCCACTGTCGGGGACACAGATTTAAAGGAGGGCTCCACTGCTGGGTACACCAGATGTAAAGGAGGGCTCCGCTGCCGGAGACAGAGATGTAAAGGAGGGATCCGCTGAAGAGGACACCAGATGTAAAGGAGTGCTCCACTGCCTGGGACACCAGCTGTAAAGGAGTGCTCCGTGTCCGGGGACACCAGATGTAAAGGAGGGCTCCGCTGCTGGGGACACCAGATGTAAAGGAGGGCTCTGCTGCTGGGGACACCAGATGTAAAGGAGGGCTCTGCTGCCGGGGACACCAGATGTAAAGGAGGGCTCCTCTGCCGGGGACACAGAGGTAAAGGAGGGCTCTGCTGCCGGGGACACGGGTGTAAAGGAGGGCTCTGCTGCTGGGGGACACCAGATGTAAAGGAGGGCTTCGCTGCCTTTGACACCAGCTGTAAAGGAGGGCTCCACTGCCGGGACACCAGCTGTAAAGGAGGGCTCCGCTGCCGGGACACCATATGTAAAGGAGTGCTCCACTGCCGGGGACACCAGATGTAAGGAGGGACTCCGCTGCCGGAGACACCAGATGTATAGGAGGGCTCCGCTGACTGAGATACCAGATGTAAAGGAGGGCTCCGCTGCTGGGGGACATGGGATGTAAAGGAGGGCTCCGCTGCTTGGGGACACCAGATGTAAAGTGAGTGGGGGTGACACTGACCTCTGTATTCTGAGGGGGGGTGACACTGACCTCTGTATTATTAGGGGGTGACACTGACCTCTGTATTATGAGGGGGGTGACACTGACCTCTGTATTCTGAGGGGGGGTGACACTGACCTCTGTATTATGAGGATGGTGACACTGACCTCTGTATTATGAGGGGGGTGACACTGACCTCTGTATTATGAGGGGGGGTGATACTGACCTCTGTATTATGAGGATGGTGACACTGACCTCTGTATTATGAGGGGGGTGACACTGACCTCTGTATTATGAGGGGGGGTGACACTGACCTCTGTATTATGAGGATGGTGACACTGACCTCTGTATTATGAGGGGGTGACACTGACCTCTGTATTATGAGGGGGGTGACACTGACCTCTGTATTATAAGGGGGGTGACACTGACCTCTGTATTATGAGGGGGTGACACTGACCTCTGTATTATGAGGGGGGTGACACTGACCTCTGTATTATGAGGGGGGTGACACTGACCTCTGTATTATGAGGGGGGTGACACTGACCTCTGTATTATGAGGGGGTGACACTGATCTCTGTATTATGATGGGGGGTGACACTGACCTCTGTATTATGAGGGGGGGTGACACTGACCTCTGTATTATGAGGGGAGGGGGGTGACACTGACCTCTGTATTATGAGGGGGGGACACTGACCTCCGTATTATGAGGGGGGTGACACTGACCTCTGTATTATGAGGAGTGACACTGACCTCTGTATTATGAGGGGGGGACACTGACCTCTGTATTATGAGGGGGGGGTGACACTGACCTCTGTATTATGAGGGGGGGTGACACTGACCTCTGTATTATGAGGGGGTGACACTGACCTCTGTATTATGAGGGGGTGACACTGACCTCTGTATTATGAGGGGGTGACACTGACCTCTGTATTATGAGGGGGGTGACACTGACCTCTGTATTATGAGGGGGTGACACTGACCTCTGTATTATGAGGGGGGGTGACACTGACCTCTGTATTATGAGGGGGGGTGACACTGACCTCTGTATTATGGGGGGGTGACACTGACCTCTGTATTATAAGGGGGGGTAACACTGACCTCTGAGGGCTCCACTGCTGGGGACACAGATGTAAAGAAGTGCTCCACTGCCGGGGACACAGATATAAAGGAGTGCTCCACTGCCAGGGACACAGATGTAAAGGAGGGCTCTGCTGCGGAGGACACCAGATGTAAAGGAGGGCTCGGCTGCCGGGGACACCTGATGTAAAGGAGGGCTCCGCTGCCGGTACACCAGATGTACAAGAGGGCTCTGTTGCCTGGAACACCAAATGTAAAGGAGGGCTCCGCTGCCAGGACACCAGATGTAAAGGAGGGCTCTGCTGCCTGGGACACCAGATGTAAAGGAGGGCTCCACTGCCAGGGATACCAGATGTAAAGGAGTGCTTTACTGCCGGGGACACAGATGTAAAGGAGGGCTCCGCTGCCGGGGACACCAGATGTAAAGGAGTGCTCCACTGTCGGGGACACAGATTTAAAGGAGGGCTCCGCTGCTGGGGACACCAGATGTAAAGGAGGGCTCCGCTGCCAGAGACAGAGATGTAAAGGAGGGATCCGCTGAAGGGGACCCCAGATGTAAAGGAGTGCTCCACTGCCTGGGACACCAGCTGTAAAAGAGTGCTCCGTGTCCGGGGACACCAGATGTAAAGGAGGGCTCCGCTGCTTGGGACACCAGATGTAAAGGAGGGCTCCGCTGCCGGGGACACCAGATGTAAAGGAGGGATCCACTGCCGGGGACACAGATGTAAAGGAGTGCTCAACTGCCTGGCACACCAGATGTAAAGGAGGGCTCCACTGCCAGGGACACCAGATGTAAAGGAGGGCTCCGCTGCCGGGGACACCAGATGTAAAGGAGGGCTCAACTGCCGGGGACAACAGCTGTAAAGGAGGGCTCCGCTGCCGGGGACACCAGATGTAAAGGAGTGTTCCGCTGCCTGGGACACCAGATGTAATGGAGAGCTCCACTGCCAGGACACCATATGTAAAGGAGTGCTCCACTGCCGGGAACACCAGATGTAAGGAGGGACTCCGCTCCCGGGGATACCAGATGTAAAGGAGGGCTCCGCTACCTGAGATACCAGATGTAAAGGAGGGCTCCACTGCTGGGGACACAGATGTAAAGAAGTGCTCCACTGCCGGGGACACAGATATAAAGGAGGGCTCCACTGCCAGGGACACAGATGTAAAGGAGGGCTCTGCTGCGGAGGACACCAGATGTAAAGGAGGGCTCGGCTGCCGGGGACACCTGATGTAAAGGAGGGCTCCGCTGCTGGGACACCAGATGTAAAGGAGGGCTCTGTTGCCTGGAACACCAAATGTAAAGGAGGGCTCCGCTGCCGGGACACCAGATGTAAAGGAGGGCTCTGCTGCCTGGGACACCAGAGGTAAAGAAGGGCTCCACTGCCAGGGATACCAGATGTAAAGGAGTTCTTTACTGCCGGGGACACAGATGTAAAGGAGGGCTCCGCTGCCGGGGACACCAGATGTAAAGGAGTGCTCCACTGTCGGGGACACAGATTTAAAGGAGGGCTCCACTGCTGGGTACACCAGATGTAAAGGAGGGCTCCGCTGCCGGAGACAGAGATGTAAAGGAGGGATCCGCTGAAGAGGACACCAGATGTAAAGGAGTGCTCCACTGCCTGGGACACCAGCTGTAAAGGAGTGCTCCGTGTCCGGGGACACCAGATGTAAAGGAGGGCTCCGCTGCTGGGGACACCAGATGTAAAGGAGGGCTCTGCTGCTGGGGACACCAGATGTAAAGGAGGGCTCTGCTGCCGGGGACACCAGATGTAAAGGAGGGCTCCTCTGCCGGGGACACAGAGGTAAAGGAGGGCTCTGCTGCCGGGGACACGGGTGTAAAGGAGGGCTCTGCTGCTGGGGGACACCAGATGTAAAGGAGGGCTTCGCTGCCTTTGACACCAGCTGTAAAGGAGGGCTCCACTGCCGGGACACCAGCTGTAAAGGAGGGCTCCGCTGCCGGGACACCATATGTAAAGGAGTGCTCCACTGCCGGGGACACCAGATGTAAGGAGGGACTCCGCTGCCGGAGACACCAGATGTATAGGAGGGCTCCGCTGACTGAGATACCAGATGTAAAGGAGGGCTCCGCTGCTGGGGGACATGGGATGTAAAGGAGGGCTCCGCTGCTTGGGGACACCAGATGTAAAGTGAGTGGGGGTGACACTGACCTCTGTATTCTGAGGGGGGGTGACACTGACCTCTGTATTATTAGGGGGTGACACTGACCTCTGTATTATGAGGGGGGTGACACTGACCTCTGTATTCTGAGGGGGGGTGACACTGACCTCTGTATTATGAGGATGGTGACACTGACCTCTGTATTATGAGGGGGGTGACACTGACCTCTGTATTATGAGGGGGGGTGATACTGACCTCTGTATTATGAGGATGGTGACACTGACCTCTGTATTATGAGGGGGTGACACTGACCTCTGTATTATGAGGGGGGGTGACACTGACCTCTGTATTATGAGGATGGTGACACTGACCTCTGTATTATGAGGGGGTGACACTGACCTCTGTATTATGAGGGGGGTGACACTGACCTCTGTATTATAAGGGGGGTGACACTGACCTCTGTATTATGAGGGGGTGACACTGACCTCTGTATTATGAGGGGGGTGACACTGACCTCTGTATTATGAGGGGGGTGACACTGACCTCTGTATTATGAGGGGGGTGACACTGACCTCTGTATTATGAGGGGGTGACACTGATCTCTGTATTATGATGGGGGGTGACACTGACCTCTGTATTATGAGGGGGGGTGACACTGACCTCTGTATTATGAGGGGAGGGGGGTGACACTGACCTCTGTATTATGAGGGGGGGACACTGACCTCCGTATTATGAGGGGGGTGACACTGACCTCTGTATTATGAGGAGTGACACTGACCTCTGTATTATGAGGGGGGGACACTGACCTCTGTATTATGAGGGGGGGGTGACACTGACCTCTGTATTATGAGGGGGGGTGACACTGACCTCTGTATTATGAGGGGGTGACACTGACCTCTGTATTATGAGGGGGTGACACTGACCTCTGTATTATGAGGGGGTGACACTGACCTCTGTATTATGAGGGGGTGACACTGACCTCTGTATTATGAGGGGGGGTGACACTGACCTCTGTATTATGAGGGGGGGTGACACTGACCTCTGTATTATGGGGGGGTGACACTGACCTCTGTATTATAAGGGGGGGTAACACTGACCTCTGTATTATGAGGGGGGGTGACACTGACCTCTGTATTATGAGGGGTGACACTGACCTCTGTATTATGAGGGGGGTGACACTGACCTCTGTATTATGAGGAGGGTGACACTGACCTCTGTATTATGAGGGGGGTGACACTGACCTCTGTATTATGAGGGGGGGTGACACTGACCTCTGTATTATGAGGATGGTGACACTGACCTCTGTATTATGAGGGGGTGACACTGACCTCTGTATTATGAGGGGGGTGACACTGACCTCTGTATTATAAGGGGGGTGACACTGACCTCTGTATTATGAGGGGGTGACACTGACCTCTGTATTATGAGGGGGGTGACACTGACCTCTGTATTATGAGGGGGGTGACACTGACCTCTGTATTATGAGGGGGGTGACACTGACCTCTGTATTATGAGGGGGTGACACTGATCTCTGTATTATGATGGGGGGTGACACTGACCTCTGTATTATGAGGGGGGGTGACACTGACCTCTGTATTATGAGGGGAGGGGGGTGACACTGACCTCTGTATTATGAGGGGGGGACACTGACCTCCGTATTATGAGGGGGGTGACACTGACCTCTGTATTATGAGGAGTGACACTGACCTCTGTATTATGAGGGGGGGACACTGACCTCTGTATTATGAGGGGGGGGTGACACTGACCTCTGTATTATGAGGGGGGGTGACACTGACCTCTGTATTATGAGGGGGTGACACTGACCTCTGTATTATGAGGGGGTGACACTGACCTCTGTATTATGAGGGGGTGACACTGACCTCTGTATTATGAGGGGGTGACACTGACCTCTGTATTATGAGGGGGGGTGACACTGACCTCTGTATTATGAGGGGGGGTGACACTGACCTCTGTATTATGGGGGGGTGACACTGACCTCTGTATTATAAGGGGGGGTAACACTGACCTCTGTATTATGAGGGGGGGTGACACTGACCTCTGTATTATGAGGGGTGACACTGACCTCTGTATTATGAGGGGGGTGACACTGACCTCTGTATTATGAGGGGGGTGACACTGACCTCTGTATTATGAGGGGGGTGACACTGACCTCTGTATTATGAGGGGGGTGACACTGACCTCTGTATTATGAGGGGGTGACACTGACCTCTGTATTATGAGGAGGGTGATACCTGACCTGGATTTACCTGGACAGTCCGGGTTTGGAGTCATATGTCCAGGTTTTGAGTCATTGTCCTGGTTTTGAGTCATATGTCCGGGTTTTGAGTCATATGTCCTGGTTTTGAGTCATATGTCCGGGTTTTGAGTCATATGTCCGGGTTTGGAGTCATATGTCGGGGTTTGGAGTCATGTGTCCGGGTTTTAGTCTGCCTGAACCCCAGACACATTATTCAGATCAGACTGTGGCTCTCCAATTAACCGAGATCGTCACACACAAATCTGTTCCCACAGTTTGGCCACACCCACTGTTCGCTGCGCCGCAGTACTACTCCCCATGGTGTACCCAAAGGTTTCCCAGGTCTTTTACAATCCTACTACAATAAAGTGTTGGGGTTTGGCTTGAAGAAAAGGTGGCAACCCGGGCCCTGTCAGGTAGGCTGTATGGAGCCCCATGATTTCTAACAGCAGCCCTACAAGAGGGGTGAGAGCAGAGTGATCATAATATAGGCTTAATGATAGAAATAATAACGTCAGGGATCCCGTCCTTTGTAATTACTGACCTGCACCACGCAGTAGAGATGGAGAGAAGTGGTGACATCTCTTCAGTGTCTCATGTTGTATTTATGGAGATATTTAGAACCTGAACACTCAGATCTCTCTTTCCTCTGCAGGGTGCAGAATAGTCATTATAAAGGGCCGGGACCCCTGAACTTCTCATCATTTCATTTCATCAATCCATAAGTTATGATCTCTGTGCTGTACCCCCCATTTTATTATATATGGATTTGTGGTGAGTTTTGGGAACACACCTTGTTATGGGCATTTATAACTATTTACCTGCTGGTGCTGTCCACCATATATATACATATATATATAGTATTCATATATTTTTTAACATGGGAGTTTATTGAAGTTTGAATTCCACTGAATAAATAGATTGTATAAAATGAAAAGCCGTGTACACTATAGAACTATAGAAATCAATGTGTGTATGTGAGTGTGCATTTGTCCTTCTGTGTGTGTCCCCCCCGGTATATCCCAGCCCAGTATATATCATACACAGACACACACAGATCACTGCCATACAAAGACATTTATTGCTATAGAGAGAAAAGCAGAACAAAGAATTACATTGTCTCAATAAACATGTTACAGGAGAAGATCACACATCTGATCTGATCAATATGAGGATTATTGATGAACCTCCAGCTAATCAATGTCACTTTCCTGTGATCAGATGAATGGAATTCCAGAATGTGTACAATGGATCAATTCCAGAGATCCAATGACTGAAATCCATTCATCCTACAAAACCGATTTACTGACCAACCTTCCCGGAATGTGTGTGTGGAATGTCCATATCACAGATTGTTCCCAGGAAAGAAGTCATTATTAGGGATGAGCCGAACACCCCCCGGTTCGGTTCGCACCAGAACCCGCGAACGGACCGCAAGTTCGCACGAACGTTAGAACCCCATTGACGTCTATGGGACTCGAACGTTCGAAATCAAAAGTGCTCATTTTAAAGGCTAATTTGCATGGTATTGTCCTAAAAAGGGTTTGGGGACCCGGGTCCTACCCCAGGGGACATGTATCAATGCAAAAAAAACTTTTAAAAACTGCCGTTTTTTAGGGAGCAGTGATTTTAATGATGCTTAAAGTAAAAAAAAAAAAGTGAAATATTCCTTTAAATATCGTACCTGGGGGGTGTCTATAGTATGCCTGTAAAGTGACGCGTGTTTCCCATGTTTAGAACAGTCCCTGCACCAAATGTCATTTTTAAAGGAAAAAATCTCATTTAAAACTGCTTGCGGGTTTAATGTAATGTCAGGTCCTGGCAATATGGATGAAAATCAGTGAGACAAACGGCATGGGTACCCCCCAGTCCATTACCAGGCCCTTTGGGTCTTGTATGGATATTAAGGGGAACCCCGCACCCAAATTAAAATAAGGAAAGGTCCCTATATACTCTGAACAGCAGTATACAGGCGGTGCAAACAAGACAGGGACTGTAGGTTTGTTGTTAAGTAGAATCTGTTTGTAATTTTGAACATTTTTAACGTGTTTAGCTCCAGCCAAAAAATCTTTTCTAAGCTTTTTGGAAAACATAGGGAAGGGTTATCACCCCTGTGACATTTGTTTTGCGTCTTTCCTCCTCTTCAGAAGATTTCACCTCACTTTTTTGTCCCAATGAAAAATGTTTTTTGAAAATTTGGGTTTTTTTGTGGAACAAGGATTGGAAAGCATCAGTGGAAAGGAGAAATTGTTTTCCCATATTAACTCTTACATGAGAGAATTTCCCTTCCTAGGGGTAGATTTCATCTCACTTCCTGTTGTCTCCTTCCGTTTGCAAGTAGGAGTCGTTTGTAAGTTAGATGTTTGAAAGTAGGGTCCTGCCCTATATACTCAGCAGAAATTTGGGCCTTAGGTGTTGCTGTGGCCAAAACACTGTAAGCCCTCACAGGGCCCTGCTGTGAAATATTAGATCAAGAATTGTAATTACATGCCCCTGTTGAACAGGAGCTGAAAAATTAGGCCTTAGGCACTGGTGCTGGTGCCACAACACTGCAACCCCTCACAGACACTCTAGTTGGAACGCAGGAACGAGCCCTGCTGCAAAGTATTGCATCAAAAATTGTAATTACACGCCCCTGTTAGACAGGGGCAGAAAAATTGGGCCTTAGGCACTGGTGCTGGTGCCACAACACTGCAACCCCTCACAGACACTCTAGTTGGAATGCAGGAACGAGCCCTGCTGCAAAGTATTGCATCAAAAATTGTAATTACACGCCCCTGTTAGACAGGGGCAGAAAAATTGGGCCTTAGGCACTGGTGCTGGTGCCACAACACTGCAACCCCTCACAGACACTCTAGTTGGAATGCAGGAACGAGCCCTGCTGCAAAGTATTACATCAAAAATTGTAATTACACGCCCCTGTTAAACAGGGGCTGAAAAATTGTGCCTTAGGCACTGGTGGTGGCGCCCAGAACCAAAAATGTTCTTACAAGCTATCAGTGTGATGATTGAGGAGGAAGAGGATAATTACTCAGGGATAGTCACTCAGCATCAGCATAGGCAGTCTTTGAAGGGATCTGAAAAAAATTATTCAGTTACATCAGCATCAGGTGCTTGGTAGCTGGTGGTGATCCAAGACTGATTCATTTTTATGAAGGTCAGCCGATCGACCGAGTCAGTGGACAGACGCACCTTGTGATCGGTTACCACGCCTCCAGCAGCACTGAATGTGCGTTCCGAAAGAACGCTGGATGCAGGACAGGCCAGTAGCTCAATTGCATACTGTGCAAGCTCTGGCCAGTGATCCATCCTCAAGACCCAGTAACCCAGAGGATTTTCGGTGGGAAAGGTGTCCAAGTCTGATCTTGCCCCTAGGTATTCCTGCACCATGTAAAACAGACGCTGGCGATGGTTGCTGGAACCGATCATACCTTGGGGCTGCGGACCAAAAAATTGTCTGAACGCATCGGTCAGACGGCCACCTTCTCCACCGCTCCTTCTTTGACTGACCGAAGCCTCAGCAACACGTTGTCCAGAAACAGGAGTTTGTAACCTCCCAGTCTCTGGGAACGCGTTGCACAGACCTTTCTGCAAGGCCTCCCGAAGATGTTTCATCCTCTGCTCCCTCTGCGATGGCAAGATAAGGTCCGCAACCTTACCCTTGTAACGTGGATCAAGGAGGGTTGCCAGCCAGTATTGGTCCTTCTCCTTGATACCACGAATACGAGGATCCTTACGCAGGCTTTGCAGGATCAGGGAGGCCATGCAGCGTAGGTTTGCTGAGGCATTCGGTCCGGAGTCCTCTGGGTCACTTAGGACAACAACGTCCGCAGCCACCTCCTCCCAGCCACGTACAAGTCCATGTGTTCCTTGGGACTGATCCCTTAAAGACTGCTGATGCTGAGTGCCAGGCTCCACCTCCATACTGACACAATCTTCCTCCTCCTCCTCCTCCTCCTCCTCGTCCTCTTCCTGTGTGATCGGCGGGCACGCAGGAACACTGTCTGGATAAAGGGGGCCTTGAGAGCTAAGGAAGTCCTCCTCTTCCTGCCTCTGTTCTGCCTCAAGTGCCCTGTCCATTATTCCACGCAGCGTGTGCTCCAACAGGTGGACAAGGGGGACAGTGTCACTGATGCATGCACTGTCAGTGCTCACCATCCTCATGGCCTCCTCGAATGGTGACAGGACAGTGCATGCATCCCTGATCATGGCCCACTGGCGTGGGGAAAAAAAACCAAGGTCCCCTGACCCTGTCCTGGTGCCATAGTCGCACAGGTACTCATTGATGGCCCTCTGCTGCGTGTGCAGCCACTGCAGCATGGCCAATGTCGAGTTCCACCTGGTGGGCATGTCACAGATTAGGCGGTTCTTGGGCAGGTTAAACTCCTTTTGGAGGTCCGTCAGCCGAGCACTGGCATTATATGACCGGCGGAAATGCACACAGACTTTCCTGGCCTGCCTCAGGACATCCTGTAAGCCCGGGTACCTGCCCAAGAACCGCTGCACCACCAAGTTAAGGACGATAGCCAAACAGGGCACATGGGTCAGTTGTCCCTGTCGGAGGGCAGAGAGGAGGTTGGTGCCATTGTCGCAAACCACCATTCCTGCCTTAAGTTGGCGTGGCGTCAACCACCTCTGAACCTGCCCCTGCAGAGCTGACAGAACCTCTGCCCCAGTGTGGCTCCTGTCCCCCAAGCACACCAGCTCAAGCACCGCATGGCATCTTTTGGCCTGCGTACTTGCGTAGCCCCTTGAACGCCTACGGAGCACCGCTGGTTCCGAGGAAGAGGCCATGGAGGAAGAAGAAGAGGAGGGGGTGGAGGAGAGAGGTGTGTCACAATCAGCATTTTGGAGGCGTGGTGGCGGAACAACCTCCAACACTACTGCACCTTGTCCTGCATCCTTCCCAGCTGCCAGCAGAGTCACCCAATGCGCCGTGAAACTTAAGTAACGTCCCTGTCCATGCCTGCTGGACCATGAGTCAGCGGTAATATGCACCTTACCGCTGACCGCCCTGTCCAGCGAGGCATGGACATTGCCTTCCACATGCCAGTAGAGAGCCGGAATCGCCTTCCGTGAGAAAAAGTGGCGTTTGGGTACCTGCCACTGAGGAACCGCACATTCCACAAACTCACGGAAGGGGGCAGAGTCTACCAACTGAAAAGGCAGCAGTTGAAGTGCTAGCAATTTTGCCAAGCTAGCATTCAACCGCTGGGCATGTGGATGGCTGGGAGCAAACTTCTTTCGGCGGTGCAGCAGCTGGGGCAGGGAAATTTGCCTGGTACAATCTGACGTCGGTGTACCAAAAGCAGATTGCCCACAAGTACTTGGCTGTGACACACCTAATTCTACACCTTCATTCCTCTCACTGCAGGTCTCAGAGAGGACTGAAGGTCTAGTGGGGTTGGAAATCTCAGCTGATGAGGAGCAAGGAGAGATCCTCTTTGTTCTTTGGTGTGGGTCTTTTAGATATGCTTGCCAACGAACTGCATGGCAGGTCAACATATGTCTGGTCAAGCATGTGGTACCCAAGCGGGAGATGTTTTGGCCACGCGAGATACGCTTGAGACATATGTTGCAAATAGCAGCGGTGCGATCTGATGCACTCGTCTCAAAAAAGGCCCACACCAAAGAACTTTTTGAATAACGCGCAGAGACTGCAGCGCCCTGCACATGTGGAGCTTTGGGGTGTGATGCAGTCAATGTGCTGCCCTTAGGCTGGCCCCTGGAGGGCATCCTGCCTTGTTGGTGATGTGCCGCCTCCTCCTCCTCCTCCTCCTCCTCCTCTCTCCTATCAGGCACCCACGTTGAGTCAGTGACCTCATCATCCCCTCCCTCCTCATCACTGGAGCAAACCTGGCAGTATGCTGCAGCAGGGGGAGCATGACTGCCAGATTGCTGTCCTTCTTGGGCACCCCCTCTGTCCGTGCTCATGTTACTGCCTTCATCGAGCTCAGTATCATCATCAGAGCCTTCCAAACGCTGGGCATCCTCCTGGAGCATGTACCCAACACTGTGGTCAAACAGTTCGAGGGAATCCTCATGAGGACATGGTGGAGCTAGGGAAGGAGTCACTGATGACATTGAGCTGAGGGAAGAGGCCTCTGCTTTGCCAGACAAAGCACCCTGGGCATGGGTGAGAGAGGATGAGGAGGATGAGGACGGCTTGGTCATCCACTCGACCAAGTTTTCTGCATGTTGCGGCTCAACACGGCCAGCTGCCGAAAAAAAGGCCAAGCGTGTCCCATGGCCACGTGCTGATGAGGATGCACCGTCTCCACGACCAGCACTAGACACAGAGCCTGCTTGCCCTCTCTTATTGGCTTGTGACTGTCTGCCTCTCCTTCTTGGCCTTCCAGACATACTAATGGCCTGTAGCTGCACTAAGCTGGGATAGAACACCTGTAATTTTCTTCAGGTAGCTTTATATACTGTAACCAGACAAGCCTGCCTGTCAGTAGGAAGATAACAGGAACGGATCTAGCTGAACACTGTGAGCAGGACGCACTGCACTAAATGTAAATAGCAGGAACAGATCTAGCTGAACACTGTGAGCAGGACGCACTGCACTAAATGTAAATAGCAGGAACGGATCTAGCTGAACACTGTGAGCAGGACGCACTGACTGCACTAAATGTAAATAGCAGGAACGGATCTAGCTGAACACTGTGAGCAGGACGCACTGCACTAAATGTAAATAGCAGGAACGGATCTAGCTGAACACTGTGAGCAGGACGCACTGACTGCACTAAATGTAAATAGCAGGAACGGATCTAGCTGAACACTGTGAGCAGGACGCACTGACTGCACTAAATGTAAATAGCAGGAACGGATCTAGCTGAACACTGTGAGCAGGACGCACTGCACTAAATGTAAATAGCAGGAACAGATCTAGCTGAACACTGTGAGCAGGACGCACTGCACTAAATGTAAATAGCAGGAACAGATCTAGCTGAACACTGTGAGCAGGACGCACTGCACTAAATGTAAATAGCAGGAACGGATCTAGCTGAACACTGTGAGCAGGACGCACTGACTGCACTAAATGTAAATAGCAGGAACAGATCTAGCTGAACACTGTGAGCAGGACGCACTGACTGCACTAAATGTAAATAGCAGGAACGGATCTAGCTGAACACTGTGAGCAGGACGCACTGACTGCACTAAATGTAAATAGCAGGAACGGATCTAGCTGAACACTGTGAGCAGGACGCACTGACTGCACTAAATGTAAATAGCAGGAACGGATCTAGCTGAACACTGTGAGCAGGACGCACTGACTGCACTAAATGTAAATAGCAGGAACGGATCTAGCTGAACACTGTGAGCAGGACGCACTGCACTAAATGTAAATAGCAGGAACGGATCTAGCTGAACACTGTGAGCAGGACGCACTGCACTAAATGTAAATAGCAGGAACGGATCTAGCTGAACACTGTGAGCAGGACGCACTGACTGCACTAAATGTAAATAGCAGGAACGGATCTAGCTGAACACTGTGAGCAGGACGCACTGCACTAAATGTAAATAGCAGGAACGGATCTAGCTGAACACTGTGAGCAGGACGCACTGCACTAAATGTAAATAGCAGGAACGGATCTAGCTGAACACTGTGAGCAGGACGCACTGACTGCACTAAATGTAAATAGCAGGAACGGATCTAGCTGAACACTGTGAGCAGGACGCACTGCACTAAATGTAAATAGCAGGAACAGATCTAGCCTAATCTAGCTAACTCAAATCAAATGACACTGTCTGTCTCTCTCTCTATCAGCACACCGGAACACACACTACACAGGGCCGCCGTGCAGGCGGCCTTATATAGTGTGGGGCGTGTACTAAATCCCCTGAGCCATAATTGGCCAAAGCCACCCTGGCTTTGGCCAATTACAGCTCTCTCTACTGACGGCGCTGTGATTGGCCAAGCATGCGGGTCATAGTGCATGCTTGGCCAATCATCAGCCAGCAATGCACTGCGATGCCGCAGTGAATTATGGGCCGTGACGCGCCACACGAATTTGGCGCGAACGGCCCATAACGTTCGCAATTCGACGGACGGTCGAACAGCCGATGTTCGAGTCGAACATGGGTTCGACTCGAACACGAAGCTCATCCCTAGTCATTATTGATGGGATAGAAGAAGACCAACATCCTCTATACAAGTCACTCCTCCATTTCTAATAAACATCTCCTGTTCCCCAATGGAAACATTTGTATCTATATAAAGATCTGATCTCTGTGTGTATGGAGTGAGCGCAGTGTCTGGATGATGACACCGAGAAGGAAACAAAGGGGTTGATTTACTAAAGCCAAATAGACTGTGAACTCCGCAAGAGCAGTTGCTCCAGATCTTAGTAAATGAGCAAAAGCTTTGCTGACTTCCATCATCCAATCATCCGCAAGCAAAATTGTTTTTTATTTTTTTTCCTTGCATGTGATCGGGTATTCTTTGTAAAAAGAAGCTTTACCTCATTCATTAATCTCTGGAGCAAACTGCACTTGCACAGTGTAACTGCACTTTGCATAGTGCACATGTCTATTTGCCTTTAGTAAATCACCCCCATTGTCAGATCATCAGAAACACTGCGACACCCACCTAGACATCTCCTTTCCTTTCTTATATAAAAGTAACATTACAATGACATCATTACTAAGGAAAGACCATTTCTATACCTTCAAATATGTTATTTGTTAAAATAAATCAATAAAAAGAAATACAAAATGTATAATAAGTCGTAGGAATTTACAAAATAGAGAAAAGGAACCTGCTCTCAGTCCATATTTTTTCCGGATTTGGGTTCTTGTCAAGTTGGAAAAGATTTGTCAGAGTTACAAAACATGATGGAGTAGAATTTATAGCAAATTTAGTTCAGTTAATATCTTTCAAGCCTTCTTCAGACACGGTGTAACTAAGAAAATGTATTTTGTGGAATTCAGATGGAATGGTTTAAGGTTCTCTCACCCTGTAGAGGACAATGATTACATCTCTGGAGGTCTTCATCAGGTCAGGATTGGTGTTATGGGTGGTGATCTTCATCAGGTCAGGATAAGCGTTTTCTGGGGGTCTTCATCAGATCAGGATTGTTGTTCTCTGGAGGTCTTCATCAGATCAGGATTGTTGTTCTCTGGAGGTCTTCATCAGATTAGGATTGTTGTTCTCTGGAGGTCTTCATCAGATTAGGATTGTTGTTCTCTGGAGGTCTTCATCAGATTAGGATTGTTGTTCTCTGGAGGTCTTCATCAGATTAGGATTGTTGTTCTGTGGAGGTCCTCATCAGATCAGAAGCAGTGTTATGGTAATCTGGACTCTGTAACAGGCAGGCCATGTATAATATCAGAAATCAGAAAAAAAGAAGAAGATACAGTGAACAGCACTGGCTTGGGATTTCATGGTAAACGGTGGAGAGTTGGACAGCCCACCACATCTTACTCGAGAGCCTCACTAACCTCAGGTGGGTCCAGAGGCTTCAGGGAGCTTACTTTATCTCCCCAGCCAAATTTATGATAATCTGGAATGTCATCTCCTGCCACAGTGACCATCTGATGACCGTTGTAATACTCTTCAGAATACAGGATCCAGGCCCCATGGAAATTTTTTTGTGATGAAGCCATGTTGTCAAATCCATACAGTTTAAGGGAATTTGCAGCTTTCTCCAGGGTCACAGATTTGCCCCCATAGTTGATGTGCTCAAACAGAGTAATTGTGGGATTATACAGACCGCCCCTCACAACTCGCACAGAGCTGATTTTCTTCTCCAATGCTGGGATTGAAGGATAAGAACCTTCCACAAAGCATTTAAACTGTCCTTTATATTTGATTTCAGTGAAGACAATCCATGGGTCTCCGTGGACTTTGAGAGATCCAGCTTTGTGCAGGAATCCAACAGTTGTCAGGTCTTCCATGTCTTGCTCTATTGACACAGAGCTTCCCTTGAAATTTGGTGACTCGAACAGCTCAAGAGCATTCATCTTCCAGTTGTATGTGAGGGTGAGATGATGGGAACGGAGATCTCTCTGCAGGTTGCTTTGAGTTCTCTTCTTGGCTGATGGGGAATTTATACAGGAGCCTCAGTGCTGAGATCACATGGACTCATTTTATGGGAGGTTTCATCATTTCTTCAGAATCTGTTCAGAGGCGGTGCAAGGCGTGGGCGGGTAGGGGCATGTGCCCTGGGCGGAGTGTGAGAGGGGGCGGGTTCAGGACCCCACGCTGCGTTAGTTCTCCCGGTGTAGCGGTACTGAACACAGCTGTTCTGTCCTCCGTGTTTGCTCTCCCGGCCGTCTTAACACAAGCGGCCACACTGACAGGAGAGGAGAAGAGCCGTGGGCTGTGTGTGTAAGAGCCGGTGTCTTGTCGAAATAAGTTCCTTCGGCGGATAGGTTCCTCCCTGTACTGCGCAGGCGCAGTGCCTGCGCAGTACGTAGTACTGTTGGCCGCCGGAGATAGCCGAAGCTCAAACGATTCGATCAGCTGTACACGGCGCCTGCGCTCTGGGTCCAGATTCCTTCCCCTCTATCCAAGTGGACCTAGAGGGGGAATCTAAAAGTGCCGAGCGCAGCGAGGCCGTGCCCGAAGCGTGGCGAGCGAAGCGAGCCCGCGAGGGGCCCTCTTACAGGCGCCGTGTACAGCTGATTTTCAGCTGTTCCGCTTCGGCTATTTCCGCCGGCTTCTACTGCGCATGCGCAGTAGAGGGGGGAACTAATCCGCCGAGCGGAACTTTCTCGGCAGAACACCGGCACATCCTCCTTCTCCCTCTGTCAGGAACTGCTGGACCGGATCGGCTGGTCTGAGACAGGGAGAGTGGCAGAGCGGTCGTCGGACCTCCCCCGTCCCGTCACCCCCCCCCCGTCACACTTCTATAGCACAGAACACAGTGACGGGTTCTGCCTCTATGCTACACATCTGAGACTGTGTTGGAAAAAGAGCGCACACATATACCAGAGAGGTACAGTGTCCACTGAGGAGGAGAACTGTGAGAAGGAGGGGGAGGAATTTGTATAAATAGGTGAGAACTCTTTACAGGGAGGATTAATAATTGTGGCTAGGGGGGGATATACAGAGGTGGATGTGGAAGGGGGGTATACAGAGGTGGATGTGGAAGGGGGGTATACAGAGGGGGATGTGGACGGGGGGTGTACAGAGGTGGCTGTGGAAGGGGGGTATACAGAGGTGGATGTGGAAGGGGTGTATACAGAGGTGGATGTGGACGGGGGGTGTACAGAGGTGGATGTGGAAGGGGGGTATACAGAGGTGGCTATGGAAGCAGGGTATACAGAGATGGATGTAGAAGGGGGGTATACAGAGGTGGATGTGGAAGGGGGGTATACAGAGGTGGATGTGGGAGGGGGGTATACAGAGATGGATGTAGAAGGGGGGTATACAGAGGTGGATGTGGAAGGGGGGTATACAGAGGTGGCTATGGAAGGGGGGTATACAGAGGTGGATGTGGAAGGGGGGTATACAGAGGTGGATGTGGAAGGGGGTATACAGAGGTGGCTATGGAAGGAGGGTATACAGAGATGGATGTAGAAGGGGGGTATACAGAGGTGGATGTGGAAGGGGGGTATACAGAGGTGGATGTGGAAGGGGAGTATACAGAGGTGGATGTGGAAGGGGGGTATACAGAGGTGAATGTGGAAGGGGGGTATACAGAGGTGGATGTTGAAGGGGGGTATACAGAGGTGGATGTGGAAGGGGGGTATACAGAGGTAGATGTGGAAGGGGGGTATACAGAGGTGGATGTGGAAGGGGGGTATACAGAGGTGACTATGGAAGGGGGGTATACAGAGGTGGATGTGGGAGGGGGGTATACAGAGGTGGATGTGGAAGGGGAGTATACAGAGGTGGATATGGAAGGGGGGTATACAGAGGTGGATGTGGAAGGAAGATATACAGAGGTGGATGTGGAAGGGTGGTATACAGAGGTGGATGTGGAAGGGGGGTATACAGAGGTGGATGTGGAAGGGGGGTATACAGAGGTGGCTATGGAAGGGGGGTATACAGAGGTGGATGTGGAAGGGGGGTATACAGAGGTGGCTATGGAAGGGGGGTATACAGAGGTGGATGTGGAAGGGGGGTATACGGAGGTGGATGTGGAAGGGGGGTATATATAGGTGGATGTGGAAGGGGGGTATACAGAGGTGGATGTGGACGGGGGGTATACAGAGGTGGATGTGGAAGGGGGGTATACAGAGGTGGATGTGGAAGGGGGTATACAGAGGTGGATGTGGAAGGGGGGTATACAGAGGTGGATGTGGAAGGGGGTACACAGAGGTGGATATGGAAGGGGGTATACAGAGGTGGATGTGGAAGGGAGGTATACAGAGGTGGATGTGGAAGGGGGGTATACAGAGGTGGATGTGGAAGGGGGGTATACAGAGGTGGATGTGGAAGGGGGGTATACAGAGGTTGATGTGGAAGGGGGGTATACAGAGGTGGATGTGGAAGGGGGGTATACAGAGGTGGATGTGGAAGGGGGGTATACAGAGGTGGATGTGGAAGGGGGTATAAAGAGGTGGATGTGGAAGGGGGGTATACAGAGGTGGATGTGGAAGGGGGGTATACAGAGGTGGATGTGGAAGGGGGGTATACAGAGGTGGCTATGGAAGGGGGGTATACAGAGGTTGCTGTGGAAGGGGGGGTATACAGAGGTGGATGTGGTAGGGGGTATACAAAGGTGGATGTGGAAGGGGGGTATACAGAGGTGGATGTGGAAGGGGGGTATACAGAGGTGGATGTGGAAGGGGGGTATACAGAGGTGGATGTGGAAGGGGGGTATACAGAGGTGGCTATGGAAGGGGGGTATACAGAGGTGGCTGTGGAAGGGGGGTATACAGAGGTGGATGTGGAAGGGGGGTATACAGAGGTGGATGTGGAAGGGGGGTATACAGAGGTGGATGTGGAAGGGGGGTATACAGAGGTGAATATGGAAGGGGGTATACAGAGGTGGCTGTGGAAGGGGCGTATACAGAGGTGGCTATGGAAGGGGGGTATACAGAGGTGGATGTGGAAGGGGGGTATACAGAGGTGAATGTGGAAGGGGGGTATACAGAGGTGGATGTGGAAGGGGGGTATACAGAGGTGAATGTGGAAGGGGGGTATACAGAGGTGGATGTGGAAGGGGGTATACAGAGGTGGCTGTGGAAGGGGGTATACAGAGGTGGATGTGGAAGGGGGGTATACAGTGGTGGCTATGGAAGGGCGGTTTACAGAGGTAGATGTGGAAGGGGGGTATACAGGACTGGATGTGGAAGGGGGGTATACAGAGGTGGCTGTGGAAGGGGGGTATACAGGACTGGATGTGGAAGGGGGGTATACAGAGGTGACTATGGAAGGGGGGTATACAGAGGTGGCTATGGAAGGGGGGTATACAGAGGTGGCTGTGGAAGGGTAGTATACAGATGTTGCTGTGGAAGGGGGGGTATACAGAGGTGAATGTGGAAGGGGGGTATACAGAGGTGGATGTGGAAGGGGGGTATACAGAGGTGAATGTGGAAGGGGGGTATACAGAGGTGGATGTGGAAGGGCGGTTTACAGAGGTAGATGTGGAAGGGGGGTATACAGAGGTGGATGTGGAAGGGGGGTATACAGAGGTGGCTGTGGAAGGGTAGTATACAGATGTTGCTGTGGAAGGAGGGTATATAGAGGTGGATGTGGAAGGAGGGTATATAGAGCTGGATGTGGAAGGGGGGTATACAGAGGTGGATGTGGAAGGGGGGTATACAGAGGTGGATGTGGAAGGGGGGTATACAGAGGTGGATGTGGAAGGGGGGTATACAGAGGTGTCTATGGAAGGGGGGTATACAGAGCTGGATGTGGAAGGGGGGTATACAGAGGTGGCTGTGGAAGGGGGGTATACAGAGGTGGATGTTGAAGGGGGGTATACAGAGGTGGATATGGAAGGGGGGTATACAGGGGTGGATGTGGAAGGGGGTATACAGAGGTGGATGTGGAAGGGGGGTATACAGAGGTGGCTATGGAAGGGGGGTATACAGAGGTGGATGTGGAAGGGGGGTATACAGAGGTGGATGTGGAAGGGGGGTATACAGAGGTGGATGTGGAAGGGGGGTATACAGAGGTAGATGTGGAAGGGGGGTATACAGAGGTGGATGTGGAAGTGGGATATACAGAGGTGGATGTGGAAGGGGGGTATACAGAGGTGGATGTGGAAGGGGGGTATACAGAGGTGGATGTTGAAGGGGGGTATACAGAGGTGGATATGGAAGGGGGGTATACAGGGGTGGATGTGGAAGGGGGTATACAGAGGTGGATGTGGAAGGGGGGTATACAGAGGTGGCTATGGAAGGGGGGTATACAGAGGTGGATGTGGAAGGGGGGTATACAGAGGTGGATGTGGAAGGGGGGTATACAGAGGTGGATGTGGAAGGGGGGTATACAGAGGTAGATGTGGAAGGGGGGTATACAGAGGTGGATGTGGAAGTGGGATATACAGAGGTGGATGTGGAAGGGGGGTATACAGAGGTGGATGTGGAAGGGGGGTATACAGAGGTGGATGTGGAAGGGCGGTTTACAGAGGTAGATGTGGAAGGGGGGTATACAGAGGTGGATGTGGAAGGGGGGTATACAGAGGTGGCTGTGGAAGAGTAGTATACAGATGTTGCTGTGGAAGGAGGGTATATAGAGGTGGATGTGGAAGGAGGGTATATAGAGCTGGATGTGGAAGGGGGGTATACAGAGGTGGATATGGAAGGGGGGTTTACAGAGTTAGATGTGGAAGGGGGGTATACAGAGGTGGATGTGGAAGGGGGTACACAGAGGTGGATGTGGAAGGGGGGTATACAGAGGTGGATGTGGAAGGGGGGTATACAGAGGTGGATGTGGAAGGGGGGTATACAGAGGTGGATGTGGAAGGGGGGTATACAGAGGTGTCTATGGAAGGGGGGTATACAGAGGTGGATGTGGAAGGGGGATATACAGAGGTGGCTATGGAAGGGGGGTATACAGGGGTGGATGTGGAAGGGGGTATACAGAGGTGGATGTGGAAGGGGGGTATACAGAGGTGGCTATGGAAGGGGGGTATACAGGGGTGGATGTGGAAGGGGGTATACAGAGGTGGATGTGGAAGGGGGGTATACAGAGGTGGCTATGGAAGGGGGGTATACAGAGGTGGCTGTGGAAGGGGGGTATACAGAGGTGGATGTGGAAGGGGGGTATACAGAGGTAGATGTGGAAGGGGGGTATACAGAGGTGGATGTGGAAGGGGGGTATACAGAGGTGGCTATGGAAGGGGGGTATACAGAGGTGGCTATGGAAGGGGGGTATACAGAGGTGGATGTGGAAGGGGGGTATACAGAGGTGGATGTGGAAGGGGGGTATACAGAGTTGGATGTGGAAGGGGGGTATACAGAGGTGGCTATGGAAGGGGGGTATACAGAGGTGGCTATGGAAGGGGGGTATACAGAGGTGGATGTGGAAGGGGGGTATACAGAGGTGGATGTGGAAGGGGGGTATACAGAGTTGGATGTGGAAGGGGGGTATACAGAGGTGGCTATGGAAGGGGGGTATACAGAGGTGGCTGTGGAAGGGGGGTATACAGAGGTGGATGTGGAAGGGGGGTATACAGAGGTGGATGTGGAAGGGGGGTATACAGAGGTGGATGTGGAAGGGGGGTATACAGAGGTGAATGTGGAAGGGGGGTATACAGAGGTGGCTGTGGAAGGGGGTATACAGAGGTGACTGTGGAAGGGGGTATACAGAGGTGGATGTGGAAGGGGGGTATACAGAGGTGGCTGTGGAAGGGGGTATACAGAGGTGACTGTGGAAGGGGGTATACAGAGGTGGATGTGGAAGGGGGGTATACAGAGGTGGATGTGGAAGGGGGGTATACAGAGGTGGATGTGGAAGGGGGGTATACAGAGGTGGATGTGGAAGGGGGGTATACAGAGGTGGATGTGGAAGGGGGGTATACAGAGGTGGATGTGGAAGGGGGGTATACAGAGGTGGATGTGGAAGGGGGGTATACAGAGGTGGATGTGGAAGGGGGTATACAGAGGTGGCTATGGAAGGGGGGTATACAGAGGTGGATGTGGAAGGGGGTATACAGAGGTGGCTATGGAAGGGGGGTATACAGAGGTGAATGTGGAAGGGGGGTATACAGAGGTGGGTGTGGAAGGGGGGTATACAGAGGTGACTATGGAAGGGGGGTATACAGAGGTGGATGTGGAAGGGGGGTATACAGAGGTGGATGTGGAAGGGGAGAATACAGAGGTGATGTGGAGGGGGGTAAACAGAGGTGACTATGGAAGGGGGGTATACAGAGGTGACTATGGAAGGGGGTATACAGAGATGTCTGTGGAAGGGGGTATACAAAGGTGGATGTGGAAGGGGGGTATACAGAGGTGGATGTGGAAGGGGGGTATACAGAGGTGACTATGGAAGGGGGGTATACAGAGGTGGCTGTGGAAGGGGGGTATACAGAGGTGGCTGTAGAAGAGGGGTATACAGAGGTGGATGTGGAAGGGGGGTATAAAGAGGTGGCTGTAGAAGGGGGATATACAGAGGTGGATGTGAAAGGGGGGTATACAGAAGTGGATGTGGAAGAGGGGCGTATAGAGGTGGATGTGGAAGGGGGGTATACAGAGGTGGATGTGGAAGGATGGTATACAGAGGTGGCTATGGAAGGGGGGTATACAGAGGTGACTATGGAAGGGGGGTATACAGAGGTGGCTGTGGAAGGGGGGTATACAGAGGTGGATGTGGAAGGGGGGTATACAGAGGTGGATGTGGAAGGGGGGTATACAGAGGTGGATGTGGAAGGGGGGTATACAGAGGTGGATGTGGAAGGGGGGTATACAGAGTTGACTATGGAAGGGGGGTATACAGAGGTGGATGTGGAGGGGGGTATACAGATGTGGATGTAGAAGGGGGGTATACAGAGGTGGATGTAGAAGGGGGGTATACAGAGGTGGATGTGGAAGGGGGGTATACAGAGGTGGATGTGGAAGGGGGGTATACAGAGGTGACAGTGGAAGGGTGGTATACAGAGGTGACTGTGGAAGGGGGGTATACAGAGGTGGCTGTGGAAGGGGGTATACAAAGGTGGCTATGGAAGGGGGGTATACAGAGGTGGATGTGGAAGGGGTGTATACAAAGGTGGCTATGGAAGGGGGGTATACAGAGGTGGATGTGGAAGGGGGGTATACAGAGGTGGATGTGGAAGGGGGGTATACAGAGGTGATGTGGAAGGGGGGTATACAGAGGTGATGTGGAGGGGGGATTATACAGAGGTGGATGTGGAAGGGGGATATACAGAGGTGAATGTGGAAGGGGGTATACAGAGGTGGATGTGGAAGGGGGGTATACAGAGGTGGATGTGGAAGGGGGGTATACAGAGGTGGATGTGGAAGGGGGGTATACAGAGGTGGATGTGGAAGGGGGGTATACAGAGGTGGCTATGGAAGGGGGGTATACAGAGGTGGATGTGGAAGGGGGTATACAGAGCTGGATGTGGAAGGGGGGTATACAGAGGTGATGTGGAAGGGGGGTATACAGAGGTGATGTGGAGGGGGGATTATACAGAGGTGGATGTGGAAGGGGGATATACAGAGGTGAATGTGGAAGGGGGGTATACAGAGGTGGATGTGGAAGGGGGATATACAGAGGTGAATGTGGAAGGGGGGTATACAGAGGTGGATGTGGAAGGGGGGTATACAGAGGTGGATGTGGAAGGGGGGTATACAGAGGTGGCTATGGAAGGGGGGTATACAGAGGTGGATGTGGAAGGGGGTATACAGAGCTGGATGTGGAAGGGGGGTATACAGGGGTGGATGTGGAAGGGGGGTATACAGAGGTGGATGTGGAAGGGGGATATACAGAGGTAAATGTGGAAGGGGGATTATACAGAGGTGGATGTGGAAGGGGGATATACAGAGGTGAATGTGGAAGGGGGGTATACAGAGGTGGATGTGGAAGGGGGGGATACAGAGGTGGATGTGGAAGGGGGGTATACAGAGGTGGATGTGGAAGGGGGGTATACAGAGGTGGATATGGAAGGGGGGTATACAGAGCTGGATGTGGAAGGGGGGTATACAGAGGTGGCTGTGGAAGGGGGGTATACAGAGGTGGATGTGGAAGGGGGTATACAGAGGTGGCTGTGGAAGAGGGGTATACAGGGGTGGATGTGGAAGGGGGGTATACAGAGGTGGCTATGGAAGGGGGGTATACAGAGGTGGCTGTGGAAGGGGTGGTATACAGAGGTGGATGTAGAAGGGGGGTATACAGAGGTGGATGTGGAAGGGGGATATACAGAGGTGACTATGGAAGGGGGGTTTACAGAGGTGGCTGTGGAAGGGTGATATACAGAGGTGGATGTGGAAGGGGGTATACAGAGGTGGATGTAGAAGGGGGGTATATAGAGGTGACTGTGGAAGGGGTGTATACAGAGGTGGATGTGGAAGGGGGGTATACAGAGGTGGATGTGGAAGGGGGATATACAGAGGTGACAATGGAAGGGGGGTATACAGAGGTGAATGTAGAAGGGGGGTATACAGAGGTGGATGTGGAAGGGGGGTATACAGAGGTGGATGTGGAAGGGGGTATACAGAGGTGATGTGGAAGGGGGGTATACAGAGGTGGATGTGGAAGGGGGGTATACAGAGGTGGATGTGGAAGGGGGTTATACAGAGGTGATGTGGAGGGGGTATACAGAGGTGACTATGGAAGGGGGTATACAGAGGTGACTATGGAAGGGGGTATACAGAGATGTCTGTGGAAGGGGGTATACAAAGGTGGATGTGGAAGGGGGGTATACAGAGGTGGATGTGGAAGGGGGGTATACAGAGGTGACTATGGAAGGGGGGTATACAGAGGTGGCTGTGGAAGGGGGGTATACAGAGGTGGCTGTAGAAGAGGGGTATAAAGAGGTGGATGTGGAAGGGGGGTATACAGAGGTGGATGTGGAAGGGGGGTATAAAGAGGTGGATGTGGAAGGGGGGTATACAGAGGTGGATGTGGAAGGATGGTATACAGAGGTGGCTATGGAAGGGGGGTATACAGAGGTGGCTGTGGAAGGGGGGTATACAGAGGTGGATGTGGAAGGGGGGTATACAGAGGTGGATGTGGAAGGGGGGTATACAGAGGTGGATGTGGAAGGGGGGTATACAGAGGTGGATATGGAAGGGGGGTATACAGAGGTGGCTGTGGAAGGGGGGTATACAGAGGTGGATGTGGAAGGGGGGTATACAGAGGTGGATGTGGAAGGGGGGTATACATAGGTGGATGTGGAAGGGGGGTATACAGAGGTGACTATGGAAGGGGGGTATACAGAGGTGGATGTAGAAGGGGGGTATACAGAGGTGGATGTGGAAGGGGGGTATACAGAGGTGGATGTGGAAGGGGGGTATACAGAGGTGACAGTGGAAGGGTGGTATACAGAGGTGACTGTGGAAGGGGGGTATACAGAGGTGGATGTGGAAGGGGGGTATACAGAGGTGGCTGTGGAAGGGGGGTATACAAAGGTGGCTATGGAAGGGGGGTATACAGAGGTGGATGTGGAAGGGGTGTATACAAAGGTGGCTATGGAAGGGGGGTATACAGAGGTGGCTGTGGAAGGGGGTATACAAAGGTGGCTATGGAAGGGGGGTATACAGAGGTGGATGTGGAAGGGGTGTATACAAAGGTGGCTATGGAAGGGGGGTATACAGAGGTGGCTGTGGAAGGGGGGTATACAGAGGTGACTATGGAAGGGGGTATACAGAGGTGGATGTGGAAGGGGGGTATACAGAGGTGGCTGTGGAAGGGGGTATACAGAGGTGGATGTAGAAGGGGGGTATACAGAGGTGATATGGAAGGGGGGTATACAGAGGTGATGTGGAAGGGGGGTATACAGAGGTGGATGTGGAAGGGGGATATACAGAGGTGACTATGGAAGGGGGGTATACAGAGGTGGCTGTGGAAGGGGGTATACAGAGGTGACTATGGAAGGGGGGTATACAGAGGTGGCTGTGGAAGGGGGGTATACAGAGGTGACTATGGAAGGGGGGTATACAGAGGTGGCTATGGAAGGGGGGGTATACAGAGGTGGATGTGGAAGGGGGGTATACAGAGGTGGATGTGGAAGGGGGGTATACAGAGGTGGATGTGGAAGGGGGGTATACAGAGGTGGCTGTGGAAGGGGGGTATACAGAGGTGACTATGGAAGGGGGGTATACAGAGGTGGATGTGGAAGGGGGTATACAGAGGTGACTATGGAAGGGGGGTATACAGAGGTGGCTGTGGAAGGGGGGTATACAGAGGTGACTATGGAAGGGGGGTATACAGAGGTGGATGTGGAAGGGGGGTATACAGAGGTGGCTGTGGAAGGGCGATATACAGAGGTGGATGTGGAAGGGGGATATACAGAGGTGGATGTGGAAGGGGGTATACAGAGGTGGATGTGGAAGGGGGGTATACAGAGGTGGATGTGGAAGGGGGATATACAGAGGTGACTATGGAAGGGGGGTATACAGAGGTGGATGTGGAAGGGGGGTATAGAGAGGTGGATGTGCAAGGGGGGTATACAGAGGTGGCTGTGGAAGGGGGTATACAGAGTTGGATGTGGAAGGGGGTATACAGAGGTGGATGTAGAAGTGGGGTATACAGAGGTGACTGTGGAAGGGGGGTATACAGAGGTGATGTGGTGGGGGGGTATACAGAGGTGACTATGGAAGGGGGGTATACAGAGGTGGCTGTGGAAGGGGGGTATACAGAGGTGGATGTGGAAGGGGGTATACAGAGGTGGATGTAGAAGGGGGGTATACAGAGGTGACAGTGGAAGGGTGGTATACAGAGGTGACTGTGGAAGGGGGGTATACAGAGGTGGATGTGGAAGGGGGGTATACAGAGGTGGCTGTAAAGGGGGGTATACAGAGGTGGATGTGGAAGGGGTGTATACAGAGGTGGCTATGGAAGGGGGGTATACAGAGGTGGCTGTGGAAGGGGGTATACAGAGGTGGATGTGGAAGGGGTGTATACAGAGATGGATGTGGAAGGGGGGTATACAGAGGTGGATGTGGAAGGGGGGTATACAGAGGTGGATGTGGAAGGGGGGAAGGGGGGTATACAGAGGTGGCTGTGGAAGGGGGGTATACAGAGGTGACTATGGAAGGGGGGTATACAGAGGTGGATGTGGAAGGGGGTATACAGAGGTGACTATGGAAGGGGGGTATACAGAGGTGGCTGTGGAAGGGGGGTATACAGAGGTGGCTGTGGAAGGGCGATATACAGAGGTGGATGTGGAAGGGGGATATACAGAGGTGGATGTGGAAGGGGGTATACAGAGGTGGATGTGGAAGGGGGGTATACAGAGGTGGATGTGGAAGGGGGGTATACAGAGGTGGCTGTGGAAGGGCGATATACAGAGGTGGATGTGGAAGGGGGATATACAGAGGTGGATGTGGAAGGGGGGTATACAGAGGTGGATGTGGAAGGGGGATATACAGAGGTGACTATGGAAGGGGGGTATACAGAGGTGGATGTGGAAGGGGGGTATAGAGAGGTGGATGTGCAAGGGGGGTATACAGAGGTGGCTGTGGAAGGGGGTATACAGAGTTGGATGTGGAAGGGGGTATACAGAGGTGGATGTAGAAGTGGGGTATACAGAGGTGACTGTGGAAGGGGGGTATACAGAGGTGATGTGGAGGGGGGGTATACAGAGGTGACTATGGAAGGGGGGTATACAGAGGTGGCTGTGGAAGGGGGGTATACAGAGGTGGATGTGGAAGGGGGGTATACAGAGGTGGATGTGGAAGGGGGGTATACAGAGGTGGATGTAGAAGGGGGGTATACAGAGGTGGATGTAGAAGGGGGGTATACAGAGGTGGATGTGGAAGGGGGGTATACAGAGGTGGATGTAGAAGGGGGGTATACAGAGGTGGATGTAGAAGGGGGGTATACAGAGGTGGATGTGGAAGGGAGTATACAGAGGTGGATGTGGAAGGGGGGTATACAGAGGTGACAGTGGAAGGGTGGTATACAGAGGTGACTGTGGAAGGGTGGTATACAGAGGTGACTGTGGAAGGGGGGTATACAGAGGTGGATGTGGAAGGGGGGTATACAGAGGTGGCTGTGAAGGGGGGTATACAGAGGTGGATGTGGAAGGGGTGTATACAGAGGTGGCTATGGAAGGGGGGTATACAGAGGTGGCTGTGGAAGGGGGTATACAGAGGTGGATGTGGAAGGTGGGTATATAGAGGTGGATGTGGAAGGGGGGTATACAGAGGTGGATGTAGAAGGGGGGTATACAGAGGTGGCTTTGGAAGGGGGATATACAGAGGTGGATGTAGAAGGGGGGTATACAGAGGTGATGTGGAAGGGGGGTATACAGAGGTGATGTGGAGGGGGGTATACAGAGGTGACTATGGAAGGGGGGTATACAGAGGTGGCTGTGGAAGGGGGGTATACAGAGGTGACTATGGAAGGGGGGTATACAGAGGTGGATGTGGAAGGGGGGTATACAGAGATGACTATGGAAGGGGGGTATACAGAGGTGGATGTGGAAGGGGGGTATACAGAGGTGGCTGTGGAAGGGGGGTATACAGAGGTGGCTATGGAAGGGGGGTATACAGAGGTGGCTGTAGAAGAGGGGTATACAGAGGTGGATGTGGAAGGGGGGTATACAGAGGTGGCTGTGGAAGGGGGATATACAGGAGTGGATGTGGAAGGGGGGTATGCAGAGGTGGCTGTGGAAGTGGGGTATACAGAGTTGGATGTGGATGGGGGTATACAGAGGTGGCTGTGGAAGTGGGGTATACAGAGTTGGATGTGGAAGAGGGTATACAGAGGTGGATGTGGAAGGGGGATATACAGAGGTGGATGTGGAAGGGGGTATACAGAGGTGGCTGTGGAAGGGGGATATACAGAGGTGGATGTGGAAGGGGGGTATACAGAGGTGGCTGTGGAAGGGTGGTATAAAGAGGTGGATGTGGAAGGGGGTTATACAGAGGTGGCTGTGGAAGGGGGGTATACAGAGGTGGATGTGGAAGGGGTATACAGAGGTGGCTGTGGAAGAGGGGTATACAGGGGTGGATGTGGAAGGGGGGTATACAGAGGTGGCTATGGAAGGGGGGTATACAGAGGTGGCTGTGGAAGGGGGGGTATACAGAGGTGGATGTGGAAGGGGGGTATACAGAGGTGGATGTGGAAGGGGGATATACAGAGGTGACTATGGAAGGGGGGTATACAGAGGTGGATGTGGAAGGGGGGTATAGAGAGGTGGATGTGGAAGGGGGGTATACAGAGGTGGCTGTGGAAGGGTGGTATACAGAGGTGGATGTGGAAGGGGGTATACAGAGGTGGATGTGGAAGGGGGGTATACAGAGGTGGATGTGGAAGGGGGGTATACAGAGGTGGATGTGGAAGGGGGGTATACAGAGGTGGATGTGGAAGGGGGGTATACAGAGGTGGCTATGGAAGGGGGGTATACAAATGTGGATGTGGAAGGGGGGTATACAGAGGTGGATGTGGAAAGGGGGTATACAAAGGTGACTGTGGAAGGGGGTATACAGAGGTGGATGTAGAAGGGGGGTATACAGAGGTGGATGTGGAAGGGGGGTATACAGAGGTGGATGTGGAAGGGGGGTATACAGAGGTGACAGTGGAAGGGGGGTATACAGAGGTGGCTATGGAAGGGGGGTATACAGAGGTGGCTATGGAAGGGGGGTATACAGATGTGGATGTGGAAGGGGGGTATATAGAGGTGGATATGGAAGGGGGGTATACAGAGGTGGATGTGGAAGGGGGGTATACAGAGGTGGATGTGGAAGGGGGGTATACAGAGGTGGCTGTGGAAGGGGGGTATACAGAGGTGACTATGGAAGGGGGGTATACAGAGGTGGATGTGGAAGAGGGGTATACAGAGGTGACTATGGAAGGGGGGTATACAGAGGTGGATGTGGAAGGGGGGTATACAGAGGTGGCTGTGGAAGGGGGATATACAGGAGTGGATGTGGAAGGGGGGTATACAGAGGTGGGTGTGGAAGTGGGGTATACAGAGTTGGATGTGGAAGGTTGATATACAGAGGTGGATGTGGAAGGGGGGTATACAGAGGTGGCTGTGGAAGGGGGGTATACAGAGGTGGATGTGGAAGGGGGTATAAAGAGGTGGCTGTGGAAGGGGGGTATACAGGACTGGATGTGGAAGGGGGGTATACAGAGGTGGCTATGGAAGGGGGGGTATACAGAGGTGGATGTTGAAGGGGGTATACAGAGGTGGATGTGGAAGGGGGATATACAGAGGTGGATGTGGAAGGGGGGTATACAGAGGTGGCTGTGGAAGGGGGGTATACAGAGGTGGATGTGGAAGGGGGGTATACAGAGGTGGCTGTGGAAGGGGGGTATACAGAGGTGGATGTGGAAGGGGGTATAAAGAGGTGGCTGTGGAAGGGGGGTATACAGGACTGGATGTGGAAGGGGGGTATACAGAGGTGGCTGTGGAAGGGGGGGTATACAGAGGTGGATGTTGAAGGGGGTATACAGAGGTGGATGTGGAAGGGGGATATACAGAGGTGGATGTGGAAGGGGGGTATACAGAGGTGGCTGTGGAAGGGGGGTATACAGAGGTGGATGTGGAAGGGGGGTATACAGAGGTGAATGTGAAAGGGGGGTATACAGAGGTGGATGTGGAAGGGGGGTATACAGAGGTGACTATGGAAGGGGGGTATACAGAGGTGGCTGTGGAAGGGGGGTATACAGAGGTGACAGTGGAAGGGTACTATACAGAGTTGACTGTGGAAGGGGGTATACAAAGGTGGCTGTGGAAGGGGGTATACAAAGGTGGCTATGGAAGGGGGGTATACAGAGGTGGATGTGGAAGGGGTGTATACAGAGGTGGCTATGGAAGGGGGGTATACAGAGGTGGCTGTGGAAGGGGGTATACAGAGGTGGATGTGGAAGGTGGGTATATAGAGGTAGATGTGGAAGGGGGTATACAGAGGTGGATGTGGAAGGGGGTATACAGAGGTGGATGTGGAAGGGGGGTATACAGAGGTGGATGTGGAAGGGGGGTATACAGAGGTGGATGTGGAAGGGGGTATACAGAGGTGGCTGTGGAAGGGGGATATACAGGAGTGGATGTGGAAGGGGGGTATACAGAGGTGGCTGTGGAAGTGGGGTATACAGAGTTGGATGTGGAAGGTTGATATACAGAGGTGGATGTGGAAGGGGGGTATACAGAGGTGGCTGTGGAAGGTGGGTATACAGAGGTGGATGTGGAAGGGGGTATAAAGAGGTGGCTGTGGAAGGGGGGTATACAGGACTGGATGTGGAAGGGGGGTATACAGAGGTGGCTACGGAAGGGGGATATACAGAGGTGGATGTTGAAGGGGGGTATACAGAGGTGGATGTGGAAGGGGGGTATACAGAGGTGGATGTGGAAGGGGGATATACAGAGGTGGATGTGGAAGGGGGGTATACAGAGGTGGCTGTGGAAGGGGGGTATACAGAGGTGGATGTGGAAGGGGGGTATACAGAGGTGAATGTGGAAGGGGGGTATACAGAGGTGGCTGTGGAAGGGGGTATACAGAGGTGGATGTGGAAGGTGGGTATATAGAGGTGGATGTGGAAGGGGGGTATACAGAGGTGGATGTAGAAGGGGGGTATACAGAGGTGGCTTTGGAAGGGTGATATACAGAGGTGGATGTAGAAGGGGGGTATACAGAGGTGATGTGGAAGGGGGTATACAGAGGTGGATGTGGAAGGGGGGTATACAGAGGTGGATGTGGAAGGGGGTATACAGAGGTGGATGTGGAAGGGGGGTATACAGAGGTGGATGTGGAAGGGGGATATACAGAGGTGACTATGGAAGGGGGGTATACAGAGGTGGATGTGGAAGGGGGGTATAGAGAGGTGGATGTGCAAGGGGGGTATACAGAGGTGGCTGTGGAAGGGGGTATACAGAGTTGGATGTGGAAGGGGGTATACAGAGGTGGATGTAGAAGTGGGGTATACAGAGGTGACTGTGGAAGGGGGGTATACAGAGGTGATGTGGAGGGGGGTATACAGAGGTGACTATGGAAGGGGGGTATACAGAGGTGGCTGTGGAAGGGGGGTATACAGAGGTGACTATGAAAGGGGGGTATACAGAGGTGGCTGTGGAAGGGGGGTATACAGAGGTGGATGTGGAAGGGGGTATACAGAGGTGGATGTAGAAGGGGGGTATACAGAGGTGACAGTGGAAGGGTGGTATACAGAGGTGACTGTGGAAGGGGGGTATACAGAGGTGGATGTGGAAGGGGGGTATACAGAGGTGGCTGTGAAGGGGGGTATACAGAGGTGGATGTGGAAGGGGTGTATACAGAGGTGGCTATGGAAGGGGGGTATACAGAGGTGGCTGTGGAAGGGGGTATACAGAGGTGGATGTGGAAGGTGGGTATATAGAGGTGGATGTGGAAGGGGGGTATACAGAGGTGGATGTAGAAGGGGGGTATACAGAGGTGGCTTTGGAAGGGGGATATACAGAGGTGGATGTAGAAGGGGGGTATACAGAGGTGATGTGGAAGGGGGGTATACAGAGGTGATGTGGAGGGGGGTATACAGAGGTGACTATGGAAGGGGGGTATACAGAGGTGGCTGTGGAAGGGGGGTATACAGAGGTGACTATGGAAGGGGGGTATACAGAGGTGGATGTGGAAGGGGGGTATACAGAGATGACTATGGAAGGGGGGTATACAGAGGTGGCTGTGGAAGGGGGGTATACAGAGGTGGCTATGGAAGGGGGGTATACAGAGGTGGCTGTAGAAGAGGGGTATACAGAGGTGGATGTGGAAGGGGGGTATACAGAGGTGGCTGTGGAAGGGGGATATACAGGAGTGGATGTGGAAGGGGGGTATACAGAGGTGGCTGTGGAAGTGGGGTATACAGAGTTGGATGTGGAAGGGGGATATACAGAGGTGGATGTGGAAGGGGGTATACAGAGGTGGATGTGGAAGGGGGATATACAGAGGTGGATGTGGAAGGGGGTATACAGAGGTGGCTGTGGAAGGGGGATATACAGAGGTGGATGTGGAAGGGGGGTATACAGAGGTGGCTATGGAAGGGGGGTATACAGAGGTGGCTGTGGAAGGGGGGTATACAGAGGTGGATGTGGAAGGGGGTATACAGAGGTGGCTGTGGAAGGGGGGTATACAGAGGTGGATGTGGAAGGGGTATACAGAGGTGGCTGTGGAAGAGGGGTATACAGGGGTGGATGTGGAAGGGGGGTATACAGAGGTGGCTATGGAAGGGGGGTATACAGAGGTGGCTGTGGAAGGGGGGGTATACAGAGGTGGATGTGGAAGGGGGGTATAGAGAGGTGGATGTGGAAGGGGGGTATACAGAGGTGGCTGTGGAAGGGTGGTATACAGAGGTGGATGTGGAAGGGGGTATACAGAGGTGGATGTAGAAGGGGGGTATACAGAGGTGACTGTGGAAGGGGGGTATACAGAGGTGGATGTGGAAGGGGGGTATACAGAGGTGGATGTGGAAGGGGGGTATACAGAGGTGGCTATGGAAGGGGGGTATACAAATGTGGATGTGGAAGGGGGGTATACAGAGGTGGATGTGGAAAGGGGGTATACAAAGGTGACTGTGGAAGGGGGTATACAGAGGTGGATGTAGAAGGGGGGTATACAGAGGTGACTGTGGAAGGGGGGTATACAGAGGTGGATGTGGAAGGGGGGTATACAGAGGTGGATGTGGAAGGGGGGTATACAGAGGTGGCTATGGAAGGGGGGTATACAGAGGTGGCTATGGAAGGGGGGTATACAGATGTGGATGTGGAAGGGGGGTATATAGAGGTGGATGTGGAAGGGGGTATACAGAGGTGGATGTGGAAGGGGGGGTATACAGAGGTGGATGTGGAAGGGGGGTATACAGAGGTGGCTATGGAAGGGGGGTATACAGAGGTGGATGTGGAAGGGGGGTATACAGAGGTGGATGTGGAAAGGGGGTATACAAAGGTGAATGTGGAAGGGGGTATACAGAGATGGATTTGGAAGGGGGGTATACAGAGGTGGCTGTGGAAGGGGGGTAAACAGAGGTGGATGTGGAAGGGGGGTATACAGAGGTGGATGTGGAAGGGGGTATACAGAGGTGGATGTGGAAGGGGTGTATACAGAGGTGACTATGGAAGGGGGGTATACAGAGGTGGCTGTGGAAGGGGGTATACAAAGGTGGATGTGGAAGGGGGTTATACAGGGGTGGATGTGGAAGGGGGGTATACTAGGGTGCCCACGTGTCCCGGATTGCCCGGGACTGTCCCGCAATTGCCATCTCTGTCCCTGGTCCCGGGCACCTTCATTCCGGGACAATACAATGTCCCGGAATGAAATTGAGGTCACAGCCACCACCTACTAACTAGTACTGTAATTACATTTCTCTACACTTCTGGAACTGGTTGCTAGGGCCGGCCTGCCTGCCGTCCAGCAAGCAGTGACATCACAGACTCTCAATTTTTCAGACAGTGAGGCCGGGGGCAAGGCCCGCACTTAGTGCTGCACTACTGTCTCCACCCTCCTCGGCACCTCCTCCTTCTCCGGTGCCCAGCAGCAAGCATCCGGGACTGGCGTGATCTTCACTCTCCAGACAGTGTCTCCTCTCCACCCACCTCCTTCCTCGGCACCCGCGACCTGGTGCCCAGCAGCAGGCAGAGGGAGTGACAGCAGCAGGGACTGGTCATCTGGTGTCTGTTCTGTGTGCTGCTGCTGGATCAGATCGATGGCGGCCCGAGTGCCTGACTTTTCCTCCTTTCGCCCACAGCTCAACTCACTGTTGAGTCACCAGAGGGAATATTGAAACTTGGAAGGTGAGGGGAAAAAAAGTAATGAAGAACAAGGTGACAGTCACACAAGTGGACACTGGACAGTAATGAAGGTGACACAGGGGAACATGGGTGGCAAGTGACACAACTGTGGGAGGCAAGTGGCATACTGCATCTGGTGGCAAGCCATGGGTGGCAAATGGCACACTGCATCTGGTGGCAAGCTATGGGTGGCAAATGGCACACTGCATCTGGTGGCAAGCTATGGGTGGCAATTGGCACACTGCAACTGGTGGCAGGATACAGGTGGCAAGTGGCACACTGCATCTGGTGGCAGGATACGGTGGGAAGTGGCACACACACTGCATCTTGTGGCAGGCTATGGGTGGCAAGTAGCACACTGCATCTGGACTATGGGTGGAAGGTGGCACACTGCAACTGGTGGCAGGCTATGGGTGGCAAGTGGCACACTGCATCTGGTGGCAAGCTACGGGTGGCAAATGGCACACTGAATGTGGTGGCAGGCTATGTGTGGCAAGTGGCACACTGCATCTGGTGGCAGGCTACAGGTGGAAAGTGGCACACTGCATCTGGCGGCAGGCAACGGTGGCAAGTGACACGCTGCATGTGGTGGCAAGTGACAAGCTCAGGGTTCCAACTGATTCTGCGTTACAGTGAGTTGAACTATTTCATGATATATTACAATGCAGTAATAGAAATATTGTGATTTGATCATCCTGACACCATATCTAGAATGGTGTAGGGATGATTTATGTGCTAACACAGCCATTCACCCGACAAATCACGCCGATTTCCCTGTCATCCCTACATTGCCCCCCCCCTCATTTTTTTGGGGGAAATTGGATGTCCCTGAATGGCAGTTTGGAAATGTGGTCACCCTAGGGTATACAGAGGTGACTATGGAAGGGGGGTATACAGAGGTGGCTGTAGAAGAGGGGTATACAGAGGTGGATGTGGGCAGGGAAATTTGCCTGGTACAATCTGACGTCAGTGTACCAAAAGCTTATTGCCCATAAGTACTTGGCTGTGACACACCTAATTCTACACCTTCATTCCTCTCAGTGCAGGTCTCAGAGAGGACTGAAGGTCTAGTGGGGCTGGAAATCTCAGCTGATGAGGAGCAAGGAGAGGTCCTCTTTGTTCTTTGGTGTGGGTCTTTTAGATACGCTTGCCAACGAACTGCATGGCAGGTCAACATATGTCTGGTCAAGCATGTGGTACCCAAGCGGGAGATGTTTTGGCCACGCGAGATATGCTTGAGACATATGTTGCAAATAGCAGCGGTGCGATCTGATGCACTCGTCTCAAAAAAGGCCCACACCAAAGAACTTTTTGAATAACGCTCAGAGACTGCAGCGCCCTGCACATGCAGGGCTTTGAGGTGTGATGCAGTCAATGTGCTGCCCTTGGGCTGGCCCCTGGAGGGCATCCTGCCTCGTTGGTGATGTGCCGCCTCCTCCTCCTCCTACTCCTCTCTCCTATCAGGCACCCACGTTGAGTCAGTGACCTCATCATCCCCTCCCTCCTCATCACTGGAGCAAACCTGGCAGTATGCTGCAGCAGGGGGAGCGTGACTGCCAGATTGCTGTCCTTCTTGGGCACCCCCTCTGTCCGTGCTCATGTTACTGCCTTCATCGAGCTCAGTATCATCATCAGAGCCTTCCAAACGCTGGGCATCCTCCTGGAGCATGTACCCAACACTGTGGTCAAACAGTTCGAGGGACTCCTCAGGAGGACATGGGGCGGCTAGGGAAGGAGTCACTGATGACATTGAGCTGAGGGAAGAGGCTGTTGCTTTGCCAGACAAAGTACCCTGGGCATGGGTGAGAGAGGATGAGGAGGATGAGGACGGCTTGGTCATCCACTCGACCAAGTCTTCCACATGTTGCGGTTCAACATGGCCAGCTGCCGAAAAAAAGGCCAAGCGTGTCCCACGGCCACGTGCTAATGAGGATGCACCGTCTCCACGAACAGCACTAGACACAGAGCCTGCTTGCCCTCTCTTATTGGCTTGTGACTGTCTGCCTCTCCTTCTTGGCCTTCCAGACTAGGGATGAGCTTCGTGTTCGAGTCGAACCCATGTTCGACTCGAACATCGGCTGTTCGACCGTCCGTCGAATTGCGAACGTTATGGGCCGTTCGCGCCAAATTCGTGTGGCGCGTCACGGCCCATAATTCACTGCGGCATCGCAGTGCATTGCTGGCTGATGATTGGCCAAGCATGCACTATGACCCGCATGCTTGGCCAATCACAGCGCCGTCAGTAGAGAGAGCTGTAATTGGCCAAAGCCAGGGTGGCTTTGGCCAATTATGGCTCAGGGGATTTAGTACACGCCCCACACTATATAAGGCCGCCTGCACGGCGGCCCTGTGTAGTGTGTTCCGGTGTGCTGATAGAGAGAGAGACAGACAGTGTCATTTGATTTGAGTTAGATAGATTAGGCTAGATCTGTTCCTGCTATTTACATTTAGTGCAGTGCGTCCTGCTCACAGTGTTCAGCTAGATCCGTTCCTGCTATTTACATTTAGTGCAGTGCGTCCTGCTCACAGTGTTCAGCTAGATCTGTTCCTGCTATTTACATTTAGTGCAGTGCGTCCTGCTCACAGTGTTCAGCTAGATCCGTTCCTGCTATTTACATTTAGTGCAGTGCGTCCTGCTCACAGTGTTCAGCTAGATCTGTTCCTGCTATTTACATTTAGTGCAGTCAGTGCGTCCTGCTCACAGTGTTCAGCTAGATCCGTTCCTGCTATTTACATTTAGTGCAGTGCGTCCTGCTCACAGTGTTCAGCTAGATCTGTTCCTGCTATTTACATTTAGTGCAGTGCGTCCTGCTCACAGTGTTCAGCTAGATCCGTTCCTGCTATTTACATTTAGTGCAGTGCGTCCTGCTCACAGTGTTCAGCTAGATCCGTTCCTGCTATTTACATTTAGTGCAGTGCGTCCTGCTCACAGTGTTCAGCTAGATCTGTTCCTGCTATTTACATTTAGTGCAGTGCGTCCTGCTCACAGTGTTCAGCTAGATCCGTTCCTGCTATTTACATTTAGTGCAGTGCGTCCTGCTCACAGTGTTCAGCTAGATCCGTTCCTGCTATTTACATTTAGTGCAGTGCGTCCTGCTCACAGTGTTCAGCTAGATCTGTTCCTGCTATTTACATTTAGTGCAGTGCGTCCTGCTCACAGTGTTCAGCTAGATCCGTTCCTGCTATTTACATTTAGTGCAGTGCGTCCTGCTCACAGTGTTCAGCTAGATCCGTTCCTGCTATTTACATTTAGTGCAGTCAGTGCGTCCTGCTCACAGTGTTCAGCTAGATCCGTTCCTGCTATTTACATTTAGTGCAGTGCGTCCTGCTCACAGTGTTCAGCTAGATCCGTTCCTGCTATTTACATTTAGTGCAGTGCGTCCTGCTCACAGTGTTCAGCTAGATCTGTTCCTGCTATTTACATTTAGTGCAGTCAGTGCGTCCTGCTCACAGTGTTCAGCTAGATCCGTTCCTGCTATTTACATTTAGTGCAGTGCGTCCTGCTCACAGTGTTCAGCTAGATCTGTTCCTGCTATTTACATTTAGTGCAGTGCGTCCTGCTCACAGTGTTCAGCTAGATCCGTTCCTGCTATTTACATTTAGTGCAGTGCGTCCTGCTCACAGTGTTCAGCTAGATCCGTTCCTGCTATTTACATTTAGTGCAGTGCGTCCTGCTCACAGTGTTCAGCTAGATCCGTTCCTGCTATTTACATTTAGTGCAGTCAGTGCGTCCTGCTCACAGTGTTCAGCTAGATCCGTTCCTGCTATTTACATTTAGTGCAGTGCGTCCTGCTCACAGTGTTCAGCTAGATCCGTTCCTGCTATTTACATTTAGTGCAGTGCGTCCTGCTCACAGTGTTCAGCTAGATCCGTTCCTGCTATTTACATTTAGTGCAGTGCGTCCTGCTCACAGTGTTCAGCTAGATCCGTTCCTGCTATTTACATTTAGTGCAGTGCGTCCTGCTCACAGTGTTCAGCTAGATCCGTTCCTGCTATTTACATTTAGTGCAGTGCGTCCTGCTCACAGTGTTCAGCTAGATCCGTTCCTGCTATTTACATTTAGTGCAGTGCGTCCTGCTCACAGTGTTCAGCTAGATCCGTTCCTGCTATTTACATTTAGTGCAGTGCGTCCTGCTCACAGTGTTCAGCTAGATCCGTTCCTGCTATTTACATTTAGTGCAGTGCGTCCTGCTCACAGTGTTCAGCTAGATCCGTTCCTGCTATTTACATTTAGTGCAGTGCGTCCTGCTCACAGTGTTCAGCTAGATCCGTTCCTGCTATTTACATTTAGTGCAGTGCGTCCTGCTCACAGTGTTCAGCTAGATCCGTTCCTGCTATTTACATTTAGTGCAGTCAGTGCGTCCTGCTCACAGTGTTCAGCTAGATCCGTTCCTGCTATTTACATTTAGTGCAGTGCGTCCTGCTCACAGTGTTCAGCTAGATCCGTTCCTGTTATCTTCCTACTGACAGGCAGGCTTGTCTGGTTACAGTATATAAAGCTACCTGAAGAAAATTACAGGTGTTCTATCCCAGCTTAGTGCAGCTACAGGCCATTAGTATGTCTGGAAGGCCAAGAAGGAGAGGCAGACAGTCACAAGCCAATAAGAGAGGGCAAGCAGGCTCTGTGTCTAGTGCTGGTCGTGGAGACGGTGCATCCTCATCAGCCCGTGGCCATGGGACACGCTTGGCCTTTTTTTCGGCAGCTGGCCGTGTTGAGCCGCAACATGCAGAAAACTTGGTCGAGTGGATGACCAAGCCGTCCTCATCCTCCTCATCCTCTCTCACCCATGCCCAGGGTGCTTTGTCTGGCAAAGCAGCGGCCTCTTCCCTCAGCTCAATGTCATCAGTGACTCCTTCCCTAGCTCCACCATGTCCTCATGAGGATTCCCTCGAACTGTTTGACCACAGTGTTGGGTACATGCTCCAGGAGGATGCCCAGCGTTTGGAAGGCTCTGATGATGATACTGAGCTCGATGAAGGCAGTAACATGAGCACGGACAGAGGGGGTGCCCAAGAAGGACAGCAATCTGGCAGTCATGCTCCCCCTGCTGCAGCATACTGCCAGGTTTGCTCCAGTGATGAGGAGGGAGGGGATGATGAGGTCACTGACTCAACGTGGGTGCCTGATAGGAGAGAGGAGGAGGAGGAGGAGGAGGAGGCGGCACATCACCAACGAGGCAGGATGCCCTCCAGGGGCCAGCCTAAGGGCAGCACATTGACTGCATCACACCCCAAAGCTCCACATGTGCAGGGCGCTGCAGTCTCTGCGCGTTATTCAAAAAGTTCTTTGGTGTGGGCCTTTTTTGAGACGAGTGCATCAGATCGCACCGCTGCTATTTGCAACATATGTCTCAAGCGTATCTCGCGTGGCCAAAACATCTCCCGCTTGGGTACCACATGCTTGACCAGACATATGTTGACCTGCCATGCAGTTCGTTGGCAAGCATATCTAAAAGACCCACACCAAAGAACAAAGAGGATCTCTCCTTGCTCCTCATCAGCTGAGATTTCCAACCCCACTAGACCTTCAGTCCTCTCTGAGACCTGCAGTGAGAGGAATGAAGGTGTAGAATTAGGTGTGTCACAGCCAAGTACTTGTGGGCAATCTGCTTTTGGTACACCGACGTCAGATTGTACCAGGCAAATTTCCCTGCCCCAGCTGCTGCACCGCCGAAAGAAGTTTGCTCCCAGCCATCCACATGCCCAGCGGTTGAATGCTAGCTTGGCAAAATTGCTAGCACTTCAACTGCTGCCTTTTCAGTTGGTAGACTCTGCCCCCTTCCGTGAGTTTGTGGAATGTGCGGTTCCTCAGTGGCAGGTACCCAAACGCCACTTTTTCTCACGGAAGGCGATTCCGGCTCTCTACCGGCATGTGGAAGGCAATGTCCATGCCTCGCTGGACAGGGCGGTCAGCGGTAAGGTGCATATTACCGCTGACTCATGGTCCAGCAGGCATGGACAGGGACGTTACTTAAGTTTCACGGCGCATTGGGTGACTCTGCTGGCAGCTGGGAAGGATGCAGGACAAGGTGCAGTAGTGTTGGAGGTTGTTCCGCCACCACGCCTCCAAAATGCTGATTGTGACACACCTCTCTCCTCCACCCCCTCCTCTTCTTCTTCCTCCATGGCCTCTTCCTCGGAACCAGCGGTGCTCCGTAGGCGTTCAAGGGGCTACGCAAGTACGCAGGCCAAAAGATGCCATGCGGTGCTTGAGCTGGTGTGCTTGGGGGACAGGAGCCACACTGGGGCAGAGGTTCTGTCAGCTCTGCAGGGGCAGGTTCAGAGGTGGTTGACGCCACGCCAACTTAAGGCAGGAATGGTGGTTTGCGACAATGGCACCAACCTCCTCTCTGCCCTCCGACAGGGACAACTGACCCATGTGCCCTGTTTGGCTCACGTCCTTAACTTGGTGGTGCAGCGGTTCTTGGGCAGGTACCCGGGCTTACAGGATGTCCTGAGGCAGGCCAGGAAAGTCTCTGTGCATTTCCGCCGGTCATATAATGCCAGTGCTCGGCTGACGGACCTCCAAAAGGAGTTTAACCTGCCCAAGAACCGCCTAATCTGTGACATGCCCACCAGGTGGAACTCGACATTGGCCATGCTGCAGCGGCTGCACACGCAGCAGAGGGCCATCAATGAGTACCTGTGCGACTATGGCACCAGGACAGGGTCAGGGGACCTTGGTTTTTTTTCCCCACGCCAGTGGGCCATGATCAGGGATGCATGCACTGTCCTGTCACCATTCGAGGAGGCCACGAGGATGGTGAGCACTGACAGTGCATGCATCAGTGACACTGTCCCCCTTGTCCACCTGTTGGAGCACACGCTGCATGGAATAATGGACAGGGCACTTGAGGCAGAACAGAGGCAGGAAGAGGAGGACTTCCTTAGCTCTCAAGGCCCCCTTTATCCAGACAGTGTTCCTGCGTGCCCGCCGATCACACAGGAAGAGGACGAGGAGGAGGAGGAGGAGGAGGAGGAAGATTGTGTCAGTATGGAGGTGGAGCCTGGCACTCAGCATCAGCAGTCTTTAAGGGATCAGTCCCAAGGAACACATGGACTTGTACGTGGCTGGGAAGAGGTGGCTGCGGACGTTGTTGTCCTTAGTGACCCAGAGGACTCCGGACCGAATGCCTCAGCAAACCTACGCTGCATGGCCTCCCTGATCCTGCAAAGCCTGCGTAAGGATCCTCGTATTCGTGGTATCAAGGAGAAGGACCAATACTGGCTGGCAACCCTCCTTGATCCACGTTACAAGGGTAAGGTTGCGGACCTTATCTTGCCATCGCAGAGGGAGCAGAGGATGAAACATCTTCGGGAGGCCTTGCAGAAAGGTCTGTGCAACGCGTTCCCAGAGACTGGGAGGTTACAAACTCCTGTTTCTGGACAACGTGTTGCTGAGGCTTCGGTCAGTCAAAGAAGGAGCGGTGGAGAAGGTGGCCGTCTGACCGATGCGTTCAGACAATTTTTTGGTCCGCAGCCCCAAGGTATGATCGGTTCCAGCAACCATCGCCAGCGTCTGTTTTACATGGTGCAGGAATACCTAGGGGCAAGATCAGACTTGGACACCTTTCCCACCGAAAATCCTCTGGGTTACTGGGTCTTGAGGATGGATCACTGGCCAGAGCTTGCACAGTATGCAATTGAGCTACTGGCCTGTCCTGCATCCAGCGTTCTTTCGGAACGTACATTCAGTGCTGCTGGAGGCGTGGTAACCGATCACAGGGTGCGTCTGTCCACCGACTCGGTTGATCGGCTGACCTTCATAAAAATGAATCAGTCTTGGATCACCACCAGCTACCAAGCACCTGATGCAGATGTAACCGAATAATTTTTTTTGAAATCTCAGATCCCTTCAAAGACTGCCTATGCTGATGCTGAGTGACTATCCCTGAGTAATTATCCTCTTCCTCCTCAATCATCACGCTGATAGCTTGTAAGAACATTTTTGGTTTTGGGCGCCACCACCAGTGCCTAAGGCACAATTTTTCAGCCCCTGTTTAACAGGGGCGTGTAATTACAATTTTTGATGTAATACTTTGCAGCAGGGCTCGTTCCTGCATTCCAACTAGAGTGTCTGTGAGGGGTTGCAGTGTTGTGGCACCAGCACCAGTGCCTAAGGCCCAATTTTTCTGCCCCTGTCTAACAGGGGCGTGTAATTACAATTTTTGATGCAATACTTTGCAGCAGGGCTCGTTCCTGCGTTCCAACTAGAGTGTCTGTGAGGGGTTGCAGTGTTGTGGCACCAGCACCAGTGCCTAAGGCCTAATTTTTCAGCTCCTGTTCAACAGGGGCATGTAATTACAATTCTTGATCTAATATTTCACAGCAGGGCCCTGTGAGGGCTTACAGTGTTGTGGCCACAGCAACACCTAAGGCCCAAATTTCTGCTGAGTATATAGGGCAGGACCCTACTTTCAAACATCTAACTTACAAACGACTCCTACTTGCAAACGGAAGGAGACAACAGGAAGTGAGATGAAATCTACCCCTAGGAAGGGAAATTCTCTCCTGTAAGAGTTAATATGGGAAAACAATTTCTCCTTTCCACTGATGCTTTCCAATCCTTGTTCCACAAAAAAACCCAAATTTTCAAAAAACATTTTTCATTGGGACAAATAAGTGAGGTGAAATCTTCTGAAGAGGAGGAAAGACGCAAAACAAATGTCACAGGGGTGATAACCCTTCCCTATGTTTTCCAAAAAGCTTAGAAAAGATTTTTTGGCTGGAGCTAAACAAGTTAAAAATGTTCAAAATTACAAACAGATTCTACTTAACAACAAACCTACAGTCCCTGTCTTGTTTGCACCGCCTGTATACTGCTGTTCAGAGTATATAGGGCCTGGTGGCCCCACACCTTTCCTTATTTTAATTTGGGTGTGGGGTTCCCCTTAATATCCATACAAGACCCAAAGGGCCTGGTAATGGCAACCCTCCTTGATCCACCGTTTGTCTCACTGATTTTCATCCATATTGCCATGACCCGACATGACATTAAACCCGCAAGCAGTTTTAAATGAGATTTTTTCCTTTAAAAATGACATTTGGTGCAGGGACTGTTCTAAACATGGGAAACACGCGTCACTTTACAGGCATACTATAGACACCCCCCAGGTACGATATTTAAAGGAATATTTCACTTTTTTTTTTTTTACTTTAAGCATCATTAAAATCACTGCTCCCGAAAAAACGGCCGTTTTTAAAAGTTTTTTTTGCATTGATACATGTCCCCTGGGGTAGGACCCGGGTCCCCAAACCCTTTTTAGGACAATACCATGCAAATTAGCCTTTAAAATGAGCACTTTTGATTTCGAACGTTCGAGTCCCATAGACGTCAATGGGGTTCTAACGTTCGTGCGAACTTGCGGTCCGTTCGCGGGTTCTGGTGCGAACCGAACCGGGGGGTGTTCGGCTCATCCCTATTCCAGACATACTAATGGCCTGTAGCTGCACTAAGCTGGGATATATATATATATATATATGTACTGATACTGCAGCTAGCAAAATCAACTGCCTGCCTGTAGTATGAGAACACCACCAACCTTCTACAGGTAGCTTTAGCTGAACACTGTGAGGTGGACGCACCCCACTAACTTGTAGGTTTAGCTGAACACTGTGAGCAGGATGCACTGCACTAACTGTAAATAGTCTAGCTGCCTGACTGTGGATCAAATAGGATCAAAAGAACACCAGCAATTTTCTTCAGGTAGCTGTATATACTGTAACAAGACAAGCCTGCCTGTCAGTAAGAAGATAACAGGAACGGATCTAGCTGAACACTGTGAGCAGGACGCACTGCACTAACTGTAAATAGTCTAGCTGCCTGACTGTGGTACTAATAGGATCAAAAGAACAACAGCAATTTTCTTCAGGTAGCTGTATATACTGTAACAAGACAAGCCTGCCTGTCAGTAAGAAGATAATAGGAACGGATCTAGCTGAACACCGTGAGCAGGTCGCACTGCACTAACTGTAAATAGTCTAGCTGCCTGACTGTGGTACTAATAGGATCAAAAGAACACCAGTAATTTTCTTCAGGTAGCTGTAAATACTGTAACAAGACAAGCCTGCCTGTCAGTAGGAAGATAACAGGAACGGATCTAGCTAAACTGAATACAGTGTATATATATATATATGCAACACCTGGGATGCATATATATACACAATACACTGTAAGTGCAGCTAACTGACTGACTGTTCTGCCTAATCTATCTAACTCAAATCAAATGTCACTGTCTGTCTCTCTCTCTCTCTCAATGAACGCCGGAACACACACTACACAGGGCCGCCGTGCAGGCGGCCTTATACAGTGTGGGGCGTGTACTAAATCCCCTGAGCCATAATTGGCCAAAGCCTCCTTGGCTTTGGCCAATTACGGCTCTCTGTTCAGGCGGCGCTGTGATTGGCCAAGCATGCGGGTCATAGTGCATGCTTGGCCAATCATCAGCCAGCAATGCACTGCGATGCCGCAGTGAATTATGGGCCGTGACGCGCCACACGAATTTGGCGCTAACGGCCCATATCGTTCGCAATTCGGCGAACGACCGAACAGCCGATGTTCGAGTCGAACATGGCTTCGACTCGAACATGAAGCTCATCCCTAGTCTCCACCAATCCTTCTTTCCCTAAAAACACCAAATTTTCAAAATCCAATTTTCAATGGGACAGAAAGTGAGGTGAAATCTTCTGAACAGGGGCACAGACAGCAAAACAAATGTTACAGGGGTGATAACCCTTCCCTATGTTATCCAAAAAGCTTAAAAATAGATTTTTTGGCCGGAGCTACACTTACAAAATGTACCTGTTCCAAATTACAAACAGATTCAACATGAGAACAAACCTACAGTCCCCATCTTGTTTGTAATGCGGGGACCGCCTGTATACTGCTGTTCAGAGTATATAGGGCCTAGGGGCCCCACGCCTTTTCTTTTTTTTAATTTGGGTGTGGGGTTCCCCTTAATATCCATACAAGACCCAAAGGGCCTGGTAATGGGCTGGGGGGTTACCCATGCCGTTTTTCTCAATAATTTTTATCCATATTGCAGGGACCCGACATTACATTACAGCCGCAAGAAGTTTTACATTACTTTTATTCCTTTAGAAATGTCATTTTGTGCAGGGACTGTTCTAAACACGGGAAACACGCGCCACTTTACAGGCATACTATGGACACCCCCCAGGCACGATATTTAAAGGAATATTTCACTTTTATTTTTTCACTTTAAGCATCATTACAATCACTGCTCCCAGAAAACTGCCGCTTTTAAAACTTTTTTATGCATTGATACATGTCCCCTGGTCCGTTCGCATGTTCTGGATGCGAACCGAACCGGGGGGTGTTTGGCTCATCCCTACTCCTGAGCTGTTAATTCGTCATATTTTCTAAAAGACCATACACTTATTGGTCCCACACTAGCATGCTTTCGGGAGGTCAGTGTGAAGCATTGCTTGTCCTCGACCATGGGACCCCTAACACTAGTTCGTTCTAACCTAGAATTCCCACCCAGCATGCCTAACAAGTTTCTCTTGGGTTTGCACCCCAACTCCTTTCTTAATGCCCAACACTTCTTCCGGAATGGTAATCTAATGGATAGAACTGAACTAAGCTCACAATGGCCAGATGCCCATATACCAATGTGGACCTTTCTGCAGCTACACAACTTTCTCCATTCCATGGCTTGTCCTGAGTCAGTTTCTCAGCCCCTTACTCCTTTTGAGAGCTTATGCGCACCCCAACAACATATCATTTCCTCGGCTAAGGCCTTTCTCTTCTTGAATAAGCCCTCTAATGCTGAGAAGGCTCACACAGCCTGGGAACAAGATCTTGATACATTGAATAGGAAATCCCTCAAGGGGTTTATCAGCAAAGTGATATTCAAGGCAAGTGACAATGATTTTCTTAAAAATTAGTAGTTCTTGATTTGTATCATAGTATCAAAATAGTGAATGTGTGGCATGAATACATGGGAGTCGTAAAAAGCAATTCTGGTCTTGACATAAAAACATCTCTCATCAACATGGGAAAACCATACAGGAACTCAATTTATGTTTAAAACCATAAAACTTATGTAGAGTTTCACATGACATCCCTACACATTTCGACCTGTGTAGATAAAGGTCTTCTTCAGGGTAATTCACTTCTGGATGAGAAAATTACATTCCATAGTCAAATAAATTGCTGTTCATCTAAAAGCTCTTCAAGCCTTGGCGATCCCGATGTGTCCTCACAGTGTTCTCCTGTCCTCCACGGAGGCAAAACCCCCACTTCCACACAACATGCAAGAAGTCACGCCTTTTATAGGACCAGGGGGAAAAAAAGATTGGGTCTCATGCGAGGGGAGGGGGGCCACAGGGGCACCCTCAATTTTCTTAAGTAATTCAGAAAATAAGTGAGCTACAAAGTGAGCAATATTATGTGGTGTTGCAGCCATTAGAGCACTTGACCGGCCTCTGTCAATAGGGCTTAGAAAGAGGTTTGTCAGTGTGTCCGTGTGTAGAACAGCTATCCAGGGATCTCTTAAGATCTCGATACAATCCTTTCCTGAAGAATGGGATCACATTTTCATTAACGCCCACAAAGGATCTGTTAATGTTACGACGCAGGAAAGTTGTTGCAACCTCATTTTGAGATGGTATCGAACTCCCGCTCTACTACTAAAAATTAACTCAAACCTTCCTAAGTATTGTTGGTGATGCTGCCAAGGACATGGAACTTATCTTAACTTAGATGGAGATGCTGGTTATCTGGTGGAATTGCCCTCAGATACAAGCCTTCTGGTCTGAAGTCCACCCTGTAATTTCTTATGTGACAACATACACTTTAGACTACTCCTCTGCGCAATTCCTTCTTCACCACACTTCTCTCTCCCACAGAGCCTATTATAAATTGCACACCATGCATATGGTGAATTCAGCTAAAATGTGTGTCCCGATCCACTGGAGTATGACCCACATCTCCTCCCTGTTAGAATGGTTTACACACCTTTGGAAAATTGCTAATATGGAAGAACTCATTCACCTGACAAAAGATTCCCCTTCCAAATTCACATCCACCTGGGCCTGTTGGTTCCACTTTCAAACCACTGACCAATATAAGCAACTCATAGATAATACCGTTTGACTCTCACTTAGGCCAGTAGCCTTGTCACCTGGAGCAGATTTAACTGGAGGAGCTTCTTAATGACATTAGTGACATTTTAATATCCATACAAGACCCAAAGGGCCTGGTAATGGGCTGGGGGGTTACCCACGCAGTTTTTCTCAATAATTTTCATCCATATTGCAGGGACCCGACATTACATTACAGCCGTAAGAAGTTTTACATTACTTTTATTCCTTTAGAAATGTAATTTTGTGCAGGGACTGTTCTAAACACGGGAAACACGTGCCACTTTACAGGCATACTATAGACACCCCCCAGGCACGATATTTAAAGGAATATTTCACTTTTATTTTTTCACTTTAAGCATCATTAAAATCACTGCTCCCAGAAAACTGCCGCTTTTAAAACTTTTTTATGCATTGATACATGTCCCCTGGTCCGTTCGCATGTTCTGGATGGAAACCGAACCGGGGGGTGTTTGGCTCATCCCTACTCCTGAGCTGTTAATTCGTCATATCCCTCCTTTTCTAAGAGACCATACACTTATTGGTTCCACACTAGCATGCTTTCGGGAGGTCAGTGTGAAGCATTGCTTGTCCTCGACCATGGGACCCCTAACACTAGTTCGTTCTAACCTAGAATTCCCACCCAGCATGCCTAATAAGTTTCTCTTGGGTTTGCACCCGAACTCCTTTCTTAGTGCCCAACACTTCTTCCGGAATGGTAATCTAATGGATAGAACTGAACCAAGCTCACAATGGCCAGATGCCCATATACCAATATGGACCTATCTGCAGCTACACAACTTTCTCCATTCCATGGCTTGTCCTGAGTCAGTTTCTCAGCCCCTTACTCCTTTTGAGAGCTTATGCGCACCCCAACAACATATCATTTCCTCAGTTAAGGCCTTTCTCTTCTCGAATAAGCCCTCTAATACTGAGAAGGCTCACGCAGCCTGGGAACGAGATCTTGATACATTGAATAAGAAATCCCTCAAGGGGTTTATCAGCAAAGTGATATTCAAGGCAAGTGACAATGATTTTCTTAAAAATTAGTAGTTCTTGATTTGTATCATAGTATCAAAATAGTGAATGTGTGGCATGAATACATGGGAGTCGTAAAAAGCAATTCTGGTCTTGACATAAAAAACATCTCTCATCAACATGGGAAAACCATACAGGAACTCAATTTATGTTTAAAACCATAAAACTTATGTAGAGTTTCACATGATATCCCTACACATTTCGACCTGTGTAGATAAAGGTCTTCTTCAGGGTAATTCACTTCTTGACGAGAAAATTACATTCCATAGTCAAATAAATTGCTGTTCATCTAAAAGCTCTTCAAGCCTTGGCGATCCCGATGTGTCCTCACAGTGTTCTCCTGTCCTCCACGGTGGCAAAACCCCCACTTCCACACAACTTGCAAGAAGTCACGCCTTTTATAGGACCAGGGGGAAAAAAAGATGGGGTCTCAAGCGAGGGGAGGGGGGCCACAGGGGCACCCTCAATTTTCTTAAGTAATTCAGAAAATAAGTGAGCTACAAAGTGAGCAATATTATGTGGTGTTGCAGCCATTAGAGCACTTGACCAGCCTCTGTCAATAGGGCTTAGAAAGAGGTTTGTCAGTGTGTCCGTGTGTAGAACAGCTATCCAGGGATCTCTTAAGATCTCGATACAATCCTTTCCTGTAGAATGGGATCACATTTTAATTAACGCCCACAAAGGATCTGTTAATGTTACGACGCAGGAAAGTTGTTGCAACCTCATTTTGAGATCGTATCGAACTCCCGCTCTACTACTAAAAATTAACTCAAACCTTCCTAAGTATTGTTGGTGATGCTGCCAAGGACATGGAACTTATCTTAACTTAGATGGAGATGCTGGTTATCTGGTGGAATTGCCCTCAGATACAAGCCTACTGGTCTGAAGTCCACCCTGTAATTTCTTATGTGACAACATACACTTTAGACTACTCCTCTGCGCAATTCCTTCTTCACCACACTTCTCTCTCCCACAGAGCCTATTATAAATTGCACGCCATGCATATGGTGAATTCAGCTAAAATGTGTATCCCGATCCACTGGGGTACGACCCACATCCCCCCCCTGTTAGAATGGTTTACACACCTTTGGAAAATTGCTAATATGGAAGAACTCATTCACCTGACAAAAGATTCCCCTTCCAAATTCACATCCACCTGGGCCTGTTGGTTCCACTTTCAAACCACTGACCAATATAAGAAACTCATAGATAATACCATTTACTCATAGGCCTGTTGGTTCCACTTTCAAACCACTGACCAATATAAACAACTCATAGATAATACCATAATACTCACTTAGGCCAGTAGCCTTGTCACCTGAAGCAGATTTAACTGGAGGACCTTCTTAGTGACATTTTTACATGACTAACAACCCTCACCCCTCTAGTTAGGCTTGCCACCTGTCTGGGATTCACCTGGACAGTTTGGGTTTTGAATCATGATTTGGGGTTTCAGTCTGCCTGAAACCCAGACACAATGGGGTTTATTTACAATCCTATAGCGTATGCTAAAACAATTTTTTTTGCTGTGTGCCACTAATGTGTTGGGGTTTGGCTTGAAGAAAAAAAGTGTCAACCCTACCTCTAGAAGATGAGAAGAGAACAGACGGATCCTTGCTGGAGGGACCTCGCAATGGCCCACCAGTCCTTCCCCTCCCTTTTTTTCCCTCAAAGTGTAATAGGTAGTCAAATTAAATTTGACATTTATGCCCCTAGAACGCCTGATGGTGCTCCCTGGATGTTGGGCCTCTGTATGTGGCCAGGCTGTGTAAAAGTCTCACACATGTGGTATTTCCATACTTAGGAGGAGTAGGAGAATGTATTTTGGGGTGTAATTTGTGGTATGCATATGCTGTGTGTGAGAAATAACCTGATATTATGACAATTTTGTGAAAAAAAAAAGAAAAAAAAATCTTGATTTTGCAAAGAATTGTGGGAAAAAATTACAACTTAAAAAACTCACCATGCCTCTTTTTAAATACCTTGGACTGTCTTCTTTCCAAAAAGGGGTCATTTGGGGGGTATTTGTACTTTCCTGGCTTGTTAGAGTCTCAAGAAATTAGGATGTCAGTACATCCGGTGTGATCAATTTTCAGTGATTGTAGATTGTAGACTCTATAACTTTCACAAAGACCAAATAATATACACTGATTTTGATAATTTTTACCAAAGATATGTAGCAGTATAAAATGTGGCCAAAATTTATGAAGAAAAATTACTAATTTGCAAAATTTTATAACAGAAACAAAGAAAATTTTTATTAATTTATTTTTTACGGAATTTTCGGTCTTTTTTCATTTATAGCGCAAAAAATAAAAAACCCAGCAGTGATTAAATACCACCAAATGAAAGCTCTATATGTGTGAAAAAAAGGACAAAAATGTCATATGGGTACAGTGTTGCATGACTGGGTAATTGTCATTCAAAGTGTGAGATCACCGAAAGCTGAAAATTGGTCTGGTTAGGAAGGGGGTTTAGAAATTTGATTTTTTACATTTTTTAATGAATATGTTTGAAAGCAGAAAGTAAAAAATGTTTTACATTGGTAGCCTAGTGATAAGCTGAACTGTCCTGTGTTCAGCTCAGAAGGGGTTCAGAGAATTTCAGATGCCAAACCCTTTTTTGTCCTAGAAAGTAAAATGAACCCCGATAAGAATTAATCTATTTCTCCATCCTGAAAACATTTCTCACAAGTCATTAATCTTTCACTTTCATGCACACTGGGCGTGTTTACAGCGGCTGATTTTGTCTTCAGATGTTTTTCTTCTACAGTCAATAAACTCCCCAGAATATTATCCTATGTGTCCATGCCCACATAGACTTTGTTTTTGGCTGTTAAAAAAAACTAAAACTAGTGGGTCACTTTTCCCAAAATAGTCTCAAAAGCGTCTGATCTGTCCGCTGACAAAATATAAGCAAGTGAGTAACACACTCCCAAACCAAATCTCATAGGGAGAGAGTCCAATATCCCCTTAGGGCCTTGATAAAATATAAGAAAACATTCAGGCAAACATTCAGGCAAAAGTTTTCTAGTTTCTTACTCTACTTTGTCCGCTACATTGTAGACAGTAGGGGGTGTAAAAATAAAACCTCAAAACTTCTAGTAAGGACTCTCCTATAAAAATGATTTCCGGGGGGCGTGGCTGGACTGGAGTCCGAAATGGCCGCTTGAAGACATAGCACCGGCCACTCGAGGATTAAAATCAGCTTTTATTGGGGATTGACGCAATATTCCACGATGGGAAAACCTAATAGGAGTGCCTCAGCCTCCCGGACACCGAAGGAGCCGACAACCCAGCTCAGTCGCAATATCCCGGAGATTTTCCGTACGCTCCGGTCCGGCGACCACGAGGCCTTGCAGATACCACAGGCCTCAGGCTCCATTTCACCCAGTCATGATTCGGACACGCAGCTGACGGACGGGGACACGCGAACCCACCGACATAACCAAGCTGTTAATCTCTCGGATCTACAACATGTTGCAGTGGACATTACCAACAACATTACAGGCACCCTGAAAGCAGCCATATTAGACCTTAAGATGGACATTCAAGCAGTGGCGGCCCGAATCACAGACGTGGAGCAAACCACGCAGCTCCACACAGCAGCTATCAGGCAAGTGCAACACACATATGATGCCCAACTATCATACCTTTATGACCTACACCGCCAAGTCGAGGACCTCGACAATCGAGGACGGAGGCACAACATACGGGTCAGAGGGGTACCGGAGAGCTTAGAAGCAGGTTCATTGCCCCAGGTAGTTTGTGCCATCTTTAATGATCTATTAGATCGTCCTCCGGACTCCCCTATTGAGATGGAGAGATTACATCGAGCCCTCAGACCTCCCCCCCGTGACAATGAGCCCCCAAGGGATGTCATATGTTGTGTGGTGAACTTTCCGTTAAAAGAGGAAATCTTGAGAAAAGCTAGAGAGAGAGGCCAAATACACCACAATGGCACTGAAATCAAGCTTTTCCAAGACCTCTCCCCAACCACTCTGCAGAATAGACGAGCACTGCGCCCCCTATTGGACCAACTCAGAGCGCGGAACATACAATACCGCTGGAAATTTCCTTTCTGCTTGTCCGCTACCGCCAGAGGCCGCACTGCGCTCCTGAGATCCCCAGACGATCTAGCAGCTTTTTGCGATCAGCTCGATCTACCGTTGACGGAGCTTCCGGACTGGTGTGCGTTCCACTTCCCGTCCGAGCCATGGAGACCAGTCTCACACAACCCCTCGCCTAAAGCACAGAGGCATCGCTCCAGATGAAGAAGGTCAGGACCCCCATCTCCCGGTGCTCATGCTTCCCACCGAGATTCGACATACCTCGATATGGGACAACCTGTAACCCCCCGAAGGAACAACCATGAAGCCTGACATACACAGTTCCTGACTCTACCTGAGTAGCTCGGTTTTTCCAGAGAGACTTGCACCACTGTTACTAACTGTTAATTTACCTGGTTCGATCTCTGCTTCCCAGCCCCTTCCACACTGTGTTTTCAACACACATGTAAGGAAGTGCTACAGTCTGCCCTGTGAGCAGCAGAAAATAACCTGCTTATCGGCTACAAAATAGATCCCGACACACTCGGACAAAAATAAGACACCACTATGCTGAGAGGAACAAAGTGCACTCCATCTACCCAAGAACAGCAACGAGAAACAGAATATGAGGAGACAGCAAAAACAATGAACTGACCGAGGCAGCCATAGGGTCTGGAGATGAGATCATTGTTTGGATAACACAGGCTGCAAGACCTACCCGACAAGTTACAGAACCAACACTATGTCACCGATGAAGCTACCCACACAGAGGACTCTTAGAACAATCCCTTCTCACTAAAGCTAACGAAGATGATCCTGTCAGGTGACGAGCGGACATACTGCTCTTAGATTTAGGAGAACAACCATTGCAATGTCATTGAAGTACCTGGGTCACCAATTTCCTTCACTGGACCTTCCCCTACCCCCTTTTCCCTTTATTGGCTCGTAGGCCCACCCACTCCCACCCTTCCCCTTTACCCACTCACCACCTCTCCCTCCCCTACTCCCTTCCTTCCTCTACCGACCTCCACCCACTACCCTCTCCTTTCTCCCTTACCATCCTTGTCTCAATCCCCCCCTTTTTCTCCTTTTCCCTCCCCTTCTCCCTGTTCCTCCATTACCCCGTTAATTCTCAATAGGGTCATATGTATTAAATGATAACATGTTTAGACGATAAGAAGACACATGAGGGACCTGGAGTCACCAAGGCAGCCATAAGCGGACCCCCTTCCTTTCTAAAATGATGCAGACGCTTTTCACAGTCCGCACAGTAGAGGCCATTGATATTTAAACAGTTTGGGGAATAGCACCCCTTAATACTTCCTATTAATATTGCCCACTACTTGCCCAACCATACATGGTACACCATTTAGATTGCCTTGAGGACTCCTAGGACCATAGTCACATCGAAACTGGTGAAATTCGCTGATACAGAGGCTCGATCTCAGATCTCCTTGCAGAGAAAAAGCAAAGGCAAAAGTTATAAACCCACACCATCCTACACTCACATGTAGAAAGTTTAGATTACGCTCGCTTGTGTCGAAACAGGCGCCATGCACTCACAAATCGAAAAGACTATCACATGGAAGCACGAGTCTCGATACTTAGGTTCATGTTTACACTGATATTTACTTTATTGTTTACCACATGGTTTGAAATTTTTAGTTATCTCTGGATGTTTATGTTATTATATGCATTGACTCATGATTGGCAGATACTCAGGATGTATAACCTCAGGTGTCCGATAGCAAAAACCAAATGTACTACTATTAATGCTGCTCTATTCCCCATTATACCGCTATCTAATCTAAATCCTCCCCGTGGCCACGGAGTAGGATCCCAGACACTCTCACCAACCCCCAGCAGCGGCACTAGGTTCTAGTCTGCTGACCATCCGGCCCTCTTTCTAATAGGTGAATTGGCATTTCCATTTTCACCTCTGGTACCTCTCTCTTCTTTACACTTCACTTGCTCTCCCTGACTTTTTCTTTGCCGGTCTGTCGTGCTTGGCGCGGGACTCTCCCTCCTCATTGATTAGTATCTATTCCCTAAACTCTATATAAGAACCGTCCCATCACTCCCCCTCTATCGCTACTGTCCAGTACACCCCGTTGTGAGCTGATCTTCACAATAGAAGATAGACGAACACCCGGGCACTGAACCTAGCATCAGAAACTAGTTACTTGATTACGTAGCAAAATGCCTTCTCAAGCTCCTCTATCATTAAAATGTGCTTCTTTAAACGCAAGAGGCCTAAATGTGCCTGAAAAGCGTTCGCAGGTCCTATCCTCCCTCACTAAACAAAAGGCTCATTTCATCTTCCTTCAGGAAACCCACTTTAGATCTAACTCCATACCAAAAATGACTAACAACATATTCCAAACAGTTTTTCACGCCACAAACCCTATTGCAAAAACTAAAGGAGTATCTATACTCGTTTCTAAACATGCCCCATTCAAGTATACAGACTCCTTGCTAGACTCAGAGGGGAGATTTGCATTTATCAAGGGTACCTATGCCTCTAGACCGATCACATTGGCTAACATATATGCCCCCAACGAACACCAAGTGTCATTATTTAGGAAAGTGAGCGATCTTCTACTCTCCTTCAAGGAAGGGATAGTTATTGCGGGAGGCGACTTCAATGCCCCCCTTAACCCAGACATAGACACTTCCTCAGGCACCTCAGCATTACCCTTCCGGGCCCTGAAGCAAATTAAATTACAACTCCAAGCCCTGGAATTGCACGACACCTGGCGCACATTGTATCCATTAAAGACTACACGTTCTATTCCACCCCCTTTCAAAAATACTCACGACTAGACTATTTTTTCCTCTCCCAACCGGACCTGACCTACCTTACGCAAGCCACAAATGAACCCATGTTTCTATCTGACCACCATCCTATATCAGTCACACTGACTTTCCCAGACTTGACCCCAAAAACAAAAACGTGGAGACTTAATTCCTCCCTATTAAAAGATGACGTTTTCACTACTCACCTGGCAGCTACCATTAACTCCTACTTTAAGGAGAACTCTACTCCCGACATATCACCCACTATTCTATGGGAGGCCCACAAATGCGTGATCAGAGGGGAGTTGATGGCCCAGGCAGCGAAAGTAAAAAGAGCCCATCAGACTATCTTAGACGACCTGATCACCAACATTAAACGGCTGGAAGCCACACACAAAAAGTCCCAGTCACAACAGACTTTACAGGAGCTGACACATCTGCGTACAACGCTCCTGGAAGAACTAGGTAAACGCGTTAGACGCAGATATGTCTTTCATCAACGAGTCTTTTACGAACAGGGCAACAAATGCGGTAAACTGCTAGCCAGGGCAGTGCGAACCTCTAAACCATCTAACACGATCCACCATGTTAGAACCCGGCAAGGTGCTTTGCTGTCTAAAAATGAAGACATAGCTCGGGCTTTTGAACAATATTACAAGAAATTATATAACCTTGACCCCCCTAACACGAATTCTACCCAAGCGCTGCGCAGAAAGGAAGAAATACAAAACTTTTTGTCCCAATACAGCCCACAACCACTCACACAAACGCAAGCGGAAGACTTAGAAAAACCCCTCTCCACAGAGGAATTACAATTGGCTCTGAAACAGATGAAAACAGGTAAAAGCCCGGGCCCAGACGGGTTTACCTTACAATATTATAAGTGCTTTGTCCAGATTCTAGCCCCCAAAATGTTAACCGCCTTTAACGCACTAGCAGATTCTACAATGAATATGGGACGCATGCTGGAGGCACACGTCACAGTAATCCCTAAGGAGGGAAAGGATACCACACAAATACAAAATTACAGGCCAATTTCACTATTAAATGTGGATATTAAAGGGGTTGTAAAGGTGTTTTTTTTTTTTTTTAAAATAACAAACATGTCATACTTACCTTCACTGTGCAGCTCGTTCTGCACAGAGTGGCCCCGAACCTGGTCTTCTGGGGTCCCTCGGCGGCTGTCTCAGCTCCTCCCCGCAAGCATTTACCACCTTCATGCGAGCTCTCTCGCACGGTGGTGAGTGCTTGCGGGCGCGCTCCCGTGATACAGCTGTATCACTCGGCCCCGCCCCCCGGCGCGCCGCGTCATCGGATGTGATTGACAGCAGCGCGAGCCAATGGCTGCGCTGCTTTCAATCCATCCACTGCAGCCAATCAGCGGCCAGGGTGAGCGGAGGAACAGATGTCGGGAACGCGAAGCTGACTTTCGAGGTGTCAGGTAAGTAAAACGGGGGGCTGGGGGCGGCGGTTCTGTCAGAAGTTTTTTCACCTTAATGCATAGAATGCATTAAGGTGAAAAAACTTTTACCTTTACAACCCCTTTAAGATCTACGCCAAAATTTTAGCTAACAGATTGTCTACCCTACTGCCAGGACTCATCTCATTAGACCAAGTGGGCTTTGTCCCCGGCCGAGAAGCTAGGGACAACACTATCAGAGCGTTAAACCTACACCACTGGCTCACGACCACAAAAACGCTTCTTCCTGTCTTTAGATGCTGAGAAGGCGTTCGACAGAGTGGCCTGGGACTATATGCGTGAGGTCCTAAAGAGGATTGGCCTCCACCCACGCATGCTGTCCCACATCTCAGCGCTGTACTCTAATCCGAGTGCAGCTGTAAGAGTAAACGGCCACCTGTCGAACGCCTTCCCCATAAGTAACGGTACGCGCCAGGGCTGCCCCCTTTCACCTTTAATTTTTGTGCTATCCTTAGAACCCTTCCTTAACAGACTAAGGGCCAACTCTGACATTGCAGGCATTACAATCAAAGGAAGGGAATACAAGGTCTCAGCGTTTGCAGATGACATTTTGCTTTCCCTGTCTTCCCCAACCACTTCTATACCCAACTTGCTCAAAGACATTGAACACTTCGGGACTCTATCACACTTTCAAATTAATTATGCAAAATCACAAGCCTTAAATATCACGCTTACGCCACAGGAACTTGAACGGTGTCAATCCTCCTTCCCTTTTCAGTGGAGTCAACGCCCAATAACATATCTAGGCATTCAAATCCCCACCAAACTAGAAGATCTTTATAGAACCAATTTCCTCCCGGCCTTGAAAAAAGCTCAACACGACTTAACAGCATGGGGCCCCCTCAACATTTTCTGGTTCGGCCGCTCAGCCCTTTTAAAAATGATAACTCTACCGCGATTCCTATATTTCATCCAATGCATACCTATCAATCTACCGGCTGCTTTTTTTGCTACATATAGGAAGATGTGCACTCTATTTTTGTGGAAAGGTTCCCCCCCACGCATAAAATTCACTCGACTTACGCGACCAAAACTTATGGGGGGCATAGGTCTTCCAGACCTCCATAAGTACTTCCTGGCTAGCCACTTGGCCCGGGTGGTGGACTGGAATGTCCACGAGTCGGGTAAAACCTGGGTCACTCTTGAGAAATCATTCTCTCACCTCCCCCTGGAATCTCTGCCCTTGATTCGACCTGGCCAAGTCCCACAGCAGACATCAGCACACCCTCTTATATCAGCCTCGCTCAACTCGGTCAGAAGAGCAACCAAACTCTCTTACATATCCTCTTTGCCGGGCCCCTTAACTCCCTTGAGGGGGAACCCTGACTTCGGACCTGGGCTATCACAATCCTTCCTTAAACAAATATGGCCCTACGATAAAATACTAGCGTATCAGTTTTTTGTTGACAAAACCCCTAGATCATACGAGAACTTAGCCGACCTTTCTTTGCTCAAATCCTTCCCCTTCTGGACGTACAGACAGATTTGACACTTCCTTTCGACTCAAGGGACCACCCCGACCTGGACCAGACAACTAACTTTATTCGAGGAACTATGCACCCGCACCTCTCCACAGAGGCATCTTATTTCCCACTTATACAATACACTCTCAGAAAGCGCCTCTTGCACTCCTGACTCAGCACATAAAGCTTGGGAAACGGACCTCCAGATGACCCTCACACAGGAGGACTGGACACGAATCAATGAATACATACACAAGGGCTCCCCTAATGTAGCCATTCAGGAGAATGGATATAAAATCCAAACACGCTGGTACAGGACTCCATCACTTTTACATAAGTTTTGCCCTACTGTCCCAGACACTTGCTGGAGGTGCGGGAAAACTACAGGGACCATGCTACACATATGGTGGGACTGTGATCTATTACAACCCTTTTGGAAGGAAGTACACGACCTTATCTCACATATAACAACATACACCTTGGCCTACTCGCCTGCTCAGTATCTTCTCCACCACACTCACCTAACTAAAAGTGAGTACTTCAAATCTTTGGCTATGCATTTGGTGAATGCGGCTAGGCTCTGCATACCAACACATTGGCGATCCACTTCCATCCCCACAATAGGGGAATGGTTTCGGAGGATCTCCAGGATAGAGGAGATGGAGGAGTTAGTACATATCTCTCAGGAGCGTATTCAAAAGTACACGACCACGTGGGCCTGCTGGACTTACTTCAAATCAACCCAGCGATACAGATCATTCCAAAATTGACAATTGCGCTGACCTAATCAAGAGGTTAAATAGATATACAACTGTCTTTTCCAAAATCATCACAATTTAAGAAATGTGGAGGGAGGGGGGAGTCCCGCGTCGAGAGATTGGACGGACCAAACTTCTTACTACTTCTCTCTTTATTTCTTTTCTCTATTCTTTTTCTTTCCCAGTAAACACATTCCCTATCCTCATAGGGGGGCTATCTATACCCCCCTTTGAGCAGATTATGAGAGGTTACGCTCAGTACCATACGATTGTAACAAACAAAGAGTGTAAACTTGTTTATGCATGTATCTATCTACATTAATGCAATACATATGTAACCTGAATCACTATGTACAAAAGGAATGTAAAATACCTCTGATTCAATGCAATTGTTGTATAATTACATCTGCTAATAAACATTATTATGGAAAAAAAAAAAAAAATAGTTTCCTCTGTTACTCTCTGTACTTTCTGGCACTCTGTATTTACAAACTACTTCTGATAACACTTTTTACTGTGGCCTTTGCAGTAGCATTTGCCACTGGACATCCAGAAAACATGTCCATACAGACAAAATGCATACTCGTAAGATCCTGACTTGGGCATCTGGATATATCTTTTTGTAATCTCTGGAAAGGATGTTCAGCTTTTGGTAACACCTTTGGTAACAGGTAAAACAAGAAGTGGTATGTTATAAAAACAACTGTGGAGAACCCTGGCTCTATCCCACGCTCATTTACTAAGGCAGCCATAACTGCTTGTGGCTGGTGACACGGTCCATGTGTCAAGCTGGAGGGAAAAGAGTGTCTGGCAGACATAAATGATCACCTTTCCCAAAGTCCTGTTTCATAAGAAGTTGCCCCCTGTGGACCACTTGTTCTTCTCGTTCTGGGGTCCTTAAAGTTGAATTATTAATCCCAACTATACTGGGCCAGAACTAGGGTGGAATCTGTGAGTTGCACAGACCCATCAAGTGTCCGGGGCTGTAATTGCAGCATCCTTAGTGCATCCTGGTCTGCTTCCATGTGTGAAATGTAATATGGCTACCTCAGCAAGAACCTGGAAGGCTGAAAACAGCCGATCAAATTAACTTGGCATGCTTTATTGGTTTACCTGCCGAAGTAAAAACAAACTTCTGGCCCTTCAAATGGAACCAAAAGCTCTCTATATCTTGACTATCTATATAAATATACATTCTTTTTATAGCTCACAGGCTTTGCTAAAACATGGAGCTCTGCTTCATGAGCTGGGGAAAAAAGATCCAATGACTTTGAATACAGAGTATCCTTCTGGGTGATAAACTGCATACTCAAATCTACAAAAAATGTAATATCTGGGTCTTCAGGGAGTGTGTCCCGCACTGGGCTCACAGCAGCTGATTCCTACACCATCAATTTAACACATGTGTCTTTTCCTTTCTTTTGAATAAATGTACGCGTTTTTCATTGTTAGATTTGTACATAAACAAACTCATATTTTAAACCTTTCATTAGACAGACATTTAGTTAGCTGTATATTTGTTGCACAGAATGTCGGACCATTAAAAATTAAATGTTTGACCAAAACAATATCTAACTTTGTCTAATAGCACCTTTGCATAAAGCTACAGCTTTGATATATCGGGGTGAACCCTTCATTACTGGGTCCAGCTTACATAATATATTACAATGGCTTGTTTTCTATCACACTATTTGTGTAAGAACTCCAGTTTCATGTTTCAAAAGACAACTTTTTCCTGGCAATAATATAATAAATGATAACAATACCCTGCAGTCTCATGGAGAGATGCCCATAAATCCAAAATATTCTTCTGCTTATACCACTGTACTTACAAGAAAAAGGGGCACATCATTTCACAATCCACGTATTCTGCTTTGGATTTCAAAAATAAAAATGAATAAAAACAAAAGGACCAAGAATCTGTATGATGGACCAGAAAGCATCAAAAACTATAAAACAACTGGCTGCAGGTGGCATCTATCCTAACAGGGTGTGTGGACTTGATGTGATGGGTCTGTTATATTTAAATTTTATTTATTATAACTCTTATGGACCGCACATCAAGTTATCATCAAAAACCTTACAATATCATTTTTGTAGAAAAACTTCTTATGTATCCCATCCATCTTGGCTTTGTTAAATATTATGGCAGCTTTATTCCAAATAACAACCTCATCTTAATCTTTTTTTCTCTCGATAAGGGCTTATTGTATAAATGTAAAATTACAAAATTGTTATCTTAATCTAAACGAATCCCATTTTTACAAATTTCCCCAATAACCTGGATTTCATTTCCAACCAAAGGTTGTCTAAACCAGTTTCAATATATCTATATTATTAATCAAATTGTTAAACTCATATTAGAAATGAATACTCATTATTACTTAATTTTACTTAATTTCCCTTTTTTAAATGCACTGTTTCCACTATCAAAGGATATTCAATTTGTGTAATACACGGTTAAATGTAACCTTCATTTTACCATGTTTGGAAAACAGATTCAAAATAATTTTGATCACATTGTTTACCATTAGATTCGTTAACCTGGCACATTTTGTTATAAATGTTTTGTCTAAAAAACTGGAATTGGCATGGTGTCCTTCCAGCTTATCACTAACCTCTCATCCCAGCCACATTCTTTCATGAGAGCGCAAAGGAGGGGGTCACATCTGCATACATGACACACACAAGAGATAGAACTAAAGGTCCCAGCATTCGCACACATACGCCAATATATCTCTCTTAAATCGCTTACATTTTTCCCATTTGTACACAACACATGAATATCATTCTCTCAATTGCTTTTAACTCTCATTAATATTTCCCTGCCTAAATTCTGCTTCCCTTATTTTGTTCAGATATCTTTTATATCTAGCTTCTATGATCAGACGGGGAGCCACAGTGCTCATCCCATCTTCCCTCTCTGACAACATATACAGTATTCTGTTTTAATTCTCATTTCTCTGTTTCTGACTCTAATAGTTGTAGTGCCTGACCCCAAATTCATCCCACAACTTAACATGAAAATGTCCCTTTCTGTCTAGTGTTAATGTCACCCTTGATCCATCCTGCTCACATAGCTGTTTCTCTAGCTGTTTACTCTGCATGATTCTTAGTCCCTGTGGACTTTGGTAACCCAGTTACCCATTGTGGATCCATGTCCACTCTAACCATTAATCTAGGGGCTCAGTATAGGCGGAACCGCACCTTTGGTTCATATATAGCTCTCCTCTTGCGCTGGGCATTTTTGAGGGTCTCTTACCCTTCATTCCCTTACTTAATTCAATGCCCATAATGACTGGCCAGTCTTCTATCTTCTCTACGTGTGCCTATACCCTCTTGCCTCTAAACTACTTTATCTAGCAGATGTACTACATATACCTGTGAACAGCACTATTCTTCCCTTTCTTATCTATAACACTCCGATGGACAATAGACAGGGACAACATAACATATAACCACCAATCAATACAGTTCGATTAAGGGGAGTAAAATAGGTACCCTTTGTCCCGAAAATGCCTTACCGATCAAGGAAGTCTGATAACTCAAATGTAAGCAAAAGGCTTACCTCAGCTGGCTGATTATCAGAAATTCCCGGATCGTCTCAAGCTCCTCGTTTCGGATACCCAGGGTCACCTGGAATCCCCTCCTAAGGCAAAGCTCGCCATGCTGACTCGGTTAAATTGATGATAGGCAACTCCTATCCTCATATTGATTAGTGGTTCCAAATTATTAATAACTATAGGGAACAGTAGTAGGGAACAGACACAAAAGATACACTCAGCATCTTTCCAAATAACTGTTCTGCTTTATTATGACGCAATTGAAGGTTTTTATGCACATGATTACGTAGGTATCACATTAATATTACAATTGTACGCTTATGGTAACAAGGGGCGTAACATAGGCAGGCTAATTCTAATCAGGACTCGAAAGAATGTAAACATTTACTGAAAACATTATTAGTGCTGTGTGCACAGTGAGGGCAGTGTGCAATAAATACAAAATACAATACAATTATATACAGAACGTACAAATGTCCATTACACTAAGAATTACAGGCCTACAATATAAAACGCCAAATTTCCATGCAAAAGAATTGTACCGCTTTGAGCATCAAATCTGAAATAATCATACCGCCAGGGAGGTTAAGCACTTCAGCCCCGGAAGATTTGGCTGCTCAATGACCAGTTCATTTTTGCGATTCGGCACTGCGTTATTTTAACTGACAATTGCGTGGTTTTGAAACGCTGCACCCAAACAAAATTGACGTCCTTTTTTTCCCCCACAAATAGAGCTTTCTTTTGGTGGTATTTGATCTCCTCTGCAGTTTTTATTTTGTGCGCTATAAACAAAAGAACAGCGACAATTTTGTAAAGAAACACAATATCTTTTACTTTTTTCTATAATAAATATCCCAAATTAAAAAAAAACAAAAAAAAATTTTTTGTCTCAGTTTAGACCGATATGTATTCTTCTACATATTTTTTGGGAAAAAAAAATCGCAATAAGCGTATATTGATTGGTTTGCGCAAAAGTTATAGCGTCTACAAAATAGGGGATAGATTTATGGCATTTTAATTATAATTTTTTACTAGTAATGGTGGTAATCTGCGATTTTTAAACGAGATGATGTGGGATCCTCCGCTTAAAGAGGGGCTTAAACCAGAGTGCTTGTGTCTCATTACCTCCATGAAGAGAAGAGCCCCAGGTTCTGGCTAAATGCTGATGCAAGTAGAAGAGAACAAGAAGACCTGGACAGCCACACACCGGAATGGATAAATCCTTTTTTTTATTCAAAATACAGGATCATGGGGTACACAAAACACGACTGTGGGGTGGTACAAGAATAACTGGCGCGTTTCGCACTTACACCAAGTGCTTACTCATAGCTCATCCATTCCGGTGTGCGGCTGTCCAGGTCTTCTTGTTCTCTTCTACTTCGATCTGCGATTTTTATCAGGACAGCAATATTGCGGTGGACACATCGGACAATTTTGACACATTTTTAAGACCATTGACAATTATACGGCGATCAGTGCTATATGAATGCACTGATTACTGTATAAATGTCACTGGCAGGGAAGGGGTTAACACTAGGGGGGCGATCAAGGGGTTAACTGTGTTCCCTGTGTGTGTTCTAACTGTGGGGGGAATGGGACTAACTAGGGGAGGAGAGAGATCAGTGCTCATACTCAGTATGAACACATGATCTGTCTCCTCTCCCCTGAGAGAAATGGGATTTGTGTGTTTACAGCGTCAGTATAACTGTCGGGAACCGGTTAAACCAATTGCTGACCAGGCCTTTTCTGGCACTTTTTCTTTACAAGTTTAAATTAGCATTTTTTGCTACAAAAATTACTTAGAAGCCCCAAACATTATTATATATATATATGTATATATATATATATATATATATATATATATATATATATATATATATTAGCAGAGACCCTAAAGAAAAATATGGAGATCATTGCAATATTTTATGTCACAAGGTAATTGTGCAGTGGTATTTAAAATGCAATTTTTTGGGAAAAAAACATATTAACCACTTGAGCCCCGGACCATTATGCTGCCTAAGGACCAGAGGTCTTTTTCCAATTTGGCACTGCGTTGCTTTAACTGCTAATTGCGCGGTCATGCAATGCTGTACCCAAACGAAATTTGCGTCCTTTTCTTCCCATAAATAGAGCTTTCTTTTGATGGTATTTGATCACCTCTGCGGTTTTTATTTTTTGCGCTATAAACGGAAAAAGACCAAAAATTTTGAAAAAAAAGATATTTTCTACTTTTTGTTATAAAAAAAATCCAATAAACTCAATTTTAGTCATACATTTAGGCCAAAATGTATTCGGCCACATGTCTTTGGTAAAAAAAAATGTCAATAAGCGTATATTTATTGGTTTGCGCAAAAGTTATAGCGTCTACAAACTAGGGTACATTTTCTGTAAATTGTAGTTCATGACTGCCTATGTCATTTCTTGAGGTGCTAAAATGGCAGGGCAGTACAAAACCCCCCCAAATGACCCCATTTTGGAAAGTAGACACCCCAAGGAAATTGCTGAGAGGCATGTTGAACCCATTGAATATTTATTTTTTTTGTCCCAAGTGATTGAATAATGACAAAAAAAAAAAAAATATTTACAAAAAGTTGTCACTAAATGATATATTGCTCACACAGGCCATGGGCCTATGTGGAATTGCACCCCAAAATACATTCAGCTGCTTCTCCTGAGTATGGGGATACCACATGTGTGGGACTTTTTGGGAGCCTAGCCGCGTACGGGGCCCCGAAAACCAATCACCGCCTTCAGGATTTCTAAGGGTGTAAATTTTTGATCTCACTCTTCACTGCCTATCACAGTTTCGGAGGCCATGGAATGCCCAGGTGGCACAAAACCCCCCCAAATGACACCATTTTGGAAAGTAGACACCCCAAGCTATTTGCTGAGAGGCATATTGAGTCAATGTAATATTTTATATTTTGACACAAGTTGCGGGAAAGCGACACTTTTTTTTTTTTTGCACAAAGTTGTCACTAAATGATATATTACTCACACAGGCCATGGGCATATGTGGAATTGCACCCCAAAATACATTTAGCTGCTTCTCCTGAGTATGGGGATACCACATGTGTGGGACTTTTTGGGAGCCTAGCTGCGTACGGGGCCCCGAAATCCAATCACCGCCTTCAGGATTTCTAAGGGTGAAAATTTTTGATTTCACTCTTCACTGCCTATCACAGTTTCGGAGGCCATGGAATGCCCAGGTGGCACAAAACCCCCCCAAATGACCCCATTTTGGAAAGTAGACACCCCAAGCTATTTGCTGAGAGGCATGGTGAGTATTTTGCAGCTCTCATTTGTTTTTGAAAATGAAGAAAGACAAGAAAAAACTTTTTTTTTCTTTTACAAATTTCAAAACTTTGTGACAAAAAGTGAGGTCTGCAAAATACTCACTATACCTCTCAGCAAATAGCTTTGGGTGTCTACTTTCCAAAATGGGGTCATTTGGGGGGGTTTTGTGCCACCTGGGCTTTCCATGTCCTCCGAAACTGTGATAGGCAGTGAAGAGTGAAATCAAAAATTCACGCCCTTAGAAAGCCTGAAGGCGGTGCTTGGTTTTCGGGGTCCCGTACGCGGCTAGGCTCCCAAAAAGTCTCACACATGTGGTATCCCCGTACTCAGGAGAAGCAGCAGAATGTATTTTGGGGTGTAATTTCACATATTCCCATGGCATGTTTGAGCAATATATCATTTAGTGACAACTTTGTGCAAAAAAAAAAAAATTGTCACTTTCCCGCAACTTGTGTCAAAATATAAAATATTCCATGGACTCAACATGCCTCTCAGCAAATAGCTTGGGGTGTCTACTTTCCAAAATGGGGTCATTTGGGGGGTTTTGTGCCATCTTGGCATTTTATAGCCTTAAAAACTCTGATAGGTAGTGAGGAGTGAAATCAAAAATTTATGCCCTTAGAAATCCTGAAGGCGGTGATTGGTTTTCGGGGCCCCGTACGCGGCTAGGCTCCCAAAAAGTCCCACACATGTGATATCCCCGTACTCAGGAGAAGCAGCTGAATGTATTTTGGGATGCAATTCCACATATGCCCATGGCCTGTGTGAGCAATATATCATTTAGTGACAACTTTTTGTAAATTTTTTTTTTTTTTGTCATTATTCAATCACCTGGGACAAAAAAAATAAATATTCAATGGGTTCAACATGCCTCTCAGCAATTTCCTTGGGGTGTCTACTTTCCAAAATGGGGTCATTTGGGGGGGGGTTTGTACTGCCCTGCCATTTTAGCACCTCAAGAAATGACATAGGCAGTCATAAACTAAAAGCTGTGTAAATTCCAGAAAATGTACCCTAGTTTGTAGACGCTATAACTTTTGCGCAAACCAATAAATATACGCTTATTGACATTTTTTTTACCAAAGACATGTGGCTGAATACATTTTGGCCTAAATGTATGACTAAAATTGAGTTTATTGGATTTTTTTTATAACAAAAAGTAGAAAATATCATTTTTTTTCACAATTTTCGGTCTTTTTCCATTTATAGTGCAAAAAATAAAAATGGCAGAGGTGATCAAATACCATCAAAAGAGAGCTCTATTTGTGGGAAGAAAAGGACGCAAATTTCGTTTTGGGTACAGCATTGCATGACCACGCAATTAGCAGTTAAAGCGACGCAGTGCCAAACTGTAAAAAGTGCTCTGGTTAGGAAGGGGGTAAATCCTTCCGGGGCTGAAGTGGTTAACTGCGGCAGAATGGCACGGCTGGGCGAAACTATGTTACCTTAAGTCGCTTCGCCTTTTGGCCACTAGAGGCGCACGCGCGCACGTCTGCAGCTTGTGCCCAGAGCTGATGCGAGTGCCAGGCGGGCGCGATAACCGCCGGGCACAATCACTCGTGACACCGGGATCTGTGCGTGTAAACAAGGGATAGGAGACAGATTGTGTTTTCATACTACTATCTCTCTATTCTCCTAGACAGTCCCATCCCCCTTCAGTTAGAACACAGTAAGGGAACACAGTTAACCCCTTTATCGCTCGCTAGTGTTAACCCCTTTCCTGACAGTGACATTTACACAGTAATCAGTGCATTTTTATAGCACTGATCGCTGTATAATTGTCAATGGTCCCAAAAATGTGTCAAAAGTGTCCAATTTTCCACTGTAGCCTCCATAAAAATCACAGATCGCCAGTATTACTAGTAAAAAAAAATAAATAAATAAAAATGCCATAAATCTATCCCCTATTTTGTAGACGCTATAACGTTTGCGCAAACCAATCGATATACGCTTATTGTGATTATTTTAAACAAAAATATGTAGAAGAATAAATATTGGCCTAAACTGAGGAAAAAATTTGCTTTTTTTTTTGAAAAAATTGGGATATTTATTATAGCAAAAAGTAAAAGATAATTTTTTTTTTCAAAATGGTCGCTTTTCTTTTGTTTATAGTGCAAACAATAAAAACCACAGAGATGATCAAATATCACCAAAAGAAAGCTCTATTTGTGGGAAAAAAAGGACGTCAATTTTGTTTGAGTACAGCATCGCACGACCGCGCAATTGTCAGTTAAATCGACGCAGTGCTGTATCGCAAAAATGGCCTGGTCATTGAGCAGCCAAATCTTCCGGGGCTGAAGTGGTTAAGACCTGGTGGCCTAGTAGCTTGTAAATGGAATTTCCATCTTTGTTCTCTCTGTAGAAATAGTTCATTAAAGTCTCCCCCTTTGGAGGTGTTTAATTTCAAACCATACCTAGCAGGTCTTCAATCAGGGGTGTGTGCATCAGACCTGCAATGGCTATCCTCTCACATACAGCATCTATATTCATTTTCATTATATTTTCATTTCATTTTTATTTTTTATTTTCATTTTTTTTTTTAATCTTTTTATTTTTCGTAATAAACACACAGACAATACAAACGTACAACAACACAGCCAACATCTGGCGATTCTCAGGGAAGGGACCCGTGCAGGGGTCACAAGGAAGCATTACAGTACCAAGAAATGTTAGATTATTTACGAATACCATAGATATAAGCCTTTAAAATGAGCACTTTAATGGTGTTGGCACAATTTTTTTGTCTGTTGGCATGTTCTGCTGCAAACCGAACCGGGGGGTGTTCGGCTCATCCCTAGAAATATGCAGTGCTTTGGCAGTACACTAAAAATCATCTTGCAGTTCATACTGACTGCCCTGAAATATTTCTCTTGCACAATCTTATGAACAGTAATTATGTAAATCCATTTTCTCACAGTATATGTACAGGTACATAGTTCCCAGATGTGTATAGGTTTATATATTTTTAGAATTAAAGTTCTTCGCTGTGTTCTATTTTTGTATATTTATAATTATGTTTAATTAGTATGTAGCACCGTGGTCCTCGGAGATACAACATTTTGTGCTACCATATATGTCCTCAGGTGAAGTTGAATGATAATAAAGCTTGATTTGACTTGATTTGACTTAACAATCTGCTAAAACTCTGTGCATTAGTACTGCTCGGACCTTGGTGAAGGTGGTACTTCCCAAAAGCTTGTCCTGAAAAATTGTATTTTAGTATAAATTAAAAAAAGAATCACAGACAGGACTCAATTGTTTCTAATTTCTTCAGAAAGTCTGTTGGCTCATTTTCATATCTGTGTCCACTATCATGGTGTTATTAAACTATATACCGATCAATCAATCAACCATTCAGATTTTGTTTTTGGTCTCAGTTCTGAGTCATTGGCATTAAAGGATTTTTTTATATTTTCTTTCTGCATCATAAACTTAGAAATTATTCCTAAGAAACTGGAATGTGTGTCTTTTATTTGTCACATTTCTTGATAAGTAAATTTCTGATCTCTGGTTTAGCAGGAAACCATCTCATTGTGTTATAAATCATTAATATTGATTATTCACATCCTAAGTGGGCACACCTTGATCTCCTGGATGAGGACACTTCTCTCTCCGGAGAGCAATTTTCCAGAAAACTATGACTAAGATTCAGATTTGGGGTCAGACATGAATTCAGGTTGAATTTTCAGGATTCAGATTTGCTAAACTTTCTCAGAATGTTGCCCATTGGGTTGGCCAATGAGATGAGGTGACACAGTGGATGGGACTGGAGGAGTTTTAGTATATTTGACAGAAGACATATTGCTTTACATTATGGTGTGGGTTGGTGACATAGTATTACAGGCAACACAAATTCCTGGGTGGAAATTTTTACACAAGGGGTATTTTATTGGGATTTTAACGGTGTCAAGAAGTAGAGAAGTACCATTAAAACATCACATAGACAAAAAACAGGACAATTTCATTATTATTCTCCCTGTCCAGCCATTACAGTGCTTACCCTGAGAGCCTCCTACTGTCACCAAAAATGTCCACCTGCACGGAGCAGGAAGAGAAAGGCAGCATGAGGTGACAGGGGATACACCAAGACCAAGCTATAACAAACAATTATTTGCAAATTAAATATTTATCTATATTTTGTGGACACTCAGAAAATACTAGTGACTAGATATGTTCACTGCCGAAATTGTTTTTTTACATTGATACATGTCCCCTGGGGCAGGACCCGGGTCACCAAACACTTTTTATGACAATAACTTGCACACAAGCCTTTAAAATGAGCACGTTTTCATATGTTAGTGTTCAATAGACTTTAACGGTGTTCCGCGACTTTCAAATTTGCCGCAAACACCGCGGCAAATTTGAACACCGCATATTGTACGTTGTTCGCCGAACAGCCAAACAACCAAAGTTCGGCCCGAACTTATGCTCGAGACGAACCGTTCGCCCATCCCTAACCACCACCACCCAAGGCCCAATTTTTCTGCCCCTGTTTAACAGGGGCATGTAAATACTATTTTTGAAATAATATTTAACAGCAGGGACTGTTTCTGCACCCAACATGAGTAACTGTGAGGGGTTACCGTGCTCTGCCACCACCAACACCTAAGGCCCAATTTTTCAGTAGAGTATATAGAGCAGTCCGTATAGTATATATACTGCTGTTCAGAGTATATAGTGCAGTCCGTATAGTATATATACTGCAGTTCGGAGTATATAGTGCACTCAGTGTAGTATATATAATACAGTGCAGGGTATATTGTGCAGTGTACAATATATAATATAGTGTATTTCATTGGGTAAGTGAAGCCCTATGACAGAGTTAAGAACAAAAACGGCATGGGTTTCCCTGTGTCTGGTATGGGTTTTGGGAGGGGGACCTCACACCATTTAACCACTTCAGCCCCAGAGGAATTGGCTGCTCAATGACCAGAGCACTTTTTACAATTTGGCACTGCGCTGTTTTAACTGGTAATTGCACGGTCATGCAATGCTGTACCCAAACAAATTTGCATCCTTTTTTTCCACACAAATAGAGCTTTCTTTTGATGGTATTTGATTGCCTCTGTGATTTTTATTTTTTGCGATATAAATGGAAAAAGACCGAAAATTCAGCCACATGTCTTTGGTAAAAAAAATGTCAATAAGAGTATATTTATTGGTTTGCGCAAAAGTTATAGCGTCTATAACCTAGGGTAAGTTTTCTGGAATTTACGCAGCTTTTAGTTTATGACTGCCTATCTCAGTACAAACCCCACCAAAAGACCCCATTTTGGAAAGTAGACTCCCCAAGGAAATTGCTGAGAGGCATGTTGAACCCATTGAATATTTTTTTTTTTGTCACAAGTGATTGAAAAATGACAAAAAATAAAATTACACAAAGTTGTCACTAAATGATATATTGCTCACACGTGCCATGGTTATATGTAGAGATGAGCCGAACACATCCCTGTTCAGTTCGCAGCAGAACGTGCGAACATGTAAAAATTGTTCGAACACGTGAACACCGTCTATGGAACACGAACGTGAAAAATCCAAAGTGCTAATTTTAAAGGCTTACATGCAAGTTATTGCCATAAAAAGTGTTTGGGGACCTGGGTCCTGCCCCAGGGGGCAGGTATCAATGTAAAAAAAGTTTTAAAAATGGCCATTTTTTCGGGAGCAGTGATTTTAAGAATGCTTAAAGTGAAACAATAAAAATGAAATATTCCTTTAAATATCATGCCTGGGGGGTGTCTATAGTATGCCTGTAAAGTAGCGCAATTTTCCTGTGTTTAGAACAATACCACATCAAAATGACATTTTTAAAGGAAAAAGTCATTTAAAACTGCTTGCGGCTGAAATGTATTGTCGGGTCCTGGCAATATAGATGAAAGTCATTGAGAAAAACAGCATGGGTTCCCCCCCAGCCCATTACCAGGCTCTTTGGGTCTGGTATGGATATTAAGGGGAACCCCGCACCCAAATTTTTAAGAAAATGGCGTGGGGGCCCCCAGGCACTGTATACTCTGAACACAAGTATATATACTATACGGCCTGCCCTATATACTCTGCAGAAAATTGGGCCTTAAATTGTGGTGGTGCCAGAACACAGTAACCCCTCACAGTTACTCTTGTTCTTGCTGTTATATATTATTTCAAAAATTGTAATTACATGTCCGTGTTAAACAGGGGCAGAAAAATTGGGCCTTTGGTGGTGGTGGTGGTGCCACAACACTGTAAGCCCTCACAGTTACTCTTGGTGGGCGCAGGAACGGGTTCTGCTGTTCAATATTGTATCAAAAATTGTAATTACATGCCCCTGTTAAACAGGGGCAGAAAAATTGGGCCTTGTGTGGTGGTGGTGGTGCCACAACACTGTAACCCCTCACAGATACTCTTGTTGGGCGCAGGAATGGACCCTGCTGTGAAATATTTGATCAAAAATTGTAATTACATGACCCTGTTAAGAAAAATTTGGCCTTAGGCAGTGGTGGTGGTGCCCTAAACCAAAACTATTGTTGGAAGCTAGCATCATCAAGATTGAGGAGGAAAAGGATAGTCACTCAGCATAGGCAGTCTTCAAGGGATCCCACATCCATAGAAAAATCAATCAGTTATATCAACATAAGGTGCTTGATAGCTGCTGCTGATTCAAGACTGATTCATTTTTATGAATGTGAGCCTATCAACTGAGTCTGTGGACAGGCGCACTCTATGATCCATTACAAACCCTCCAGCAGCACTAAATGTGCCTTCAGAAAGAACGCTGAATGCAGGACAGGCCAGTAGGTCAATTGCATATTGAGCAAGTTCTGGCCAGTGGTCCATCCTCAAGACCCAGTAACCCAGTGTATAGTCTGTTGGAAAAGTCTCCAAGTCTGATCTTGCCCCTAGATATTCCTGCACCACGTAATGCAGATGCTGGCAATGATTGCTTGAACCGATCAGACCTTGACGCTGAGGACAGAAAAATTGTCTAAAGGCATCGGTCAGCCGGCCACCTTCTCCACCGCTCTTCCTCTGACTGAACGAAGCCTCACTGACACGTTGTCCAGCACCAGGAAATTGTAACCTCCCAGGGTCTGGAAACGCATTATTCATGGCCTCCTGAAGATGTTTCATCCTCTGCTCCCTCTGCGAAGGCAGGATGAGTTCTGCAACCTTACCCTTGTAACATGGATCAAGAAGGGTTGCCAGCCAGTAATGATCCCTCTCCTTGATACCACAAATCCTAGGGTCCTTTCACAGGCTTTGCAGAATCCGGGAGGCCATGCAGCGTAAGTTTGCAGACGCATTCGATTGTGAGTCCTCTGGGTCACTGAGGATGACGTTGTCAGGAACTATCTCCTCCCAACCACGTACAACTGCTTGGGTCTTTGGGGACTGAAAACCATACCTTGAAGACTGCTGCTGAGTGTTATCCTCTACATCCATGCTGACACAATCCTCCTCCTCTTCTTCCTGTGTGTTTGGTGGGCCCACAGGAATGCTATCTGGATAAAGGGGACCTTGAGAGGTAAGGAAGTCCTCCTCTCCCTCCCGCTGTTCTGTCTCAAGTGCCCTGTCCATTATTCCACGAAGCGTGTACTCCAACAGGAAGACAAAAGGGACAGTATCACTGACGCATGCATTGTCGCTGCTCACCATTCTCGTGGCCTCCTCAAATGGTGACAGGACAGTGCATGCATCCTTGATCAGTAGCCACTGGCGTAGTGAAAAAAGAAGCCCTGTCCTGGTGCCATACTCACACAGGTACTCATTGATGGCCCTCTGCTGAGAGTGCAGCTGCTGCAGCATTGCCAACATTGTGTACCACCTGGTGGGCATGTCACAAATGAGGCGGTTGGTGGGCAGGTTGCATTCCCTTTGAATGTCAGCCAGCTGAGCACTGACATTGCATGACCGCCGGAAATGTCCACAGACTTTTCTGGCCTGCCTCAGGAGAGCCTGTAAGCCTGGGTACCTGCTCAAGAACTGCTGCACCCCCAAATTCAGGATGTGTGCCAAACATGGGACATTGGTCAAGTGTCCCTGATGGAGGGCGGAGAGACGGTTGGTGCCATTGTCCAATACAACCATTCCTGGCTGAAGCTGGCGTGGCGTCAACCACCTCTGAGCCTGCCCCTGCAGAGCTGACAGAATCTCTACCCCAGTGTGGCTCCTGTCCCCTAAGCAGACCAACTCAAGCACCGCATGGCATCTTTTTGCCTGAGTGCTTGCATAGGCCCTTGAACGCTTACAGAGCACCTCTGGTTCAGAGGACAAATCTGCAGAAGAGGCCATAGAGGAAGAAGAAGAGGAGGGGGTGGAGGAGAGAGCTGTGGCAGAATGACCACTAGCATTAGTGGTCGTGGTGGCAGATCAAGCTCCAACAATACTGAACCCTGTACTGCATCCTTCCCAGCTGCCAGCAGAGTTACCCAGTGCGCTGTGAAGGAAACTTCCCTGCCCATGCCTGCTAGACCATGAGTCAGCGGTAATATGCACCTTACTGCTGACTGTCCTGTCCAACGAGGCCAAAACATTGCCCTCCACATGCCGGTAGAGAGCCGGAATGGCCTTCCATGAAAAGAGATGGCGTTTTGGAACCTGCCACTGAGGTATAGCACATTCCACATATTCACGAAAGGGGGCAGAGTCTACCAGCTGAAAAAGCAGCAGTTGCAGTGCTAGGAATTTGGCCAAGCTAGCATTCAGATGCTGAGCATGTAGATGGCTGGGACCGAATTTCTTTTTACGGTTTAGCAACTGGTGTAGGGAAATTTGCCTGCTAAAATCAAATGGAGGTGTACTGATAGCAGATTGGCTGCAAGTACTTGGGACACCTATTGCTATACCTTCATTCCTCTCAGTGCATGTTTTTGAGAGGACTGGAGGTATAGTGGGGATGGAGATCCCAGATGAGGAGCAAGGAGAAGTCCGCCTTTTTCTTTGAAGTAGGTCTTTCAAGTGCTGTTGCCAATGGACTGCATGGTAGGTCGTCATATGTCTGGTCAAGCATGTGGTGCCCAAGCGGCTGCTGTTCTGGCCATGCTTGATCCACTTCAGACGTAGGTTGCAAACAGCAACAGTGCAGACTTGCTGCACACATGTCAAAAAAGGCCCACAAAAAGGAACTTTTCAAAATCAGCGGGGAGTCCGGAGCGCCCTGCACCTGCAGAGCTCTGTGGTGTGATGCAGTAGGGTGGCTGCCCCTAGAGGACATCCTGTCTCATTGGAGTTGTGCCTCCTCCTCCTCTCTTCTATCAGGCACCCAAGTAGAGTCAGTGACCTCATCATCCCCTCCCTCCTCATCACTAGAGCAAACCTGGCAGTATGCTACAGCTGGGGGAACATAACTGCCAGTTTCTTGTCCTTCTTGGGAACCCCCTCTCTCTAGGCTCACGTAACTCCCTTTCTCAACCTGGGAACCAACATCAGAGCCTTCTAATCGCTGTGCATCCTCCATCAGCATGTACCCTACACTGTTGTCGAATAGTTCGGGGGACTCCTCCATGCATGATGGTGGGGCTACGGAAGGAGTGACTGTGGACAAGGAGCCGGTGGAATAGGCCGCTTTGGCAGCTGCATTGGAAGGCAAACTACTGTGAGCCTGGGTGACAGAGGATGAAGACGGCTTTGTTATCCACTCCACCAACTCTTCTGCATGTTCTGGCTCAGTAACAAGCAGCAGAAAAAAAGGACACGTATGCCCCAGGGCCACCTGCAGAGGATGCACCATGTTCACCACCAGCACTGTTGACTGTAGACACAGAGCCTGCTTGCCCTCTTTTAGAGTGAGTGTCTGTGAGTGTCTGCCTGTCCTTGGTGGCCTTCCGGACATGATGTTCATTTTGTTTTGCAACACCACACTGCACTGTATTGTGTACTATGTACACCACCAGAAAAGTAGTAGCAACTACACTATGGCTGCACTGCATTGTGTACTGTGTACACCACCAGAAGTGTAGTAGCAACTGCACTATGGCTGCACCGTATTGTGTAATGTGTACACCACCAGAAAAGTAGTAGCAACTGCACTACGGCTGCAATGTATTGTGTACTGTGTACACCACCAGAAGTGTAGTAGCAACTGCACTACGGCTGCACTGTATTGTGTAATGTGTACACCACCAGAAAAGTAGTAGCAACTGCACTAGAGCTGCATGGTATTGTGTAATGTGTACATCACCAGAAGTGTAGTAGCAAGTGCACTACGGCTGCACTGTATTGTGTAATGTGTACACCACCAGAAGTGTAGTAGCAACTGCACTATGGCTGCACTGTATTGTGTAATGTCTACACCACCAGAAAAGTAGTAGCAACTGCAATATGGTTGCACTGTATTGTGTACTGTGTACACCACCAGAAGTATAGTATCAACTGCACTACGGCTGCACTGTATTGTGTAATGTGTACACCACCAGAAAAGTAGTAGCAACTGCACTACGGCTGCACTGTATTGTGTATTGTATACACCACCAGAAAAGTATTAGCAACTGCACTACGGCTGCACTGTATTGTGTAATATGTACACCACCAAAAGTGTAGTAGCAACTGCACTATGGCTGCACTGCATTGTGTAATGTGTATGTAGCACTAACTCACGATGGAGCTGCTGGTCCTGCAGTTTAACCTTTCCTCTTCCTGAAAAGATTTTTTTTTTCAAAGTCCAGCTCTCTCTGTAATCTCCCGGTAAAACACTCCACTAGGTTGCAATAATTGTCGGTCAACAAATCCCGGACGAGCCCCCACATGTAGCACTAACTCACGGTGGAGCTGCTGGTTTAAGCGGGTCTGTTACCTTCACCTTGCTTCCCTTGGTTTCACCGGCACCGGGTCTAGGGGTTCAGTTGAGTTTACTTCTGGACAACACACACACCAACACTGGAGTACGTTTTCAATGCTTTATTGAACAACAACTTTAGGAAGTAGCAGGAAATGGGCGGAAAAGGAAACTTTCAGGAGAAACTCAAATATCTTCTTATAGAATCTTAGCGACAAATGTCCTGGTGGAATTCAGAAAATTAGATGGAATGCCCCCCCCCTTGTGGGACACACTCCTTGCAGAGGAGCATCTATACACTTCGACACGTTGCCTCTCCAACACTAACCAGTGGCAACAGCGACCGACACCAACCTTCCTAACACACAATTTACTAAATTTACCTAACCTGCGGTAGATTGTAAATCTACCAGCGCTACATACTCCCCCTACTACAATAGACGTTGTCCCCAACGTCTGTCCCAACACAGTAACAGTAACTCTCAAGCCTGAGAGCAGCATTTGAGTTTCTCATAACTTTAGATAGGCAAAGAGAGAGAGAAAGGACAGTTTAAAGACATTATGAGACTGATATCTTATAAAACATTATGTTCACAGCCGCAAACAAAACCACAATATAATTTTACACATCCTCACTAACTAACTAGCTGAAGAGCCTACCAGCTATACATATGATCCGATGATCCCTGAAAAGGAAACATATTTAAACACACATGTATACATCCTGCGCAACACCAAGAGCAAAGCCTCATTTAAAATGAGACTCTTGGGGGGCGGAGCTTGCCAGGGAAGAAGATGGACGCTCAATAGAGGAGCTCCACAGCGCTCGGGAACATACCGGCCCACATCGCCTGTTCTACTGGCCTAAACCCACACATAACCATCTGTGGACCGGCAGCACATCCCGGGGAACCGATCGATCATGCCGCGGCGTAACAAGGAGAACCGGAGGCCGCAAAAGTTTACTGAATACTTCCCGCTCGGGCCTAAGCAAGATGGCGGCGGCGGGACAGCGGCGCGAGGTATGTCTAGTACCCCCCTATACGAGGCAGGCAAGGGTAATCCACACAAAAGGAATGCCCCACAAAGAAGCACACACTCTCCTATACATACCCCTACCTCGGATAGCCCGGAGAAAGCAAGATTGAGGCTGGATGCCTCGGATTCTAGCCGAGACATAACACCAGGCCTAGACTCAGGAGAAGATACCAGAGATCTCCCTGATTCAATAGATCTCTTTCCTCCAGCCTGTCCTGGACACCACACTAAAGGACATGTTAGTCTCTCTCCGGAGTTCACTACATGCTGACATGCTATCCTGTGTTCATAAATTTGGTGTGGAACTGAAAGAAACAGTATCCAGGGTAGATCATATTGAACACAAAATGGGGGAGTTCGCAACTACCATCAATGATCTAGTGGACGCAAACGATAACAATGCTGATGAATTGGATGCCCTTAAAGCAAAATTAGCAGACATTGAGGACCGCTCTAGGAGAAATAACGTTAAAATAAGGGGGATCCCCAAGTCGGTCCTGCAATCCGACCTGCGCACCTACACAGCTCAACTCTTTCAGGCTATATTACCAGATTTAACGGAACTGGACATTACCGTGGACAGGATCCACCGCTTACCTAAGCATCTCACCTACCGGATAACATACCAAGAGATGTTATACTACACTTTTACCAAACAAAAGAACGCCTGATGGCGGCTTCTCGCAGTAAAGATCTTTTCCCACCACAATATAAAGATCTACAATTTTTTGCTGACCTATCACAATTCACTCTGCAGAAGCGTAGGAACCTAAATACAGTCTCCAAAGCATTAAGAAATCACAAGATCACATACAAATGGGGGTTCCCTACTAAATTGATTATAACTAAAGATGGAAAGGAGCATGTTGTTGATACTCTCACCAAGGGAATGCAGCTACTCCAAAGATGGCATATTATAGCAGAGGATTCACCAAAGGCTCATGTTTCACGCAGTCCTGAGCAGTTTACAGATGACTGGAGTTTGGTCACCTCCAAAAACGCCCGCAAGCATACACGAGCTGACTGAGGTCAGTGCAGATTATACTCTACTGTTTCCCAAGCAGAGGAAAACGCTTAGCTGAACTGTTTCGTTGTTTACCCATCAAATGCAATTTAAGTGACTATACGTCACACTCAGGTCACATCGACCTATTCAGGGTTTGGTTTAAAACCCTCTTATGTTTTCTTTTTTCTATTTTTTTCTACACTGTTCTTTTCTGTGTTAACCACTGTCTATGTCCGCAGCCGCAACAATTACCAAATATTCAACTACTTGATAAAGCAAAACCTCAGGAACCCCACGGTCGCAAGGAATCATCTCCTCATCGTATATGGATCAACGTTGATGAACCCAGCACCATATGTAAGTGTTACCAACACATGTTATCCAACGCACTTAAACCTGACTTTACACTATGACCATTACATTTTTAACAATAAATGCCAGAGGCCTTAACCATCCAGCGAAACGCAGATCCATGTGGAAAGAAGCCATCCGAAATAAGGCTGACGTCATTTGCGTACAAGAGACGCACTTCAAAAAACAAGCCCAACCTAACTGCTCTCACCCCAAATTCCCACATGTTTTTTCTGCAGACGCAAAAAAGAAAGGAGTACTTACGGCAATTAAAGACACAGTAGCATTTAGCCTTCACTCAGAAGTAAAGGATGTGCAGGGTAGATATCACATTTTAATCTGCGATATCAACAATACCACCTATAGGGTGGTGAATGTATATGCGCCAAACACACGACAGACCAGCTTTCTTCATAGGCTCATGAGACAGGTCTCACGTTTGCAAAAAGGCCATCTACTCTTGTGCGGGGATTTTAATCTGCCACCGGACCCCACAATGGACTCTAGCTCACTAACCAACAAGAAAACTCAAACATTACAACCGCTGCTGAGGAACTACGACATATACAATGCATGGAGATGTCTTCACGCTACAGAGAAAGACTTCTCTTTTTTTTCAGCTAGTCACAAAATTTATACTCGACTTGATCTTTTTTTGATAGACAAAGCGTTATTAACCAAAATCAAATCCTCTACAATTAATAATATCACTTGGTCGGATCATGCTTCGGTATCGCTGCTGGTGGATGACACTTCTATAATCAACTCCACTTATATTTGGAGATCCAAACCGCGGCTGTTCCGAGATGATCCTTCCAAAACAATATTGCAGAAAGATCTGGTCGAATTTTTTGAACTTAATGTAAACTCAGTCACTGATCCCTTTATGACATGGAACGCACACAAAGCGTTTATGAGAGGTCTTCTTATTAAACTTGGAGCTAGGGCTAAGAGGATAAGGGAGCAGCGTTAAATGTCTCTGGACAAATCCACACACTAGAATCTCAGAAAAAAGCCAATTTCTCCCCTGACTTATCAGACAAATTGACCAAATTAAGACTGGAACTCCGAATGATACTACTGGAGGATTTTGAAAAATCCTCTAGGAGGTTGAAAATGACGTATTACGCAAATGGTAATAAAGCAGGGAAATTATTAGCAGACAGACTACGAGGACATAGACACAAAACTAAACTTCCCTACATTATACATCCTGAAACCCACACCAAATTATACCACCCTCAGGCTATAGCGGATGCATTCAGCACTTACTATGGTTCTCTTTATAACCTGAAAACAGATCCAAACACGATTCAACCACAAACCCACACAATTTTTGAATTTCTTAACAAAATTCAACTTCCCCAACTCACTGACACTCAAAACACAGCACTGAATTCTCCATTCACGACACAAGAGATATCAATAGCGATTGACTCACTCCCCAGTAATAAATCTCCTGGACCAGATGGTTTCACGAGTGAATACTTTTAAACGTTCAGAGACATTCTAACCCCCAGACTTACTGAAATATTTAACCAAGCTGCTTCCTCCTCCTCTTTTCTACCTGAAATGTTGAGGGCAATGATTGTGGCATTACCGAAGCCGGGGAAAGACCCTGATACTCCTCAAAATTTCCGTCCGATATCGTTACTCAATAACGACCTGAAAATCTATGCTAAAGTAATAGCTTGGAGATTAGTAAATCTCCTTCCTTCATTGATTCACCCAGATCAATCTGGCTTTACTACAGGACGTCAAACAGCGGATGCGACCAGACGCCTGATCAACCTCATCCATCTAGCTAACAAAAAGGGAACGCCTTCTCTGCTCCTCTCTTTGGATGCAGAGAAGGCGTTCGATAGGATTCATTGGACGAACTTAGAGCAAGTTTTAAACAAATTTGGTTTCCATGGCCAGATGTACCGGGCTATTATGGCTCTGTACATAAAGCCATCAGCACAAGTATACATATCCGGAACATTATCTACCCCGTTTAGTATAACTAACGGCACCCGCCAAGGTTGCCCTTTATCCCCCTTAATTTTTAACATGTTGATGGTACCATTGGCAACTTATATCCGCCAACACCCCCAAATTAAAGGGATCACAATAGGAAATAGAATGCACACAATCAGCCTATTCGTGGATGATGTCATCCTGATACTTACTGACGTAATGTCTTCCCTGGCTTCGGTCCACCAAACCTTACAATTATTTAATGCAATATCGTATTACAAAGTTAATGAAACCAAGTCATATCTTTTGGGGCTAGGCTTATCTGACAAGATGAAACAAAATATCAGACACAAATTTCCATACATGTGGAAAGAGAATGGCATATCATATCTAGGTATTACACTTACACCCACAGTCTCCGAACTATTTAAAGAAAATTATATTCCATTTTTAAAGTCTCTAAACCCCAAACTAGACAAACTTAAGCGATTTGAACTTTCTTGGACTGGGCGTCTGGCTGCTTTTGAAATGCAGGTTCTACCACAGTTCTTATATCTATTCAGAACCCTACCCATACCAGTACCAAAATCTTTCTTCCAGCAAGCACAATCTGAAATAGATAGATATCTGTGTTTTGGGAAAAAAGCAAGATGTGCATTCAATAAGATTACTAAATTCAAACATGCGGGGGGGATTGGTCATACAATAATTAAAGACTACCAAGTGGCTACCATTTTGGCACAGGTGAAAGGTTGGTTCCCTTACCACGATATTTCCTTGTGGACAGAAATAGAAACATTTCAAATTAAAGGAGGGAATCTGTATAATTACCTGATAACTAATACACATCACGCATCTACTTCACTTGTAAGTTCTCCAACTATCCAAGCTTCTATCGAAGCCTGGCAATATCTCCTCAAACATATAACACCTGAAGGACCCCAAACTCCTCTAAAATTCCCAATCACGGCTTTAGAACTCATAATACCAGACTTATCATTATCTAACTGGAGCTCTAGAGGTGAACTGTTCCTGGAAGACCTTTTTGTAGGACCCACAATTAAAACTTTCAGAACATTACAGATTGAATATGATATCCCATCTTCTGACTATTATAAATATATTCAAATATCCCACTTACTAGATAAAAAGAGTAATGAACTTATCATTCACCTTCCCTGGCAAATTGTCACCTTTCTTACACATAAAAGTACAAAACTCAAGGGAACAGCATTATTCTATACATTTCTACAGAATAAACACTCTTTCAGTAAAACCACTAACATAGAAGCATGGGAAAGGGACTTTAAGAAGAACTATACTGAAGACCAATGGAAAAAAGCACTTAAGATCACATACGCATCTACTAGAAGTGCCAACTTATGGGAACTGCATCACAAATTTCTTTTGCGGTGGTACCTCACCCCTTACCGTGTTTCCAAATTTGTACCAGGAGCCTCTCCAGAGTGTTGGAGGAAGTGTGGGAAAATAGGATCGCTGCTTCACGTGTTGTGGTCATGTCCACGTATTCAGAGGTTTTGGGCGCTTATATTTCAAATAATAGAACAAATCACAGGTATAAAAGTTGCGCATTCCCCAGGTAGGGCACTTCTTTCATTAGAAATTGATTCTTTTCCAGCATCTCTTAGGTCACTAGTATCCCACCTACTCATCGCAGCTAGACTCACCATAGTACGCCATTGGAAAGACACCAGTCCTCCTCCCATAGCAGAAACCCTTCAATTAATAAATACGCATAGGATGTACGAAATACAATTCGCTTGGAGTCTCAGAAACCAGAGTAAAATATCTAAACTGTGGGATCCTTGGTCATTATGGTACCCACAAAACATGGGTCTCAGATTCTTTGGAAAAAATTAAACTGAAATACTAAAGGGTAATAGCTATGATAAATCTTTCTACACAGGCTGATTAAAGGACATACTAAGTTATTGTTGGTTTACTTTAGTTAATATATTTTTATAATCTTTCATTTATGTCATACATTATTCGATTGCCATTGGCATATAACCATTATCTGTAGCCAAAATAAATAAATAAAATATGCAGGGTGCGGTTGGAGGGGGCTTCTCTCTCTTTCAAGCACAGTTAGTTCCCATGTGGGGTGTTGGAGGAGAGGAGAGGTACCTTCTGAATAGCAGTTTTAGCATGAAACTACAGATGTTAATGTGAATTATAAGTATGAGAATGTAATTATCTCTACCTTGTAAGTATTCAACATGAAAGTACTATTGATGGTAATGTATATGACTGTTTTACTATTCTTTTGTTATCATCTTGTAAAATTTCAATTAAAACATATTGCAATTAAAATGAGACTCTCTTCCTATCATTTATATTAGAAAAAATATATACTTTTGGAGTCCATCCCTGCATAAGAACTTTTCTTATAAAAGAAATCTGGCTAGCAAACAGAAGTCCTTGGATTTAAACATAGAACAGGATCTGTAGATCTTGACCACGCAGATCTCTTTACCCTGTCACTATCTAACTAGGAAACTTCAAAGTGATAGTGTCCATAATTACCAGTAAAACCGAGGATCTGGCAAGGTCACATATTTTCCTTCTTTATCCACAGTGGTAATAAAATACACAGCATTGTCTTTTCCCGGTCTGCAGATTACCACTTTATCAGCATAGATATGCTGACCATAGTTCCAATGTACAAAGCATCAGTTGAAACGTTCATCCATCCGGACAGAACATCCAGTTTTTCTAAAGGGTTTAGGCACAGACAAATAGTCCCAAAAAGCGTCACTGTACCAAAACTCCCGATTAGCTTCAATCACCCGCATGACATCCTGGGGCACATAGGGGAACTCCAGTCCATACTCTGCGGCCACACGCTTGTTTAACATCCTTTGCAAGCGAGCAAGTTTTGGCAAAGGTCTGTCTCTCCCCATACCAGGCAGTACACAGGAATCCAATGACTTTTTCACCAAAGTCCCAGCAACAGCACTGTGCGTCTCCACACAGGGTGATGTCTTCCCAGAACTCATGGCAGTCCATTCAGGAAGGGTCATTGTGGAGGCAACATCTTCGCCTTGTGACCACAATAGCTCTTGCGACATGGTTTCAAACAAGTCATCATCCCCAGAAAGATCCGACATGGATTCTATTTTTGAATCTCTTAACTCTTCCGCTGGCGAATATTTATTTACAGTCCCCAACAGTGGCTTACCTGTTCCAGGCCTAGACTCTGGTAGCTCCGGCTCAGGTAACCTCTGGGGTAGGCCTCGACCACAACCGCGAGAAGCCTTCACATAGCCCACCTTCTTCTGAGTAGGTACTACAGGAACAGGCGTAGTGGACTCAGAAATCAAAGTAATGTCTCCCGATGAGACAGCAGCAACAGTGTCTCTTTCTGAAACATTCTCAGTAGTAACAGGCGAAGTGGCGGCCCGTCGCTCTCTCCCTGTAGTGGTAGCAGCTTCCACTGTAGCGATGCCTGTCACCCAATCCATCCGATAGGCACGGGGTGGCATAGTAGGTGGCTCCACCACAAACAAGTACTCTCCACACTGCGGACATCGGCCGAATGGACAAAGATGTACGGCCAATCCTCCACATCGATGGCAGGTCATGCCCAGTCCCTCAACATCTCCCGAAGTATACAGGATAAACTTCCCCTGCAGCTTCATTCGAACTCCAGTATCTGTAAGCAGAGTTCCAGATTGCACAGTATTCATCACAGTGCTTGCAGGGAACACTCTGGGTCCCACAACCGATTGCAACGCCAGAAAAGACATGGCCACACTCTGATCTTTTCAGCACGATCACGAGGCTTCTCTTCTCCTCTGGTGCCAAGCACACTACACGCGTCCCACGCAGTAGCAGGTAGGGTAACTCCTCCCACTTGTTCTTTCAGTCACGTAGCTCCTGGGCCTCTTCTGGCGCCCAGCGTGTACGCACTCAAAAGCAAAGTCCCGCAGTTTAACCTTTCCTCTTCCTGAAAAGATTTTTTTTTTAAAGTCCAGCTCTCTCTGTAAACTTCCGGTAAAACACTTCACTGGGTTGCAATAATTGTCGGTCAACAAATCCTGGACGAGCCCCCACATGTAGCACTAACTAACGGTGGAGCTGCTGGTTTAAGCGGGTCTGTTACCTTCACCTTGCTTCCCTTGGTTTCACCGGCACCGGGTCTAGGGGTTCCGTTGAGTTTACTTCTGGACGACACACACACCAACACTGGAGTACGTTTTCAATGCTTTATTGAACAACAACTTTAGGAAGTAGCAGGAAAGAGGCGGAAAAGGAAACTTTCAGGAGAAACTCAAATATCTTCTCATAGAATCTTAGCGACAAATGTCCTGGTGGAATTCAGATAATTAGATGGAATGCGCTCACCTTGTGGGACACACTCCTTGCTCGTCTGGATAGGCCTCTCTCACCGGTCTAGCAGCCAGCATGCAGCACAAACTAAAAGTCTCTGCCACAGACTTGTTTGGGGGGGTAAATCTGCACGATCCTCTGCCACAGGATGTATCAGATTTTCTGCAGTGAAAGTCAGTCACAGTGCCTGAACCTTTAAGTCGAGCCGGCAACATTATGCTGTATGGTTACTTCTTTTGGATACGTCCTTCGACCGAGTCACCAGGCCCCTCTATAGACCAGCACGCTGCGTGATCTCTCCAAGACGGGTCCTCCCCTGGGATCTCCTCGGCAGTCCAGCTTCGTCTCACAGGATCGACAGCTCAGGACCATTCCTCGGCCGCGGTGGTAGGCCCCAGACAAGCCTCTGGACCCACCCCTGCGCCGCTGTATTGTGGGCCTCCCGATCGGAGGACCACGAGGTAGCTCCTTAACGCATACCTGTCGGCCAGGAGGGCCAGCAGGTGGCTGTAAAAACGAACCCCAGAACATGGCGTCTGTCCCATAAATACCCTCTTCGCAGAATGCAACTCGGAGGACCACCTCCACCGAGCTTGTCTCCGAGACAGAGGAGCATCTATACACTTCGACACGTTGCCTCTCCAACACTAACCAATGGCAACAGCAACACCCACCGGTCAGCACGGAAGCACACACAACGTCAGCCAAGCTGGATCAGAGGCGAACTTTTAAGCTTGAAAATAGAAGGATTTCGCGCTTCAAATCTATCACATGATAAGTAAAAAAGGAACTAACATATAATGTAAAACTAGTGCATAGGTGTGCAAAGAAAAATAGTCTACACAAAATAGTCCAAATGAACTAATATCTAAATTCCAATAGTGTAGTGAAAAAGTTCATAAGTGGTGCATCGCATCAGCTGGGGTCAGATGCATGGAAAAATGCGTAAATAATGATGGTAATCTTCATATAGAGAGTGCCGGTCTTACCAGGCTCTCAGAACTCTCACCTTAAGAGAAGTGAATTCAGGCATCAATGGGTTTCTTTTAGTTGATGCTGTGTGTTGTAGCGTACTGGTTGTCCAAGTTTAGCATCTGTGATGGCTGCATTATCTTCTCAATATATGGATAACCTATAGACAAAGAGGAGGTTGCCCACCTAGGCTCCACCAGCCCGGTGGGGTAGAAGGGGGGAGGGGAGAGAGAAAGGCCTCCAATAGTGTAGTATTTTAAGTGAAAGTATTTTATTTAACTTCTAAAAGTGGTCTCTTACATTTAAAAATGATAAAATAAGCATAAAACAGAAGGAGCGGCGTCTGGGGCGCCTCCTTACGTGACTTCCGGTTACGTCTGCTCTCTGCCACGCCCTACGCGTTACGTCACCGCTCGTGACTTCTTCTGGGTCACTTTCGGCTCGAGTGAAGCCGAAAGTGGCCGAGAAGAGCCGGGGACCGGCACTGTGTATTTCGGCACCGGCGGCGCCATTTTCAAATCGCGGTCGGCGATTTTTTAGATCTGACAGCTCAGGTTCGCAAGGGATCGGCGTATAACACGCACCCGCGTTTTACCCCTGATTTTAAGGGGAAAAAAGTGCATGTTATACGCCGATAAATACGGTATATAATAGTTCCTTTTTTACTTATCATGTGATAGATTTGAAGCGCAAAATCCTTCTATTTTCATAGTTTTTAGAGTGTAATGTGAACACTTTTTTGTTTCAATATTTTTATTGAAGAATTAAGTACAATATTGAACAGTCATTGTCATAAGTCGCATTCAAATTGCAATACAATCAAGAGAATTACATAGCAGTATTTATTCGTCAATCGAGGTTTAAACATAAGAACTGTGATAGGTGATGAAGGTAAGATAAAGTGTGTGGGTTATTAACCCCATGTACCCCATATGGGCTCATGCTGTAACATGGGTGATTATGGGATCCTTCATTCTCCTTGGTGTAAAGATAGTTCAAAAAGTCAATTATTTAACAACTTATGATAACTTGAACAGTTCTTACCAAAGGATGGTAGTAACATAGAAGTGTAGATTGTAAAACTTTCAAGTGTGTGGATGTGAATGGACCGGTACATGTCCAGAGTCCTTGGAGAACTTGAGAGTACTCATGGTAGTATTTGTACTCGTAATAAACTGTATTTAACGTGTAAGAGAGATTAGTAAATAAGGTAGTTGGAACTAAAATAGAAATAAAAAGGAGGGGAGTGGAGAGGGGGGTAGGAGACAAGAGGAGTAGGGGAGGGAGGTAGAGAGCGGTGCTATATATTCAGTGAGTAGAGCAATGCGGCTCGAGTATGTGTTAGTAGTATCAGAAAAATTATCAGGTAAGTTTTTGTGTGTACCAATTCGACCAGGGGTGCCATAGACTGTGGATTTTGGAATATGAGGGTTTTCCTTTTGACATAATTGATTCATACGCGTAATGGGAGTGAACTAGTGTAATGACTTCAGACAGTGTTGGGGATAAGGTTGTTTTCCATCATCTAATTATGAGTAATCTGGTAGCTAGGAGTATGTGTGTAATTACTAGTCTGAAAGGTGGTGGCAGTAATTCAGTATTCAAGTTCAGTATGGCCAATTGTGGGGTAAGTGTGATGGGAAGGTGACAGATATCTTCTATAAGGTATTCCACCTCTGTCCAGAGAGCCTTTAAGGCTGGACATGACCATAGAATGTGAGATAGGGTGCCTATGTGGTTACATTCTCTCCAGCACTTGGATGAGGATTGCGGGTGGAATTTGGCCAGTCTCTGTGGCGTTAGGTACCATCTTAGGTGTATTTTATGCCTTAATGCCCAGAGAGAGGTGCAGCTAGTGGATTTATAAATGGATTGTAGGGCCTTTTGCCATTGATGTTCAGAGAACTGTATCTGTAAGTCTTTTTCCCAGTCTGTATATGGTTTAGATTTGTGGAATACTGTTTTTTCTTGTATTGTAGAATATATTAGTGAGGTGCCTTTGGTAGGTGTGTTGTTAGAGAAGTAGTAGTTCCATATTTTAAGTGGTAATGCTCCTTCTAATCGTGGGTGGGCTGAGAGACATTGTTGAATCCTGGCGTAATTAAAGAAATCTTTGGAGGGTGCTTGGTATTGTGATTGGAGTTTGGTAAAGGGTTTATGTAGTATCATAGACCTGAGTTCTGCGGTGCAGGTATTTTAGTCTGCTATCCATTTGGGAATATTCAAATCAGGTGTCAGTAATTGTAGGGTTTGGATAGGTATTGGGATGCTCTTAGTGGGTAATTGGGACCATTTTGCAGAGTGTAACATTATCCAGGCTTTAACTGAAGCTTGTATGGTCGGTGAGTATAAACGGAGATTTGGGTGTTTGGTTGTAGTGCTGAATAACCAGTATTTAAGGTTGGGTCCTGGAGTCATGGTGTTTTCAATGTTTCCCCATAGTGTGGATGGGTGTGTGTGTACCCATTCCGTCATTTGAGATAGAATGGTGGCTAGGGGGGGCGTGGCTTAGCAATGGCTGAGTGAGGAAGTATTTTTTGAGAGCTCCTGGTTTACCCTTCTCCCAACCGCTCAGCATACGGTTTATTCACAGGAAAGTGAGGCATGATAGCTTCCAAGAGATACAGAACAAGAGCATCGGTCAGCGGGAGTCAGCCACCGTCTTCACAGAACGGGATTCGGAGATATTTCCGAGACTCACAACAGAGATCCCCGGGCGCCATTGCAACAGCGCCGCGAGCCCTGCATCGTGTAGAGGCCGACGCACTGGACTTACCTGCCTCCCCGGGATCGTCCACTGCTTCTGAGGACTTCTCAACATCGCCGGCTATATTCCAGTCAGAGATGGCGAGCTCATACCAACACCAGAGCGGACTGCCAGACGACCTCCGCGCCATCTTACAGGCCCTTCCCACGAAGGCGGATATCGAGGCGCTCCCATCCAAAATGGACATTGAAACCCTTATACTCCGGGTGGAAGAAGCGCACACCAGAGATATCCAGGAGGTCAGGGCTGAGATCCAATCGATCTCGGATCGGATGGGGGTGGGAGAGGCTTCAATCTCCTCTCTCACACAGAGAGTGACAGAACTGGAGCAGTCCCGGGACTCACAGGCGGCCACGGTGGTGGAGCTTCAGCCCCATTTGGAAGAGTTAGAGGACCGCGGTCGCCGCAACAATTTGCGACTGCGGGGCCTCCCTGAGGCAACAGCCGCGGAGGATCTGGAAGAAACGGTGGTGGCGATCTTCCGGAGGGTCCTGGATGCACCCCTGCCTTCAATAGAACTAGACCGGGTCCATAGAACCCTGGGACCGCGATCGGCAGACCCTGAGAGACCCCGAGATGTGCTATGCAGGATTCATCGCTACACCCAAAAGGAGCTGATACTTAGGAAGGCAGGGGAACATGGGGAGGTGGATTTCGACGGGGCTGCTATCAAGATACTGCCAGATTTATCCAGGGCCACCTTACAGAGAAGAGCGATGCTGAAGCCCATTCTGGAGCTTGCCAGGAGACAGGGTTGCACATATAGATGGGGTTACCCTCTGGTGGTTACCTTCTGAAACGGGAATACCTCCTTTACCCTACGTACACAGGCAGAGCTACCAGCCTTCTTTACATTTCTCGGTGTGGAACCGATCCTGGTCCCAAACTGGCTTGCACTGGTCCCGCGTCCGATGGGCCGCTTAGGTTCCTTTACCCAGCGGGCTTACCAGCCCCCCCGCCAGCAGCGTTCAAGAAGGAGACAGCGGACCCCCTCGGCTGAGGGGCCACGTGAGTCATGACTTCTCTACCCTTTAGCAAACATGTCTGAAGCCTGATCGAGTTTAACTCTAGTTGCCTCCTTGATTTCTGCTGACTATTTGCTCCCCCCTTTTTGTTACTTGCCGTTCTGTAAGCATAGCACATGAGACTTCCACCTCCTAACTGAGAAGCAGGCTCTAGGTTAGAGAATGGGACACATTATTCCACCTAACTACAACCTCTAATCTATACCATTTGACAGCATCTGGGAGATATGGAGCGTGACATGGGACTGGGCTAAAGTTCAGGGACGCTTACACTTCGCCCTCTAGGTATGTGCACACGTTACAGAACTTCTGGCATTGAGATGAATCATACTTAAGACCATCATGGACACAGCTGCAAGGACGCAGAGACGCCTGTACTGCTTCTCTAGGGGAGCAGAGAGGGTGTCTTCGCCTGCTTTCGCCCACACTCAGGGAGACATTCTGAGTCACCATGTATTAATAACCGCAAGTACTGGTATTTTACCATTGGGGAATGGACTTAAGATGAGGGGGGGGCAAGTGTTCCGATTTGTTTATTGCCTGTTGCTGGGGGTAGGGGTGACCTGGTCACGATGGTTCACAAGGGCTCAGTGGCGGACCTGGGTCTTTCTGGGCGGTCCCCGGCCTTTCAGACCACCCTGGAAGGTCAGGTAGATACAAATGGTCCCCTGGGACTTTGAGAGCTCCATAGTCCCAATATTAGAGGGAGACCTGCGAGGGCTCTCCTTTACAGCCTCTCACCCCCTTTTCTTAGTCTAAGGATTTTGCGAAATGAGGATCCGACTGGGGGGAGGTGGGGGAGATGAGCCACACCGTGCTGACAGCCAGGTGGAGACCATGTGCTTATAGTTAGAGGACCTGGGGCAATTCAGCTCTAGAGCAAAGTAGGCAATTGATCAGCATGTGTTCAGTTGTTCTCATGATCAGGCTCAGGGATTGTAGGGAATGCATACCTTACAAGTTGGTTTTTCTGTATTGTAAACCTCTGACTGAAGTTTATTTGTTTTCTCACTAAAAAATTTTTTTCGTTTAAAATGAGAATTCTAACCGTTATTATTTTCAGCAAATTATATTTACATGCGGAATGGGTTTGGGGGAACCGGGGGCCTCCCCACTGGTTGTTCCTTTCCTCGTCTCCACATAGGCCTGCGCTCGATTACTGGTTTTCTACTAGTGAGCGTTCTAGTACTCTAGTACTACATAATTAGACTACCACTCTTATCTCTCTTATTCTACCTCCTTTTTCTTCTGTCTTCTATACCCTTCTCTCTCCTCTTCTTCTTTTCTTACCTCATTCCCCAATCTACCCTCTCTATTTAAGTTACTCTCATTTCACCGGGGGGCCATGGAGGCGGTGACTGTGTTGTCCTTAAATGTGAAAGGCCTAAATGTACCGGAAAAACGGCGCATGATGCTGAATGATCTCCAGCGCCACAAGGCCAATTTGGCTTTTATACAGGAAACCCACTTTAAAGAAGGTAATCTACCAATACTGAGGAGCAGATACTACCCAACGGTGTACCACTCTATGTATGGTGCTGCTAAGTCTCGGGGTGTGTCTATACTGATTTCACGGTCTGTCCCTTGGAAGTGCACAGAAGTGAAAACGGATCCGGAGGGCCGATATTTGTTCCTCAGAGGAGACATCGGGGGTATGGAAGTGACGTTGGCGAACATTTACGCACCTAACAGCCACCAAGATCAGTTTATCTCTAAGACACTAGACATACTGGAGGGGTTTACTAGAGGCCAATTGATTCTGGGGGGAGATTTTAATGTTCCACTGATCCCAGCCGAAGACACTTCCTCAGGGTACTCATCGGTTACACCGACAGTGAGGATACGTATAGCCCGTTCTCTACACAAAACACAACTGATTGACGTGTGGAGACTCCTTCATCCGTCAGAACGAGACTACACCTTTTACTCTAATCCACACAAACATTACTCTAGGATTGATTATTTCCTAGTCCCTCATGCCCAACTGCATGCCATCCAAAGTTCCTCGATTGGTTCCATCACTTGGTCTGACCACGCCCCTGTTATAATGACGTATGCCCTAACTGATAGCCTTACTTCTAGAACGCGGACATGGAGACTGAATGAAAGTCCCCTACAAGACGAAGAGATCCACAGAGAGGTAGTTAAGGAATTAGAATTTTATTTACAGACTAATGACACCCCTGACAGTGACCCGGGGATTGTGTGGGAAGCTCACAAGGCAGTGTTGCGAGGAGTCCTAATCAAACATGGGGCACGAATTAAAAGGCAACGTGCGGCACAATTGGCGTCGCTCTTAGAGGACTTGCATAAGACTGAGGCTAAACACAAACATGCTCAGACTCCTGCGGGAGAAGCGGAACTCCTGCTTCTACGTGCCAAAATCACAGACATAATGCAATATCGTGCCAAAGCGGCGATACAGGTATGTCGACGGGTAGCGTATGAATCTGGGAATAAGTGTGGTAGAATCCTAGCCAACTCACTGAAGGAACAGGTCTTAGCGAGTTACATCCCCCACCTTAGGACGGCCTCAGGCCAGAAAATTACACTCCCCAAAAGCATTGCACGAGAATTTAAAGACTTCTACGCCTCCCTTTACAACATACAGAAACCAACCCCCTCACGTTCTCAAATTGAGGACTATCTGTCCAAGTCTGGACTGCCTAAATTGCCTGCTGAGACCAGCGCCTTGCTGGAGGACCCCATCTCCATAGACAAAATAAAACTGGCAGTAGGTACCATAAAACTAGGAAAAGCCCCGGGCCCAGATGGGTTTACTGCCCAATACTACAAACTCATGTTGCCATACCTGGGGGATCACCTATACAAATTTTACAACTCCTTGGGCTCGGGAGGGAACATCCCTCGTGATACTCAGCGCACATCACGGTGATACCCAAGGAGGGGAAGGATGCAACTGCATGCGGAAGCTACAGGCCTATCTCACTCCTCAATGTAGACCTAAAGATTTTCACTAAAATAATAGCCACCAGAATTCAATAATATATCCCATCCTTAATCCACCAAGACCAAGTAGGGTTTGTCCCAACTAGAGAGGCTAGGGACAACACAATCAGAGTCCTTAACCTATTACACATAGTCAACAAAGAAAAAAACCCCTGTATATTTTTAAGCACGGACGCGGAGAAGGCCTTTGACAGGGTGGATTGGAAGTTTATGATCTCTGTTTTGGATCACGTGGGAATGGGCGGTAGAATGCTAAATTGGATCAAGTCGGTCTACACGGACCCGCCGGCCCAAGTACGTGCTAATGGGGTCCTCTCAGATCCTTTTATGATTAAAAACGGAACCCGTCAGGGTTGCCCTCTGTCCCCGCTCCTCTTCGCCCTGTCACTGGAACCCTTCCTGTGTACTATACGCTCCAACCCGGACATAACAGGAGCTGATATGGGAGACTCACAACATAAAATTGCTGCTTATGCAGATGACATGTTGTTCTCACTCACTAAGCCACTGATCTCTCTTCCTAATCTACTGCAGGAGTTTCGAGTGTATGGAAGTATCTCAAATATGAAAATCAATTTTGACAAGTCCGAAGCAATGAGTGTTGGTATGTCTTCAGATTTACTCCAAACACTTAAAGACAGTTTTAAATTCAAATGGACGGCGACGGCCCTAAAATATCTAGGAACATTTATACCCCCAAAAATCTCCCAGATATTTTCCTTGAACTTCCCACCGCTATTGTCAGGGGTCCGGGCTCTACTGACCAAATGGCACACAGGGCTACATTCATGGTTCGGTAGATACAATATCCTAAAGATGTGTATACTGCCCAAATTTTTGTACCTATTGCAGGCACTACCGATTCAAATCCCTTCCTCCTTTTTTGCTCAAATCAGCGCTCTGTTCTCTGATTTTATCTGGGCTCATAAAAGACCCAGACTCAACAGACGTCAGATAACACTTCCCAAATCATTTGGAGGTCTAGCAGTTCCTGACCTACGTAAATACTACTACGCGACCCATCTGACCAGACTAATTGACTGGAACCGCCAGCAGTCCAGTGGACTAGAATGGAACAAACCCAATGCACCGTCCCCCTGCACAGAACACCATGGATTCACACCGTCTTACCTAGAGCGGTTAAAAATCACCCCCTAATTGGCTTGACAATACGTACGTGTTCATTCTTATTTACACGTTACCGACTCTCGTCACAAAACTCTCAGCTCCGCCCGATATTAGGAACACCGGAATTTACGCCTGGATACACAGACCCAGGTTTTCACCTACTGCGACAGTCAAACTGTTTCCAAGCCTCTCATTTTCTTAGGAATAACTGATGGCCCACCTTGACCGAACTCATGAGTTCAGACGGACACTTCCGCCTGGATTTTTGGAAAGCAATACAACTCTCTCATTTTCTCAAATCACTCTCCCCCCCTGGTAGTTTCACTTCAACATTGACCACCTATGAAACATATTGTTCGGAAGAGGGCCCAATGTCCCACGCCCTTTCTGCCAATTACCAACTATTGATTACTCCATTAGAGGAACCCCGAATGCATTGTCTGGAGGCCTGGGAGAAGGACTTGCACTGTACCTTCACGCCTCGCCAAAAGCAGAACATATTACAATTCACACATAAATCCTCGATATGCACAAAGGCGCAAGAGACTAATTATAAGATTCTCACCAGGTGGTACAACACCCCAGCAAAACTAAATGTCATATTCCCATCTACCTCGGATCGTTGCTGGAGATGCCAGAGCGAACGGGGAACTCTACTACATGTCTTCTGGAGTTGCCCCATGTTGGGGCAGTTCTGGAAGACCGTCCAAAGTACGACACAGAGATTCACTGAACGCCCCATAGCAGCAGACCCAGCCCTCTTCCTCCTACATGCATCTGATATACCGGGTAAGGCCTACAAAAAGTCATTGACCCGCCACCTCCTTGATGCAGCCAAAGCATGTATTCCCTTACTTTGGAAATCCAAGCAACCTCCTACTATTAGTATGTGGGTTAGGAAAGTGGAGGATATCAAAAAAATGGAGGATTTGGTTCTCACAGCCCGAAACCAAAATGAACGGTTTTCCAGGACATGGTCTTTGTGGAATATGTTCATTTTCTCAGACGAGGGCCAAGCCCTCCTGGAGAGTTAGCCTCCTGTTTAATAAGTATCCAATTGGCTGGACACATGGCTCAATAAAGGGAGAAGATAAACTAAAATAGATTAAGATATGGGTGATTAGTAGTGAGGTGGGCGGGTGCGGTTGTTGCCTCCATGAGCCCCCTTTGCTTGTCTTTCATCTCTACCTTTCCCTGCTCCCTCATCTCCTCTCCCCCCCCCACAGACTTCCCCCTCCTCTTCCTAATTCTGTCACCCCTTTTCCCCAGCTGGCTATCTAAGGGCCTTCCCCCTTTCATCCCCCCCCCTATTTTTGCTTGTCTCTACTATTCTATCTTTCCTCCCCCTCTCTTCTCTCTGCGTTTTCATCCTTTCATTCTGAACTACTCCTTTCTATATTTTTAAGAAAATCGGAAATGGAGAGGGATTGACTCACCTGATAACGTACTAATGTGACATTAAGATTTGAGACTGTACATAAATGATGTGATATACTTATTGATGAAACCAAGAAGATTACATTGTTAAAAGCTGTGCCTTTATTTATTCTTGGTACTAACAGAGGCTGTGTCCTCATTTATGTCTGCGTATCTATGTAAAAAAGATTGTAATGTTGTCTTACCCTCTCCGGAAGTTGAATAAAGATTTATATTTGAAAAAAGAATGGTGGCTAGATAGTAATCTTTAATATCTACGTATCCCAAGCCAGCCGCTAGTTTGTGTTTGGTAGTTTTGGTATGACTACATCTAGGTTTCTTGCCTTGCCACATGTAGTGGTGTAGAATTGATTGTAGCGATTGGATGTATGAGTTAGTAAGAGGAATAGGTAGAATGTGTGTGGAATGTGTAGAGCAATCTAGGGAGTATGAGCATTTTAAAGGCAGCTAGTCTGCCAGCCCAAGAAAATTCAAATTTTGACAGTTTGGAGGTTTCCTTAATAAGCATCTGTTTCATTTCCAAGTAGTTGCTAGTAAAAAGATTTCTGGTGCATTTAGTGAGTGTAATTCCTAGATATGATATACCTGTGTCTGCCCATAGATATGTATAGAAGTTACGTAGAAGGTTGCTAGTTATGGCATCCAAACCTAGGTCTAGAATATATGACTTGTTTTCATTGACCTTGTAATAAGGAATGGTACTAAATCTTTGTAATACAGATTGTATCGAAGCCAGGGAGGATATGGGGTTGGTTACCATCATGATGACGTCGTCAGCAAACAGATTGATCTTGTGTTCCAATTTTCCAATTTGGAATCCTGTAATGGACTTGTTTAATCTAATATGTTCGGCCAGGGGTTCCATTATTAAGTTGAAGATGATGGGTTATAAGGGGCAGCCCTGACGAGTGCCATTAGAAATTGGGAATGGTTTAGATAGCATCTCAGAGGTATAGACCTGGGCTGAAGGTTTCGAGTATAAAGCCATTATTGCGGAAAGAATGTGGCCTTGGAGACCGAATTTAAGGAGTGTAGCATGGAGAAAGGTCCAATTGACTCTGTCGAACGCCTTCTCTGCATCTAGGGATAGAAGCAGAGAAGGCGTTCGTTCAGACTCCGCAATGTGGATTATATTAATGATTCTATGGGTTGCATCAAACGTTTGCCTACCTTTTGTGAACCTGGATTGATCAGGGTGAATTAGTGAAGGCATAATATTTACTAACCTGTTTGCTATGAGTTTGGCATAGATTTTTGTGTCAACATTTAGAAGCGATATGGGTCTAAAGTTTTGCGGTGAGGTAGGATCCTTGCCTGGCTTCGGTAACGTAATGATTAAGGCATTTAACATTTCCTGTGGGAGAGAAGAGGAGGAGGCAGCGTCATTGCACATTTGAGCTAAAAAAGGAGCTAGAATGGTACTGAATTGTTTATAGTACTCCCCAGTGAGACCGTCTGGTCCAGGGGATTTGTTAGATGGCAGGGATGTGATGGTATCTAAAACTTCCATTGGAGAGAATGGATCATTTATCATTGTTAGTTGATCGGGGGAGACTTGGGGGAGATTAATTTCTTTCAAAAAGTTTTCTATGTCTTCTGGGCATGGTTGGCTATTAGTGGAGTAATTTTTTAGATTATAAAGTGTTTCGTAGTAATGACTAAACGCTTCTGCTATAGCTTGAGGATCTATCAGTTTTTGTTGTGTGGAGGGATGATAGAGGTGAGATATCTTGCTTTTAATATGATGACCTTTGATTCTGAGTGCCATGGCTTTCCCTGCCTTATTCCCGGTGGAGTAGTGATTAGCCTTAAATCTTTTTTGGGCTCTATCATATGTTTCTAGTAATAAGTTTCTTAATTCTTGTCTGAGAAGTACAAGTTTTTCTCTAAGGGCAGGATCGGGAGTTAATTGGTTTTGGGGTTCTGCTGTTTTAATTTGGGAGGTGATGGTGTCAAGACGCTGTGATCTCCTCCTTTTCTCTCTAGCTCCTATTTGGATAAGAATCCCTCTGATGACCGCTTTGTGAGCGTTCCATAAAATAGTGTTGCTCGATGTCGAACCCTGGTTCAGATCAAAAAATTCTTCTAAATGTTTACGGATTGTGACTGAATGTTCAGGTGATTGAATAATTGAGGCATTGGCTCTCCATAGCTTCGTAGTTGAGGAGGTAGGCAAAGACTTGATGGTTATAGTCACTGGGGCATGGTCAGACCATGTTATCGTGTCTAAAGATGACTCAGAAATTTTTGGTAGAGTCCACTTGTCGACTAGGAAGTAATCGATTCTGGTGTATGAATTGTGTCGATGGGAAAGGAAGGAGTAGTCCCTCTCAGGGGGATGGTGGCATCTCCATACATCATATAAGTCATGGTTTCTTAGGAACTGTCCCATAGGTGAGGCAAGTCTAGTTGTGCGTGAGGAGGCATCTAGGGAGTTATCTGGAACGATGTTGAAATCTCCGCAGATAACGAGGTTTCCTTGGCGGAATTTGGCGATTTTGGGCATCAGCTTAGAAAGGAATTTGATTTGTTTAGTGTTGGGCGCATACACCGTGACGATAGTGTATCTAGCATTGTCTAGGGTACAATCTAGGGCCAGATATCTACCGTCTTCATCAACCATACTGTTATGGAGCGTAAAGTTGATTGTATGTTTGATTGCGATTAGAACTCCATTTTTCTTAGTGGGGCCTGGAGCATGGTAAATATGGGGAAAATATTTCTTACTGCAGTGCGGCATTGCAGATCTTTTAAAGTGTGTTTCTTGCACACAGATGATGTCACATGAGGATTTCTGGGCTGTGCGCCATAGTGAGGCTCTTTTTACTGGGTGATTTAGCCCTTTGGCGTTTAGTGAGAGGAATTTGGTCATCTTGGCGGATGGTGTAAGATAGAATATGTGGCAAGTTCTTACTCACAGTTAGTAGATAGGTGTTGTTACGTAGAAAGGTCCAGTGTTCCAGGTACTCGTGTCCTTTTTCTTCCGCGTGCTCTCAGGAAGAAGAGATGTTGGGTAAAGAAAACTTTAGGGTAAGGAGGAAATAAAATTGAGTAGGGAAAAAAGGTAAACAAAAATACAAGAACTGACAGCAGTTAAGTAAAACTGGTACTGCTGTGTTGTAGTGGGGTGTAAGTTCGTGGAGCAATTTGCAACGAGCAAGGCATCCGACCGGAGTTGTGGTAAGGTGGGTCATTTGTGGGCCCACTATTCAGGTATAGATTAGTGCTTACCGGAGTGACGGTTGTCAGTGGAGTAAGGAGAGTTTTCTCTGTGGTTTAGTTGTGCTGTTTTAGGTGGGTCGGGAATAATTCCCCATAGGTGGAGTAATTTGAGGCCTTCCTCCACTGTGGAGATATTATGCTTGGTCCCATTCTTGGTGACTATGATCTTGGTGGGAAAGCCCCATTGGTAGGGGATCTTGTGGTTATTAAGTGGTTTGGTAATGGTGTTCAGTTGTCTCCTTAATTGACGAGTATGCTGCGAAAGGTCAGCGTACAATTGGAGGTGAGTATACGGGGCAGGTAGCTGGTCCAGATGTCTCGATTTGAATAGAAGTTGGTCTTTAGTATGAAAAAAATTAATTCTCATCAGAATATCACGTGGGACTTTGGCCGGGAGATGCGGGGGTTTAGGGAGGCGGTGAATGCGATCGATTATGGTTTCCATGGGGGTGAGATCAGGCAGGAGTGTGGAAATCAATTTCCTGGCATATGTGTTTAGATCATGCGGTAGGACAGACTCAGGGACCCCTCTGATCTTGACATTATTACGGCGGGACCTGTCCTCGAGGTCCGCCATTTTGGCCCCCGTCCATTGCTCTTCATCTTGTGTATGATCATGGGCATCTACCAGATCATTGACCGTTTCGGTCATTTCTCCCATCTGTTTCTCAACAATGTGCATTTTATGTCCCATATGGTTCATTTGTGAGGAGAATCTGAGGAACATATTAGAGATGTCATTGTGAAGGGAGCTCTGAAGAGAGATGAGCATCTCCTTCATTGTAGTGTCTAATACAGGCTGGTTTGTGGTAGGGAAGGCTGCTATGGGGGATGGATGAGCTGGGGCTGCATCAGGCACAGGGCTCACCTCAGATACTGCTGAATCTGCATCCAGGCGCATCCGCGTTTTTGCTGGGCTGTTGCTGGTCAAGGAAGCAGGGGATGATGGTGAGGCATCAAGAGAGTGGAGTTGTGGAGAAATTAGCAGGTCATCTGCATCAGGGAGATCTGTATAGGCCGCCGAAATTCCGCATTAAGGGCCACGGGCGCCATCTTGGATTTACGGCTGTGTGTAATATTCTGTCAGTTTCTTAGGCTGACGGTATTCTTTCCATTTGCGGTTTATCTCGGATGGTGTGTGGGGGTAAGCCAGCGTTCCGGTGGTCTGAGTAGTCGCTGGGGGTTACCAGAATAGCAGGAATGTCTGTTTATATTCCGGTCGGTGCAGGAGCTGTGTAATTACACGTCCATCTTGCCCGGCAGTTGGCCACGCCCCCATGTGAACACTTTTTGATTTTGCTGTAGTCTACATAGACATCATCACTGTTTACTCACGTTTATTATTATTATTATCTTTGATGTTTGGCTGTCATCACACTCCTTTTACTCACAGTAGCGCAAGGGATTTTATCACTTATATGTTGAACTTTTAACCTTCCTAACACACAATTTACTAAATTTACCTAACCTGCGGTAGATTGTAAATCTACCAGCACTACATGTACACCACCAGAAAAGTAGTAGCAACTGCACTACGGCTGCACTGTATTGTGTACTGTGTACACCACCAGAAAAGTAGTAGAAACAGTACACCAGGTAATGTGCTGTAGATATAGGCTACACTGGATGCCGCAGAGTATATATATATATATTGTCAGGGCTGGCCTCAGCCCTTCTTTATCTCAGCTGGCCGCTCAGCTGTTGACTAATTGCCAGCTCCCATCTCTCTCCACAGTTACCCAGCTGTTGTTGATTCTGTTTGTTAGTCCTGCCTACTTAAAGCTGTCCAGCTCACTTGATCTCTGCCTTCACCTTTGTCAACATCACAGAGACTTTCTCCTGCGTTCCTGTTGAAGACTTACTCAGCTGACGTTCCTTCTGGCTCCTGATCCTGCTTGCTGTACTACTACGTTTATCTTTGGCTCTCTGACATTTGCTTGGCTGACTACCCGATCCGGTTACTGAAATCGGGCTGGTTTTGACTAAGCTTACTCTGTTTACCTTATTATTATTATTAAACAAGTATGATTTAACTATACTTCTGTCTCGGTCTGATTCATGTTTCCTGATAGTAGGCGAAGGCCATGAATTCAGAAGATACAGTCAATCCATTTGTTGGGAATATTTTTTCCAGATTGGATGAGCAGGATCACTGCATGGATCAGTTTGCCATGGTGTTACAGACGTTCCTGAGTCACACGGCTCACCTGGAAACTCCCACTGTGGCTGCTCCGGTACAACCTGAGTTGCAGGCCATCCCTTCTGATGCGCCAGTCTCTGTGCAGGCACCCGCCTCGAGTATTACCTCTATAAGAGGTATGTCCGGTTCCGCTCTGCTTCCCCCAGCGATTTGGGGGTGATCCAGTTCAATGCAGAGGGTTTCTCAACCAGGTTGAGATATACTTTGAGATGCTGCCCTGGGCGTTTCCCACGGACAGAAGCAAAGTAGGTTTTGTGATATCTTTGCTTTCTGAGAGAGCCTTGGCCTGTGCAAACCCTCTATGGGAGATGCAAAAACCTGTTGTCTTGAGTCACCCTGACTTTGTGGCCACCTTTAAAAGGGTATTTGACGTCCCCACATGTGACGCTTCTGCTGCCAAGTGTAATAAAAAATGATTTCGCGCTATGCAAATCTATCACCTCAAAATAAAGTGCATACAATCATTGCAAATTCCTAAACGTGCGATATATAAAAGTGCTCCATAGTGCAATGAATAATCAACAAAGGTGCTATGTGCATCAAAATGAAAAATGGATAAAAATTAATGAAAAGTTCATATAGTGCATCAATGTTCAAAGTCTATATTGTGCTGTTCCACTGGGGTCATTTAATAAAGGTGAAAAATGATAGTAATCTTGAGTTTAATGATCCGGTAGCACCGGGCTCTCTAGACTCTCACCTTAGATAAAATTATTATGGGCATCAAAACCAGGTTCTTTGTTCTTTGTGGTGTAGTGATGTTGTGGTGGAACTTCTCTGGTGCTGTAGCGATTCCTCTGCTTAACAGTACCTATGAGATGTAGGAACAAAGGGGGTTGCCCGCCTGGGCTCCACCAGTCCGGTGGTGTAAACAGGAAGGGGAGAGAGAAAAGATGCCTCCAATGGTGTAGTAAGTTTAAAAAGGATAGCTATTTATTAAAAATCAAGTGGTCTCTTACATGTTAGCAAGTTAAAAACAGCATTTAGGGTAAAAAGGTTGAGAAGCGGCGTTTGAGGCGCCTCCTTACTAGTTTCCGGTTTCATCTGTGCTCGGCCACGCCCTACGCGTTACGTCACCGCTCTTTTCTCTCTCCCCTTCCTGTTTACACCACCAGACTGGTGGAGCCCAGGCGGGCAACCCCCTTTGTTCCTACATCTCATAGGTACTGTTAAGCAGAGGAATCGCTACAGCACCAGAGAAGTTCCACCACAACATCACTACACCACAAAGAACAAAGAACCTGGTTTTGATGCCCATAATAATTTTATCTAAGGTGAGAGTCTAGAGAGCCCGGTGCTACCGGATCATTAAACTCAAGATTACTATCATTTTTCACCCTTATTAAATGACCCCAGTGGAACAGCACAATATAGACTTTGAACATTGATGCACTATATGAACTTTTCATTAATTTTTATCCATTTTTCATTTTGATGCACATAGCACCTTTGTTGATTATTCATTGCACTATGGAGCACTTTTATATATCGCACGTTTAGGAATTTGCAATGATTGTATGCACTTTATTTTGAGGTGATAGATTTGCATAGCGCAAAATCATTTTTTATTACATTTATGCTGAGTGAAAGTGAACACTTTAGATTTTGCTGCAGTCCATAGAGACATCATCACCGCTCACTTGCATTATCTTGCACATATATTTTTTATCACTTGGGATTTTAGTCTATTATAGAAATATCTACACAACCTATTAACTCAATTTAGCGCGAGGGATCACACCATACAATTCTGCTGCCAAGTGCCTCATGTCCATCAAACAGAGTATGAGAACTGTTGCCAACTACGCCATTGAATTCCGTACACTGGCAGCTGAGGTTACTTGGAACAATGAGGGCCTCGTGGCTGCTTTTTCTCATCGTCTCTCGGATTCCATCAAAGATGAGATAGCAGCCCGAGATATACCCACTGAGCTGGAGAAGTTGATCTCGTTTGCCATCCTCATTGACTTTAGACTCAGAGAAAGACTCTCTTTTAAGGAGCGCTTGCAGAAGCCTCCTATACGTTTGCCTCTGAGCTTTGCAGTCCTACCCGTGCCTCCCTCACCTCCCATGCCTCCTGGTAATGAGTCGGTCAGTGAAGATGAACCCATGCACTTGGGCTTTACGCATCTCTCTGTGGATGAGAGAGCCTTTAGGAGGAGGGAGAAATTGTGCCTTTATTGTGGCCAGGCAGGTCACTTTTTGAAGTCTTGTCCTACCCGTCCAGGGAACGGCCGAACCTTGAGGTCCTGTAATGGAAAGACCTTAGGTGGCATTGTTTCGTCCCCAGTTATCCAGAAGGATAAGCCCCTGGTTTTGGTCCCCCTTTCTTGGGCTGAGTCGTCCATCGAGATACAGGCTCTAAGCGACTCTGGGGCTGCAGGCCTGTTCATTGATGCTGCCTTTGTGTCGCAGCACTCGATTCCGCTGCAGTTGCGTGACACTCCACTTGCCATTGAGGCTCTTGACGGGAGACCTCTACAGTCTGCCCATGTGACTCATGAGATGGTTCCATTGTCCATGGCCGTAGGGGCTCTTCACCATGAGATAATCCAATTCCAAGTTATTTCCTCACCTAGGTTTCCACTGGTTATTGGTTATCCTTGGTTACAGAGGCACAACCCCTCTTTTGATTGGCTCCGTGCTGAGGTTCTCTCCTGGTCACCACAATGCAGTGAGACATGCATCCAGAAGGTAGCCAAGGTCCTGTGCACCTCTTCACTCTCCTCCCTGCCAGAGGAGTACAGCGATGTTAGCAATGTCTTTGACAAAGGTCAAGCCAGTAGTTTGCCTCCACACCGGCCTTATGATTGTGCAATTGACTTTCAACCTGGTGCCATACTCCCTCGTGGCCGGGTTTACTCTTTGTCGGTCTTGGAGGATAAGGCCATGGAGGAGTATGTTGCAGATGCACTTTCTCGAGGTGTCATCCTCAAATCCTCGTCTCCTGTTGGTGCTGGTTTCTTCTTTGTGAAGAAGAAGAGCGGTGAACTGAGACCTTGTATTGATTTTAGGGGTCTCAATCGTTTCACGTTTAAGAATGCCTACCCGATTCCAATGATTAAAGAGTTATTTGACCGTCTCAAGGAGCAACGGTTTTCATGAAGCTTGATTTGAGAGGGGCATACAATCTTGTGCGAATTAAGGAGGGCGATGAGTGGAAAATTGCGTTTAATACCAGAACAGGCCATTATGAGTACCTCGTAATGCCTTTTGGCCTTTGTAACAACCCGTCAGTTTTCCAGGAATTTATTAATGATGTCCTCTGAGATTTGTTGCAGTTATGTGTGGTGGTTTATCGCAATGATATCCTCATATTTTCCAAGTCCCTGGAGAGCCACCACACATATGTCTGTCATGTGCTTCAGAAGCTAAGAAAAAACAATCTCTATTGTAAACTGGAGAAGTGCGAGTTCCATCATTAAATTCCTGGGCTATGTCATTTCCACTGCTGGTTTTTCGATGGACCCAGAGAAACTTTTGGTAGTCCTACAGTGACCCCGACCCGTGGGTTTACGTCCTCTGCAGCGTTTCCTGGGCTTTGCCAACTATTATCAGAAGTTTATTCGTAACTTCTCATCTCTGGTCAAGCCCCTGACTGATATGACCAGAAAGGATGGTAACCCACAGAGTTGGTCTCCAGAGTCCATTAAGGCCTTTGAGAGTCTCAAGGCTGCCTTTGTTTCTGCTCCTGTGTTGGCACATCCTGATCCTACGTTGCCTTTTATCCTAGAAGTTGATGCTTCTGAGACTGGAGTTGGCGCCCTTCTGTCTCAACGTCCTAACTCTGAGAGCGCTAAGCATCCGTGTGGCTACTTTTCCAAGAAATTGTCACCTGCAGAGTGTAATTACAAGATTGGTGACAGAGAGCTGTTGGCTATCATTTTAGCCCTGAAAGAATGGAGACATCTCCTTGAAGGTACCACTGTGCCGGTTCTCATTCTTACTGACCATAAGAATCTCACATTCTTATCTGAGGCTAAGCGCCTCTCTCCCAGAAGGGCATGATGGGCTCTTTTCTTGTCGAGTTTTAATTACATTGTCTCATTCTTACACGGTACTAAGAACGTAAGGGCTGACGCTTTGTCACAACAATTTTCCTCCACTTCCAAGTTGGAGTCGGTTCCGGTTCCTGTGATTCCTCCTGATCGTATTCTGGCTACAGTTCTCACCAGTCTTACTTCTCCTTTGGGTGACAAAATTCTTGCTGCTCAGGTCCATGCTCCTCCTGAGAAACCTTGTGACCGCTGCTTTGTCCCAGAGAGTCCCCACCCTGGGAAGAATCAACTCGTTTGGACCATTTCCCAACAATTTATATAACTGCCTTCATAGCTGCCTGTTCCTTGGGTGCTCAGAGTAAGACTCAACGACACCTTCCTGTGGGCCTCCTACAACCCATACCCAATGGAGAGAGGCCCTGGACCCACCTGTCTATGGATTTCATTGTGGAGTTATCCAACTCCCAAGGCAACACTGTTATCCTTATGGTGGTTGACCCGGTTCTCAATGATGTGTCATTGTATTCCACTTAAGAAGTTGCCCACTTCTAAGGAACTGGCTTCCATTTTTGCTCAGGAGATCTTTCGCTTACACGGGCTCCCCAAGGTGATTGTCTCTGACAGGGGTAGTCAGTTTGTCTCCCGGTTCTGGCGAGCCTTTTGTGCACAATTGGGAATTTAGCTTGCCTTCTCCTCTGCGTATCACCCGCAGTCTAATGGGGCCGCAGAACGAGCTAATCAGACCTTAGAGCAATTCCTACATTGCTATATTTCTGGCCATCATAACAACTGATCAGACCTATTACCGTGGGCAGAGTTTGCTCACAACAGTGCCTTGAATTTTGCTTCCCGATTGTCCCTGTTAATTATGGTTTCCAACCTTCCATGTTGTCTGACTCGTTTGTTCCGCAGAGTATTTCTGCGTTAGAGGAGCATCTCCGTGGTCTTCGTTCCACTTGGGCACAAGTTCAGGAGGCTTTGCAACATGCTAACGATAGGTACAGGCTCCATGCTGACCGCAGATGCCTGCCTGCGCCTTCCTACCTGTCCTCCTCCATGATTTCCATAGACATTTTCCCCTCAATCCAGGTGGTCCTCCGAGGGGAAGGGGTCTTTGAGGAGGGGGTACTGTCAGGGCTGGCCTCAGCCCTTCCTTCTCTGAGCTGGCCACTCGTGTGTTGGCTAATTGCCAGCTCCTTTCTCTCCACAGTGACTCAGCTGTTGTTGATCTGTTCGTCAGTAGGGATGAGCCGAACACCCCCCGGTTTGGTTCGCACCAGAACCTGCGAACGGATCGAAAATTTGCACGAACGTTAGAGGCCCATTGAAGTCTATTTGATTTGAACGTTCAAAATCAAAAGTGCTAATTTTAAAGGCTAATTTGCATGGTATTGTCCTAAAAAAGGTTTGGGGACCCGGGTCCTGCCCCAGGGGACATGTATCAATGCAAAAAAGTTTTAAAAACTGCAGTTTTTTCGGGAGCAGTGATTTTAATGATGCTTAAAGTGACAAAAAAAGTGAAATATTCCTCTAAATATCATACCTGGGGGGTGTCTATAGTATGCCTGTAAAGTGGCGCGTGTTTCCTGTGCTTAGAACAGTCTCTGCACAAAATGACATTTTTAAAGGAATAAAAGTCATTTAAAACTGCTTGCGGCTTTAATGTAATGTCGGGTCCTGGCAATATGGATGAAAATCAGTGAGACAAACGACCCTTTGGGTCTGGTATAGATATTAGGGGATCAAGAATTGTAATTACATACCCCAGTAAACAGGGTCGGAAAACTTGGGCCTTTGGTGGTTGTAGTGCTGGTGCCACAACACTGTAAGCCCTCACAGTTAATCTTGGTGGGTGCAGTAATGGGCCCTGCTGTGAAATATTAGATCAAGAATTGTAATTACATGTCCCTGTTGAACAGGGACAGATAAATTGGGCCTTTGGTGGTGGTGGTGGTGTTGCCACAACACTGTAAGTCCTCACAGTTACTCTTGGTGGGAGCTGGAATGGGCCAAAAATTGTAATTACATGCAACTGTTGAACAGGGGCAGAAAAATTGGGCCTTTGGTGGTGGTGGTGTTGATGCCACAACACTGTAAGTCCTCACAGTTACTCTTGGTGGGTGCAGAAATGGGCCCTGCTGTGAAATATTAGATCAAGAATTGTAATTACATGTCCCTGTTGAACAGGGGCAGAAAAAATTGGGCCTTAAGGCACAGGTGCCACAACACTGCAACCCCTCACAGATACTCTAGTTGGAGCGCAGGAATGAGCCCTCCTGTAAAATATTGCATCAAAAATTGTAATTACACGCCCCTGTTAAACAGTGGCTGAAAAATTGGGCCTTAGGCACTGATGCTGGTGCCACAACACTGCAATCCCTCACAGATACTCTAGTTGGAGCGCAGGAACGAGCCCTGCTGCAAAATATTGCATCAAAAATTGTAATTACACGCCCCTGTTAAACAGGGGTGAAAAATTGGGGCTTAGGCACTAGTGCTGGTGCCAAAACATTGCAACCCCTCACAGATACTCTAGATGAGTGCAGCAACAAACCCTCTGTCACAAAGATCCTGCCAGTAACTGGCGTCCCAGGCGCACGGGAACCCGGCCACGGGTCCCATTGCGCATGCGCGCGCGTTCACGGGTGCGGTCACGCACGAGCACGCGCGCGCGCACTCCCGCTGGTGTCAGGTGGGCTATTTAAACCTGCCTGTCACACTCCAGCATTCTGTGAGTGTTACCTGATCTGATCTGTGTTTCCTGTTATCTGACCCGGCTTCCTGTTTGACGATCCTGCTATCTGCCTGCACCAGACCCTCTTGGCTTGCCTGACCATCCCTCTGTATTACCCCTGGTACCTCTGCTGTCCGAACCTTACTGACCACCAGCTTGTTGACCCTCCGCTGTGTTCATCAGCTTCCAGTCTGCTATTACCTGCTGTTGTTCCTGGTTCCAGTCCAGCGTTCCAGTCTATTACCTGCTGTTGTTCCTGGTTCCAGTCCAGCGTTCCAGGCTACCTTCTGCTGTGTTCCAGCCCAGCGTTCCAGGCGATCTTCTGCTGTGTTCCAGTCCAGCGTTCCAGTCTATCACCTGCTGTTGTTCCTGGTTCCAGTCCAGCGTTCCAGGCTACCTTCTGCTGTGTTCCAGCCCAGCGTTCCAGGCTATCTTCTGCTGTGTTCCAGTCCAGCGTTCCAGTCTATCACCTGCTGTTGTTCCTGGTTCCAGTCCAGCGTTCCAGGCTACCTTCTGCTGTGTTCCAGCCCAGCGTTCCAGGCTATCTTCTGCTGTGTTCCAGTCCAGCGTTCCAGTCTATTACCTGCTGTTGTTCCTGGTTCCAGTCCAGTGTTCCAGGCTATCTTCTGCTGTTGTTCCAGTCCAACTTCCAGTCTGCTATTACCTACTGTTGTTCCTGGTCCCAGTCCTGCATTCCAGTCTCTGTCCTCAGTCTACTCCTCAGACTACTGACTCCAGAGGGTGCCACCACTACTGGACTTTCAGCAACTGTTGATCCTGCCAGGCACCCATACCACTCTTCACTCCTGGCCCTCTGTCTCCATTCCAGGGGAACGGGAGTGGGAGCTGTAAGGGAGGTCTTTTCCTGCACTTCAGGCTCACAACCTACCAGGTACGTGACAGTAGCAGACAGCCATGTCTGAGCCTGAGCAGGGAACGTCTCCCATGGAGGAACTCTGTGCACACCTGGCAGGATTGACTGAAGCAGTCAAAAATCTGCAGCAAGGATACACCAGACTGGAGGAACGAGTGTTAACCCTGTCTAACCCCATTGGGGCCCAGGGAGCTTCCTCTGCTCCTGCTCCTTCAGTTGGGCCTTCCTCAACGGTGGTGATGCTCCCTCCGGAACCTAAGGTTCCCACACCTGAACGTTTCTTTGGAAATCGCCATAAGTTCAGAGCCTTCCGCAACTCCTGCGAACTATTTTTTGCTCTTCAGCCACGTACCTTTTCCCTGGAGGCTACAAAGATGGGCTACGTGATTTCTCTACTCTCTGGTGACCCCCAAACCTGGGCCCATCGCCTCTTACAGCAAAAGGACATATCTCTGACCAACCTCTCCACTTTCTTTGATGCACTAGGTCAGTTATATGATGACCCCCAGCTATCTGTAACTGCAGAGGCGGCTCTACACACCCTTCAACAAGGTCGCAGAGCAGCAGAGGATTATGTGGCTGAATTCAGGAAGTGGAGTGCGGATACTAACTGGAACGATGCGGCTCTCCGTTATCAATTTCGGTTAGAACTTTCTGATCCTCTGAAGGATGAACTGGCCAGGGTGGGTACACCACAAACCTTAAATGCTTTAATCGATCTAGCTATCCAGATCGATCGACGCCTACGAGAGCGCAGGTCTGAGAGAGCTATGGGGTCTTCTCGTCCAACTTGGGTTACCCCTAAGGTTCCCCATCACCCATCATCAACACCACCTACCTCCACGCTTAACTTACCTGAGCCAATGCAATTAGGAGTCCTGCGGCCTTCACTCACCCCAGAGGAACGACAACGTCGTAGAGCAAATAACTTGTGTCTGTATTGTGGGGAACCCAGGCACTATGTCAGGAACTGTCCCCTCAAACTCCGTAAGTGTTTATCCCTATCTACTGACTATGTGACATCTTCGGTTAAAAATACCACTCACCTTGCTCTTCCTCTTCTGCTACAGCTTCCAGGGAAGGATCTACGAATCACCGCCATTATTGATTCAGGAGCTTGCAGCTGTTTCATGGATTCTCGTTTTGCCATCCAACACCAAATACCCTTGGCACCTAAAGCCCATGGACTTTCTATCCATCTAGCTGATGGGACTGCTATCAAGTCTGGACCTGTCACCCAAGAGACTATGCCAATACCCGTTTTCGTTTCCAACGTCCATCAGGAACAGCTGCACCTGGACATTATCGCTTCACCCCTGTTCCCCATAATACTCGGCATGCCATGGTTACAGGCCCATAATCCAGACATAAATTGGATCACGGGTGAGGTGACCTTTCCCTCTCCTTACTGCCAACAGTTTTGCAGAACCCAGAACATCCAGGAGAACTCTACTCTGTTATGCCTAGATACAGATCCTAGTCTACTTCAATCCATTCCTTCCGCCTATCATGATTTCCTGGACGTATTTAGTAAACAGAGGGCAGAGGTGTTACCCCCTCACCGGGCCTATGACTGTCCGATTGAGTTACTTCCTGGTGCTGAAATTCCTTTTGGAAGAATATTTCCCCTGACTGAGGTGGAGCAAGGGGCATTGAAGGAATACATTGACGAAAACCTCAAAAGAGGCTTCATTTGTCCATCCACGTCCCCCGCAGGTGCAGGCATCTTCTTCGTGCAGAAAAAAGATAAAACCCTCAGGCCGTGTGTGGATTACCGCAAACTAAACAAAATTACTGTGAAGAATCGGTACCCTCTCCCCTTAGTACCAGAATTGTTTCAGAGACTGGGGACGGCTGCCATATTTACCAAACTTGATCTCCGTGGGGCCTACAATTTAGTTCGTATCAGGGATGGAGACGAATGGAAGACCGCTTTTCGTACCCGATATGGACATTTTGAGTACCTCGTGATGCCTTTCGGGCTGTGTAATGCCCCTGCCACATTTCAATACTTTATTAATGATGTGTTACGTGACTTTCTAGACCTGTTTGTCATCGTCTATTTAGACGACATATTGATTTTCTCTTGTTCCCTTGAATCCCATCGCAGGCACGTCAGAAGTGTATTGGGCCGACTTCGACAACACGGTCTATATGCAAAGGCTGAAAAATGTGAATTCGAACAGGAAAGTATTCCATTTTTAGGGTTAGTCATCTCCAGTAAGGGCATTAAAATGGACCCCCAGAAGGTCACGGCTGTTCTAGATTGGCCAGTCCCGACTGATAAGAAAGGAATCCAGCGATTCGTTGGATTCGCTAATTTTTACCGCAAGTTTATTAAGGGGTTCTCAGCCATCATTGCACCCATCACACAGCTTACCAAACAGGGTACACGCTTCCATTGGTCGGCCGAGGCTCAAAAGGCTTTTGAGACTCTCAAGGGCCTTTTTACCTCCCCCTCTGTACTGAAGCATCCAGATTCCTCTCTGCCATTCATTCTAGAAGTGGATGCATCTGAAATTGCTGTAGGAGCAGTATTATCCCAAAGACAGGGAACCAAAGCCCTGCTGCATCCTGTGGCTTTCTTTTCTCGTAAATTATCCACGGCAGAGAGAAATTATGATGTAGCTGACAGAGAGTTGTTGGCAATCAAGTCAGCATTGGAGGAGTGGCGCTATCTGTTGGAGGGTGCCGCTCATCCAGTTTTAATCTTTACAGATCATAAGAACCTGGAGTATTTGAGGTCTGCAAAGAGGTTGAAACCACGTCAGGCCAGATGGGCTCTCTTTTTCTCCAGGCTCTCCTTCCATGTCACTTACCGTCCTGGCTCCAAGAATACCAAACCTGACGCCCTGTCTAGGATGTTTCACAAACCTCAAGAGATTTCCCCTCCAGACACCATTTTGTCTCCAGGGAACTTTCTTCTACTTCAGGGGGACCTGCTTTCCCAGATTAAGCAGGCCTCCGCAGAAATAGAATCTTCCATTAAGACAGAGCTCCAGGTTAAGGATGGGTTATTGTGGCATGAGAGTAGGATCTTTATACCTGAAACACTACGAGTCCCAGTACTAGAGCTTTGTCACGATCATGCGCTGGCTGGGCATTTCGGTGTGGCTAAAACCATTGATTTGGTTCAGCGCACCTTCTGGTGGCCTCAGCTGCGCAAAGATTGTAAAGAGTTTGTAGAGTCCTGTACCACCTGCCTTAGGAACAAAGGGCACAAAACAAAGGCATGGGGTCTACTAAAACCCTTGCCTGTCCCAGATAGACCCTGGAAAATGCTTTCAATAGACTTTATTGTAGAACTACCCCCGGCCGGGGGCTTCACTTCAATCTTTGTCATAGTGGACCGGTTGTCGAAGATGGCGTACTTTGTCCCAATGAAGGGTACCCTGTCTGCTACGGAAACAGCACAAGCATTCATTAAAGAGGTCGTCAGGCTCCATGGGGTACCAGTTAACATCATTTCAGATCGAGGGGTACAATTTACCTCTCGATTCTGGAGGGCTTTGTGTAAAACCTTGGTGTGACCAGAACCGTGTGATCTGCGACAGAGGACACCCAAACGTATATAACTGAAAATATATATTAATTTATTAAGGAAAGTGAGTAGTAAATAACAACCAACTCCAATATGACACAGTGCAATAACCAACCACAGACAGAGACCTACAAATAACAATAGACAGATAAATGCAATAAATGGGAAATACCAGGTTCATAAACAATAGCCAGGCCAGGGTCATACACAGCAGATCAGCAGGGAATGTTCCAGAGATGTAAACGTAAGCCAGGCCAAGGTCATACACAGGGAAGTCAGTAGATGGGGTATGGAACACAGGACAGGGAGAGGATGGATGGGTCAGACTGCAGGCAGGGACCCAAGGTAACAGGTGGGACAGGATAGGGTCCCAGACAGGGAGACAGGGACAGGATCAGGGCTCAGGTTCAGGATCAGATAGCTAGCAGGTCAGGAGGCCATGACGAAATCAAGGCAAACATGTGAATGCTTGCCGGGTATTTATAGGCCTATGATTGGCCTCAAGTGACACCTGATTGTAGGAGGTACTGTCTGCTCCACACTGCCAGGATCCATCCGCTGGTGGACGCCAGTACTGCGGCCCAAAGATGATATATTATAAACAGGGAAAAGCTCTCCTGACAGTTCCAAACTGCCAGGAGACACCTGCTGGTGGACCTCAGTACTGCATGCCAAATAACAGGTCTTACCAGCGGATGGAACATTTCCTGACAGTACCCCCCCTCAAAGGAGCGACCTCCGGACGCTCCAACTAGCCGTTGCTGGGGAAAGTCCATGGTGTCCAGCTGGGCAGTGGGCACATCAGGCTGGGCAGCGGACAGGAACACTCCAGGCTGGGCAGCGGACGGGAACAACTTGAGCTGGGCAGCAGACGGGAACAACTTGAGCTGGGCAGCAGACGGGAACAACTTGAGCTGGGCAGCAGACGGGAACAACTTGAGCTGGGCAGCAGACGGGAACAACTTGAGCTGGGCAGCAGACGGGAACAACTTGAGCTGGGCAGCAGACGGGAACAACTTGAGCTGGGCAGCAGACGGGAACAACTTGAGCTGGGCAGCAGACGGGAACAACTTGAGCTGGGCAGCAGACGGGAACAACTTGAGCTGGGCAGCAGGCGGGAACAACTTGAGCTGGGCAGCAGACGGGAACAACTTGAGCTGGGCAGCAGACGGGAACAACTTGAGCTGGGCAGCAGGCGGGAACAACTTGAGCTGGGCAGCAGACGGGAACAACTTGAGCTGGGCAGCAGACGGGAACAACTTGAGCTGGGCAGCAGACGGGAACAACTTGAGCTGGGCAGCAGACGGGAACAACTTGAGCTGGGCAGCAGACGGGAACAACTTGAGCTGGGCAGCAGACGGGAACAACTTGAGCTGGGCAGCAGACGGGAACAACTTGAGCTGGGCAGCAGGCGGGAACAACTTGAGCTGGGCAGCAGGCTCCGGGTCATCGAGCTGGGCAGCAGGCTCCGGGTCATCAAGCTGGGCAGCAGGCTCCGGGTCATCGAGCTGGGCAGCAGGCTCCGGGTCATCGAGCTGGGCAGCAGGCTCCGGGTCATCGAGCTGGGCAGCTGGCATGGGCACTTCAAGCTGGGCAGCTGGCATGGGCACTTCAAGCTGGGCAGCTGGCATGGGCACAGCTGGCACCGAGACATCAGGCTGGAGGGCAGACACCCGGACATCAGGCTGGAGGGCAGACATCCGGACATCAGGCTGGAGGGCAGACACCCGGACATCAGGCTGGAGGGCAGACACCCGGACATCAGGCTGGAGGGCAGACACCCGGACATCAGGCTGAAAAGCTGGAACGTCAGGCTGGAAAGCTGGAACGTCAGACTGGAAAGCTGGAACGTCAGACTGGAAAGCTGGAACGTCAGACTGGAAAGCTGGAACGTCAGACTGGAAAGCTGGAACGTCAGACTGGAAAGCTGGAACGTCAGACTGGAAAGCTGGAACGTCAGACTGGAAAGCTGGAACGTCAGACTGGAAAGCTGGGACGTCAGACTGGAGAGCTGGGACGTCAGACTGGAGAGCTGGGACGTCAGACTGGAGAGCTGGGACGTCAGACTGGAGAGCTGGGACGTCAGACTGGAGAGCTGGAACGTCAGACTGGAGAGCTGGAACGTCAGACTGGAGAGCTGGAACGTCAGACTGGAGAGCTGGAACGTCAGACTGGAGAGCTGGAACGTCAGACTGGAGAGCTGGAACGTCAGACTGGAAAGCTGGAACGTCAGACTGGAAAGCTGGAACGTCAGACTGGAAAGCTGGAACGTCAGACTGGAAAGCTGGAACGTCAGACTGGAAAGCTGGAACGTCAGACTGGAAGGCTGGAACGTCAGACTGGAAGGCTGGAACGTCAGACTGGAAGGCTGGAAAGTCAGACTGCAAAGCTGGAACATCAGACTGCAAAGCTGGAACGTCAGACTGCAAAGCTGGAACGTCAGACTGCAAAGCTGGAACGTCAGACTGCAAAGCTGGAACGTCAGACTGCAAAGCTGGAACATCAGACTGCAAAGCTGGAACATCAGACTGCAAAGCTGGAACATCAGACTGCAAAGCTGGAACATCAGACTGGAAATTGGGAGCAGGTTGGGTTACTGGCAGGATTGTATGAGTAGGGAAGAACTTCCGTTTCTTCTTTGGCTTAACTGCTGGAGATCTGTAGGTGGCTGTAGGACTGTAGACAGGAGGTGAGGCATACTGAAAGGAAGGGCTGGGATATGGCAAGGAAGGGGGAACAGCAGCCAGAGGGAGTTCTTGTGGGAAAGTTGCAGGTATTAGAGAAGAGGCAGGTGGGTTAAAGGCAGGATAGGTACAGGAAGTAGAAACAGGGCATTGATACTTGGTGGGGAGCAGGGTATATTGGGCTGTAGCTGAGGTTGCCATGAGCGATGGGGGAATAGATTCTTGGGAAGGCAGGTGATTAATGGCAGGGCTGGGTTGTTGTGGCTTGGCTAAATTAAGGAGATCTGACCATGCCTGTAGCACAGGATGAACAAACATTGATTCACACACAGCCTGACTAAAAAGCGATTGCACTGAATGGATGCAATCAGACAACACCTGCGGGGAACAAGAGGCATAATGTTCCTTGAAAAAGGCTGGGTCATCCTCTAATAACCACACCAGAGACTCAACCTGATCAAAACTGAAGGGGGGAGAAAAATCATCCCTGCCCTCTGGAGTAAGGATGAGCTCCGGCGTGTTCGCATGCTGAACGTGCCGAGCCCGCCAGGAAGTCGGTACGGCGCAGCGCTAATCACAATCAATGAGACATTTCCCGATGTGCGGCTGCAGAGATCGGGAAATGTCTCCCTAGCTGTGATTAGCGCTGCGCCGTGCCGACTTCCTGGCGGGCTCGGCACGTTCAGCATGCGAACACGCCGGAGCTCATCCTTACTCTGGAGTACTGGACAAGGCTAGCTCTGCACACAGCTGGATCAGAGGCTGAACATTTTCAAATAGCAATCTACCCTGATCAACCAGAGAATGGGCCAGATGGATACACTCCAGGAGCTGATCCCTGGCCCACTCTTTCAATACCAGACGACAGTAATTGTTATCCTCCAACACCAGTGAGGCAAGGAGAACAACTGTTTCTGATTGCATTTTCATAGCACTACAATGGTTCCTTTGCGCAGTCACTTCTGGTCAGAGATGGCCTTGATTTACTGTCATGAACTGGTGTGACCAGAACCGTGTGATCTGCGACAGAGGACACCCAAACGTATATAAGTGAAAATATATATTAATTTATTAACCACTTGACGACCGCCTCACGCCGATGTACGTCGGCAAGGCGGCACGGACAGGCAAAATCACGTACATGGTACGTGATTTGCCTTCCGCGGGTGGGGGGTCCGATCGGACCCCCCCCGCCGCCCGAGGCGGTCCCGTTTTGTCCCCCGGCGATCGGAGACGAGGGGGAGGCCATCCGTTCGTGGCCCCCCCCTCGCGATCGCCGCCGGCCAATGGGAACACTCCTTTGCTGCTGTATGCTAAACAGCAGCAAAGGAAATGATGTCATCTCCCCTCGGGTCGGTAGTTTCCGTTCCGGCCCGAGGAGAGACGACAAGTGAGTGAGTGCACCAACACACACACACACAGTAGAACATGCCAGGCACACATTACACCCCGATCCCCCCCCAATCACCCCCCCCGTCACAAACTGACACCAGCAGTTTTGTTTTTTTTTTTTTCTGATTACTGCTAGGTGTCAGTTTGTGACAGTTACTGTGTTAGCACAGGTACTGTTACCCCCCTGTAGGTCTAGGGTACCCCCCTAACCCCCCCTAATAAAGTTTTAACCCCTTGATCACCCCCCGTCACCAGTGTCACTAAGCGATCATTTTTCTGATCGCTGTATTAGTGTCGCTGGTGACGCTAGTTAGTGAGGTAAATATTTGGGTTCGCCGTCAGCGTTTTATAGCGTCAGGGACCCCCATATACTATCTAATAAATGTTTTAACCCCTTGATTGCCCCCTAGTTAACCCTTTCACCACTGATCACCGTATAACTGTTACGGTTGACGCTGGTTAGTTTGTTTATTTTTTATAGTGTCAGGGCACCCGCCGTTTATTACCGAATAAAGGTTTAGCCCCCTAATCGCCCGGCGGTGATATGCGTCGCCCCAGGCAGCGTCAGATTAGCGCCAGTACCGCTAACACCCACGCACGCAGCATACGCCTCCCTTAGTGGTATAGTATCTGAACGCATCAATATCTGATCCGATCAGATCTATACTAGCGTCCCCAGCAGTTTAGGGTTCCCAAAAACGCAGTGTTAGCGGGATCAGCCCAGATACCTGCTAGCACCTGCGTTTTGCGCCTCCGCCCGGCCCAGCCCACCCAAGTGCAGTATCGATCGATCACTGTCACTTACAGAACACTAAACGCATAACTGCAGCGTTCACAGAGTCAGGCCTGATCCCTGCGATCGCTAACAGTTTTTTTGGTAGCGTTTTGGTGAACTGGCAAGCACCAGCCCCAGGCAGCGTCAGGTTAGCGCCAGTACCGCTAACACCCACGCACGCAGCGTACACCTCCCTTAGTGGTATAGTATCTGAACGGATCAATATCTGATCCGATCAGATCTATACTAGCGTCCCCAGCAGTTTAGGGTTCCCAAAAACGCAGTGTTAGCGGGATCAGCCCAGATACCTGCTAGCACCTGCGTTTTGCCCCTCCGCCCGGCCCAGCCCAGCCCACCCAAGTGCAGTATCGATCGATCACTGTCACTTACAAAACTCTAAACGCATAACTGCAGCGTTCGCAGAGTCAGGCCTGATCCCTGCGATCGCTAACAGTTTTTTTGGTAGCTTTTTATTGAACTGGCAAGCACCAGCGGCGTAGTACACCCCGGTTGTAGTCAAACCATCACTGCAGTAACACTTGGTGACGTGGCGAGTCCCATAAGTGCAGTTCAAGCTGGTGAGGTGGCAAGCACAAGTAGTGTCCCGCTGCCACCAAAAAGACAAACACAGGCCCGTCGTGCCCATAATGCCCTTCCTGCTGCATTCGCCAATCCTAATTGGGAACCCACCGCTTCTGCAGCGCCCGTACTTCCCCCATTCACATCCCCAACCAAATGCAGTCGGCTGCATGAGAGGCATTTTTATGTCCTCCCGAGTACCCCTACCCAGCGAACCCCCCAAAAAAGATGTTGTGTCTGCAGCAAGCGCGGATATAGGCGTGACACCCGCTATTATTGTCCCTCCTGTCCTGACAATCCTGGTCTTTGCATTGGTGAATGTTTTGAACGCTACCATGCACTAGTTGAGTATTAGCGTAGGGTACAGCATTCCACAGACTAGGCACACTTTCACAGGGTCTCCCAAGATGCCATCGCATTTTGAGAGACCCGAACCTGGAACCGGTTACAGTTATAAAAGTTAGTTACAAAAAAAGTGTAAAAAAAAAAAAATATATAAAATAAAAAAAAAAAGTTGTCGTTTTATTGTTCTCTCTCTCTCTATTCTCTCTCTATTGTTCTGCTCTTTTTTTTACTGTATTCTATTCTGCAATGTTTTATTGTTATTGTTATTGTTATTATGTTTTATCATGTTTGTTTTTCAGGTATGTAATTATTTATACTTTACTGTTTACTGTGCTTTATTGTTAACCATTGTTAACCATTTTTTTGTCTTCAGGTACGCCATGCACGACTTTGAGTGGTTATACCAGAATGATGCCTGCAGGTTTAGGTATCATCTTGGTATCATTCTTTTCAGCCAGCGGTCGGCTTTCATGTAAAAGCAATCCTAGCGGCTAATTAGCCTCTAGACTGCTTTTACAAGCCGTGGGAGGGAATGCCCCCACCGTCTTCCGTGTTTTTCTCTGGCTCTCCTGTCTCAACAGGGAACCTGAGAATGCAGCCGGTGATTCAGCCTGCTGACCATAGAGCTGATCAGAGACCAGAGTGGCTCCAAACATCTCTATGGCCTAAGAAACCGGAAGCTACGAGCATTTCATGGCTTAGATTTCGCCGGATGTAAATAGCGCCATTGGGAAATTGGGGAAGCATTTTATCACACCGATCTTGGTGTGGTCAGATGCTTTGAGGGCAGAGGAGAGATCTAGGGTCTAATAGACCCCAATTTTTTCAAAAAAGAGTACCTGTCACTACCTATTGCTATCATAGGGGATATTTACATTCCCCGAGATAACAATAAAAATGATTAAAAAAAAAAAATATGAAAGGAACAGTTTAAAAGTAAGATTAAAAAAGCAAAAAAATAATTAAGAAAAAAAAAAAAGCACCCCTGTCGCCCCCTGCTCTCGCGCTAGGGCGAACGCAAGCGGCGGTCTGTCGTCAAACGTAAACAGCAATTGCACCATGCATGTGAGGTATCACCGCGAAGGCCAGATCGAGTGCAGTAATTTTTCCAGTAGACCTCCTCTGTAAATCTAAAGTGGTAACCTGTAAAGGCTTTTAAAGGCTTTTAAACATGTATTTATTTTGTTGCCACTGCACGTTTGTGCGCAATTTTAAACCATGTCATGTTTGGTATCCATGTACTCCGCCTAAGATCATCTTTTTTATTTCATCAAACATTTGGGCAATATAGTGTGTTTTAGTGCATTAAAATTTAAAAAAGTGTGTTTTTTCCCCAAAAAATGCGTTTGAAAAATCGCTGCGCAATTACTGTGTGAAAAAAAAAAATGAAACACCCACCATTTTAATCTGTAGGGCATTTGCTTTAAAAAAATATATAATGTTTGGGGGTTCAAAGTAATTTTTTGCAAAAAAAAATAACTTTTTCATGTAAACAATAAGTGTCAGAAAGGGCTTTGTCTTCAAGTGGTTAGAAGAGTGGGTGATGTGTGACATAAGCTTCTAAATGTTGTGCATAAAATGCCAGGAGAGTTCAAAACCCCCCTAAATGACCCCATTTTGGAAAGTAGACACCCCAAGCTATTTGCTGAGAGTCATGTCGAGTCCATGGAATATTTTATATTGCGACACAAGTTGCGGGAAAGAGACAAATTTTTTTTTTTTTTTTTTTGCACAAAATTGTCACTAAATGATATATTGCTCAAACATGCCATGGAAATATGTGAAATTACACCCCAAAATACATTCTGCTGCTTCTCCTGAGTACGGGGATACCACATGTGTGAGACTTTTTGGGAGCCTAGCCGCGTACGGGACCCCGAAAACCAAGCACCGCCTTCAGGCTTTCTAAGGGCGTGAATTTTTGATTTCACTCTTCACTGCCTATCACAGTTTCGGAGGCCATGGAATGCCCAGGTGGCACAAAACCCCCCCAAATGACCCCATTTTGGAAAGTAGACACCCCAAGCTATTTGCTGAGAGGTATAGTGAGTATTTTGCAGACCTCACTTTTTGTCACAAAGTTTTGAAATCTGAAAAAAGAAAAAAAAAATGTTTTTTCTTGTCTTTCTTCATTTTCAAAAACAAATGAGAGCTGCAAAATACTCACCATGCCTCTCAGCAAATAGCTTGGGGTGTCTACTTTCCAAAATGGGGTCATTTGGGGGGTGTTTGTGCCACCTGGGCATTCCATGGCCTCCGAACCTGTGATAGGCAGTAAAGAGTGAAATCAAAAATTTTCACCCTTAGAAATCCTGAAGGCAGTGATTGGTTTTCGGGGTCCCGTACGCGGCTAGGCTCCCAAAAAGTCCCACACATGTGGTATCCCCATACTCAGGAGAAGCAGCTAAATGTATTTTGGGGTGCAATTCCACATATGCCCATGGCCTGTGTGAGCAATATATCATTTAGTGACAACTTTATGAAAAAAAAAAAAAAGTGTCACTTTCCCGCAACTTGTGTCAAAATATAAAATATTCCATGGACTCAATATGCCTCTCAGCAAATAGCTTGGGGTGTCTACTTTCCAAAATGGGGTCATTTTGGGGGGTTTTGTGCCACCTGGGCATTCCATGGCCTCCGAAACTGTGATAGGCAGAGAAGAGTGAAATCATAAATTTACACTCTTAGAAATCCTGAAGGCGGTGATTGGTTTTCGGGGCCCCGTACGCGGCTAGGCTCCCAAAAAGTCCCACACATGTGGTATCCCCATACTCAGGAGAAGCAGCTGAATGTATTTTGGGGTGCAATTCCACATAGGCCCATGGCCTGTGTGAGCAATATATCATTTAGTGACAACTTTTTGTAAATATTTTTTTTTTTTTTTTGTCATTTTTCAATCACTTGGGACAAAAAAAATAAATATTCAATGGGTTCAACATGCCTCTCAGCAATTTCCTTGGGGTGTCTACTTTCTAAAATGGGGTCATTTGGGGGGGTTTTGTACTGCCCTGCCATTTTAGCACCTCAAGAAATGACATAGGCAGTCATAAACTAAAAGCTGTGTAAATTACAGAAAATGTACCCTAGTTTGTAGACGCTATAACTTTTGCGCAAACCAATAAATATACGCTTATTGACATTTTTTTTACCAAAGACATGTGGCCGAATACATTTTGGCCTAAATGTATGACTAAAATTTAGTTTATTGGATTTTTTTTATAACAAAAAGTAGAAAATATCATTTTTTTTCAAAATTTTCGGTCTTTTTCCGTTTATAGCGCAAAAAATAAAAACCGCAGAGGTGATCAAATACCATCAAAAGAAAGCTCTATTTGTGGGAAGAAAAGGACGCAAATTTCGTTTGGGTACAGCATTGCATGACCGCGCAATTAGCAGTTAAAGCGACGCAGTGCCAAATTGGAAAAAGACCTCTGGTCCTTAGGCAGCATAATGGTCCGGGGCTCAAGTGGTTAAGGAAAGTGAGTAGTAAATAACAACCAACTCCAATATGACACAGTGCAATAACCAACCACAGACAGAGACCTACAAATAACAATAGACAGATAAATGCAATAAATGGGAAATACCAGGTTCATAAACAATAGCCAGGCCAGGGTCATACACAGCAGATCAGCAGGGAATGTTCCAGAGACGTAAACGTAAGCCAGGCCAAGGTCATACACAGGGAAGTCAGTAGATGGGGTATGGAACACAGGACAGGGAGAGGATGGATGGGTCAGACTGCAGTCAGGGACCCAAGGTAACAGGTGGGACAGGATAGGGTCCCAGACAGGGAGACAGGGACAGGGACAGGATCAGGGTTCAGGGTTCAGGATCAGGATCAGGATCAGGATCAGGATCAGATAGCTAGCAGGTCAGGAGGCAATGACGAAATCAAGGCAAACATGTGAATGCTTGCCGGGTATTTATAGGCCTATGATTAGCCTCAAGTGACACCTGATTGTAGGAGGTACTGTCTGCTCCACACTGCCAGGATCCATCCGCTGGTGGACGCCAGTACTGCGGCCCAAAGATGATATATTATAAACAGGGAAAAGCTCTCCTGACAGTTCCAAACTGCCAGGAGACACCTGCTGGTGGACCTCAGTACTGCATGCCAAATAACAGGTCTTACCAGCGGATGGAACATTTCCTGACACTTGGACATTGAACTCTCATTTTCATCGGCTTATCACCCCCAGACTAATGGGCAAACAGAAAGAACAAACCAGACCCTTGAACAATATTTGCGCTGTTTTTCTTCCTTTGCCCAAGATAATTGGATTGCTGTTTTACCATTGGCCGAATTTGCTTATAACAATTCTATTCATTCTGCTATCAAGCAAACTCAGTTTTTTGCGAATTATGGTTTTCACCCCTCATTTTTACCAAACTCTCTTCCAGAATGCACAGTACCCGCAGTCCAGGAGAAATTGGATTTCTTTACCTCTAACAACCAAGTTTTACAGGACACCATGACCAGAACCCAGGAGTACAACAAAGCAACCTTTGATAAAAAGAGGCGAGGTGAGCTCTTACTTGCACCTGGGGATCAGGTATGGTTGTCCACCATAAACCTCAGGTTGGCCTGCCCTTCCAAGAAATTGGGTCCCAAATTTCTTGGACCATTCCCTGTTAAACGGAGAATTAATGAAGTTGCATATGAACTTGAACTCCCGGATTCACTAAAGGTACATCCAGTTTTTCACGTGTCCTTGCTTAAACCATCTATTACTAACCCATTTCCAGGTCGAAGTACGGATCCTCCTGATCCAATCCTGGTAGATGGGGAAGAGGAATTTGAGGTGGAGGCTATCATGGACCACAGGAAAAGAGGTAACCAAAATCAATTCTTAATAAAGTGGAAGGGGTTTGGCCCAGAGGAGAATTCTTGGGAACCAGAGGATAATATTCATGCTGAAGACCTGTTACAAGCCTTTAAAACAGCTCATCCAGAGAAATTTTTTCAAAGGGGCATCCGGAGGGGGGGGGCAATGTCACGAAGATCCTGGCAGTAACCGGCGTCCCAGGCGCACGGGAACCCGGCCACGGGTCCCATTGCGCATGCGCGCGCGTTCACGCGTGCGGTCACGCACGGGCACGCGCGCACTCCCGCTGGTGTCAGGCGGGCTATTTAAACCTGCCTGTCACACTCCATCCCCGCTGTCTGCTCTACAGCGTTCTGTGAGTGTTACCTGATCTGATCTGTGTTTCCTGTTATCTGACCCGGCTTCCTGTTTGACGATCCTGCTATCTGCCTGCACCAGACCCTCTTGGCTTGCCTGACCATCCCTCTGTATTACCCCTGGTACCTCTGCTGTCCGAACGTTACTGACCACCGGCTTGTTGACCCTCCGCTGTGTTCATCAGCTTCCAGTCTGCTATTACCTGCTGTTGTTCCTGGTTCCAGTCCAGCGTTCCAGTCTATTACCTGCTGTTGTTCCTGGTTCCAGTCCAGCGTTCCAGGCTACCTTCTGCTGTGTTCCAGCCCAGCGTTCCAGGCGATCTTCTGCTGTGTTCCAGTCCAGCGTTCCAGTCTATCACCTGCTGTTGTTCCTGGTTCCAGTCCAGCGTTCCAGGCTACCTTCTGCTGTGTTCCAGCCCAGCATTCCAGGCTATCTTCTGCTGTGTTCCAGTCCAGCGTTCCAGTCTATCACCTGCTGTTGTTCCTGGTTCCAGTCCAGCGTTCCAGGCTACCTTCTGCTGTGTTCCAGCCCAGCGTTCCAGGCTATCTTCTGCTGTGTTCCAGTCCAGCGTTCCAGTCTATTACCTGCTGTTGTTCCTGGTTCCAGTCCAGTGTTCCAGGCTATCTTCTGCTGTTGTTCCAGTCCAACTTCCAGTCTGCTATTACCTACTGTTGTTCCTGGTTCCAGTCCTGCATTCCAGTCTCTGTCCTCAGTCTACTCCTCAGACTACTGACTCCAGAGGGTGCCACCACTACTGGACTTTCAGCAACTGTTGATCCTGCCAGGCACCCATACCACTCTTCACTCCTGGCCCTCTGTCTCCATTCCAGGGGAACGGGAGTGGGAGCTGTAAGGGAGGTCTTTTCCTGCACTTCAGGCTCACAACCTACCAGGTACGTGACACCCTCCTTGCAAAATATTGTTTAAAAAATTGTAATTACACGCCCCTGTCAAACAGGGGCTGATAAATTGGGCCTTAGCTACTGGTGGCGCTGCCCGGAACCAAAAATATTATTACAAGCTATCAGCATGATCATTGAGGAGGAAGAGGATAGTCACGCAGCATAACAGGATAGTCACTCAGCATCAGCATAGGCAGTCTTTAAGGGATCTGACATTTCAAAAAAAAAAATTTGGTTACATCAGCATCAGGTGCTCGGTAGCTGGTGGTGATCCAAGACTGATTCATTTTTATGAAGGTCAGTCGATCGACCAACAGGCGCACCCTGTGATCGGTTACAAAACCTTCAGCAGCACTGAATGTGCGTTCCGAAAGAACGCTGGATGCAGGACAGGCCAGTAGCTCAATTGCATACTGTGCAAGCTCTGGCCAGTGATCCATCCTCAAGATCCAGTAACCCAGAGGATTTTTGGTGGGAAAGGTGTCCAAGTCAGATCTTGCCCCTAGGTATTCCTGCACCATGTAAAACAGACGCTGGCGATGGTTGCTGGAATCGATCATACCTTGGGGCTGCGGACTAAAAAATTGTCTGAACGCATCGGTCAGACGGCCACCTTCTCCACCGCTCCTTCTTTGACTGACTGAAGCCTCAGCAACACGTTGTCCAGGAACAGGAGTTTGTAACCTCCCAGTCTCTGCGAACGCATTGCACAGACCTTTCTGCAAGGCCTTCTGAAGATGTTTCATCCTCTGATCCCTCTGCGATGGCAAGATAAGGTCCGCAAACTTACCCTTGTAACGTGCATCAAGGAGGGTTGCCAGCCAGTATTGATCCCTCTCCTTGATACCACGAATATGAGGATCATTCTGCAGGCTTTGCAGGATCAGGGAGGCCATGCAGCGTAGGTTTGCTGAGGCATTCGGTCCGGAGTCCTCTGGGTCACTAAGGACGACATGATCCGCAGCCACCTCCTCCCAGCCACGTACAAGTCCATGGGTTTCTTGGGACTGTAAATGATCCCTTAAAGACTGCTGCTGATGCTGAGTGCCAGGCTCCGCCTTCATGCTGACACAATCCTCCTCTTCCTCCTCCTCCTCTTCCTTTGTGATCAGCGGGCACGCAGGAATACTGTCTGTATAAAGGGGGCCTTGAGAGCTAAGGAAGTCCTCCTCTTCCTGCCTCTGTTCTGCCTCAAGTGCCCTGTCCATTATTCCACGCAGCGTGTGCTCCAACAGGTGGACTAGGGGGACAGTGTCACTGATGCATGCGCTGTCACTGCTCACCATCCTCGTGGCCTCCTCAAATGGTGACAGGACAGTGCATGCATCCCTGATCATACCCACTGGCGTGGGGAAAAAAAAACAAGCTCCCCTGACCCTGTCCTAGTGCCATAGTCGCACAGGTACACATTGATTGCCCTCTGCTGCATGTGCAGCTGCTGCAGCATGGCCAACGTTGAGTTCCACCTGGTGGGCATGTCACAGATTAGACAGTTCTTTGGCAGGTTAAATTCCTTTTGGAGGTCAGCCAGCCGAGCACTGGCATTAAATGACTGGCGGAAATGCACACAGACTTTCCTGGCCTGCCTCAGAACATCCTGTAAGCCCGGGTACCTGCCCAAGAACCGCTGCACCACCAAGTTAAGAACGTGAGCTAAACAGGGCACATGGGTCAGTTGTCAGTTGTCGCAAACCACCATGCCTGCCTTAAGCTGGCGTGGCGTCAACCACCTCTGAACCTGCCCCTGCAGAGCTGACAGAATCTCTGCCCCAGTGTGGCTCCTTTCCCCCAAGCACACCAGCTCAAGCACCGCATGGCATCTTTTGGCCTGCGTGCTTGCGTAGCCCCTTGAACTCCTACGGAGCACCGCTGGTTCCGAAGTCAAATCAGCACAGGAAGAGGCCATGGAGGAAGAATAAGAGGAGGGGTGGAGGAGAGAGGTGTGGCAGAATCACCACTAGTAGTATTTTGGACGCGTGGTGGGCACCCCTTCTCTCTGGGCTCATGTTACTGCCTTCCTCTAGCTGGGTACCATCATCAGAGCCTTCAAAACGCTGGGCATCCTCCTGGAGCATGTACCCAACACTGTGGTCAAACAGTTCGGGGGACCGATTTTGGACTTATTAAGGGGGGCAAATATAAAATATAGTTGGAGGTTCCCGTTATCTTTGAGTGTGAAGAGAGAGGGCAGGGTGTTTAAAATAAATATAGAGGGCGACCTGCAAGATTTCTGCAGAAACTTAGATATCCCTGTTCCAGACATACCAGAAGGGGTTTTGCCCTGAAGGAAGGGGCCCGATAGTAAACATCCCTATTATAAGTGGGGGGAAGGAAACGGGGGGCTGGGGGGGGGTTCTTCACTTCCGGGGGTTGGGTTGTTGGGGGGGGTGGGGGGGTGGGGAGGAGGGGGGAGAGGAAGGAGTAGGTAGGAGGGCCTCCGCAGTACACTCAACCTTTAGGGGAGGAGTGACCACACAGCTGTCCATGGCCAGAGCCCACCCCACAGCACAAGGGGATGCAGGTCGGGAGTATAGTATCCTTGGCACTGCCGCCCATAGTCCAAGTTGTGACCAGGGAGGGAGCGGGAGGGGGGGAGGGGGGTGGGGAGGGAGGTGGACGGTGGGTAAGGGGGGGTGGGGGCGAGGGGGGTAGGGGAGGAGGGGGGTGGGGAGGGAGGTGGACGGTGGGTAATGGGGGGGTGGGGGGGGATGGGGGGTAGGGGAGGAGGGGGGTGGGGAGGGAGGTGGACGGTGGGTAAGGGGGGGTGGGGGGGAGGGGGGTAGGGGTATTTAAGGAAGGAGAAACGATTCTAGCAGGTGACTTTAATTTTTGCCTAGATCCAGCCTTGGATAGGTCACCTGGAACCCGGGAAGTGGGTAAAAAGTCGCTCATGAGTCTAGGGAGAAAGTTCCCCGATAACCAACTAATTGATGTTTGGCGGGTGCAACACCCTAAGGAGAGGGATTATTCTTTCTTCTCCCCGGTCCATAGGACCTATTCAAGGCTGGACTACTTGATGGTGGACCACAGTCTGCTGGAGGGTATAGTGGAGTCAAAAATCGAGACTGTGACCCTATCGGACCACGCTCCAGTATCAATGTAAGTAAAGTTCAGGGGCCCCATTCTCATGGAGACTCAATGAAGGTCTTCTCAAGAAGGACAGTGTTGTTTTCAAAATTCAACGGGAAATTGATGAGTTCTTTGTCATTAATGAGTCAGGCGAGACATCAGGGGCAGTCCTATAGGAGACCTTTAAGGCATATATAAGAGGGGTCCTAATCTCTATTGACGTAGGCGAGAAGAGAGAAAGGAGGAAAATGAAAGACAGTCTCATTTCTAACATACACCAATTAGAACAGCTCCACAAGGCCTTGAAGGGCTGTGATGAACCTGTACTAAAAGAATTAACATTGAAAAGAGAGGAGCTAAGGGAGTTAATGGAGGAAGAATCAATAAAAACCAGGAATCAATATCTAAAAAACTGCCACCTGAAGGGAAATAAGGTGGGGAAGCATTTGGCATCTGTCATTAGAGAAAAAAAGGACGAGAACTTTATAGAGAAGATCAAAAATAAAAAAGGTGAAATGAGACATACCACCAGAGAGATAGGAGAGGAATTTAGACAGTTCTATTCATTGCTATATTCAGTAGGGCAGAGGGAAAAGAGCAGGGGAAAGAAAGAAGAGAGGATGAGAGAGTTTATAAAAGGGGCGGGCCTCCCTACCTTGTCAGAAGCAGATGCACTAGAACTGGAGAGTCCGATAACGGAAGAGGAGATATACGTGGCCCTAAAGTCATCGCCCCCGGGAATGAGTCCAGGACCAGATGGCTTCACAACCAGCTTCTTTAAAAAAATTTGCAGTACCCTGATCCCTCGCTTGTGCCAAATGTGGAACAGCCTTGGGATGCAGGGAGAAATGTGTAGAGATGCTCTATTGGCTTCAGTGACTCTAATTCTCAAAGAAGGGAGGGATCGTACCTCGTGCGCGAGTTATAGACCGATTGCGCTTTTGAACGCAGACACAAAACTTTATGCCAAAGTTTTGGCACTTCGGCTCAGGGAGAAAATGTCCTACCTGGTTCATCCGGACCAGGTGGGCTTTGTCCCTGGGAGGGAAGGAAGAGATAACGGGGTGCGGTCTCTCCTGATAATGGAGGCTTTTAAGTCGGCCGGGGCCCCCAGTCTGCTTCTGTCGATTGACGCCGAGAAGGCGTTCGACAGAGTAGATTGGGGGTTCATGTTTTGCACACTTGAAGTACTGGGAGTGGGGCCTACGATGTTAAAATGGATAAAAACCTTGTATACCCAACCTACAGCATTCGTAAAAGTCAACAACGTTCCCTCAGCACATTTCGTTATGGAAAACGGGACAAGACAAGATTGTCCTTTGTCCCCGCTCCTGTTTGTTCTGGCCCTGGAGCCCTTGTTAGCCACGATCAGGAGAAATCCAGATATAAGTGGCTGCAGAGTGGGTGAAGAAGAACATAAACTGGCCGCTTTTGCGGATGATGTACTTTTTTATGTTTCTAAACCTAGAATTACGATCCCAAATCTGTTGGCCACATTGAAGAAATACAGTGAGCTCTCAAATTATAAAATTAATATAGAGAAATCAGAAGCCCTAAAGATTAATATAAACAAACAAGAAGCAAGCAGACTGGGGGCAGTTTTTCATTTCCCCTGGAAAGACAATATTAAATACCTGGGAGTCAATTTAACCAGTCATAGAGAGAACCTGTACAAATTGAACTTTATCCCCCTTCTAAACGAAATTAGAGGGGAAATTAAAAGAATAAGACCCTGCCATGTCTCTTGGATGGGGCGAATTAACATAGTAAAGATGGTGTTAGCCCCAAAGGTGTTATATAAGATGCAGATGCTCCCAATTCCCCTACCACAAAATTTTTTTAGTGCACTGACTAGTTTAATTAATAAGTATGTTTGGGATAATAAGAAACCTAGGATAGCCCATACAGTATTGAGGAGAGAAAAAATAAGTGGGGGGCTGGCCCTATCAGATTTTAGGATGTATTATAAAGCAACTATAATAGCACGGGCACTGGATTGGGAAAATAACAGAGGTAACAAAAGGTGGGTTAATTTAGAAAAAGGGTTAAGTAATACACAGTTAAATCATTTGATTTGGAATCCCCGCACTTTAGGAATTTGGGGAAAGATACACACTATATTACACACCTTACATTTAAAATTTGGGATCAGATGCACTTCAACAATAAATGGGAGTTTAATTCACCTTTAATTTTTTTGAAAGAGAATATCTTCTTTCCCCCGGGGATGGAGAAGGTTGGGGGTAAATGGTTATTGGACACAGGGGTACAAGTAAGGGATATTATTAAGCGTGGGAAAATTAGTACACTTAGAGAATTAAAGTCACAAGTGGATTTATGGTTATTAAACGAGTGGAGATACGGCCAGCTCGTGCACTTTGTTAACAGTCTTCCAGGCCCATTAAGGGAGGAAGCGGACTATAGACCGATAGAAAAATTATTCTGTAAAGATTCAGTGAAGAGGAAAATCTCAGAGATTTACAAAATTTTGGTGAGGGGATCGGGGCTGGAGTCTCCGCCCTTCATCAAAAAATGGGAGGAGGAATTGGGAGCAAGCGGTGACAAAGCTAAAGTGAGGAACATCTTGGGGGCAGCACACGGTACGTCAGTGGACATAAAAACAAGGGAGAGTAATTATAAATGTTTGACTAGGTGGTACATGACCCTAGTAAAAATTAGCAAGTTTATGCCAGACAGGTCTTCCAACTGTTGGAGAGGATGTGGACTACCAGGTACTATGGCGCATCTGTGGTGGGACTGCCCCAAAATCAAAATTTTTTGGAAAGAAGTGATTAGGTTAATCAAAGAAATAACGGGCAAGGCGATCCACTTGGATCCTTGGGAATGCCTGTTCCATAGGTTGGAAGGAGGGAAAAGAGGCTATAAAACCTCAATAATCCCAGTTCTGTTAAACGCAGCTAAGAATGTAATACCAAAGAAGTGGCAGGAACTCGAAGCCCCGAGGATTAGGGACTGGGTAGGTAGAGTGAATGAAATCTATATTTTTGAGAGAGAAGAGACAGGAGATTATATGGAAGGGGACCAGAACGAACAAAGGAGTAAATGGGATCAATGGATAGCATTTAAAAAAACCGAACATTTTGCGGCAGTTATCAAGACAGTAACATAGGACCTGAACACAGATAAGTGTTAAGAGCTCCGTGGAAGAGGGGATAATCTGCGGGGGTTAGGGGGGGGGTGGGAGGTGGGAGGGTACGGGTGAGGCATATGGGGGGACTTATTTATTGTATGTGTCCAAGAGAACAGGAGAATTTTGATAATTGTCCTATTATGTTCCCCCCATATGTGGGGGGGGGGGGTTGGTTTTCTTTGTTTTTGTACTAAGATTTTGAAAATTAAATAAAGTTTTAAAAAAAATTAAAAAAAAAAAAAAAACAGTTCGGGGGACTCCTCAGGAGGACATGGTGGGGCTAGGGAAGGAGTGACTGATGCCATTGAGCCAAGGGAAGAGGCCACGTTGGCAGCTGCTTTGCCAGACAAAGTACCCTGAGCCTGGGTGAGAGAGGATGAGGAGGATGAGGACGGCTTGGTCATCCACTCTACCAAGTCTTCCGCATGTTGCGGCTCAACACGGCCAGCTGCCAAAAAAAAGGACAAGCGCGTCCCACGGCCACATGCTGATGAGGATGCACCGTCTCCACGACCAGCACTGTTACCTCTAGACACAGAGCCTGCTTGCCCTCTTTCATTGGCTTGTAACTGTCTGCCTCTCCTTGTTGGCCTTCCAGACATACTAATGGCCTGCAGTGAGATGTAGCTGCACAAAGCTGGGATGTATATATATATATATATACTGATACTGCAGCTAGCAGAATCAACTGCCTGCCTATAGTATTATTAGTGTGTGAACACCAGCAATTGTCTTCAGGTAGCTTTAGGTGCACACTGTGCAAAGGACACAGTGCACTAACTGTAAATACTGTAGCTGCCTGCCTGTGGTATTAATAGGAGCAGAACACTAATTGTTTTCAGGTAGCTTTAGGTGCACACTGTGCAGAGGACGCACTACCCTAACTGTAAATACTGTAGCTGCCTGCCTGTGGCATTAATAGGATCAGAAGAACACCACTAATTTTCTTCAGATAGCTTTAGGTGCACACTGTGCAGCAGACACAGTGCACTAACTGTAAATACTGTAGCTGCCTGCCTGTGGTATTAATAGGAGCAGAACAACACTAATTGTTTTCAGGTAGCTTTAGGTGCACACTGTGCAGAAGACACACTACCCTAACTGTAAATACTGTAGCTGCCTGCCTGTGGCATTAATAGGATCAGAAGAACACCACTAATTTTCTTCAGGTAGCATTAGGTGCACACTGTGCAGAGGACACAGTACACTAACTGTAAATACTGTAGCTGCCTGCCTATGGTATTAATAGGAGCAGAACAACAGCAATTGTCTCCAGGTAGCTTTAGGTGCACACTGTGCAGAGGATGCACTACACTAACTGTAAATACTGTAGCTGCCTGCCTGTGGTATTTATAGGATCAGAAGAACACCACTCATTTTCTTCAGGTAGCTTTAGGTGCACACTGTGCAGGGGACGCACTACACTAAATTGTAAATACTGCAGCTGCCTGCAGTACTGTACTAATAGGATCAGAAGAACATCACTAATTTTCTTCAGGTAGCTTTAGGTACACACTGTGCAGAGGACGCACTACACTAACTTGTAAATACTGCAGCTGCCTGCGGTACTTACAAATAGGATCAGAAAAACACCACTAATTTTCTTCAGGTAGCTTTAGGTGCACACTGTGCAGAGAACGCACTACACTAACTTGTAAATACTGCAGTTGCCTGCGGTACTGTACTAATAGGATCAGAAGAACACCACTAATTTTGTTTAGGTAGCTTTAGATGCACACTGTGCAGAGGACGCACTAAACTTACTTGTAAATACTGCAGCTGCCTGCGGTACTGTACTAATAGGATCAGAAGAACACCACTAATTTTCTTCAGGTAGCTTTAGGTGCACACTGTGCAGAGGACGCACTACACTAACTTGTAAATACTACAGCTGCCTGTGGTACTGTACTAATAGGATCAGAAGAACACCCCTAATTTTCTTCAGGTAGCTTTAGGTGCACACTGTGCAGAGGACGCACTACACTAACTGTAAATACTGCAGCTGCCTGTGGTACTGTACTAATAGGATCAGAAGAACACCCCTAATTTTCTTCAGGTAGCTTTAGGTGCACACTGTGCAGAGGACGCACTACACTAACTGTAAATACTGTAGCTAATAGGACTAATAGGATCAGAAGAACACCAGCAATTTTCTTCAGGTAGCTGTAAATACTGTAAAAACACCTGCCTGCCTGTCAGTAGTAGGAAGAGAATAACAGGAACGGATCTAGCTAAACTAAATACAGTGTATATATATATATATATATATATATATATATATATATATATATATATATATATATATATATATATATATATATACACAATACCTAGGATGTATATATATACACAATACACTGTAACTGCAGCTAACTGACTCGCCTGCCTACTCTATCTAACTTAAATCAAATGACAGTCTCTCTGTCTCTCTCTCTCAACACCGAACACACTACACAGGGTCGCTGTGCAGGCGACCTCATATAGTGTGGGGCGTGTACTAAACCCCCTGAGCCATAATTGGTCAAAGCCACCCTGGCTTTGGCCAATTACGCCTTTCTGTACAGACGTCGCTGTGATTGGCCAAGCAAGCAGGTTATAGTGCATGCTTGGCCAATCATCAGCCAGCAATGCACTGCAATGCCGCAGTGAATTATGGGCCATGACGCGCCAATCGAATTTGGAGCAAACTGCCCATATCGTTCGGAATTCAGCGAACGACGGATCAGGCAATGTTCGGGTCGAACATGCGTTCGATACGAACACGAAGCTCATCCCTATTCGTCAGTCCTGCCTACTTAAAGCCGTCCAGCTCACTTGATCTCTGCCTTCGCCTTTGTCAACATCACAGAGACCTTCTCTTGCATTCCTGTTGAAGACTTGCTGGGCTGACATTCCTTCTGGCTCCTGATCCTGCATGCTGTACTACTATGTTTATCTCTGGCTTTCTGACATTTGCTTGGCTGACTACCTGATCCGGTTACTGAACTCTGGCTTGTTTTGACTACGCTTACTCTGTTTACCTTTTTATTATTATTATTATTATTATTATTATTAATAAACAAGTGTGATTTAACTATACTTCTGTCTTGATCTGATTCATGGTTCCTGATATATATATATATATATATATATATATATATATATATATATATATATATATATATATATACTAGACTGTAGTATAGACTGTAGTGTAGTGTAGACTGTAGGGATCTGACATTTAAAAAAAAAATATTCGGTTACATCAGCATCAGGTGCTTGGTAGCTGGTGGTGATCCAAGACTGATTAATTTTTATGAAGGTCAGTCGGTGGACAGGCGCACCCTGTGATCGGTTACAAAACCTGGAGCAGCACTGAATGGCCAAGCATGACTGTATATATATATATATATATATATATATATATATATATATATATATATATATACCGTATTTATCGGCGTATAACACACACTTTTTCCCCCTTAAAATCAGGGGAAAATCGCGGGTGCATGTTATACGCCGATCCCCTGCGATCCTGAGCTGACAGATCTTCAAAATCACCGACCGCGATTTGAAAATGGCGCCGCCAGCGCCGAAATACAAAGAGCCGGTCCTCGGCTCTTCTCGGCCACTTTTAGCTTCACTCGAGCGTCGTCCGAACCTAGCCGAGTGTACTCGGCTAGGTTCAGATAGCTCCGCTCACAGTCACGCCCATCCCGGGCGGGACTACGAGTGGAGCCGAAAGTGAACGAGAGCCGCCGAGAAGAGCCGAGGACCGGCTCTGTGTATTTCGTGCCGGCGGCGCCATTTTCAAATCGCGGTCGACGATTTTGAAGCTCAGGATCGCAGGGGATCACAGGATCACAGGGGAGCGGCGCCATTTTCACCTCTGGTGTGTTCCTGACTATACCTGTTTGCCTGTGACCCTGAATCTTGGTGTGAACTCTGTTGTCCTTGTCTGCTTGTGGCCCTGACCTTGGCTTATTCCTTTACTATCCCTATCCTCCTGTTGCCTATTGTGGGTGTAAGCTGGGGGACCCTGGGGGCGCGACCTGGAGCCAGTTGCAACCCAGTCCATCCTCTCCTCTAGAGGCTCTGGTGAACACCTGCTGGCTCTTAGACTCCACGCCCCAGGGAATCCTATGCGCTAGCCCCGGTGGGATCAGTGTTGGTGTCCCAGCGGCCCTGCCTTCCTTACCACCCGGACTCCCATCCGCAGCAGTCAGCCGTAGGGTGCACTGCCTTGTGGTGCACTCCTGATTCCAACGGTGTGCATCTGTCACCCAGCCTCTAGGTGACCTGACAGTTTGATCAGCCATGGACCCGGCTGACATGCCGCTTCCTGCAGTCCATCCATTGCAGGGCATAGTTCACAGACTTGAGGCCCAGGAATCTAATCAGACTCAGGTGATGCGATTCCTTAAGGATCTGGCTTCCCGCTTCGAGCAGCTCCAGGCCTCATTGGGAAACCCGAACCTGCAGCCTCAAGTGCAATCAGCAGCTGCACCTATCGCACCAGTCACAGCCACACATTCATATTCACTGCCAGCTCGTCCCGTTTTTCTGGGGACTCCAAGGCCTGCAGGGGCTTCCTCAGCCAATGCACCATTCATTTTGAGCTCCAGCCTCAAAACTTTCTGTCTGATCGGGCTAAGGTAGCCTATATAATTTCCCTCCTCTCTGGTGAAACTTTAGCTTGGGCTGCCCCCCTGTGGGAGAAGAATGACCCGGCCTGTCCGACTTCTTGAAGCTTTTTCGTAACATCTTCGAGAAGTCAGCTCAGGTTTCTTCAGCGGCTAGTGCCCTTTTACGCCTTCGCCAAGAATCTTGTTCAGTGGGACAATATGCGCTTCAGTTCCGTATCCTCACAGCTGAATTGAGCTGGAACAATGAGGCCCTGGTCGCAACCTTTTTACATTGCCTCTCTGACCGAGTGAAGGACGAATTAGCAGGAAGAGCCATCCCCGCTGGTCTGGATGATGTAATTTCTTTGTGCAATCAGATTGACATTCATTTTCAGGAGAGGTCCCTAGAAAAAAGACGCCAGCACCCTCTAGGTCCTAGTCAGCCAGAACTCTTCTCCCGTCGCCCTGTGGAGCATGCTCTGCCTGCTGAGGAACCTATGCAGCTGGGCCGGACCAGACTAACCCCCGAAGAACGTGCTAGATGCAGAACTCTGGGCTTGTGTCTTTATTGTGGGGGCAAGGGTCATTTTTGTGACTCCTGCTCGCTTCGTCCGGGAAACCCTTGGGTCTAATGCATTTAGAGGATGGAGTATTGGACCCAGAAACATCACCTTCTCGTCTTCTTCTTCCGGTGTTCCTCCATGTAGGCCCTTCTCCCCAATCGGTCCTATCCTGGACTCCGGGGCTGCCGGCAATTTTATGGTTAGGAGAACTGCTTCTTCTATAAAACGTACCCTTTTTCCCCTCGCTACACCACTGGTAGTCTCAGCAATTGATGGCACTGTGCTCCCAGGGTGCCCTATGCGTTTCCAGACGCTACCTATTAGGATGTCGGTAGGGATACTCCCCAAGGAGTGGATTTCCTTCCTCATTCTACCCAAGCCTCTACCCCCATTGTATTAGGCCTTCCTTGGCTACAGCTCCACTCTCCACATGTGGACTGGGTCTCTGGGCAGATCCTGGCTTGGGGCCCTTCGTGTTTCTCATCCTGTCTTCTCAAGGTGGTCCCCAAGGAGAGACTTCCCATTGCTACCACATCCGTATCTTCTGATCTTCCCTCGGCATACAGCGATTACCGGGATGTGTTCTGTAAGAAGTCTGCTGAGGTGCTTCCTCCCCACAGATCTTTTGACTGTGCCATTGACCTTGTCCCTGGAGCAACTCTACCCAGGGGTCGTACCTACCCTCTGTCCATTCCAGAGACCCAGGCCATGTCTGAGTATGTCGCCGAGAATTTGGAGAGAGGTTTCATCCAGAAATCCTCTTCGCCTGCAGGAGCAGGGTTCTTTTTCATTGCTAAAAAAGGATGGTACCCTCAGACCCTGCATCGACTATCGAGGGTTAAATGCAGTGACTATCAAAAACTGATACCCCTTACCTCTAATATCTGAGCTATTTGACAGATTGAAGGGGGCTTCCATTTTCACCAAGTTGGATCTCAGAGGTTCATGCAATCTCATTAGAATACGGGAAGGTGACAAATGGAAGACTGCGTTTAACACTAGGGACGGGCATTACGAATACCTGGTTATGCCTTTTGGTTTGTGTAATGCTCCAGCTGTGTTCCAAAACTTTGTAAATGAAATCTTCAGGGATCTACTATACCAGTTTGTTGTCATCTATCTGGATGACATTCTCATCTTTTCTGAAAATCTGCTTGCTCACAGGAACCAAGTCCGCACTGTACTTCAGCGCCTTAGAGAGAATAATCTCTATGCCAAGATGGAGAAGTGTTTCTTTGAATGTCCTGAGGTCCTGTTTCTGGGATGTTTTGTTTCTAGTTTGGGTCTTCACATGGATCCCGGAAAGGTCTCAGCCATTACTAACTGGCCCCTTCCTGCTATCCTAAAGGCCACACAGCGCTTTCTTGGCTTCACAAATTATTATAGGCAGTTCATAAATAATTACTCCTCCATTGCCGTGCCTATTATCACTTTAACCAAGAAGGGTACAAATGCCAAAGACTGGCCTCCCGAGGCTGTCTCTGCGTTTCACGATCTGAAACAGGCCTTTGTTTCTGGACCTCTCTTGAGGAGACCAAATCCTGAGGACCCATTTTTTATTGAAGTAGACGCTTCTTCGATGGGGGTTGGAGCTGTGCTTCTTCAGTTCTTTGAGAAGAGACGTCAACCATGTGCGTTCTTCTCCAAAAAATTTTCTCAGGCAGAGAGAAATTATGGCATTGGTGATCGGGAACTTCTCGCAATTAAATTGGTGTTGGAAGAGTGGCGTCATCTCTTGGAGGGTTCCTCTTACTCCATTACAATCTTTACTGATCACAAGAATCTACAATATCTACAGAATGCTAAACGTCTGGACCCCAGACAGGCCAGGTGGAGTCTCTTCTTTTCTCGTTTTAAATTCATGATTACGTACAAACCTGGTTCCTGCAACGGTCGGGCTGATGCGCTCTCTATGGCATTTGACACTTTGGATGAGGATTCCACCCCTGATCCTGAGCCGATCATTCCAACCTCATGCATTGTAGCCCATTCTACCACCCTGGAGTCAAAAATTCCTCCTGGCAAGACCTTTGTTCCCACGGAGCTAAGAGCTAAGATCCTTCGTTGGGGACATGATTCAAAGGTGGCAGGTCATGCTGGGTTCCTCCGATCCTTCCTGCTCATCAGTCGTCTCTACTGGTGGCCTGACCTCCGCTCGGATGTTAAAGATTATGTTAAGGCTTGTCATGTCTGTGCTCAGTCTAAATCTTCCACACAAGCCCCTGCTGGTCTTCTCATGCCCTTGCCCATTCCTAAGGAGCCTTGGTCTCACATCGCCATGGATTTTATCACCGATCTTCCACTGTCGGAGAATAATACAGCCATTTGGGTGGTAATCGATCGGTTCTCCAAGATGGCTCATTTTGTTCCTCTTCCTGGTCTCCCTTCTGCCTCTGCCTTGGTTACTATTTTTGTACGAGAGATTTTCCGCCTTCATGGTGTTCCTTCCCATGTCGTTTCGGACAGGGGTGTTCAGTTTACATCCCGTTTTTGGAGAGCCTTTTGCAAATCCCTCAACATTACCTTGGATTTTACCTCTTTTTACCATCCCCAATCCAATAGCCAGACTGAGGGGGTTAATCAGGAGTTGGAGGTCTTTCTCCATACCTTGGTCTCGGCTCATCACGATGATTGGGCATCACTACTCCCGTGGGCAGAGTTCTCCCACAATAATCATGTCAACGTCAGTTCTCAGAAAACACCCTTTATCACTGTTTATGGAAAACATCCTCAACTCCCTCTTCCTATGACCTGTTCTTCTGACATTCCAGCCTTGGCTACTGTTCAGGAATCATTCAATTCCATGTGGGCTGACATTCATGATTCCCTCCAGAAAGCTGCCAACAAATTCAAGAATTTTGCTGACCGTCGCAGGCGTAAGCCGCCTTCTCTTCAGCCAGGAGACAAAGTCTGGCTCTCCACCAGGAACATCAAAATCCGGGTTCCTTCTCTCAAATTTGCCCCAAGATTCATTGGTCCATACACCATAACTTCTAAACTGAATCCGGTTTGTTTCAAGCTCCAGATTCCCAAAAGCCTCAAAATCTCTAACTCCTTCCATGTTGCCCTTCTGAAGCCTTTAGTCCTCAATAAGTTCTCTCGTCCTCTCTCTACCGCAGCGCCGGTCTCTAAGGATAATCAGTAGTACGAGGTTAGCCAAATTTTGGATTCCCGACTCTGTAGAGGCATTCTCCAGTACCTTGTGCATTGGAAGGGGTTTGGTCCTGAGGAGAGGTCGTTGATCAAGGCTTCTGAGGTCTTTGCACCTCGTCTGTTGAGGAAGTTTCATTTGAAGTTCCCCTCTAAACCTGGTCCCAGGCGGGGAAGGGGGAGGCCTCGTAAGAGGGGGGGTACTGTCATGGTTATGCAATAGAGGTTGTTTGTCAGCTCACCTGTTTCCATGTGTTCTTCTCCAAAGACCAGCTGTCTCTCACCTGACTGCTTTTATTAACTCTCTTCTAGCATGGCTCCACCCCAGCTCCTATCAGAGAACTCTATATTAACCTCTGCACTGCAGGTCAGCCCTGCTGATCAACCTTTGTGTGTTTGGCTTCCTGTTCCTGCCTGCCGTGTGCTCTACGTTTGTTTCTGTTACCGACTTTGGCGTGTTCTCTACTATTCCTGTCTGCTCGTGACCCTGACCTCTGGCGTGTCCCCGACTATCCCTGTTTGCCTGTGACCCTGAACCTTGGCGTGAACACTGTTGTCCTTGTCTGCTTGTGGCCCTGAGCTTGGCTTATTCCTTTACTATCCCTATCCTCCTGTTGCCTACTGTGGGTGTGAGCTGGGGGACCCTGGGGGCCGCGACCTGGAGCCAGTTGCAGCCCAGTCCATCCTCACCTCTAGAGGCTCTGGTAAACACCTGCTGGCTCTTAGACTCCGCGCCCCAGGGAATCCTACGCTCTAGCCCCGGTGGGATCAGTGTTGGTGTCCCAGCGGCCCTGCCTTCCTTATACCCGGACTCCCATCCGCAGCAGTCAGCTGTAGGGTCCACTGCCTTGTGGTGCACTCCTGATTCCAACGGTGTGCATCTGTCACCCAGCCTCTAGGTGACCTGGCACTACTTTTCCGGTGGTGTACACAGCACACAATACAGTGCAGTGTGGTGTTGCCAAACAAAATATACATCATGTCCGGAAGGCCAAAAAGGAGAAGCAGACACTCACAGGCCACTTAAAGAGGGCAAGCAGGCTCTGTGTCTACAGTCAACAGTGTTGGTCGTGGACATGGTGCATCCTCTGCAGGTGGCCGTGGGCCACGCTTGTCCTTTTTTTCTGCTGCTGGCCATGTTATTGAGCCAGAACATGCAGAAGAGTTGGTGGAGTGGATAACAAAGCCGTCCTCATCCTCTCATGAACAGTAATTATTTAAATCCATTTACTCAGGTACAGGTACATAGCTCCCAGATGTGTATAGGTTCATATAGGTTTATAATTTTTTTATTTTATTTTTTTTTATTTTAAGTACTTTGCTGTGTTCTATTTTTGTATATTTATAATTATGTTTAATTAGTATATAGCACCGTGGTCCTATGAGATACAACATTTTGTGCAACCGTATATGTCCTCAGGTGTAGTTGAATGATAATAAAGCTTGATTTGACTTGATTTGACTTAACACTCTGCTAAAACTCTGCATTAGTACTGCTTGGACCTTGATGAAGGTGGTACTTCCCAAAACTTGCCCTGAAAAATTGTATTTTAGTATAAATTTAAAAAAAAAATCACAAACAGGACTCAATTGTTTCTAATTTCTTCAGAAATTCTGTTGGCTCATTTTCATATCTGTGTCCACTATCATGGTGTTATTAAACTATATACCGATCAATCAACCATTCAGATTTTGTTTTTGGTTTTCTTGCCTCAGTCTCAGTTCTGAGTCATTGGCATTAAAGGATTTTTTTATATTTTCTTTCTGCATCATAAACTTAGAAATTATTCCAAAGAAACTGGAATGTGTGTCTTTTATTTGTCACATTTCTTGATAACTAAATGTCTGATCTCTGGTTTGGCAGGAATTCATCTCATTGTGTTATAAATTAATAATATGGATTAATCACATCCTAAATGGGCACATCTTGATTTCCTGGATGAGAACACTTCTCTCTCCGTAGAGCAATTTTCCAGCAAACTATGACTAATGCCGCGTACACACGAGCGGACATTACGGCGGACTTTGCCCAGCGGACTGGATTTCGTCGGACAATTCGATGTGTGTGGGCTCCAGCGGACTTTGTTTTCTCAAAAGTTGGACGGAATTAGATTTGAAACTTGTTTAAAATTTATCCGTTGAAATCGAGTCCGGTCGAAAAGTCCGCCGTCTGTATGCTAGTTCGACGGACAAAAAGCCACGCTAGGGCAGCTATTGGCTACTGGCTATGAACTTCCTTGTTTTAGTCCGGTCGTACGTCATCACGTACGAATTCGACGGACTTTGGTGGATTGTGTGTAGGCAAGTCCGTTCATTCACAAAGTCCGTCGGAAAGTACGTCGAAAAGTCCGCCGGGCAAAGTACGCCATAATGTCCGCTTGTGTGTACGCGGCATTAGATTCAGATTTGGGGTCAGTCATGAATTCAGGTTGAATTTTCAGGATTCAGATTTGCTAAACTTTATCAGAAAGTTGCCCATTGGGTTGGTCAATGAGATGAGGTGACACAGTGGATGGTACTGGAGGAGTTTTAGTATATTTGACAATGACAGAAGACATATTGCTTTACATTATGGTGTGGGTTGGTGACATAGTATTTCAGGCACCACATCCCTGGGTGGAAATTTATATACAAGGGGTATTTTATTGGGATTTTAACAGTGCCAAGAAATAGACACAATACACATTAAAAAGCAACACATCAAAAACCAGCAACTTGTCTTTGACAGGATCACAAGTGATGTATTCACAAATGGTAGCAATGTGGTATCTGTTCCCGACTTGGGGCTTCCTCGGGGGATTTTTAGAACCACTATTTCTACAATCACTACATCAAAAGACAAAATATTGCATGATATTGCAAAATATTGCGCAAAAACCTCCCCCATGCAACACCCCATGTCCACAGATACAATCATTACTTCCCGCATTCAACCCTGCTACTATTACTGAGGTTGCTAAACTTTTATCTAACACTCATCTAATCACCTGCCCCCTGGATCCTGTTCCCTCGCAAATGCTACGCTCACCCTCTGACTCGATTCTACACTCTCTAACTCACATTTTCAACCTCTCCCTCTCTTGTGGCATCTTCCCAAACTCTCTAAAACATGCGCTAGTCACCCCCATACTTAAAAAGCCCTCATTGGACCCCACCAATCTCAGCAACTTACGTCCCATCTCCTTACTCTCCTCCTCCTCCAAACTTCTTGAAAGACTGGTCTACAACCGACTAAGCGACCATCTGACCATGAATAAACTTCTTGATCCCACTTCAGTCCGGTTTTCGCCCTCAACACTCCACAGAAACTGCTCTCCTTAAACTCTCAAATGACCTACTAATGGCTAAAACCAGTGGACACTATTTTGTACTACTTCTCCTGGATCTCTCTGCTGCCTTTGACACAGTGGACCACCCCCTCCTCCTCAAAAAACTCCACTCTTTTGGTCTCCGTGACTGTACTTTTCGCTGGTTCTCATTCTACCTATCACACTGCTCCTTCAGTGTCACTTACAACTCTACTTCCTCCTCTCCTCTTCCTTTCTCTGTTGGGGTCCCCCAACGTTCTGTTCTTGGACCTCTACTTTTCTCAATCTACACCAACTCCTTGGGTCATTGGGTTGATTTCCTCCCATGGCTTTAAATATCATCTCTACGCGGATGACACCCAAATCTATCTCTCCACCCCCCAGCTATCTCCATCTGTCTCCTCACGCATTACCAACTTACTAGCAGACATATCAGCCTGGATGTCACAACACTTCCTCAAACTCAACCTATCCAAAACCGAGCTCATGATATTTCCTCCCTCAGGTGCCACTTCCCCTGATTTCCCTGTCAATATCAACGGCTCAACTATCAACCCATCTCCCCACGCCAAGGTCCTAGGTGTAATCCTGGACTCTGAACTAACCTTTCGACCCCACATTCTATCACTATCCAAAACTTGCCGTCTCAATCGCCGCAACATCTCCAAGATACGCCCCTTCCTAACCAATGTCACCACAAAGCTTCTAATCCAGTCCCTGGTCATCTCTCGCCTCAACTACTGCAACTCCCTCCTCATTGGTTTACCTCTAAATAGGCTATCCCCACTTCAGTCCATCATGAACGCTGCTGCCAGGCTCATCCACCACACAAACCGCTCAGCGTCTGCTACACCCCTCTGCCAATCCCTCCATTGGCTGCCACTCAGTCACTGAATTAAATTCAAGATACTAACTATAACTTACAAAGCCATCCACAACCTGACCCCCAGCTACATCTCTAACCTAGTCACAAAATACCAACCTAACCGTTCTCTTCGCTCCTCCCAAGACCTCCTGCTCTCAAAGTCCCTTGTCACCACATCCCATGCTCGCCTTCAGGAGTTCTCCAGAGCCTCCCCCATCCTCTGGAATGCTCTACCCCAATATGTCCGATTTTCTCCTACTTTATCCACTTTCAGACGATCACTGAAAACTCATCTCTTCAGAGAAGCCTATCTGGCCCCCACCTAACAACTGTACATTTACCTTCTCAATCAGCACATCCCCCACAGTTATTACCTCTTGTATCTCTTGGCCTTCCCTCTTAGATTGTAAGCTCTAAGGAGCAGGGCCCTCTGATTCCTACTGTATTAAAGTGTATTGTATTTGTACTGTCTACCCTCAAGTTGTAAAGCGCTACATAAACTGCTGGCGCTATATAAATCCTGTAAAATAATAATAATAATGATAGTTTCCAAAAAAGATATAATATAGTAAACATGACAATTTCATTATTATTCACCCTGTCCCACCATTACAGTGCTTACCCTGAGAGCCTCCTACTGTCACCAAAAATGTCCACCTGCATGGCGCAGGAAGAGAAAGGCAGCATGAGGTGACAGGGGATAAACCAAGGCTAGGGATGACTCAAACATCTGGTGTTTGCTGAAGAACGAACATTATGGGGCGTTTTGTGGGAAATTTGAGCGCCTGCGTTACCCCCCATAATGCACTGTGAGATCGCACTGCATTGCTGTATGATGATTGGCCAAAGCATGCACCTGACCTGCATGCTTTGGCCAATCCCAGCGCCCTCTGCTAAGAGAGCCAGAATTGGCAAAAGGCAGGGTGCATTTGGCCAATCATGGCTCAGGGGGGACTAAGTCCACCCCCCACACTATATAAGGCTGCCTGCATGGCGGCCCTGTGTAGTGTTGTTGGCGTGGACAGAGAGATAGTGTGATTTAGATTAAGCAGGCAGGTTATTCAGTTAGCGGCAGTGTATGTGATATATATATACAGTTAGTCTAGTATATATATATATATATATATATATATATATATATATATATATATATATATATATATATATATATATACTCTGCAGCATCCAGTGTAGCGTATATCTACAGTGCATTCTGTGGTGTACTGTTTATATAAATTGTCTGGTGGTGTAAACATTACACAATACAGTGCAAACGTAGTGCAGTTGCTACTACATTTCTGGTGGTATACACAGTACACAATACAGTTCAGCTGTAGTGCAGTTGCAACTAGTTTACTGGTGGTGTACACATTACACAATACAGGGCAGCTGTAGTGCAGTTGCTACTATCTTTCTGGTGGTGTACACATTACACAATACAATGCAGCCATAGTGCAGTTGCTACAACATTTCTGGTGGTGTACACATTACACAATAAAGTGCAGCCGTAGTGCAGTTGCTACTACTTTTCTGGTGGTGTACACATTACACAATACAGTGCAGCCGAAGTGCTGTTGCTACTACTTTTCTAGTGGCTAGGGATGAGCTTCGAGTTAGAATCAAACTCATGTTCGACTCAAACATCGGCTGTTCGCCAGTTCGCTGAACAGCGAACAATTTGGGGTGTTTGCGGCAAATTCGAAAGCCGCTGAACACCCTTTAAAAGTCTATGGAAGAAATCAAAAGCGCTAATTTTAAAGGCTTATATGCAAGTTATTGTCATAAAAAGTGTTTGGGGACATGGGTCCTGCTCCAGGGGACATGGATCAATGCAAAAAAAATTTTAAAAACTGACGTTTTTTCGGGAGCAGTGATTTTAATAATGCTTAAAGTGAAACAATAAAAGTGTAATATTCCTTTAAATTTCATACCTGGGGGGTGTCTATAGTATGCCTATAAAGGGGCGCATGTTTCCTGTGTTTAGAACAGTCTGACAGCAAAATGACATTTCAAAAGGAAAAAAAGTAATTTAAAACTACTTGCTGCTATTAATGAATTGCTGGTCCGACAATACACATAAGTTCATTGATAAAAACGGCATGAGAATTCTCCACAGGGGAACCCTGAACCAAAATTTTTAAAAAATGACGTGGGGGTCCCCCTAAATTCCATACCAGGCCCTTCAGGTCTGCAATGGATATTAAGGGGAACCCCGGCCAAATTTTTTTTTTAAATGGCGTGGGGTCCCCCTCAAAATCTATACCAGACCCTTCAGGTCTGCTATGAATTTTAAGGGGAACCCACCACCAAAATTTTAAAAAAAAATGGCGTGGGGCCCCCCAAAAATCCATACCAGACCCTTATCCGAGCACGCAACCTGGCAGGCTGCAGGAAAAGAGGGGGGATGAGAGAACGCCCCTCCCCAAACTGTACAAGGCCACATGCCCTCAACATTGGGAGGGTGCTTTGGGGAAGCCCCCCAAAACACCTTGTCCCCATGTTGATGGGGACAAGGGCCTCATCCCCACAACCCTTGCCCGGTGGTTGTGGGGGTCTGCGGGTGGGGGGTTTATCGGAATCTGGAAGCCCCCTTTAACAAGGGGACCCCCAGATCCCGGCTCTCCCCCCTGTGTGAAATGGTAAGGGGTACAAAAGTACCCCTACCATTTCACAAAAAAAGTGTTAAAAATGACAAGAGACAGTTTTTGACAATTCCTTTATTTAAATGCTTCTTCTTTCTTCTATCTTCTATCTTCCTTCGGTTTCTTCCTCCATCTTCTTCTTCTGGTTCTTCTGGTTCTTCCTCCGTTGTTCTCGTCTGGCATCTTCTTCCGCGTCGTCTTCTTCCCTTCTTCTCCTTGGGCCGCTCCACAACAATGATGGCATGGAGGGAGGCTCCCGCTGTGTAACGCTTCTCCTCTTCTGACGGTTCTTAAATAGCGGAGGGCGGTGACCCCACCCCCCTCTGATGCACAGGGACTTCCCTGTGGCATTCCCCGTAACGTCAGAGGGGGTGGGGTCACCGGGTGGCCCCGCCCTCCGTTATTTAAGAACCATCAGAAGATGAGAAGCGTCACACAGCGGGAGCCTCCCACAATGCCATCATGGATGCGGAGCGGCCTGAAAGAGAAAGAAGGGAACAAGACGCCGCGGAGGAAGATGCCGGACGAGAACACCAGAGGAAGAACCAGAAGAACCAGAAGAACCGGAAGAAGAAGGAGATGGAGGAAGAAACCGAAGAAAGATAGAAGATAGAAGAAAGAAGAAGCATTTAAATAAAGGAATTTTCAAAAACTGTCTCTTGTCATTTTTAACATTTTTGACACTTTTTTTGTGAAATGGTAGGGGTACTTTTGTACCCGCTTACCATTTCACACAGGGGGAGGGCCAGGATCTGGGGGTCCCCTTGTTAAAGGGGGCTTCCAGATTCCAATAAGCCCCCCGCCCGCAGACCCCCACAACCACCGGGCAAGGGTTATGGGGATGAGGCCCTTGTCCCCATCAACATGGGGACAAGGTGTTTTTGATGGGCTACCCACACCATTTTTTTTTTAATTTGGTGCGGGGTTCCCCTTAAAATCCATACCAGACCTGTAGGGTCTGGTATAGATTTTGAGGGGGACCCCACGTAATTTTTTTTTTAAAATGTGGCCGGGGTTCCCCTTAATACCCATACCAGACCTGAAGGGTCTGGTATGGAATTTAGGGGGACCCCCCATGCCATTTTTTTTTTAATTTTGGTTTGGGGTTCCCCTGTGGGGAATTCCCATGCCGTTTTTATCAATGAACTTTTATGTGTATTGTCGGACCAGCAATTCATTAATAGCCGCGAGTAGTTTTAAATGACTTTTTTTCCTTTGAAATGTCATTTTGCTGTCAGACTGTTCTAAACACGGGAAACATGTGCCCCTTTACAGGCATACTATAGACACCCCCCGGTACGAAATTTAAAGGAATATTACACTTTTATTGTTTCACTTTAAGCATTATTAAAATCACTGCTCCCGAAAAAATAGCCATTTTTAAAACTTCTTTGCATTGATACATGTCCCCTGGGGCAGGACCCGGGTCCCCAAACACTTTTTATGACAAGAACTTACATATTAACCTTTAAAATGATCACTTTTGATTATTCATGTTCGTGTCCCATAGACTTTAACGGTGTTTGCCCAATTTTTTGGTCTGTTCGCATGTTCTGCTGCGAACTGAACAGGGGGGTGTTCGGCCCATCCCTAGTTATCATTGAGAATCATGGGGTACAACTTGTCAAGCAACTCGGAGGTCCAAAGTCGCCCAACTGTGAAACAAGTCATATATATTTTAACAGAAAGGAGCTCTCATTTATACTTGCATTTACATCAGCAGAACAAATGTAGGAAGTGATGTGTGCACATGGGCCAGAAGCAAATGTGTGGGGATGTCAAACAAATCAATGAACCCCACCCACACCAAATCTAACTACCACATCCACCCCCACATTGATTAAGCACAAGTACATATCATACCCTTATCCGGAAAATGAGCAGCACCTCCTCTTTGCTAAAGAGGGACCTCGCCATGTCCACCTAGATGGAGATCCTGACCAGCACAGGAACTTCTGGGTGTTTACAATGACTTATTTCTGGGTCAGAAGGTGAAACCACACTCTTTTGATCGCTGCTGCGAATATTTGATTGCAACCACAATCAGAATTTTTTTATTTTTGTTTGTTTGCAGACATGCAGATTTGTATTTCTACTTATGATATTTAAAGGCGTTCAATAAGAAATGGTGTCCCTGGGTTAGCAGCAGGTCAATGACAAAAACAAAAGGCCCAGTTTGAGCCCTGGTTCACACTGACAGAGGGAGGAAATCGTTCAGCTGAAATCACACAATTTCATTCCCGCATGTCAGTCCTGACTGCAGGGGGAATTTCAGAGATATCTGTGCAGGTTTCTGCACTGATATCAATACAAATTGCACCCCAAAGTCGCACAAATTAAAACTGTGCAATTGTCATCGCTTTGACATGTCATATCGCACCAGTGTGAACTAAAGCTGACACATACAACACTGCCTATCCACCAGCTGAATTCATTACCTGCAATTCTCCACAGCTGTTATATATAAAGATTCCACCTTTATCATTAACTTGCAGGTGTGCAGAAGCCTAGGATTACATTGGAGCGATTTGTCATGCGATTTGAAAGATCAAATCGCATGACTATTGGCAGCAATGGCACTGTTCCAATCGATGCAACTTTTTTTTGTGGCATCGCACCAATTTGCTAAAGTAGTTCCTGCACTACTTTTTGCCGATTTCAGGTGCGACTTCAATAGACATTTGTGTATGAAGCCACATGGAAGTCTATCAAGTAGCACCTGAAATCACGCTGACCTTGCTACTTTGAAATCGTGCTACTTCAAGTGAAGTAGCGTGACTTCAAAGTAGCATCAATGTGAACCAGGGCAAATAGATTAGTTTTTTGGTGCACAAATACATATTGAAATAAAATATAAGAGATATTGCACTTTCCCAAAACCACCACCCACAAAAACTAAAGAGAAAGAAAAGTAGAAGAAAAAAAAAACACCACAACAACAAAAGCTCAATAATGTACTTTTATTTTACCAGCAGAAAAACAAACGAAAAAAAATTACATTAATTTACTAGCTTCAAAAAAATTTGGACAGGATATATGGTGCTACATTTAGCAATGGGATTTTAAGGGCTCTGCTCATAGGAGCTTACAATCTAAAATTAGACAAAACCTTAGAGTGGACACAGCTTTAATTTCAGTGTATAACAGGCAACACATCACATTTTTATCTGCAAGATTATAGAAACATACTTAACAGTCATTCTTACAAAGCATTCCCACATAATATTACAAAAGACTTATTCAAAACACCCACCACCAGCCCACAATCCACACAAACATACATTGGTGACCATGTTCTGCTGGAAGCTGCCTTTCAGGGGAAACAATTAAACGAGATCAAAAAGAGTAGGTCAGCAGATGCTTCCAAACAATGTTTGCATGATCAGACATGGTCACATAAACCCACTTTTGATTGAAAAAATGCACAAGAATTTCATCAAATCTCCCTAGTTGGGCATTTGTCAATATGCACAATATCATTCCTTCTCCCCCACAAATCACAGCAAAAAACCTGACCTTCTCAGGCCAAACGGACCCCCTACTGCAGGCCTTTATATAAGAGAGGTTGTATTGTTAGCACACTGACACACCCAATAGAAGTACACGCCCACCAGTATCTTTCAATCTGTCTCTTCATGTATGTCTAAAGTGATTGCACCTGATGAGCAGGAACACATAATAGTATTCGCAACTGTGTTTGCCCTTGGCTATGTGCATCAAATCTCCAACTACAGGACAAAGATCAAAGTCCATTTGCATCCACATAAACAAAGCAACAGTTTTCTAAGCATATGTACCTGTGCAGTGTAAACCCTAAATTTTGAAATGTCCAAGTCCCTGGGCATGATTAGTGCTAACAAACATTAACATCAGTCCCTGGCTGCAATGAGCTTCCAATATAAAGTCCAAAATTAACTTTCTTACATTAGAACCTATTTCGACAGGAGACAAATAATATGGCATAATAACAAGTATAGGCGCAACAGCTCAGGATTCACATTAAAAAAAAAATCGACGTCTGCTGATAGAAATATCTAAATAACGGTCATGAGCGGGAACTAAGATGTTCAATAGTCCATATAGCAAACACAGGCTAATAAGTCTATGAAAAACTGCTAGTGAAGGGATAAAAACGTCCAAAGGAAGCAAACAGGGCTGCCATCATAATCCTGGGGCTGCAAAACACAAGTGAAGAGGCGCCTCTGGGTGCAGTCATTTTTATAAAATAACACTTTATTGAATAAAATAAACTCACATAAGCAGGAAGAATATAGGCATGGTATCAGATGTCAAAACGGTGACGCTCCTGGATCTGTGCCATAAGCAGTCTGTGCTGTAGATGTAGTCAGGGCTCTTCCAGATGATGTGAAAGCCTGCTAAGGAAGGCAGCCTCAGAACGAGGCTTGACACACAGAAGACGGCTGGCTGCAGAGGGATGGCATCATCGATAGTGGACACGTTTCCTGGGCATGCGCACATGGATGTATTGCAAGCCGCGCTCCTTTCTCAACAGACGCGCCTCTCCATTTGTGTTTTTTCAAAAAAAATGCAAGCATGTCTTTGGTGAGAAACCCACACAGGGAGAACATAGAAACTTCAACACAAGGATTAGCATGTTGGGGAATTGAACCAACATCCCAGGTGCTGCTAGACAGAACTGCTACACACCTATCCACCAGGCAGCCACACACATGTTCTCTGCATCTCTGTGGTGTGAACCAGCCCTAAGTCCATAGCCATGCTCAGTGTCACAAGCAATATACAATATATTGGCCTAAGTATTGGGACGCCTGCCTTTAAACGCACATGAACTGTAATTGCATCCCAGTCTTAGTATTGGGTTCAAAACTCATTTGGCCCACCCTTTGCAGCTATAACAGCTTCAACTCTTCTTGTCCACAAGGTTTAGGAGTGTGTCTATGGGAATGTTTGACCATTCTTCCAAGTGCATTTGTGAGGTCAGGCACTGATGTTGGACAAGAAGGCCTGACCTACAGTCTCCTCTTTAATTCATCCCCAAGGTGTTCTGTTGTGTTGAGGTCAGGACTCTGTCAAGGCCAGTCAAGTTCCTCCACCCCAAACTCCCTCATCCATGTCTTTATGGACCTTGCTTTGTGCACTGGTCCAAATTATTTGGTGGAGGGGGGATTACGATGTGGGGTTGTTTTTCAGGGGTTGGGATTGGCCTCTTAGTTCCAGTTAAGGGAACTCTTAAGGCATCAGCATACCAAGGCATACCAAGACATTTTGGACAATTTCATGCTCCCAACTTGGTGGGAACAGTTTGGGGAAAGCCCCTTCCTGCTCCAACATGACTGCACACCAGTGCACAAAGCAAGGTCCATAAAGACATGGATGAGCAAGTTTGGGGTGGAGAAACTTGACTGACCTGCACAGAGTCCTGGCCTCAACCCGATAGAACAGCCTTTGGCTGAATTAGAGTAGAGACTGCGAGCCAGGCCTTCTCATCCAACATCGGTGCCTGGCCTCACAAATGCACTTCTGGAAGAATGATTCCCATAGGCACTAAACCTTGTGGACAGCCTTCCCAGAAGCTGTTCTAGCTGCAAAGGGTGGGCCAAATCAAATTTTAACCCTACGGACTAAGACTGGGCTGCCATTAAAGTTCATGTGTGTGTAAAGGCAGGTGTCCCAATACTTTTGGCTAAATAGTTTATCTGGAAAAGACTTACAATGGTGGTGGAACCCTCCTACACATAAATACCACATTTAGACATAGTTATATGACCTGGGAGATAAGACAACTTCTCTACATAAAGCAACATGGTTGGGATTTGAACACAGACCCTCAAGGATACTAAGCAGAAGTTCTAACCTCTAAGCCACATTGCTGCCACGTGTGATATCCTCCTACACATAAATACACATAAAAACACATAAATACTGCATTTCTTTGGACATACGGGTGATGGAATTACATTACTCAAGAGTTCTTCTTGATTTATTCTGTGATATTTGGTGTTTTTTGTGGGTGAGAGTAGATTATTACCCTCAAATTTTTGGGAATTACATTTTGCTTTCTGATGTTGGTAGACATATCACATTTTTTGGGCTCAAATTATGAATATTTGGAAATAATAAAAAGCACAAAAAATTGTGATCATTTTAAATTTGCATCAGCAATGGTATTGTTTGTGGATTATAAAGACACCTGTGTGAGTTTGGGATAGAGATTGTTGTGAGATGGAGAGTAACAAGAGTAACAAGTGAAAGTGACAGAGAAAAATATATTTTACCAAAACATCAAAACATTCCACATTCTAATATTCTTAAAAACAAAATATTTAGTAGTAGTAGAAGCAAGAGAAAGAGAAAGATACATTTCATCTCAACATTAAGAGGTTTTTTTTGTGAAAGTTAGAATTGTTCCATTAGAATCAATGGCTAATACTTCATTTGGACTAAAATAGAGCAGATTTTCACTTTAAAAAAATGCTCTCTAATTAGCTCTCATTTTGGTACTTACTATAGCGCCGGCAAAAAAAGACACTTGACTTAAAATGAGAGTTATTTTCAGGTCTGAGCATGCTCAGTTGTGTTGGCACCTAGTTCTCCAAAACGGGGAATTTTTCACTTCTCAGACTTTTAAAGATATTTCAGTGTAGAAATCACTTTTTCACACAGTTTAAAAGCAGATTATCTTTAAATAATATACCGCATATTTCAGTACCATTTAGGCAATTATATCATGCTCTAAACATTATTTCCATGTGCACTACTCCAGGTTTTAGCAGAGTAAGGGATTGGGCGCTATTTGGTTTCAGGGAACTATAGTAAATTCGATTTAGGGAGTATTTTCTCACCAGCGCTATAGTGAATACCGTTTGCGCGCTAATTAGCGCTAATTACCGCAAATTAGCGCTAATAAGCGCCGCAGCTCTATAGTAAATGACCCCCACTGTGTTTTTTTCAAAATTGTCGCTGTTTTGTTTATAGCGCAAAAAAAAAAAAAAAACATAGAGGTGATAAAATACCACCAAAAGAAAGCTCTATTTGTAGGCAAAAAAGGACGTCAATTTTGTTTGGGTACAACGTCTTATGACCATGCAATTGTAAGTTAAAGCGACGCAGTGCCGTAACTCAAAAAATGGCCTGGTCATTGAACATCCAAATCTTCCGGGGCTGAAGTGGTTAAGACCTGGTGGCCTAGTAGCTTGTAAATGGTATTTCCGTCTTCATTCGCTCTATAGAAATAGTTCATTAAAGTCTCCCCCTTTGGAGGCGTTTAATTTTAAACCATGCCTAGCAGGTTTTCAATCAGGAGAGTGTGCATCAGACCTGTAATGACTATCCTCTCACATGCAGTATCTATATTCATTTTCAGTATATTTTCATTTCATGTTTATTTTTATTTTCATCCATATTTACTTTTATTTTCATTTTTTTTATTCTTTTTATTCTTCATAATAAACACACAGACAATACAAACGTACAACAACACAACTAACATCTGGCTATTCTCAGGGAAGGGACCCATGCAGGGGTCACAAGGAAGCATTACAGTACCAAGAAATGTTAGATTATTTACGAATACCATAGTATACCATCATCAATGAGCTGACCTGGCTCATGTTCCAAGGGTGAGCTGATAATGAAATAGCTCACCTGAATAATTGTGCTATCAAGGACTGATCTATTAGGTCCTCAGGCGAGGCCATCAGATATTAGAAGGGTTTCCTAGTACGCTGCAGAGGTTTTTGCTAACCACTTAGTCCAGACTTATGTCATATATAGGTGTCTTTGTATAGGGGTACCACATTATTGACAAGTGATTTCCATAGATCTATAGAGGGAGGAGTTTTCCTCTACCAGCAAAGGACGATGGATTTCCTGGCATAGAACAACAAGAGACCCAACAAGGTTCTCTCGGCCATCCTGGGCACCAGTTCTGCCACCAACCCCAGCAGGAATATTTTTGGGGATGGAACAATAGAGATGCTTAGTAGTTCATTCACTTCCATAAGGATTTGTGACCAAAAAACTGTAATTACTAGGCAGGACCAGAAGATGTGAATGTAGTCCCCGGGGGGCATGGTCACAACGCCAGTACTCCGGGGAGAGAGAAGACCTCATCTTGTGCACCCGAGATATGCCCTATGGACAATCTTGTACTGGATAAGGCGGTCTCTCAAGGAAACAAGTATTTTAAATGGGAAGCCCCACACGTCCTCACAGTCCTCAGAGTCCAGCTCCGGGACATCCCGGCCCCATTGCTTATGGAGCCTGGATAAATTAGGAGATGAGACCCGGAGGAGATGTGCGTATAGTACAGAGGTGGGTTTCTCTGTACAGTTAAAGCGTAAAATCCGCTTCAAGTTTTATTTTCATGTTTACATTTATTAGTACAGGGATGGTGGGAAACTGCCATTCCTCTCCTTGACAGCGAGGTGTGAGGTTGCTATTTCCTTTGCTCCTGTGCTTCCAGAGACCAGGGGCTAGAGTTGCTCCTCTGCACCAGGAGTGATGCAGGATCCTGGGGAGGACCCTGGTGGAGGCCCCCTGGATAGGCCTCAGCCTGTGGACGACACTGGGCCTGGCGAAAGGAAAGATGAGTCCCTGTCTGCCTTTAGACGGAGGGTTATTGAAACGCTGAAGCGGATTGAGAAGGAAGAGGAGAAGTTGGTAGCTTTGAAAAATTAATTTAAAAAGAAAAAGCAGATTTGTGCCAAAGTGTTCAGCAAGAAAAGACCGGCTCTGAGGCCTGAGCTGAAAGACCTGGAACAAGCTCTGCGGAAGCAGAAAGAACTGGTGAGTTCTCTGAAGGAGAATAGTGGAGCATTTAAGGAAAAATATAAGAATGAAGAGAGATTCAGCCAAATGAGAAGAGGAGCCGCTTCCTGCATGGAGGGTGAGGAGAGCAGTGAGGAGATGCAGGTACAGACAGCAGAGAGTGAGAAAGTGGGCCCGGAGGATGAGCCCAGCTCTTCAACACCTCAGACATCTGCTGAGCCCTCAATGGTGGAGGCCTCTGTCCCCTTCACTCCCCAGCAATGTGGAACATCTGAGCAGGAGGTTGAAGGTTCTGCCATGCTGGATTTCATCAATAAACTTGAATCCCCTTCAGGTGTGGTTTCCCAGGATGGTGAGGAAAAGATGGACGCCGTTCCTAGCCCTGTGGAAGAAAGACCTGTGAAGAGACAAGGTGCAGGTACAGTGTGTGTGCAGGATGATGGTGTGAACTTTAATGACAATGTGCTTGCTGAGGGTTGTAGTGCTGCAGGCAGTCAGCCCAGACCCATAGACAATACACAGCATGCAATAACATCTGCTAATAACTGTCAGCTTCAGTCTGCAGAGAGGTCCATGGACAATACAGAGACTTTGCCTGGACCAGGCACAGCGGCTGTTCCTGTGAATGGTGGAGGAGATGCTGGGTGCAGTAGTGCTACAACTTTCCAGGAGTCTGCAGCAACCATGACTGTGATTGATCCCAGGAGAAAAACTGTGTGTTCAGAGGAGGGGGAGGGGGAGGGTCCTGCCTCTGCTAATCAGAAGACTGCTATCCCAGCTGATTCAGACTCTCTGCCAGCAGGTTTGATTGTGTCTAAGGACAAGACTGCAAATGCTGCTGGTGTAAGAAAAACTTATGCTGGTGTTGCTGCTACAAGATCTGGGAAGGGGCAGCAAGCAGGGAAGGAGCATGAAAATGTTTTATCTTCCTCCCTGTTTAAAAAGAGGAATGTTGTGCAGTTAAAATGGGAAGGCGGTGGAATCCCCCCACATAGGAGGACAGTGGTGGATAAGATTCTACAGATGGGGTTTACACCCACAGATATCTTCGCCCTGATCAGTGCGGCAGGTTCCTATGAGTATGATTTGTCCTTTATCCGTCCGGAGTCTTTGGACATATTTTGGGAGAAGTATGAGCATATGTGTAGGGGCCTGCCGGACTGGAAAGGGCTCATCCCCAAGCTTGTATCACACCAGCCCCTCATTAAATGGTCACAATTTTGGTCCGCAATGAATCCATACCGCAAGGGGATTTATCTGTATGGTTGAGGAGGTATGGAGATGTCCTGAGCCCCCTAAAAAAGATTGTAGATGATCGGGGAATATGGACGGGGGGATGGTCTGTGCAGCTAAAATTAAAGGTTGTTGATAATGTCGTCCAGCATCTGCCATCCTCAGCTTTCCTGGGGAGGGACAGGCTGACCATCTTCTATCCAGGCCAGCCAAAGCTCTGCAATAAGTGTGGTGATAAAGGACATCTTGCATCCTCCTGTCCAGTGATGAAGTGCTCTCTGTGTCAGGGTATAGGACATTTGGCGAAGGATTGTAATATCATCAGGTGCAATCTGTGCAATGCGGTGGGACATCCTTACAGTCAGTGTCCTGAGGCAATGAACAACAATCCTGAGCTCATGAGAGAGTTCTTCCGCATGGACATGGAGGATGCTCGGAGCTCAGCAGCTGGGGTGCCTGTGAGTCCATCTGAGTCTGTGCCAATACCTAATGTGTCTCCCCAATCTGTGGTGCCCCAGTCTGTGCCAACACCTAATGTGTCTGTGTCTCCCCAGTCTGTGCATTTACCTAGTGTGCCTGTGTCTTCTGTAGGTAAGGTATAGGTTGCCAAAAATGTGTCCAATCCTTCTGTGTCTGTGTCTTCTAAAATTGCAGAGGCAGCAAGAGGTGCTGAGGCAGGTGCGTCTGGTGTGGTGCCAATCCCCCTCCCCCGACGCTGCAGGGTTTCTACTGAGGATTGTGGGGTGCAGGGGAGTGGGGAGGATGGTGGAGAGGCTGGCCTGGTAGTAGATAAGGGAAGGGGAAGTGGGGGGGAGGGGGGTGAAGGGGAGGATAGGGGTGGGGAGGCTGTTGAGTCTGGTTTGTCTAAGGATGATATGGAGTGTTTGGAGGATAGGAGGAGGAGGGGCAAAAGAAGGAAAAAAGGGGGTTCAGTTTTGCCTTTAGAAAATAAGTTTGAGGTCCTTTCAGATGATGAGGATGAATGGGACTCATTCAGTTCTGCATCCTCTATGGATGATGAGTGCCAGGGAGCAATGAAGCGCGCTGGTTCTCCAGGAAGAGGGAGTAGTCAGGCTAAGAAGCGGCTGCCTCAACTACCCTAATGGCAGTTCCCACTCCGTTAAAAGTGGCAACCATTAATGTTGCCAGCTTAAGATCAGTAAGTGCTCGTCATATGGCCTTATTTTTTCTCAGCGAGTTTGATTCTGACATTTTGTTTTTGCAAGAAACCCATCTGAGTAGTCTGGCCGATATACATCTGGCAAAGAAGGAGTGGAGACGTGGTCCCTCATTTTGGTCTCTTGCGGCCGAGCCTTACAGCGGAGTTGCAGTCCTTTTTTCTGGTATGGTAACGTGCCGGCGGGTAATTGAGGTAGAGATAGGGAGATGCATGGTCTTAGACGTCTCTGTGAAGGGGCAGGACTTGCGCCTGATTAACATCTATGGTCCCCAGACAAAGTGGGACAGGAAATGCCTCTTTACAAAGATTAAGCCTTTTCTTTTTACGGCCCAGCAGGTTATCTTTGGAGGTGATTTCAACACCATTACTAGGTCTAAAGACAGGAGAGGTTTCAGAGATAAGCTGGGCTATGACACCCTTTTTCTTAATACGATAGTTAGGGAAGCAGGTCTGGTAGATGCGCACATTAAGCAGTGCCCAGACAGCACGGGGTTCACTTTTCAGCGAGGTAGTAGTCAGAGTAGGATAGATAGGTTTTTTTAAAGGGAGACTCCGCTTTTTCGGCACCTGTGTATCGGGCAGTGGAGTTTTCTGATCACTGTATTCTATCTGTGACTCTGAATGCCCCAGACATGCCACCTAGGGGGAGGGGTATCTGGAGATTGAATTCGGCCCTCCTGGAAGACGAGAGAGTAAGACAATCCTTTGAGGATTTTTTTCAAGCACAGGTAACGATCCTAGACTTTTGCAACAGCAAGTCAGAATGGTGGGAGCTTGTTAAACAGCGGACTGTTGGGCTTTTTAAGGCCATAGGAAGAAAGAAGCAGCAAGATAAGTATATCACCTACCAGCGTTTGCGGAGGAAACTTGACCGCCTTGTTTCGAACGGAGGAGATTCTGGGGCGATCTCTGAGGTGAAGCTCCTCCTTAGGAGACATCAATATGACCGGCACGCCTCTTTGGTTCAGGAGAGGGATTACGGGAAATACCATTCGTCTGACCCTCACCAGAACTGTAAACAGAGCATAGCAGTTAAGACGGTCAATGGCCTGAGGGACAGTACGGGCTCTCTGACGAAGTCTAGGTCAGGGATCCTGGAGGTTGTCAGGTCATACTATGCTGATCTCCTGGGAGGAAGGAACCTTGATCGGACAAGGATGTTGGGTTTTTTGGACTCTACACCAGGACTGGAAAGTAATGTTCCTTTGATGAATTTGACAGATGAAATCACTGCAGATGAGGTAATCCAGGCTATTGATAAACTAGCCATCAAGAAAACGCCAGGGCCAGATGGTCTGACAGCCGAGTTCTATAAATGTTTTAAGACGATCCTGGCTCCCTACCTTGCGGAGGTTTTTAATGGCTGTTTGAATGAGGGTTCTCTCCCTCCCTCCATGAGGCAATCTGCAGTGATCCTTCTGTCAAAGTGTAAAGATCCTTCGATGATTGGGAATTGGCGCCCCATTAGCCTTCTTAATGTCGATAGAAAGATACTGGCAAAGATTTTCTTCTGACGATTATCACCAGTTGCAGGCAGTTTGTTATCCCGCCACCAGCACTGTTCGGTCCAAGGTATAAGCACTTTCTCAGCAGTGTTAGCTGTCCGGGAGGCCTTGGAGCATTGTAGGGCTGCTGGTTGGGGTAAATTTTTGCTGACATTGGATCAGGCTAAGGCCTTTGATCGGGTTAATCATGAGTACTTGTGGCTCCTTCTTGACAAATATGGCCTGGAGGGGGGTTTCATTGATTGGCTCAAGATTTTGTACAAAGGGGCTGAAAGCTTTCCTCTGGTTAATGGTTGGGTCTGGCAGCCCTTTTTGGTCGGCTCCCCATTGTGTGGGGTACCTTTGGGCATTGCTGGTGAGCCTCCTTTGAAGGTTGTGGCCTATGCTGATGATGTTTCTGTTTTTATCTCTGGGACTGCGGAGGCGCAGGAGGTGGTCTCAGTGATAGGGCAGTATGCAGAGGCATCAGGTTCAAAGGTCAACCAGGACAAGTGTGAAGCTTTCTGGATGGATGTGGAAGGTGAGAGCTTTGTTCTGCTGGATGACTTCCCGGAGCCCCAACAAAAAATTTGAGTTCTAGGCATTGAATTCAGTCCAGGTGACTATGGTCATGCAAATTGGGTGAACAGGCTGGAGAATGCCGATGCCAAGGTGGCAAGCTGGAAAGGTTGGCAGCTTTCCTTGAGGGAAAAGGTTGATATGATCAAGACTTACCTGATTCCGATTTTTCTGTATGTCAGTTTTGTTTATGTTTTGCCAGTTTCTCTCTATACCAGGATCTATAGTTGCAAATATAATAAAAGTGTACACTGCGCTAAATTGAAAGAATATATGGTGCGGAGCAGCTACTTACAAGGTGACAACAACCAAAGAAACATGTGAAAATGAAATAAAAAGTAGCGCATAAATGGTGCCAAAAGTCTTCAATCAAGAAAACAACTGAAAAAAACAAAATGTCCACAAATAATAAACATAACAGTGAAAAAACTTGTAAGTCTCTCAATATAGGTGAATAAAATCCTGTCAGTGAGTGGGAAACAAATGACATGGAATGTCCCACTGAAAACCATGCGTGGATGCAGGGAGACAGAAGTTAAAATGCAGGTGAATCAACAAATCATCCCCAAGTTGTATCTCTCAACAACATGCGACTTGGTAAAGGTGGTGTGTAAGAAACTCTTACCAGATATGATGGACTCCCTTGTCAGCGACAGGGAGTCACTCGAGCGGGTTGCCTCTCAGGGCCAGTGAACAGACATCACAGCTCTGCGAACCTTCTGGGTCAAACTCTGCGCGGATCTCCCGGGGTCGCCAGGTGGGTCCTCCCAAAGGACTATGTGGAGCTTGTTTATTTTTTCTCCACATACTTACTGAGAGATTCAACCAGCCTTCACTCCAGCCTTTGTACGTGACGCATGGTTCCCTCTGATCCGCACCTTGGCCATCCTTTGGGAGGACCCACCTGGCGACCCCGGGAGATCCGCGCAGAGTTTGACCCAGAAGGTTCGCAGAGCTGTGATGTCTGTTCACTGGCCCTGAGAGGCAACCCGCTCGAGTGACTCCCTGTCGCTGACAAGGGAGTCCATCATATCTGGTAAGAGTTTCTTACACACCACCTTTACCAAGTCGCATGTTGTTGAGAGATACAACTTGGGGATGATTTGTTGATCCACCTGCATTTTAACTTCTGTCTCCCTGCATCCACGCATGGTTTTCAGTGGGACATTCCATGTCATTTGTTTCCCACTCACTGACAGGATTTTATTCACCTATATTGAGAGACTTACAAGTTTTTTCACTGTTATGTTTATTATTTGTGGACATTTTGTTTTTTTCAGTTGTTTTCTTGATTGAAGACTTTTGGCACCATATATGCGCTACTTTTTATTTCATTTTCACAGGATCTATAGTTGTTTCTTCCAGCTGTTATGGGGGAACAGAATAAACCTTGTCAAAAGGAATGTGACTTACCTTTCTAGGCGGGAGGGTGGTCTAGGGATGGTCAACCCTGTAGTCTTTTTCTCTCTGATGTTTGTGAAGTACAATCTTGGTAACATGTTGGCAGAGAGACTGCCTGGGTGGGTTGGTATTTTCCAGTCCTGGTTTAGGCCCTTTCTTCGAGACTGGGAAACTTGTGGGCCAGTGAAGAGCCTGAGGGTCAAGCATGAACAGCTCCCGGCTTATGTTGCTCCATGTTTGAAAATGCTTCGGCAGAGGCAAGTAACAGCAGGAGAAGTCAGATCTCTTCCAAGGAAACTTCTTGAGAAGCGGATCATGAGCTCTGCTTTTTGCGAGCCACTGGCCTTGAGGGATTGCCCAAGCCTGGTTTTGGGGGTGGGTTTGCGATTGATTAATTTGGAGAGAATCCCAATGAAGTTTAGAGATCAGGCTTGGCTTGCCTTTCATGGAAAACTATATGTGAAGGGCAACTTAAAGTTTCTTTCCATGAGTGATCGGGGAGTGTGGAGGAGTGGTGGAGGCCATGGATCACTTTCTACTTCAATGCCCTTTTAATATAGAGGTGTACAAGAGGGTTGGGAGGGCTCTGAGTATACCCTTCCTTCCCCATATGAGTTATGCAGAGTGGGTGTATGGGGCATTCCAGACTCGTCGGGATTATGATTTGGAAACACTTTTTTTAGTTAGTCTAGTAGTCCGTTATTTCACGTGGAGTGCACGGTGTCAGGTATCCTTACGGAGTAAAATCCTCCCTGTGGAAGTGGTGGTGCAGGACATTCTGGGTGAGGTTGGGAAGATTCAGGGTCTTGAGAAAGGCAGGTGGCAGCAGGAGGCCTGGATAAGGGCGTGGAGGAATATCAGGACTCTGTAGC